>NC_142601.1:24744191-25476108 GCF_041222555.1 Hakea prostrata | reverse complement strand
GACACCCTTGTATTGGACTAAGACTGGTGAAAGAAAAGTCTTAGGTCCGAAAATGATTGAAGCTACAAGCGCAATGGTCGACATGATTAGAGAAAGGATTAAGTCTGCTCAGTCAAGACAAAAATCCTATGTTGATAAGAGAAGGACCGATTTGGAATTCCAAATTGGGGAGAAAGTTTTCTTGAAGGTTTCACCTATGAAGGGTGTAATGAGATTCAATGTCAAAGGAAAGCTTAGTCCTCGTTACATTGGACCCTTCGAGATTCGGAAAAGGTTTGACCTGTTGCGTATCATTTGGCTTTGCCTCCATCTCTTGCTGTAGTGCATAATGGGTTCCATGTTTCGATGCTTCGGAAATACATAGAGAATCCAGAACACATACTACAGCAAACGCCCGAAGGACTTAGTGCTGATCTTACCTATGATGAAGAGTCAGCTGAAGTCTTAGATAATAAGGACAAACAATTACGAAATCACACCATCCCTTTGGTGAAAATTCGGTGGAAGAACCATACAACCGAAAAAGCTTCTTGGGGGAAGGAAGAAGATATGAAGGAGAAGTTTCCTCAAATTTTTGGAAGTTCAGGTATGCTTTCAATTTCGAGGACCAAATTTCTTTTAAGGGGGGGAGAATGTGAAACCCAGCCCTAACCTTGACTCGTAAACCCTGTTGTTTGTAGGTCCGATGACCCGGAGTAAAGGAAGAAGTCAACTGTGAGCCATCTCAGTGGAAGATATGAAGTTTGACTCTGAACCCATGGATGTTGATGTTGGTGTTCCAATTTTGGAAAATTGCTCTGAACAAGAAAGGAAACTGCACCTGACTAAAGATGAATGTCACATCCACCCAGCCGGTACCCCATCGGGCATACCCGGTATGTGATCCACAGCCCCAAAGATCAAGTATCGAGCAACCATGCCTCCCACATACGCGATAACACAATCATGAACGATAATAATCAAGGTAAAATCATATAATAAAGAATCAAGAATAAGATAAGACAGATAATCAGAGTGCGGAATAAAGATGATACCAAGTGTATAGATATAATTGAAAAGGAGAGAGAGAGAGAGTGATCAAAAGTCATTTCCTCACATGGTAGCAGAAAGTAGCTAATTCAAGTTAAGTTACACACCACATCTAATGAGTATATCAAAGATAGTTAAATTATAGATCCGGTCTTAATAAGAATTCAAAATGTAACATCAAACAAATGTTTCTTTGGTCACATAAAACACATCCTCATAAGTGTAAATATCCGAAGTCTAGTACAACCGCTCCAACACCAAAGTGTCGGGCTAATCCCGGTGTGCAGCATAGTCCTCTTCGGTACCCTCACAATAATCTTCATAGTAGCCACTACCCTGAGGGTAGTGTGGCTCATCATAGGGTGCTTCGAAGGACGTGCCATCAGACTCTTCAAAACCTGTAGAATAGTCTAACAAAGCAAATGCACAGAAAGGGATGGGTTCAAAGGAACTCATCATGGTAGTTAATCCATAGTACATAAACCATATGATACAAGTCATAACATGATGCAAATGATATGAGACAGATGATGCAATTATGATTCTAACTCTACATATGCTAGTCTCTATGGTAGACATGCTTTAGGTCATAGCACCATACTTCCTTGGGTAGGTCTCAAATCACTCTTCCCTCAACCATCAGGTATCTTGGGTTCTCTAGTGTGAATTGGGTCTTGCATCCATCTTAGACAATTCCATGGCTGGGGTTTAGGTCACCACTCTCTCACATCACCATTGGTATCAGTATTGGCGCATGTCATGGTAAAGCCTAGCTCAATGCAAGTCATCTACTCAGTCATACCATGTCAGATCCAGATATGTCCATTCCTTGCCCTGGGCGATCCTTTCTGGTATCCTTCACACTAGAGTCACGGATATTACTCACCGGACTCATCAACCCCATTGGTTATCCACAAATTGTAGACGAGAAGCTCTCACATCCCCTCATGGATATGACTCACTGATCTTCGAGCGCCCGTGAGCCCAGGTCTGACTATTTGCAACCCTACCAACAATGGCCCCTTTCGGGTATCCGTAATATGATCTATGTCCTATCACGGGTTGGTTACCGATCTTGAGCGCCCATCAAACCATACTACTACCACTGGTCGTTCGGTCTCAATATCCTTTCAATTCGGGTTTGATATGACAAGGACATTCTAGCCATACACCTAGACAAGTCCTATATATGTCATCCAATAATCTGGGAAAGCGTCGATGGACACCTTCGGAGAACATCCCATACTATTCCCTCCGATGTACAAGGACAGAAATGTCAGTAGGACATTCCTCAATCCCAAATTATACTTATCCAATCACATTCTCAATTCATCATATCACACATACATGATACATCATCATATTGAAAGTCATATCATAACATCGCAAAATTCAAGTATAAAGTAAATAACAATAATTAAATAGACATGATATACAAGAGTAACTAAACATGTTACTACTGTTAAAAGACAATTACAGTAGTCATATGATGTCTAAATAGAATTGATAAGCAAAGTATATCGAGTTGCCAATCATCATTGAATAAAGACATAGTCCATGTCATATGGGTATAATTGTCCTTACCTTGCTCAAATCGGGAATAATAGCAAATACCACTTAGAATAGTCCCCAACTTAGTGCTTGAATCCTAGACAACATATATGCATCATTAGAGAAGGAAACAATCAAATCGGAGGTCAAACGAAGCGAAACGAGCAAGGGTTGAGTTGCTGCTTTCCTTTGGTCAGTCGACCAAGCAGTTGACCAAGAGGATCAAGAACGGGCAGCATAGGGAAATTGGGCCCGAAACCGATCTTCTGGGTCTCGGATCGATCTGAAACTTGGAAGGAATGATCATAGCAATATAAGGACACTATACAATGAAAATTTTGATGATCCAATGGTCCAATTAGGAGTACCCAAATTGAAACCCTATGTTCTATATGCTAATTGCTAAACATCAAGAATTGAAATGGGATTTGTTGCAATGGTAAGGAATGATGGGGAATCAGCTAAGGAAGTGATAAGAACTATACAAGAATCATAAAACAATAGTAAATCAGACCTAGCATGCATCTACACATCAATTTAGATCAATAAGACAAGTTGGAATGACAAGAATCATAGAAATGCAATGCTATTGATTGTATTGAATGTATAGCATAGCAAGAATGAAGAGAAATTAATGGAGATGAAAGGGAAACACATGGCTAAGTATTTGCAAGGTTGCAGCACTTCAGCCATAGTCTCAATAGTAAGAAAGAGTGGAGGAAAGAGTAGATTAGAGAATGAGAGAGAGAAATCATACATTGAGGAAGTGAATGAAGAGGGAATGCAATGATTGAGACCAAGAATCTTCACCAACTTTAAGAGAGGGCTTTGGGAAGCTCACTCCTCGAGCTTTGGAGTGCCAATGATTAGGTTAGGCTTCTACTCATGAGTTCCCAAAAAGTAGGGTTAAAATAATAGAGAATTTTGTGATTTTCGAATTTATTAATTTGTTGGTCGATCGGCCGGTCGACCAAGCCCGAACAACAACTTGATCAGGGAAATGGAAGGCTAGACTGATCGAAATTGAGTTGGGTTTTCTCCTACAAGTCAATCAACAAGTCTAGAATATATAAATACCTTCGGAACGAGATCGGAAGTGCATCACGTACTTCAACTACGCTCTCCCCCTTCTAAGTGCAGTTTCTCTGTGAACACTGACAGTGTATCCAAGCAAGGGGCATCACTGTCAATCTCCATAGGCTCTAAGTCATGCACCGAATCTTCGACTATGAGGGCCCACAAGTCTCTTCTTCCACTACTCCGGGTCTTTGGGCCTACAAACACCAATGGATCCGGGTCAGGGTTAGGAAAGGGCTGGATTTCACAATGAGATTAGTTGAAAGACTTGGAGTATTATCTTACTTGGTTCGAAGGCATTTCTACACCCTAGGTATGTGAAACCCAGCCCTAACCTTGACCCGGAAACCCTGTTGTTTGTAGGTCCAGCAACCGGAAGTAAGGCAAGAAGTCAGCTTTGGGCCATTTCTGTAGAAGACTTGGTGGCTGGATTGAATTCCATGAGTGTTGATGTCGGCTGCTCCATTTATGGAAACCGCACCTGTTGAAGATCAGATTAGTTGATGGACTTGGAGTGCTCTCTGTATTGGTTAAAAGGCATTTCTACCTACTAGGTATGTCACTTTAGGTGTGTGCAAAACCCCGTTATGTTTGGACTTAATCTGAGCCTTCAATTCCCTATTTTGGTCTTGCTGTTCTGATTGGTCGACTCATTGGTCGACTGGACCAGTCGACCAATCAATCAACCAATTGATTCTGTTTTTGTAAATTAGGTCGTGGCTACTTTATTTAAGTCTAATCTCAGGAATACTCCGCCTCATCTGCCTCATAAGCCTCTGGAACGAGTTAGAACTCCATTCTAATCAATTCCCTTGCATCCTTGGTTGATATCTCGAAAGAACTCAAGTGATCTTCATCCTCCTACATCAAATGTATGTTTATGATCTCTTTTCTTTTCCATCTCTGATTTTCTTTTCTTCAATATTGTTATTGATTGAGATCAGGAAGATGATGCCGCATTCTTGCAACCATCTATTCCATATCTCATTCTATTCCTTGAGATCTATGATCATCGTCATGATCTCAACCCTAGCTAAATTAACCTTTGAAACCCTAACCCTTGTATGATCTTTCTGGAAACCTTTTTGTAACCTCCCGTGCGAGGGAAACCTCATGGGCAATATTTAGGTTAATCTAAATTTGATCTTCTAGGTTTTTCTTGTTATTATTGGCCAACAATTTACTTCCCTTTCATCTTGTGATCTCAACCTTTCATGAGAGCCAAAAAGGGTGAAACCCTAATTTCTTGGATATATGTCATTGACCCTGTTAATAGCCAATTAATGTGTTTTCCTTACAAGAATTGTATCCTATCATCCTCTAATTCTTTATCCTTGACCATACTGTGTTTTCTTCATGATCCATGATTTAACCTAATTAGGCTAACCTTTTGGTTCATGAGTGGTAACTTGGAAACTTGTTTTGGTTGGTGGTTTGATGTCCTCTATATACTAGGATGCTGCCATTGTAGTTTCCCCCTTATTTTGTACCCTTCTGAACCACCAAATTCGGTTTCTTATTCTAAAAATTTGGATTCTTGAAGGCCACTGTCTCTATTGGTCGACTCATTGGTCGACTGGGGCAGTAGACCAATCAATCGACCAATGACTACAGCAAACTCATTCCTGGTCTATTTTGATTGATTTGAGATCGTTCCTTCTATGTATCTTTCCTAACATGTTGTATACACTTGTTTTGAACTTTCTTCTCAGGTTTAGTTAAGGTCTCACTTGATTCCCTAAGTTCCTTTGCGAGTTAGAAGGTAAGGACAGTTGTTCTTTAATTACATAGATAGCATACCTCTGGTTTCTACCTTATGAAACTATGAGTTTATCTACTGTTGTTGTACTTCATATTTTTGATTTACTACTATGAGAACAGTAGCACTTGCTTATGTTTTCTTTTTATAATTTAAGCTTATGTGAATTGCTTATTACTATGTTGTTTAACGATTAGATCATGACTGTATACTCTCTTGTATATGATGAACTGTTGATTGTGTATGTCATGTCTGATCTGAGATTTTGTCTGATTAGGTATGATTTGGGATTGTGAGGTGTCCTTTTGACACATCTGTCCTTGGGCATTATCAGAAATAGTATGAGATGTTTCTGGGGTTGCCCATCGATGCTTTCCGGAATTATTGATTGACATACCTAGGATTGTCTAGCAGTGTTTGGCTAGGATGTCCCCGTTATATCAGACCCAAATCGGAAGGGTATTGAGACCGAATGACCCGTGGCAGCAATGGGGATTCACGGGTGCTCAAGACCGGTAATCAACCCGTGAGAGGACGGGAATCACATTGTGGTGGCCATGCATTAGAGGGTTGCATATGGCTAGACTTGGGCTCATGGGCGCTTAAGACCGGTAACGAACCTGTGAGAGGACATGAGAGCATCCCGTTTACCATATATGGATAACCAATAGGGTTGATGAGTCCGTATTTGAGAGAGTCAGATACGCTGACTCTAGTGGAAAGGATACCGGAAAGGATCCCGAGAGGGGAGGAATGGAAGTATCTGGACCTGAGTTGATGTAACTGAGTAGATGACTTGCATTGGGCTAGGCTTTCACCCTGACATGCGCCAGTACTTAGACCAAATGGTGATGTGAGAGAGAGTTGACTTAACCCCCAGCCATGGAAAGTTCGAGAGGGATGCCAGACCCACTACCAACAGGAGCCGTATGCGTGACCTACCCAAAGAAGTATGGTGCTATGACTTAAAGCATGTGTGCCAACAGAGATCAGCATACATAGAGTTTAGATGCATACATACATTATCTATTTCATACTGCATTGCATCTTGTTATGTTCTGCCACATGTTATTTATGTTGTTATGGATTAACTACTACCTTCATCGAGTTTCTTCGAAACTCATTCCTTTTTATACATTGTTTTGTTAGACTATTCTACAGGTACTGATTACTATGACGGACAGTACGATGAAGTGCAAGCCGATGAAGCATACTACACTCAAGGTGTTGGCGACAATCAAGATTATTCTGATGATCCCTCAGTTGATCAAGTTTCGTACTACGATTAGAGGCAACGTGGAATTGGAACATCTCTATTGGATTGATGAAGTCCACTATTTTGAAGATGTCATCTATAGGATAGAAGACTCTTAGTTTAGTTGTCTTTCTTATTTTCTTTCATTTCAGTTGTTATTCCTTTTAGACTTATACTACATTTCGCTATATTTGTGGAGGGAGTTTCCGCCTCTCTCTACTTCTTTTGATATCTTCGGATATCTGATATCATTTTCCGCACTCTGATTATATTGTTTATTCAATTCTTGTTTTGAACCTTGTTTATAATATTAAACCTTGATTATTTCATGTTTATGATTATGTTATTGAATATGTGGAAGGATGATTCCTCGATACTTGATCTTCGGGGCTATGGATCACACTCTCGGGTATGCTAGTTAGAGTACCGGCTGGGAGGATGTGACAAGGTATGTCACTTGATGTGTGTATAAAAGCTCTTTAGGTTTGATGTTCATTTGATCCTCCAATTCCCTATTTGAACCTTGCTGACCTGATTGGTCGATTGATTGGTCGACTGGGCCAGTCGACCAAGCAGTTGACCAACTGTGTGTTAAATCCGAGAAAATCAAATTTTAGGGTTTTTCACTCTTTATTTAAACACACTTCGTGTTTCTTAGTGTCCTCTGCCTCCAAAACACTCTGAGAACATGTGAAGACTCGTTTGAAACTCTCTTCGGTGATTTCGAAGAATTCTCGCAAGATCTAAAGTCTCTCATCTCCGATCTGCCAATTCAAGGTTAGTAATCTTTTTGGTGTCATGATTTATCTTTCACTCTTGTTCTTGGTCGAGATTTAGAAGAAGATGCTGCATCCTTGCAACCATCTCTTACATAATCTCATTCCTTTCATATGGGTTTATGATTAGCATAGAGATCTCAACCCTAATCCTTGTAAGATCCTTTTGAAATCCTAGTTCTTCTTATGGATCTGATTTCTTAGCCGACTGAATCTAATTTTCATGATATACTTGTATTTGATTCTGATTATCTTTTTCTTGGATGAGACCTAAATCATCCCTAGTCTTTTCCATGATTTCGTAGTATATTTTTCATCGAATCCTAGGGTTTTCATCCAATTGGGGAAACCATGATTTTAAATTAGAAGGTAGTGTTTTTAATCATTATTAGTGCCCAATCTTTGCTCCCTTAGTGTTAGAATACTATCCTAAAGTTTTCCTCCAAGTTTCGTGAAGTTCCGAACCCTGTAGATTGAGTTTCGGATCAAATTTTCCGTATTTGCTTCGTATTGACTCTGTTGGTCGACTGGGTCAGTAGACCAATCAATCGACCAATGAAGTCAGAAGCTCTGTTTGATTCGTTTGCTCTCCAATCTTTTAGGCTTCTTTCCTAATGTTGTATCTATGATTGTTAGGGGTTTAATTGCAAAGTTTGGAACCTCTTTTTGATCTCTGGATTATCTTCGGCGATAATTAAGGTAAGGACAATTATTTCATAATAACATAGATCGCGTATATCTTGGTTTCTAATTCAAGAAACTCTAAGTTTAACTACTATTATTGTATTTTATACTTATGATGTACTACTGTAAGTATAGTAGCACTTCACTTATGTTTTCTTTTTCATTATTCAAGCTTATATGAAACGATTATTACTGCATGTTGTTTAATGATTGGATTATGCTTTTACATTCTCTTTTGTATGATGAGGTGTTGATTTTGTATGTCATGGCCGATGTGAGAATGTGATTGATTAAGTATGGTTTGGGATTGAGAGGTGTCCTTTTGACACTTCTGTCCTTGGACATCAACGAAAATAGTATGGGATGTTTCCGGGGTTGCCCATTGATACCTTTCTGAATCATTGGTTGTCATATTTAGGGTTTTCTAGCAGTGTTTGTCTAGAATGTCCCCGTTATATCAGACCCTAGTCGAAAGGGTATTGAGACCGAACGACATGTGGTAGCTGTCACATCCTCTCAGCCGGTACCCTATCTGGCATACCCGAGAGTGTGATCCACAGCCCGAAGATCAGGTATCGAGTAATCAACCTCCCACATAAACAATAACATAATCATGAACAATAATAATAAAAGTGCGGAAGATAAACCATAGATCCAAATAAGGAAAGAATGAATCATATATAAATCAGAGTACTAGATATAAACAGAGTGTCTAAAACAGATAAGTAAAGTGAGGCAAAATCCCACTCTACAACCAGCAGAAAAGTAGTTCTAAAAGAGAATAAGCAAGACAAAATCTAATCCCAGTAGCAAGTACAATGGGTAACTAAATTGTTCTCCACTTTATAGACAACATCCCTATAAGTATAAATCTCATAAACAGCACAAGGGCGCTTCCACTCAATGGTCGGACTAAGCATCGTACGGAGCATAACCACTCGCGGGATCTTCAGTGTAATTGTTGTAACCGCAATCACCTTCCTGGAGATATGCCTCTTCTCCTTGCGCTTCTTCATAGGGGCCGTCATAATATTCAGTACCTGCAGAATAGTCTAACAAACATTGTACAATAAAGGAATGAGTTTCAAAGAAACTCAGTAAGGCAGTTAAATCCATAATAACATAAATGGCAGGATTTCAGAACAAACATAAATGCAATATGGAATGAGACAAGCAATGAATGAATGAATCTAACTCTACATATGCTGGTCTCTATTGGCAGACATGCTTTAAGTCATAGCACCGTACTTCTTTAGGAAGGTCTCAATCACTCATCATCAGTTGGTAATGGGTCCGGCATCCCTCGGGACATTCCATGGCTGGGGGTATATGTGAAACCCAGCCCTAACCTTGACCCGGAAACCTTGTTGTTTGTAGGTCCGATGACCCGAAGTAAAGTAAGAAGTCAGCTTTGGGCCATCCCAGTAGAGGACTTGGTGTCTGGCTTTGAATCCATGAAAGTTGATGATGAGGTTCTATTTATGGAAACTGAATCCTGATGAAGATCTAATTAGTTGATGGACTTGGAGTGCTCTCTATCTTGGTTTGAAGGCATTTCTACCTATTAGGTAAGTCACTTGACTTGTGTGCAAAACCCCTTTAGGTTTGGATTTGATCTGGACCTTCAATTCCCTGTTTTGGCCTTCTTGTCGCATTGGTCGACTGATTGGTCGAGCGGGCAATCGACCAATCCACTCGACCAATGAGTGCTTGTCTTTGGCAATTAGGTTGATTCTTGCTCTATTTAAGTCCAACCTCGAGTCCACTTCGTATTTGCTGCCTCCAAACCCTCTGGAACGAACCAAAGACCTCTGCAAGTCATCTCTCTTGCATCCTTGGTGTTTTCTTGACGGATCTTCGTCGGAACTCTTCTTTTTGCATCAAAAGGTATGTCTACTCTCTCTTTTTCTCCTCCATCTTTGTTTTTCTTTCCTTTTTGAGTTGAGACAGTAGAAGAGATGCTGCATCCTCTCGTTGCAAACATCTCTGAACATGTTCTCATGATCATCCTAAGGATTTAAGGCTAGAACAATGATCTTAACCATGATCATTGCAAGCTTTTGAAGGATTCATGATCAAACCATGATTTAATCTCTGTTAATCTTCTGATCTGAATTCTGATCTCTTTGGATCTTCTTTCATTGATCATGTTAGTGGTTAATGGTTGTGTTTTCTTTCCATGATCCATAATCCATAGAATTCTAGTTGTTCTCTTCTACCTTACTATGTGTTCTTCATGATGCATGATAGTTACATATATGGTAGGTTTTATTTCCTTATTTAGATTTATGCTTCTAAGCCTTATTCCATGAAGACCTATGCATGTTTTCAGGTTTTCATTACCGAAAGCAATGATCCATCCTCCTATAGTTCTTGTCCTTGTTTTCTATTTCAAATTCATCAAGATCCATGTTTGAGTTAATTATGGTAACTTTTTGTTTCCTAATTTGGATCTTGATACCTTGATTTGATTAGTGTTTTGAGGTCCCCTATATGCTAGAATACTACTGATGTAGTCTACCCCTTGATTAGTACCCTTTTGAACCACCAAATTCGGATTTCATATCTTAAAACTCTGATTTTATAGGCTATGTCTCTGCATTGGTCGACCGATTGGTCGACTGGACCACTCGACCAATCCACTCGACCAATGAGTACAGCAACTCCAGAATTGGTCTGTTTCGGATGTTTTGATACATTTTCTGTTAGGGATCTTTCCTAATATGTTGTATATACTTGTTTAGGACCTTGTTCTCAAGTTTGCCAAGATCTTACTTGATTTCTTAGGATCCTTTTGCGAGTTATAAAAGGTAAGGATGGTTATTTCCTTAATTACATAGATAGCATGAATCTAGTTTCTATATTTGAATATCATGAATATGTTTCCTAAATTAGATTCTTACAATGATATACTACTGTTGCATAACTTTGATTACAGTAGCATTACTTATTCATATTGAATTGATTCATGTATGATTTACTTACCAATGTTATACAAGTGATTGTAATATTGATTTCTTTCCATATATGTAGTTACCATATATGTGATGATATGAATTGATGCATGTGTATGCTTACGTATGGTTTGGAAAGGAGAGGTGTCCTTTCGACACTTCTGTCCTTGGACTACTACGGGAATATTATGGGATGTTTCCGGAGATGCCCTCTGGACACCTTCCTAAACTGTTGGATGACATATCTAGGATTGTCTAGTAGTGTTTGGCTAGGATGTCCTGTTATGTCAGACCCTAATCGGAGGGGTATTGAGACCGAACGACCCGTGGTAGCAATGGGGATTCATGGGCGCTCAAGACCGGTAACCAACCCGTGAGAGGACAGGAATCACATTGTGGGGGCCATTTATTGGTAGGGTTGCATATGGTTAGACTTGGGCTCACGGGCGCTTAAGACCGGTAACCAACCCGTGAGAGGACGTGAGAGCTTCCCGTTTACCATATGTGGATGATCAATAGGGTTGATGAGTCCGTAGTCCGAGTTGGTCGGTGCCATAGGATACGCCGACTCTAGTGTGAAGGATACCGGAAAGGATCGTCGGGGACGAGGAATGGAAGTATCTGGATCGACTTGATGTAACTAAGTAGAAGACTTGCATTTGGCTAGGTTTTACCCCGACATGCGCCAGTACTTATACCAAATGGTTGTGAGAGAGTGTGTTGACTTAACCCCCTGCCAAGGTTTGTCCCGAGGGATGAAGGACCCATTACCAATCGGCTGCTCAAGACCGGTGAAATGATCCGTGAGAGAATCCAAGATATCTTAAATGGTTGAGGATGTGAGTGGACTTTCCTAAAGAAGTACGGTGCTATGACTTAAAGCATGTCTGCCAATAGAGATCAGCATACATAGAGTTAGATTCATTCATTCATTGTTTGTCTCATATCATATTGCATTTATGTTTGTTCCGGAATCCCGCCATTTATGTTATTAT
Organism: Hakea prostrata; assembly: GCF_041222555.1. Taxonomy (NCBI): domain Eukaryota; kingdom Viridiplantae; phylum Streptophyta; class Magnoliopsida; order Proteales; family Proteaceae; genus Hakea; species Hakea prostrata. The sequence goes on along the minus strand of NC_142601.1, from coordinate 25,464,028 downwards.
GGATTTTAAGCGCCTTACTTGGGTTTCTTTGAAACTCATTCCTTTATTGTACAATGTTGTTAGACTATCCTGCAGTACCGAGTATTATGACGGTCCCTATGAAGAAGCGCAAGGCGAAGAGACATATCTCCAGGAAGGTGATTGCGGTTACCACAATTACTCGGAAGATCCCGCGAGTGGTTATGCTCCGTACGATGCTTAGTCCGACCATTGAGTGGAAGCGTCCTTGTGCTATTTATGAGATCTATACATACAAGGATGTCGTCTATAAAGTGGAGAATAATTTAGTTACCCAATGTACTTGCTACTGGGATTAGATTTTGTCTAGTTTATTCTTTAGAGCTACTTTTCCGCTGGATGTAAAGTGGGATTTTTGCTTCACTTTACTTATCTGTTTGATACTCTGATTATATCTATTATTCCGATTCATTTATGATTCATTCTTTCATTATTGGATCTATGAATTTATCTTCCGCACTCTTGTTATGATTGTTCATGATTATGTTATTGTTTATGTGGGAGGTTGATCACTCGATACCTGATCTTCGGGCTGTGGATCACACTCTCGGGTATGCCAGATAGGGTACCGGCTGGGAGGGCGTGACAGTATAGGTCACCACTCTCTCACATCACCATTGGTCTAAGTACCGGCGCATGTCAGGGTTAAAGCCTAGCCAAATGCAAGTCTTCTACTCAGTTACATCAAGTCAGATCCAGATACGTCCATTCCTCGTCCCTGACGATCCTTTCCGGTATCCTTCACACTAGAGTCCTCATAGTCCCTGACTACGGACTCATCAACCCTATTGATCATCCACATATGGTAAACGGGAAGCTCTCACGTCCTCTCACGGGTTGGTTACCGGTCTTGAGCGCCCGTGAGTCCAAGTCTAACCATATGCAACCCTACCAATAAATGGCCCCCACAATGTGATTCCTGTCCTCTCACGGGTTGGTTACCGATCTTGAGCGCCCATGAATCCCCATTGCTACCACGGGTCGTTCGGTCTCAATACCCCTCCGATTAGGGTCTGACATAACGGGACATCCTAGCCACACAGTACTAGACAGTCCTAGATATGTCATCCAACAGTTTAGGAAGGTGTCCAGAGGGCATCTCCGGAAACATCCCATAATATTCTCGTAGTAGTCCAAGGACAGAAGTGTCAAAAGGACACCTCTCCTTTCCAAACCATACTTAAGCATACAGATGCATCAATTCATATCATCACATATATGGTAACTTCATATATGGAAAGAAATCAATAATTACAATCACTTTGTATATAATTGATAAGTAAATCATACATGAGTCAATTCAATATGAATAAGTAATGCTACTGATATCAAGATAGTACCACAGTAGTATAACATTATAAGAATCTAATTAAAGAAATAAATTAACAAGATTCAAATATAGAAACTAAGATATGCAATTTATGTTGTTAAAGAAGTAACCATCCTTACCTTTTATAATTCGCAAAGGAATCCTAAGAAATCAAGTAAGATCTTGGCAAACTTGAGAAGAAGGTCCTAAACAAGTGTATACAACATATTAGGAAAGATCCCTAACAGAAAAGATACCAAAACATCCAACACAGACCAATTCTGGAGTTGCTGTACTCATTGGTCGAGTGGATTGGTCGACTGGTCCAGTCGACCAATTAGTCGACCAATGCAGACAGTAGCCTAAAAAAAACAGAGTTTTAAGATATAAAATCCGAATTTGGTTGTTCAAAAGGGTACTAATCAAGGGGTAAACTAACAACAGTAATATCCTAACATATAGGGGGTCTCAAAACTCTAATCAAATCAAACCATCAAGATCCAAATTAGGAAACAAAAAGTTACCCTAATTAGATCAACCATGGATCTTGAAGAATTCAAGATAGAAATCAAAGACAAGAACAATAGGAGAATGGATCATTGCTTCAGGTAAAGGTATCATGAAAAGCATACTTAGATCTTCAAGAAAATAGACCTAAGAGCATAAATCTAAATAAGGAAACAAAACCTACCATATATGTAACTGTCATGATTCATGAAGAAAACATGGTATGGTAGAAGAGAAACAACTAGAGATTAATAGATCATGGATCATGAAAAGAAAACACAGCAATTGACTACTAACATGATCAATATAGAAGATCCAAGGAGATCAGAATTCAAATCAGAAGTTAAACAAAGACTAGATCATGGTTTGATCATGATTCCTTCAAAAGCTTGCAATGATCATGGTTAAGATCATTGTTTTAGCCATTAATCCTTAGGATGATCATGAGAGACAAGTCCAGAGATGTTTGCAACGAGAGAATGCAGCATCTCCTCTCTGTCTTAACTCAAAAAGGAAAGAAAAACAGAGATGGAGGAGAAGAAGAGAGTGTAGACATACCTTTGATGCAAAAAGGAAGAGTTTTGACGAAGATCCGTCAAGAAAATCAACAAGGATGCAAGGGAGATGACTTGCAGAGGTCTTTGGTTCGTTCCAAAGAGTTTGGAGGCAGCAAATACGAAGTAGACTCGAGATTGGACTTAAATAGAGCAAGCAAGACCTAATTGCCAAAGACAGCACCCATTGGTCGAGTGGATTGGTCGACTAGTCCAGTCGACCAATCAGTCGACCAATGCAGACAGCAATTCCAAAACAGGGAATTGAAGGCCCAGATCAAATCCAATCCTAAAGGGGTTTTGCACACATATCAAGTGACTTACCTAATAGGTAGAAATGCCTTCAAACCAAGATAGAGAGCACTCCAAGTCCATCAACTAATCCGATCTTCATCAAGATTCAGTTTCCATAAATAGAACTTCATCATCAACTCTCATGGATTCAAAGCCGGACACCAAGTCCTCCACGGGATGGCCCAAAGCTGACTTCTTACTTTACTTCGGGTCACTGGACCTACAAATAACAAGGTTTCCGGGTCAAGGTTAGGGCTGGGTTTTACAGTAGCAATGGGGATTCATGGGCACTCAAGACCGGTAACCAACCCGTAAAAGGACAGGAATTACATTGTGGTGGCCATTTATTGGGAGGATTGCATATGGATAGACTTGGGCCCATGGGCACTCAAGATCAGTAAACAGCCCATGAGGGGACATGAGAGCTTCCCGTTTACCATATGTTAATGACCAATAGGGTTGATGAGTCCATAGACAGGGACTATGAGGACTCTAGTGTGAAGGATACCAGAAAGGATCGCCAGGGGCGAGGAATGGACATATCGGGAACTGAGTTGATGTGACTGAGTAGATGACTTGCGATGGGCTAGGCTTAACCTTGACATGTGCCAGTACTTAGACCAATGGTGATGTGAGAGAGCGGTGACCTAACCCCCAGCCATGGAATGTCCCGAGGGATGCCGGACCCATTACCAACCGATGATGAGTGATTTGAGACCTTCCCACAGAAGTACGGTGCTATGACTTAAAGCATGTCTGCCTATAGAGACCAGCATACATAGAGTTTAGATGCATTCATACATTATCTGTTTCATATTGCATTGCATCTTGTTATGTTCTGCTACATGTTATTTATGTTCTTATGAGTTAACTTGCCTTCTTTGAGTTCATTCAAACTCACTCCTTTTTGTGCAATCTTTTTGTTAAATTATTCTATAGGTATTGACTACTATGAAGGACAATACGATGAAGCGCAAGCCGATGAAGCTTACTACATGCAAGGTGCTGGCAATGATGAAGATCACACTGATGATCCCTCGAGCGATCACATTCCATACTACGATTAGACATAACATAGAATGGGAACATCTGTGTTGGATTGACGAAGTCCACTATTTTGAAGATGTTATCTATAGAATAAAAAACTCGTAGTTCAATTTGACTTCCTTTTCCTTACTTTTCTTTAGAAACAGTTGTAATTCTTTTCTTACTTATGTGCTACATTCCACTGTAACTGTGGAGTGAGATTCCGCCTCACTCTACTTCTTTTTGATGTGCTTACATCTGGTATCATTTTCCGCACTCTGATTATACTGATATTCATTTCCTGATTTAGATCATTTATTTATAATATTACACTTGATTTTATCTGTTCATGATTATGTTATTGCATATGTGGGAGGATGATTTCCTCGATACTTGATCTTCGGGTTTGTGGATCACACACCCGGGTATGCCAGTTAGGGTACCGGCTGGGGGGATGTGACATCAAGGCCTGAATTTGTTGGTGAAAATTCTCCAAGGTGGTCCTAAGAAGATAGATAATTATCAAAGAATTCTGAAGGATGTCATGATTAAGAAATCATTAAACCAGGAAAATCAATTACCTGGTAGAAATGGGGACTAGCGCATCGTCACTAAGGGACTCAAACGCCTGACGATCGGCCGGCATTAGTCAAAGTCCATTCGGACGTCTTCTCAGGTTCCTACGTGACCCGATCCGACACATTCAGAGTCCATTGGGGAACAAAGATTTCCTCCAATCCTTGGGTCTTCCGCTACTTCTTCAGGACAATAGCATCGGTCGGGTCATGTCTCCTTTTGGTTCGAACAAGAGGAGGGACGACTTCTTCTTCCCCGATCAGCTTTTTTCCTTTCCTCAAGCCTTCACCCGCAAGTCTCAGTAATCTAATACCCTTGTTGGAGGGCTTCGGAGAAGGGAAGGCAACTTTTTCAGCTTGCGTTATCGGGCGAGGCGACCTTTTCTCTGCAGCCTCAACTACCTTGATCGCGTTCGCCCGGATGGCTTTCAGATTAACCCTTGGAGGCACTGCAAAAAGAAGCCAGAGTTAGAGAACTCAATGACGTCACATTATAATCAGGAGAAGCACAAAGATTAGAAAGCTCACAATTAGCCAGCCCCCAATATTGAAGGATAGCTGTATATTCCATCTCTAGACCGTGAACCTTTTGGAACCATGGAATTGACTTGATCTTTTTGGCAGCAGCTTGTTCGGCGTCGTTCAACGGAAGAACATGGTTAGCTTCAGTATAAGATTCAAGCTAATTCCAACCGATTAGGAAGTTTAAATCTTTCTGGGGCACTCGGCAGAATAAATACTGATTGCGCCACCCTTTGTGGTTAGAAGGACAGGTACCCTTGGCTAGGATATTGCCTGACCATCCAAGCTCGGTCTTGTTACGCTTGGATAAGAAAACTCAACCCGGAGGGTTGGATTGAGACAGAGCATGAAAATGTACAAAGAGAGCAAGAGAAGGTTTAATGCTAAGCTCAAAGCATAAACCAAGAAAGCCAACAATATGATGCCAGCTATTGGGGAGAAGCATTCTAGGACAAATGGCCCATTGGTTCAAAACTGCATAAAACAAAGGGTTGAAAAAGGGAAACCGATCCCCACTTTCTAGGGTGTCCAGGTACAGCGAAAATTCATGAGGGGGATTCGAATTGGCCCTCTCGTCGGGATTGGGAATTCAAAGAAAATAGTCAAGAGGAAAATCGAAGTGTTTGGTTGCCGAAGTCAGTTCGGCTTCAGTATATTCAGAGACAAAAAAAGCTTGGGCCTTGGTTAGGTCTATTGGATTGTCTAGGGGCTTTGGTGGCCGCTTTTGAAGTTTTAGATGATCTAGAATAGGGAGACAAGGTTGGAACTTCAATCTATTTCTTTTGGCTCACCTCTTCAAATTCACGCCAAACATCAGTTAAATTTTGCCCCTCATTACCTGATTGTTCAACGGAGACAGAGACAGTGGCCTTGTCACCGGAATCACCCTGACCAGCATTATGTACAGAAGAACCCTCGTCAGAGGTTCTGCCGCTTCCCATTGCAAGGAAAGTCTAGTTTTGGTTTTTAAATCAGAAAGAAAATTAGTATGAAAGCGAAAGTAGTAATTAAAGTAAGTAAAGAAGGCAGAAGAATAATGAACTTACTTGTTCACTGGAGTAGAAAGCTTGAGAGCATAGAGACTGGTAGGGCGTAGAGAAGACGACAACGAGTTTCAAATTACAGACAAGAGAATGAAATTTGAAAGCAACGAATGGCTTTTGAGTAAGCAAGTTAGAAAGTATGTGTATGATCAGGATCAATCCAGATCAACGATCGTGATCGGGAGAAGTTTAGAAAAAGCGTAAATGAATCGAATCAGAGTTGACGTTTTGAAGAACTGTCGTTTCGAGTTAAAAACAATGATGATTTTGGCTATGACAGACACGTGGCGACTCCTGCGTGAAAGCTGAAGACGTTTGAGTAACTCAAGGAAAACGATGACACAGCAGCAATAAATGTGACTTGACATTCAAGTGGGCAAGCAATCGTTCGGATTCCTTGTTCGGTATCCATGTTCAATTTAAACCAAATCAAGCCCTCGGCGTTCCCGAACGCTTGGCCTAGGGGGCTCATGATACGGGGAAAATATGAAGAAACCGGGTTCACATTTGGTTCAACCGTTCTACCCCGATCGGGGAATGATCCAACCATTTAAGGTTCGAACAGAATCGGGTTTGAAGATAGCGTCCTAAGGAAGAAACCTTATGCGATTAGTAGGCAAGCACACATCCGAGATTCTTGGAATGGATAACCCATCAGAAGATGGTTATCAGCACTCGTGGAAGCTGACGATCGTGCAAACTTGAATAACTGCCACACCCGCAGCAAAAGATCGTGTGATCAAGGAAAGTTGTCCATCACCCTACTAACGGGTTTAACCGTCAAGATCCAACGGACACCAGATGAAGGCTCGAACGAGTTTCAACGGACAAGATTAGAAGTTACACACTACATAAGTCATAACCTGTCACATCCTCCCAGCCAGTACCCTAACTGGCATACTCGAGAGTGTGATCCACAGTCCAAAAGATCAAGTTTAAGAACGATCATATCCATTTCGCACAATAACATAATCAAAAGCAAGAACAAATCATAATGTTCAAGTAATTTATAATAAAAGTCAAGAAAGGATCTCAGAAGGATCACTATAGAATATTAGAGTGCGGAATAACAAGATACCAAATCAAAAGACAACTGTAGAGTATAGCGGAAATATACCCTACAAACACATGCGGAAGGTAGATCGAAATCTAAATAAAGCTCTAAGCTAATACAAGTAAACTAAAAGATAAGTCTAGAAGAAACAAAGGAAATCTAATCCACATCTTTAGTCAGCTCTTCTTGTTCTTCAGTCTTCATCTTCTTCACCTTGCGCTTCCTCATACGGACCATCAAAGAAATCCGAATCTGTAGAGAAGTCTAACAACAGATTATACAAAAAGGAATGAGTTTCGAAAGAAACTCAGTAAGGCAAGTTAATCCATAACAACATAAATAACATGTGGCAAAACATAACAAGATGCAATGCAATATGAAACAAAGAATGTATGTATGCATCTAAACTCTATGTATGCTGGTCTCTATGGTAGACATGCTTTAAGTCATAGCACCGTACTTCTTTGGGAAGGTCCGCTCACACCCTCAACCATATAAGATATCTTGGGTTCCCTCAACCATTTAAGATATCTTGGGCAGCCGGTTGGTAATGGGTCCTGCATCCCTCAGGACAAACCATTGCAGGGGGTTAAGTCAACACACTCTCTCACAACCATTTGGCATAAGTACCGGCGCATGTCAGGAAAAAGCCTAGCCCAATGCAAGTCATCTACTCAGTTACATCAACTCAGGTCCAGATACTTCCATTCCTCGCCTCGGGCGATCCTTTCCGGTATCCTTTCCACTAGAGTCACGGATATTACTCACCGGACTCATCAACCCTATTGGTTATCCACATATGGTAAACGGGAAGCTCTCATGTCCTCTCACGGATATAACTCACCGGTCTCGATCGCCCATGAGCCCAAGTCTAGCCATATGCAACCCTCCAATAAATGGCCCCCACAATGTGATTCTCGTCCTCTCATGGATATAACTCACCAGTCTTGAGTGCCCGTGAATCCCCATTGCTCCCACGGGTCGTTCGGTCTCAATACCCTTCAGAATCAGGTCTGATATAACAGGGGTGTATCCTAGCCAAACACTGCTAGACATCCCTAGGTATGACAACCATTGATTCGGGAAAGCGTCGATGGGCATATTCGGAGAATATCCCATACTATTCCCTCCGATGTCCAAGGACAGAAGCATCAAAAGGATACTCCTCAATCCCAAACCAAACTTAAGCAAACACATTCTTAGAACAGTCATGACATACACAACCAGCAGTTCATCATATACAAGAGAATGTAAAAGCAGAAATCAGATTAGGCAATAATCAGTAACTCATATATCATGAATAATAAAAAGACAATATAAACAAGTGCTACTATTCCCACAATAGGAGATCAGAATTAAAATACAACAACAGTAGGTAATCTCATAGTTTCAAAAAGTAGAAACCAGAGAACAAGCAATCTATGTAGTTAAGGAATTAACTGTCCTTACCTTGGTTATCGCCGAAGATAATCAAAAGATCATAGAGAGAGGCTCCAAACTTATCAAATAAACCCCTAACAAGCATAGATACAACATTAGGAAAGATACCTAAAAGATCGGAGAGAAAACGAATCAAACCGAGCAAAAATTGAAGCTCTTGTCTTCATTGGTCGATTGATTGGTCTCTGACCAGTGATCGACCAATCGGTGGACCAATCGAGTCGATACGGGATAGTGAAAACTGTTTTGGTCATAACTTCTTCGTTTGAAGTCGGATTGATCCGAAATTCGAAAGGGAACTTCCTAGGATGTATTAGAATCATATAGGAATATAAAATCATCAAGTCATGGTCAAAAGATGGGTTCTTGATTTTACCCAAGAAACTAGGGTTTTACTCTTTTTTGGCTACCATGAAAAGGTTGAGAGCACCGGATGAAGGGAAGTAAATTGTTAGTCAAAAATAACAAGAAGAATCATTCAATGATAAAGTTTAGGTTCGCATAACTTTTACCCAAGAGGTTACCCTGACATGGGAGGTTACCAAAGGTTCTCTGGATGACCACACAAGGTTAGGGTTTCAAATATTCAACTCAGGGTTGGGGTTGAGATCATGATGATGATCATAGATCTCAAGGAACAAGATGAGATCATGGAGTGGATGGTTGCAAGAGTGCATCATCTTCTTCCTGATCTCAGCCAAGAACAAATTAAAGAAAGAAAATCAGAGATGGAGAAGAAAGAGTGAGTATGCACATACCTTTCTGCGAGGAGGATGAAGATTTCTTCAACTCTTGTGAGAGATTACCAAGGAATGCAAGGGAATTGATTAGATTAGGGTTCTAACTCGTTCAGAGGCTTAGGAGGCATAGGAGGCGAAGTAATCCCAAGATTTGGACTTAAATAGAAGAGACAGGACCAAATTGGTAAATTCAGACATTATTGGTCGATTGATTGGTCTGTTGGTCCAATCGACCAATGAATCGACCAATCAGGACAACAAGGTTCAAACAGGGATTCGGAGGGCTATACAGGGTCAAATTGTGTGAGGTTTTCTTCTACGAGTCAATCAAGAAGTCTAGTTTCCAGAAATACTTTCAGCTCAAGAATTGGAGTTCATTATGTCCACCAACGAATCTCATCTTCTTCGATGCGCAAGCAGGATTTGCCAGACATAGTTCAGCAACTTCGGACAGTGATTTGGAGGGTTATATGGGGTTAAATTGAGTGGGGTTTTCTCCTGGAAGTCCATTACGAAGTCTAGTTTTGGGAAATATATTCCGATTGAGCATAGGAATTCATTAGGTATTTCAACTAATTCACCCCTCTTCGGTGCGCAGATTCAGAACAAAACTGATGGCTCTCATGGAAAGGCTAGGGGTAATCAAGATTCACCCTAGGAAAAGAGAAACAAAGAATGCACAATCTGAAAAGGTGTTGGGAAGTTTCCAATAGATAAAAGAACATTAGGGTCTCAGATATGGTTACCTCTCATAAGAGTTGGTTACCTCCAATGAGAGTTACCCATAATAAACTCTCAAAAAAAAACAACCCAAGATAGATAAAGGAACATCTCATTAATATTTCAAAATCAAGAATGGAAATAGGAAGGGTGTACTAATGAGAGAAAAGAATGTAAATAAATTCAAAGGAAAGAAATCTTAATATCACATGGGAAGACTAGGGAGAATAAAGATTCACCCTAGGGAATAAAGATAAAGAAATCATAATAAAGAAAGTCTTGGGGAGGATCCAATGAATTAATAGAAAATAGAAGAGTTGCCAATTGGTCCAAGGAAAAACAAGGATCAACTCCTCAATCATGAGGACACAAGGGAAGGTCATGGTAATAGTATGAGACCTTCCCCACAATCATAAAGATAGGTAGAAAATTCAGGGAAAGTATCATCAAGATTGTTGGTGGAATCAAATTCAAGAATCATCGCCATATGGTTTCAAGAACATAGAGTGAATTGGGGAATTCACTCTAGGACTAAAAGAATTAGAGAAGAGGTCATTACAGCAGTGTAATACCCTTCTCATAATCAGAATATCGAAGTAGAGAAGAAAGAATGAATTAAAGAAGAAACGAATTGAATGCTAACCTTTTAGAAGAGAAACCGATGAAGAAATCTAAACAGATGTTTGAGGGTCTTTCTTGGCTTCTAAGGAGAGGTCTAGGGCTCTTCCCACGTTCTCCAAAGGTTTAGAACAAATTGGGATTGAAAAACATGGAGTTCCCCCTCTTTAAATAGCACACAGAGTCCAAGAATTACTAGGATTTCACCAAACTGACCAAACTGACCCTGTTGATAGATTTGTTGCCAAAGAGGAAGTTCTAAGGTCCTTTCCACGTTCTCTAGAGAGTTAGAAACCTAGTGGGATTGTTTACCACGAAATTAAAAGAAATAAAGCTTTTTAAAAACCTTCAAAATAGAAAATTACCAAAATGCCACTGCCTAGACAGCTTGTTCAAAAATAGGGATTTAATGGGCCTAACTTCAATATTTTTGGATGGGATTCTTTCAACGCATCATACTACTTACCTAGTATGGAGGGATGTCTTCAAACCAGGTCCAACTAAGCTTTAGGTCCATCAACCAAGTTCTTCACCAATGAGTAGTTCAACACCAAATCAATTAAAGTTTCCATAAGGAAACACCATCATCAATATCCATGGGTTTTGGGTCAAACACCATATCTTCTACTGGGATGGCCCACAATGACATCATCCCTCATTTTGGGACATTGAATCAACCCTAAGAGAAATGTTTGACATGGCTTCCTAAGATTTTCAAAGATAGTAAAACTGAAATCACGGTCAAACTTCAAAGTCAACATTAAACAAAACTGAAATCACGGTCCAACTTTAAAGTCAACATTTAAACTAACCCTTCCTTACCCAAAACAGATAGGGTGCCCTGGCTAGGTTTGGGCTGGATTTCACATTCTCCCCCCCCTTAAAATAATTTCGTCCTCGAAATTGGGAGAGTGCTTGGTTTCAAAAAGGCAGGGGTACTTTCCTATTATCTTGGCTTCCTTTTCCCAAAGTCCACGGAAAACAAATAACAATAAGTCTAATGTTAGTAAACAAGGAATATATCTGATATGCTTTGAAATCAAATTGAAAGTATGATCATGGCTTCATGAAGATTTCACAAGGATCATGGCGAAGATTAATATGAAGATCATAAAACTTTAAGAATGAAAGGAGAATGTAGAAGAGATGGTTGCAAGAATCAATATGTTGCAAGGATGCAACATCTACTTCATAATCTCAATCTCAAAGAATAAATCATAGCAAGAGTAGATCAATACAACACAAGAGAGATTACAATTCTTTGATTCAAGAAGAGGAGATGAAAAGCTTGAAGTCTTGAAACAATTAGAAGGAATAACAAATCATGAAGATCATACTTGATTTCTCTTCGAAATCATCATGTGGAGAATTCACAAGGTTATAGAGTGTATGGAGATCCACTCTAGAACAGCAGGGATAGAAGGATCAGTCATGGGAATGATTTAAGATCATCCTCCTATCAAAGGGAATGTAAGGCACAAGGAGAAATCGTGAAGAGAATAGATCAGCTTTGGGGTAAACTTCTACCAAACGAAACTAGGAAATTCGTACACCAGAGAATAAATCGAACAATGCATATGGTATATATGTATTTGGTACGACAGCAAGGTTAGGAATAGGTGGGATCTCACATAACCTATGTACGAAGAAGGTAACTGAAATCGTATTCCCTGTAATCGTATTCATACTTTAGCTCTGCAATTAGTCAAAGCCTTTGTGATCAATTCATCAACTGATTTAGCCTTCGGAGGTGGACTCCCGACCCGCATGATTAGGCCACATCTGACGATTGTTTTGCAGGTCATTTATCAGTGATCTAAGGGCTGAGCAGGTTTTTGGACGCATCAGGTATCAAGTTGTAGTCTAAAATTGAATACCGAATCAAATTCAAGTCGAATGATTGCAATGGATTTAAATCAACTAATTAATATTTTAATTAGATTGGGTTTAGAGGCTGAAACATTGGTTCTACTATTGTGGCTTTTACCTTATGATGATCGTTTTGTCACGTTTTGTCACGACTCATCGTATCCTCTCTCTCTCTCTCTCTCTCTCCATATATATATATATATATATATATATATATATATATATATATATTTATTTATTTATTTATTTATTTTGGTGGGATCGTATCCTCTATATGCGTCTATGGTTGATCTCACTCCTGGTGTCCCATCTAGGTTGAATGGGGTGCACTCAAGACGAAGAGCAGTCAGCTTAAGTTGTACTAGACTTCCTTATGTTTGATCCTTTAATATATATTATTTAAAGAAAAATACAAAATGAGAAATGGAGAAAGAACGAAGAACTCAAGGATGAAGGAAGTAGATAAAATTTAGGTTTCAAGAAATGATTGAGCAATTTAAGAATTATGGAATTACCTAACCATGACTCACAGAATTTTCTAACTAAATGTACTTGTATGCAAATTGATGAAACATTTTCAGGGACAGTATTTTAATTTGGTATAGTTTTGAGATGCTTGTGTTTTTCACTAATTATCTAAAGATGTCCTAGAAATTTCTCTAATCTAATATTATTCTGTTGACCTTAAAAGATGGAAGCATGTGGACATCGCTAGCTCTCAAACAAAACAAAACTAGATATATAGTGGTTATTTTGTTTTGAGACTTGCTAGCTATGTGTCCTTAAGATTATCCTTTTTTTTTTAAATTTATTGACATGGGTGAGGGAATCACATGACTACTTATTCTACAATCTTAAAATCAAAAAAGTAAAACAATTAATTAATGCTGACTTGTAGATCTAGTAATTTTTTTTACGGGACCTCTTTGTTGTGAGGTCTTCTTTTTGTTGGCACGTTTTTACAATAATATTTTATTTAGTCAAATTATTTAATTCGAACATGTATAAATTATTATTTTAAATGCATGTTCTTTGTGAAAAATATTTAGCTTATATTATCGAGATCTAGATATAACCCCACAATTTGTCTTTAGCCGAATCTGATCCAAATGCAAATTGTCATCAGTTTTTTAATTAAATAAAATATATTGTTATTATTTAATTGAAAAATTCAGTTTTAGATCATGTTACACCCCTCTGGATTGGATAATTAATATTTACCTTCTGTAAAAAGGTTTCTGGTTTAATTTTTTTGATTAAGCATTCATTGAATAATCAAAGGAGGAAACTATATGTTATTTGTCAGATCTCTGTCTAAAAATGTAAATACATGCAAATTAGCCCTAATAACTTATACTGAAGGCATCATTGGTGTAATAAAAAAGTCACCGATATTTTAATAATTTATTTGACATATTAGTGCACTATTGTGCACTACAGAAAGAGGTGCACAACATATGATCTTTTCCCATGTGAGTATAGCTAACCCCCAAACAAAACAAAACTAGATATATAGTGGCTATTTTGTCTTAAGACTTGCTAGCTACGTGGTCTCTACAATTATCCGCTTTTTTAAAATTTATTGATATGGGTGAGGGAAGCATATGAAGACTTATTCAACAATCTTAAAATTAACAAAGTAGAAAAATTAATTAATGCAAACTTGTGGATCGAGTAATTTTTTTTTATGGGACTTCTTTATTGTGAGGTCTTCTTTTTGTCCCATGTAGTGATATTCTCTCATGAGCCAACTGTGTTGGCACATTTATCTAGCATTATTGTATTTAATTCTATTATTTAATTCGAACATTTATAATTTTTTTTAAATGCATGTTCTTTCGTGAAAAATATTTAGCCTATATTATCGAGATCTAGATACACCCCCATAATTTATCTTTAGCTTAAATCTGATCTAGTCCAAATTGTCATCAATTTTGTAATTGGATAAAATTTATTATTATTATTATTTAATTGAGAACTTCAATTTTAGATCATGTGAGACCCCTCCAGGTTGGTTAATTAATATTTATCATGTGTAAAAATATTTTTGCTTTAATTTTTTTGACTAAGCACTCATTGAATAATCAAACTAGGGAAACTATATGTTATTTGCTAAATCTGTATTTAAAAATGTAAATAGAACAACTCTAAAGAAACATATACAAACTAGACCTAATAACGTATATTGAAGGCATCATTGGTGCAATAAAGGAGTCCATATTTTAATAATTTATTTGGCATATTAGTGCACTATTGTGCGTTGCAGAGAGAGGTGCACAACAAAGGATATTTTCTCATGTGAGTACATCTAACCCTAGACAAAACAAAACTAGATATATAGTAGTTATTTTGTTTGAGACGTGTTAGCTACGTGGTCTTTAAGATTATCCGCTTTTTAAAATTTATCGATATGGATGAGGGAAGCACATGAAGACTTACTCAACAATCTTAAAATTAATAAAGTAGAAAAATTAATTAATGCAAACTTGTGGATCGAGTAATTTTTTTATGGGACTTCATTGTTGTGTGGTCTTCTTTTTGTCCTATGTAGTGATATTCTCTCATGAGCCAACTGGGTTGGCACATTTATCTAGCAATATTTTATGTAATTCGAACATGTATAAACTTTTTTTTAAAGCATGTTCTTTTGTGAAAAATATTTAGCTTATATTATTGAGATGTAGATATACCCCCATAATTTATCTTTAGACTAAATCTGATCTAAGTGCAAATTGTCATCAATTTTTTAATTAAATAAAATATTATTATTATTATTATTTAATTGAGAACTTTAGTTTTAGATCATGTTACACTCTTCCGGTTTGGTTAATTAATATTTATCCTGTATAAAAATATTTTTGCTTTAATTATTGTGACTAAGCATTCATTGAATAATCAAACTAGGGAAACTATATGTTAGTAGCCAAATCTCTATAAAAAATGTAAATAGCACAACTCTAGAGAAATGTATGCAAATTAGCCCTAATAACTTATACTGAAGGCGTAATTGGTGCAATAAAGGAGTCAACGATATTTTAATAACTTATTTGAAATATTAATGCACTATTGTGCACTACAAAGAAGGTGCACAAGAGAAGTTATTTTCCTGATGCGAATCAATTATGCTTCTGGATCCGACTGAGCCTCCTCTCGTATCCAAGACGATGAGTCCTGCAAGAAAGGTTAGATGCGGGCCGGCTTGTATGCGGGGCAGCCGCCTCCGATGGCAAAGTCAGATAATGAACAGAGTAAGGACTCGTGCAAAAGCTACACAAGATTATACTAGTGTATTGGATTGCTTACCAAGGGAGTGCGTCCCTTATCTTATGCCGTGTTACTTACCTTATGTGTTTTTGGTAAGTCCGCCCGACAGGAGCCATCGTATCTCCGGGGATTATGTCTTTCCGTTATTGGTTCCAGCTCTATAGCCGGTGGAGTTGACTTTTTCAATAGGGAGAGACTGCCTGATTTGTTGAGTGTGATGTGCGCTTTGGCCAACACAATCGGTCATGTCCCAATTGACTGCAAAGCCCCATTCGGGCGTAGCCCGTTGATATAGGTACTGATGAGATGACCCGTCTGGATTTGTTCATCTGCCCGGGTAACACCCGATCATCCGGGTTATACTTGGTTGAGTCGGGTTATACCCGTTAGATATAAGCTTCCCGTATCATAAGCCCCCTATCCCGATCTTTGTTCACAAGGTTCGGGATAGCTGGGAAGTTGGACCATCTAGTGTACAAATTTTTATGAGAGTACTGGTTATCCATTACCGTGGTAACAATCGGATGTTGTCCCGAGTGTTGAGGGTAATTCCCAGGTCTTCTTTCTTGATCCCAATCGTTACTCTACATAACTCGGGAGAATGTAGCAGTTCACAATTAAACTCGTTGCTTATCCCGGTCGATGGGAAGACTCTCATCTTGAGCTTTGTTCGGTATTCTTGGGAGACTCTAGGAGTATTCTCAAAGGATGCATTAAATGTCTGCAATGAAGTGACCAGCCATTTTCATAACGGCTTTCCTCGAGGTCCTCGCCCAGTCCGAGAGTGACACGTCAAACGGCTACGCATAGGCTCATTATGAGTGTCTCGGGGAGATGTATCGTCTCTATTCAGTAACCGTCGATCATCAATGGGTGTAACCTTTCGATCCAGGGACGTAACGCCTCTTCCGGTAGTATAAATAGGAACCTTCCCTTTCATTTTTGTGCCACTGTTTTCTTTGCTCCCGACTAAGAAACGCTCCTGACTTAGTTTTCAAAGTCCTCCAAGCCTTCCGAGTCTTCAAGCAGTAAGTTTCCTTCTTTCTTATGGCCCCAAGGAAATATAAGGCGAAGAGACCAAAAGTGAGCTTGAGGGTTTTTAGGCATCAGCCTAAGGTTCCCGTTCCCGTGTTTTGGGAAAAACGTTGTCGGGCTGAGGGATATGCTAGCGAAGGTGACAGTGACCAAACCAGGAGGTATAATCTAAACGGGGATCGTCTAAAAGACCTTCATGAGCAAACCTCAGATGAGGAGCGATCTGACTCCTGTCGCAGCTCCACCAAAGATGACGATCCTCGGCTTGTTACCGAAATTCTTCAGATGTTTCGTAAGGATAAGGAACAACATGAAGCTCAACCCTTGACCATTCAACCTACTCGAGACGAAATAGAGCCCAAAGTAGAGGCCATTCCCAGTGTTGAGTCTCGGGAAGGTCCTGCTACTGCCTCCGATTCCGCAACTCCTTCTGCCCAGAGTGCTTTGAGACCCGAGTCCACAACCACTTCTCGGGATCCCCCTGCTTCTTATTCCCAAGCTTTTCTTCGAACAGATATTCCGTCTACCTCCCGGGTCTCTAGATCAAAAGCTCCACCTCGTCCACCTTTTCAACGTCCCAGTGGTTTTCGGGGGGCTATTCCTCGTAAACCCGATCGTAAAAAACTGGATCCCTGCTGCTCTTGCTGGCCGAATTAGAGCCTTTGAGTCCCTGGCATGTTGATTTTGTCTAGAATTCCTTGGGACCAGAATTTTACCTCTATTCCCTTTTTCCTGAAGACTTAGATAGATTTAAACTTAGCTTTGGTATACCCGAGGGGTATCAAATTATCCTCCCGACTGATAGTCAGAGGGTGAACAGTCCACCAAAGGGATTTTATCCCTTGTACTACGATGCCTTCATCGGGGCTGCGTCTTCCTTTGCACTATCTTTTCGTCGACGTGCTTGACCACTACGGGCTTAGCCCGTCTAACTTGAGCCCGAACAGTTGGCGAATCATGATCAGGTTTGTCGGCTTCTGCCATTCCTTGGGAGTCTTACCGACATTCGGTTGGTTTCATTATTATTACTCCCTTCATCCTCACAGCCAACGCGGTTGGTTTTTTCTTTCCAAAAGAATTTCCTCTTCTAAAGGAAATTTTATTTTGAAAGACTCCCTCCCCTCCACCACCAAGAAGTGGAGGAAATTTTATCTTTTCTTCAAGCCACCTTCTCCCGAGCCCTTCCGTACTCAGTTCCAGGAAGTACCAAAGGAGAAAATTGAATGTCTAAATATCCCAATCGTCCTATATCCCGAGGAGGAGAAATATATCGAGATCATTAACCAGGTCGACGATGATGAATTCGCAGTCCATGGGTATTCCATGGAGTATGAGTCGGTGCTTCAGATATGGGGTTTCTCCCCGAGTAAGTCTTTGTTTTTATTGCTTTTCCCTTGTACATGCTGTGCTGACCTGATTATATCTTCTTTGTTTTGCAGTGAGTCATAACATTTCTAAGGATGATCTGTTGGCGATGGCTCTCGGGAAGATGGATGAGGCAAAAAGGAGAAAGCCTGTGCCTACCAATAAACCTTCTTCTTTGGGAGTGTTGAAGCAAAAACTCCCGCACAAGTTTCCGTACCAACAAAGATTGCTCCTTCTTCGGGCCGGCCTTCTTCGGAGCCTATAATAGTCAGGATTGAGAAGAGTCCAAAGAAGAAAGCTCCTGCTTCGGGAGCTGAAAAACGAAAGGCAGACGGGATTCCTCGTCTTCCTAAGAGAGTTTGTATTGACGAACCTACTCGGGAGGTTGTGCCCTCTCCTTTAGCTGGCGATCCCAGTTTTAACACTGTTTTTAGTGATTCTGGGTATGCTGAGCAATGGCTGAATCAAGCCACAAATGATGCCGACCAGGTGTATTTGCAGAATCTCCCGAATAAGGAGTTTTTCAAGGAAGGATTCAGGTAATTCCTTCTCCAAGTTCTTCTTTTCCTCCCGACTCTTTATTTTTGTTTATATCTAACATTTCTGCTTCATATACGTTGCTGGGGCCGTCCACATATTTTCTGAGTCTCTTCGAAGGGCTCAGGACCAAGCTAATCAGTTAGCACTGGCCGAGCAGCTCCATGGGAAGTCGAACGTTTGGGCCCGTGCTGCCATTACCCAGAAGGAAGAGGCAGAGAAGAAGTTGAAGGAGGCCAAAGAAAAAGCGGCCAGGTTCAAGAAAGAGAGGGACGTCTTTTCCAAAAGCAAAGGTAAATACAAAGGAAAAGTCAGTGATCTCAAGGAGAGGCTCGGGAAGGTTACCAAAGATTTGAGGGCGTTTGAGGCCCTCTTGGCTGTTGAGAAGAACGAGAAGGCCCAACTGAGGGATGAGTTAACAAAACTGAAGTCCTCGGGGAAGCAGATCTTCAGGCGAGATGTCCTTGAGGAATACTTCGGGACCGAAGAGTTCGGAAAACTTTTGCTAGCCATTGCTACTCCCGCCTTTAAGAGTGGATTACGTGTAGCCTTTAAGAAGGTGTTGGAGCAGACTGAGCTTCCTCGTCCCAACGATCTGAAACTTCTTCTGGATCGCCAGATTTATGATGAACTCAAGCGGCCCCGACCGGATGATCTTCCCGAACTCGAATTCTTCCCTTTTCCTGTTGCCACTGATTATATTGACCCTAGTCCCGAACTGCCTCCTGAGGAAGGAGCGGAAGAGGAGGAGGATAAAGAGAAAGAAGATTCAAGGGCTCAGGAAGAGGCCGAAGATTTTGAAGGTGATGATCCTGAGGAAACTTTCGTCGAGGAGGAAGGCAATGGCTCCCCGACTGAGACTGCTGTAAAGGTACAGGAGTCCCTTGAAGGTGTGGTCGAGCCTGCCACAAAACATAATCTTCCCAGAAGCCCCTCTGTGAAGAATGATTGAAGATCTTCCAGCTTTTATCTCCTAATCTTTTTATGTAATTCTCCAAAACAATGTAACCATTTGATGAATGAATCAATGATTTTGCTGTTGGTTGTTTGTTGCCTCTTTTTAACTGAATTAGTGCGAATAGAAAGATGGGAATATCCCGAGTGTCTGTTATCTTTTGAAAAATGTTAGTCCTTTTTTAAGGCGCAAAGAGACAAACGGGAAGGACTCGAATGAATGTTATCTTTTAAGAAAAGATGCTAAGTCCTTATAAAAGGCGCAAAGAGAACAAACGGGAAGGTCCCGAATGAATGTTATCTTTTAAGAAAAGATGCTAAGTCCTTATAAAAGATGCAACGAGAACAAACGGGAAGGACCCGAATGTGTGTAATCTTTTTAATAAAAAAGATGTTAAGTCCTTGTAAGAGACACAAAGAGTCAAACGGGAATGACCCGAATGAATGTTATCTTTTAAAAAGATGTAAGTCCTTGTAAAAGGCGCAAGTGTAAACGGGATAGACCTGACACTTATAAAGGCTATTGGTAGAACTTTCTTAAATTCGTGGAATTCCAAGAACGATCCATTAGTTTTCCAGTTTCTATGTCTTTAAGTCGGTATGATCCCGACCTTGTTTCTTTGTCTACCAGGTAAGGTCCTTCCCATGCTAGAGTTAACTTTCCTTGATTCCTTGGATCTGAAGCCCCAGTTCGTCTTAACACTAGATCTCCCGATCTGTATCTTCGGCCTTTGACCCGAGAGTTGTAGTGTTGTGCTTGCTCTTTTTTATACAGCTGATTCATTTGTTGTGCCCTTGTTCGGACTTCTTGCAAAAGGTCTAGGTTCTCCCTTAGGCCCTGATCATTCTGGCTTTCATAAAAAATGTCGTATCGTAACGATCCAGCCAACACCTCTACAGGAGCTAAGGCTTCAGTTCCGTAAGCCAAGCAAAAAGGAGTTTCTCCAGTCGGGGTTCGCACCGTAGTTCTGTACGACCATAGGACACTCGGGAGTTTCTCGACCCACATTGCCCGATTTTTCTCCAATCTCTTCTTGATCCCATCAAGAGGTGTCCTGTTGGTGACTTCTACTTGTCCATTGCTCTGAGGGTAGGCAACTGAGGTGAACCGATGTTCTATGTGGTATCGCATACTTCTTGATTTGAATCCTGCTCCTTCAAACTGTTTTCCATTGTCCGTCACTAGGATCTAAGGTATCCCGAACTTGTATATAACCTTTTCTTCGAAAAAATTTTCCATATGTTTTTCTGTAATGGAGGATAATGGTTCAGCTTTGACCAATTTTGTGAAGTAGTCTATTGCAACCACCATGTATTCCCGATTCCTGGGAGCCTTCGGTAATTTCCCGACTAAGTCCATTCCCCACATTGCAAATGGCGTCGGGTTTGAGACGGACATCATGGGAACTGCTGGTAACTTCGGGACATTAGCATCTTTTTGGCATTGTTCACATTTGCGAACATACTCAATTGCGTCCTTTTGCACAGTAGGCTAGAATATCCCCGAGCATAATACCTTTTGTGCCAACGCCTTTCCACCCATATGTGCGCCACAGATGCCTTCGTGAATTTCAGCTAGGGCATAGCGTGCTCGGGATGGCCCAACACATCTCAAGAGAGGCTCTATGAATGACCTTCTATATAGCTGGTCCCCGACAATAGTGAACCGAGCCGCCTAGTTTCTGATTCTTTTGGCTTCCTTCGGATTAGTCGGCAGAGCATCATCTCGAATGTATTCAACCAGAGGTGGTGTCCAGTCAGGCTCATTATTGATTTCAAATGCTTTTACCTCCTGGATGCTCGGGCTGCTTAGCTCTTCAATATAAACTGCCGAGTCCAAGTTTTTGTAATTTGCCAAGGACAAGCGGGAGAGTTCATCTGCCTTCTCGTTCTCCTTTCGGGTATCTGTCTTGTAGGTTACCCGATCGAAGAAAGCCTGGATGTGTTCTACCTTGACTAAATACTTAGCCATTCTCTCATCCTTTGCACCGTATTCTCCCTTGATTTGGTTGACAACTAGTTTGGAATCACTTCTTACTTCTAATTCCCGAACTCTAAGTGCTCGAGCCACACGTAAGCCTGCTATGACAGCTTCGTATTCGCTTCATTATTTGAGGCCTGGAAACTGAATCTTATAGCATAGCTAATGGTAAAGTTCTCAGGGCTACTGAGGGTCAAGCCTACTCCCGATCCAGAAACACTGCTCGAGCCATCAACATGTAGAATCCACAAGTCGGAGGTTTCAGTTGATGCTGTTTGATTTTCCCTTTGTGGTAGGGTGCTTTCGACAATGAAATCGGCCAGTATCTGAGCTTTTATGGCCGTCCTCGGTTTGAACTCGATTTGATATTCGCTAAGCTCCACGGACCCCCCGACCATCCTTCCTGCCACATCAGGCCTTTGAAGTATTTTCTTTAGTGGAAAATTGGTCGGGACTATTATCGGGTGTGCTTGAAAATAGGGCCTTAGCTTTCGTGATGCCACGAGAAGCTCTAATGCCTGCTTATCTACATCCGGGTACCATGTCTCCGCATCTATGAGCACGTGACTCACATAATAGACCAGGTTCTGGATTGTGTCCCCTCTGACCAACACTGCACTAACCGCCGTTGGTGAAATCGCAAGGTAAACTGCGATAGTTTCCCCGGTTTTGGGCCGTGCCAAGACAAGTGTTGTCCGAGAGATGTTTTGAGTTGATCAAATGCTTGCTGGCATTCCCCCATCCAAGTGATTGTTCCCAAACTTGATGTGGTTTTCAACGCCATGAAAAAAGAATTGCACTTTTTCTTGGCCCGGGATATAAACCGGTTTAATGCGGCTACCCTCCCGGTTAAACACTGGATTTTCTTTATCGTAATGGGTGGTGCCATCTCGATCAGTGCTTGGATCCTTTCCGGGTTGGCCTCTATTTCTCTCTAAGAAACCATTAACCCGAGGAACTTTCCCGAAGAAACTCTGAAGGCGCATTTTTCAGGGTTCAGGCGCATTTGGTACGTTCTAAGCACATTGAATGTTTCTTCCAGGTCGGCCAAATGCCTTGCTCGAACCAAACTCTTCACGAGCATGTCGTCAACGTAAACCTCCATGTTCCTCCCGATCTGCCGCTGGAAAATTTTATTGACAGCTCTCTGACAAGTGGCCCCTGCATTTTTCAAACCGAAAGGCATCACTCGATAGTAGTAACTTTTCCGATCAGTCATGAATGAAGTGTGTTTTTCGTCCTCCTGACTCATCAAGATCTGGTTATACCCCGAATAAGCGTCCATAAAGCTAAGGACTTCGTGCCCAGCAGTAGCATCGGTCAGAAGATCAATCCTCGGGGTAACAATCTTTTGGGCAGGCTTTGTTCAAGTCTATGTAGTCGGTACACATTCTCCATTTCCCGTTCGCCTTTTTGACCATGACTACATTGGCCAACCAGGTTGGGCATTCAATTGGTTCTATGAAACCTGACCTCTCCAATTTCTCCACCTCATCCCTGATTGCTTCATGTTTTTCTATCGCGAAGTTCCTGCGTCTTTGGATGACCGGGGTAGCATCCTTCTGTATCCAGAGTTTGTGTTCTGCTACCCGCCTGTCTATCCCGGGCATGTCACTTGCCGACCATACAAAGATATCTGCATTATCACACAAGAACTGAGTAATCTCTTTCTTGAAGCTTTTCGATCGCTCCAAGCCGATGAATGTTCCTCTGTCGAGAAGGGATTGACTGAGTTGTATCCTTTCCAGTTTTTCTATGGGCTCCACCCGCTACATGTTTTCCTCGTCCCGATCATCTCGAACCTCAACATTCAGAGCAGTTCCTGAACTTTCTGGCCTATGTTTTTCCTTCAAGTAATTGGTGTAGCATTGTCGGGAAGCTGATTGATCTAAACAGCATTCCCCTACTCCAGCCTCAGTCGGGAACTTTAACTTCATGTGCCTAGGAGATATGACTGCTTCATGTGCATTGAGTGTCGGACGTCCCAGGATCAAATTTGTACGCCAACAATTTCTTCACGACCATGAAATTCACCCGTACCAGAGTATCTCGGGGTGACTTCCAGATCTTAAGATCCAAATGGATCGTTCCTTCTGTGGCTGTAGAGGATCCTGCGAAACAGTATAATGGAGTTGATGAAGGGGTTAGCAAATTATCAGTCAATTTCAACCTTTTGAAAGCTTCATATGAGATTAGGTCAACAGATGACCCCGTGTCAACCAAAACTCGATGAAATTCCCGATTTGCTATTTTAACCTTGACTATTATAGCATCATCATGAGGTGCTATAACTACCTTCAAATCTGCATCGGTGAAGGTTATGGGTTCCGGACAGGTTGAATTTTGCCTCTTTTTAGGCAAGTGAACGGCCCCTACGAACCGGGCCTTTTGCTTCGCCTTCCTGATTGATTCCATAGTCGGGCCCCCCAAGATCACGTACATAGGAGTTTCTTCCCGATCCACCTTCTCCTTTCCCTTGTCTACTTTTTTGACAATTTCTTTCGGGCTAGGGGATCGGGCCCTCTTTTTCGATTCTGGTGAGTAGGTACGGGATTTTCCCGTTTCCTTCACATACTGGCCCAGTTTACCTTGTTGGATCAGCTTTTCTATCTCAAATTTCAGAATTCGACACCCATCTGTGTGGTGGCCATAATATTTGTGGAATTGACAGTACTTTGTCATATCCCGATCCTCTGGTGGTGCGCGTAGCTTCCCGGGCCACTTTAGTGAACTCTTGTCCCGAATGTTCATCAGGATCTCTGATGGCTTGGTATTAAGAGGAGTGTAACTCACTCTTCCTTGGTCGCGCTTCCATTTGCTTTTTGATCCTTGATTTCTTTCATTCGGGGAACTTTTATTTGCATCCCGATCAGACCTTCTTTCCCAGTTAGCTTTTACACGAGCGTTTATCACTTCATAGACACTGGCCTGCTTCTGGCATTTGCGTAACAATGTCCCATATGTTTTGGGTTTGTCTGTTAGCAAGACTTCAAGAAGTCTTTGGTGTGTGATGCTGCTCCAAAGGGCACTGTACGTTACTTGGTCATCAAGTTCCTCGATCTCGATGGCAACCTCGTCAAATCGTTTCAGATAATCCCGAATAGATTCATTTCTTCCTTGCCGAATGCCAAAGAGACTATCAGAAGTCTTCTTACTCCTGATTGCACTTCGGAATCGGGCTATAAATTTCTGAGCCAGCTCCCGGAAATTATTAATGGATCCCGGTTGCACGCTACTAAACCATTTAATGGCTGGTCCTTTGAGGGATGCTGGGAACGTTCTGCAGAGCAATTCGTCCTCCCAACCCAATACAGTCATTATAGACTTAAAGTAGCTTATATGCTCTTTAGGACTCGTTTTTCCCTCGAATGGGGTGAATGTTGGCATGATAAAGTTCCTCGGAAGAGGCATGTTCATGATCTCATCTGAAAAAGGTTCTCAATCAACCACATCCAGATCGTCATCATGATCTCGATCCTCCAATTTTCGGTCGACCTCTGCTACCCGCCTTTGAAGCCAATTCTGTCGTACTCCGTCTTCATCTGATTCGGCATCCTCTTTGCCTCGATGGTGGGTAGATGCCTCTTTTCCCCGGGGATGTGCCCGGGACGTTGATATTCTCAATCGTGACGGCTGAGGTTGACTTTCTCCTTGATCCTCCTTATCTTCTATTTCCTTCAGTCGACTCCTTTGGGGTAAAGACCCTATCTTAGGTGGCATTGAAAGACGATCTAAGGCACTGATTCTCGTCCCATTGGGAGTAGTTTGGCGTTTGCTTCATTTGGGATTGTCCTCCTTTTGTTCCCGAGTTATTTTTAACCTCGGGATACACCTTGCTCCTCGGGATCCTCGTGCCGTCCTCAAAGCTTTCACCAGTCTTCCCGACTGGGTATTACGTCTCGGTCCTTGTTCAACTCCAATTTGATGGACCAAAATTATGTAGCACTCCCTGCATCTCGAGCATACCCTTTCTTAACTCGTCCATATCGGCCATAATTGCGTGTTCTTGAGGACCCTGGGAAGTTCCTTCGCCATTCAGATCCTCCAGAACCATGTTGTTCTTGCTCTACATGGGTTGAAGGATCAACCGCTTCCTCGAGGATCGTTCGATTATCCTCGGTATTTTCTTGTCGAGAACGTCCATTAACTAGTCGCACCATGACTTGAAGATTTCGTCATTCCCACAAACGGCGCCAAACTGATGCGGATCAATTATGCTTTTGGATCCGACTGAGCCTCCTCTCTTATCCGAGATGATGAGTCCTGCAAGAAAGGTTAGATGCGGGCCGGCTTGTGTGCCAGGCAGCTGCCTCCGATGGCAAAGTCAGATAATGAATAGAGTAAGGACTCGTGCAAAAGCTACACAAGATTATACTCAGAATGTATTGGATCACTTACCAAGGGAGTGCGTCCCTTATCTTATACCGTGTTACTTACCTTATGTGTTTTTGGTAAGTCCACCCGGCAAGATCCATTGTATCTCCGGGGATTATGTCTTTCCATTATTGGTTCCAGCTCGATTGTCACATCCTCCCAGCCGGTACCCTATCTGGCATACCCGAGAGTGTGATCCACAGCCCGAAGATCAAGTATCGAGTAATCAACCTCCCACATAAACAATAACATAATCATGAACAATCATAATAAAAGTGCGGAAGATAAACCATAGATCCAATAAGGAAAGATTGAATCATAAATAAATCAGAATACCAAGATATAATCGAGTGTCAAAACAGATAAGTAAAGTGAGGTAAAATCCCACTCTACAACCAGCGGAAAAGTAGCTCAAAAAAAGAATAAACTAGTCAAAAATCTAATCCCAGTAGCAAGTACAATGGGTAACTAAATTGTTCTCCACTTTATAGACAACATCCTTATATGTGTAAATCTCATAAATGGCACAAGGACGCTTCCACTCAATGGTCGGACTAAGCATCGTACGGAGCATAACCACTCGCGGGATCTTCAGTGTAATTGTGGTAACCGCAATCACCTTCCTGGAGATATGCCTCTTCGCCTTGCGCTTCTTCATAGGGACCGTCATAATATTCAGTACCTGCAGAATAGTCTAACAAACATTGTACAATAAAGGAATGAGTTTCAAAGAAACTCAGTAAGGCAGTTAAATTCATAATAACATAAATGGCAGGATTTCAAAACAAACATAAATGCAATATGATATGAGACAAGCAATGAATGAATGAATCTAACTCTATGTATTCTGGTCTCTATTGGCAGACATGCTTTAAGTCATAGCACCGTACTTCTTTAGGAAGGTCTCAATCACTCATCATCAGTTGGTAATGGGTCCGACATCCCTCGGGACATTCCATGGCTGGGGTTTAAGTCACCACTCTCTCACATCACCATTGGTCTAAGTACCGGCGCATGTCAGGGTAAAACCTAGCCAAATGCAAGTCTTCTACTTAGTCACATCAAGTCAGATCCAGATACGTCCATTCCTCGTCCCTGATGATCCTTTCCGGTATCCTTCACACTAGAGTCCTCATAGTCCCTGACTACGGACTCATCAACCCTATTGATCATCCACATATGGTAAACGGGAAGCTCTCACGTCCTCTCACGGGTTGGTTACCGGTCTTGAGCGCCCATGAATCCCCATTGCTACCACGGGTCGTTCGGTCTCAATACCCCTCCGATTAGGGTCTGACATAACAGGACATCCTAGCCAAACACTACTAGACAAATCCTAGATATGTCATCCAACAGTTTAGGAAGGTGTCCAGAGGGCATCTCCGGAAACATCCCATAATATTCCCGTAGTAGTCCAAGGACAGAAGTTTCAAAAGGACACCTCTCCTTTCCAAACCATACTTAAGCATACACATGCATCAATTCAGATCATCACATATATGGTAACTTCATATATGGAAAGAAATCAATAGTTACAATCAACTTGTATATAACTGGTAAGTAAATCATACATGAGTCAATTTAATATAAACAAGTAATGCTACTGATATCAAGACAGTACCACAGTAGTATAACATTATAAGAATCTAATTAAAGAAATAAATTAACAAGATTCAAATATAGAAACTAAGATATGCAATTTATGTTGTTAAAGAAGTAACCATCCTTACCTTTTATAACTCGCAAAGGAATCCTAAGAAATCAAGTAAGATCTTGGCAAACTTGAGAAGAAGGTCCTAAACAAGTGTATACAACATATTAGGAAAGATCCCTAACAGAAAAGATACCAAAACAACCAACACAGACCAATTCTGGAGTTGCTGTACTCATTGGTCGAGTGGATTGGTCGACTGGTCCATCGACCAATCGATCGACCAATGCGAGACGATAAGCCTAAAAAAAAACAGAGTTTTAAGATATGAAATCCGAATTTGGTGGTTCAAAAGGGTACTAATCAAGGGGTAAACTACATCAGTAGTATTCTAACATATAGGGGACCTCAAAACACTAATCAAATCAAGCCATCAAGATCCAAATTAGGAAACAAAAAGTTACCATAATTAGATCAACCATGGATCTTGAAGAATTCAAGGTAGAAATCAAAGACAAGAACAATAGGAGGATGGATCATTGCTTCAGGTAAGGATATCATGAAAAGCATACTTAGATCTTCAAGGAAATAGGCTTAAAAGAACACATAGTATGGTAGAAGAGAACAACTAGAGATTGATAGATCATGGATCATGAAAAGAAAACACAGCAATTAACTACTAACATGATCAATATAAAAGATCCAAGGAGATCAAAATTCAAATAAGAAGTTAAACAAAGATTAGATCATGGTTTGATCATGATTCCTTCAAAAGCTTGCAATGATCATGGTTAAGATCATTGTTCTAGCCTTTAATCCTTAGGATGATCATGAGAGAAGTGTCCAGAGATGTTTGCAACAGAGAATGCAACATCTCCTCCACTGTCTCAACTCAAAAAGGAAAGAAAATAAGAGATAGAGGAGAAGAAGAGAGTGTAGACATACCTTTTGATGAAAAGGAAGAGTTTTGACGAAGATCCGTCAAGAAAATCACCAAGGATGCAAGGGAGATGACTTGCAGAGGTCTTTGGTTTGTTCCAAAGAGTTTGGAGGCAGAAAATACGAAGTAGACTCGAGATTGGACTTAAATAGAGCAAGAAAAACCTAATTGCCAAAGACAGCACCCATTGGTCGAGTGGATTGGTCGACTGGTCCAGTCGACCAATGCTGACAGCAATTCCTAGGAGTGGGGTAGGGTGTAGGTCTCACATAACGACGGTCATTGCGATCCACCAAACCGGAATTCCTGGGGGGGGGGGGGGGTGGGCGGGGGGGCCCCCCCTCCTTTGTTTTTCCTCCTTGTGGGGGGGGGCGCTGGGGTGATGGGGTATAAGGGGTGGGGGGGGGGGGGGGAGATAAGCTTTAATGGCGGGCGCAGTCCTTTGAAGAACTTCTTTGCTTTGGCGAGGTCTTCCTTCAAAGAGTCCTGGAGCAAAGAAATGAAGCTCCTCGAACTTCGTTGGTACTCCAACACGGACAAAGTTCCTTGAGTCGGAATCATAAACTCAGCTTCCTTTGCATCCTTCACCGCCTCGGGAAAGTAGTTCATACAAAAAGCCTCTTTGAATAACTCCCAAGTTACATCTCCCGCATGCAAACCTTCCAAAACAGGACGAGTGGAGATCCACCATGCATCGGCTTCTTGTTGCAACTTCGCTCAAGCAAACAAAATCTTCGAGCTTCCGAGCATTGCAGATGCCGGAAAGCCTTCTCCAACTCACGAAGCCACTTGTTAGGAAACAAGGGGTCCTTGGTAACTCCAGTAAAAGTGGGTACTTGCATCTTCGAAAACTCTCCATCAAAGTAGTATGAGGAGTTCCAGCTAAACCTCCCGCATTCGGGACTGCGGCATGAGGATTCACATTAGCACCAGCCCGGGTCTCATTATGCAGAGTCATGAAACCCACCAACATCTGGTTGAACCGAGCTGCTTGCTGCTGCATCATATTGCCCATGATATTGGCAATATCTCCTGAAACTTCCAACATTCGGGGCACCCGGGGGATCTCATGAGTACCCCGATCAGCATTTGGTATCTCACCACCTCCATGAGGTACTTCACCACCTCCCTGAGGTATTTCACCACCTCCATGACCACTGGATTCACCACGCCCACTTCTCGGAGTAACCATTCTCGCAAAACCGAGAACATCAAAATACCGAATTTGAAGATTCAACATAAACCACAAGTCCAAATGATTTGAAAACTTAAATCATGCTCAAATATATCCATATAGTCATCAAACAATATTCCATAAGGCAAAAATCACATTTTCCAAGAATTCAACAGCAAATGAGGTCACTTGTGACCATTGGTCGAGTGGTTGGTCGAGTGACCCAGTCGACCAATCAGTCGACCAATGAAGACAGAATACGAAAATTCGCATTATAAGCCTCATTTCCACATTCCAACCTCATTCTAACTTCTTCCAAAGGTGAGAGAGCTCTAGGGAAAATATCCAAGAGTTCCCACAAGTGTTCTTGAGGTGATTTAGTGCTTCAACAACAACACCACAACACACCATCTTCACAAACAAGGTAAATCTCTCATTCTTTCTTCCATTTTCATCTTCTCATGCTTGCATTTCAATAAAATCATGCTTTACTTGTATCCAATGCTAGAAATCATGCTTAGGAATGCTTAGAAACATATTCCCTAGGTTTTAAACACAATGACATGCATAGACAACAAGTTTTAACACATTTGGTGCTCATCTCGCAAAGTTTTATACCGAAATCGATATCTTTAGAAAAATTTCATTTTCTCTCAAACCGCTTGAAATTTTCGCACGAGATCAAATGCTACATGCTCAAGATGACATTGTAGATAGGTCCATACAATTTGATTTAACCAATTTCAACTTTTCAAAAATCCAATTTTGACCTAAATTGCAAAATCCCCAAATTTCTTCTTGCTGAATTTTTCGCTTTAATCCATGTTTTCGATCGATTTTCATCAAAACAACTTCATAGACATGAAATTCCAAGTATTGCGCACATGCTAGTATGTTCAAATCAAATTTCCCCCAAATTTGAAATTTTCCGAAAAATTACGAAAATACCCTTTTGGCTCAAATCTTGAAATAGCACTAATTGGAAATGTCTCTTGTCTCTTCCACGGATACATCATGCGAGAGGGGAGGACGAGGAGGAGGTAGAGGTCGAGGTCGCATCGTAGGTGCTCTTAGGGGCGGAGGTCGGGTTCCTTTCGAGCCCGGAGAGGAGGTTAGGAGACCGGACCTATTTGACACACCTCGGGCCGAGTTTCGTACGAGGCCTACTTCAGCTATTGTAACATCGAGATGGGGCGTCTACTTCACTTACGCCAGCTCGGAGCCTTCAGGATCCGGCAGAGGTTCGACACTTTACGGTGGACTCACCTCTTCACCGAGGACTTGCCGGTATACCCGGAGCTAGTGAGGTTGTTCTTCGGCAACCTTACTTACACGAGAGGAGGCTCGGGGCCGGGGACATCCACTCGGACTTGTTCTCGGGAGCGGGGTCCTTCGGACTCGGATTCGCTTCTCTACCCGGACAACGGCCGAGATCTTGCGGGTCCCTTACTATCCACGGCGGTGTGTGTGGATACCTGCGGAGCAGATCTGGACAGCCATCCGATGCCGTACGAGCTTCGCGAGATATGCTCTACGCTATGGGATAGCCGCCGATGCTTCACACCGTGGACTAGCGGACGGATGACGGGTTCTGCACGTATTATCGGTCGCATAGTCGGCCGAAACATCATGCC
Source organism: Hakea prostrata (assembly GCF_041222555.1). Classification (NCBI taxonomy): domain Eukaryota; kingdom Viridiplantae; phylum Streptophyta; class Magnoliopsida; order Proteales; family Proteaceae; genus Hakea; species Hakea prostrata. The sequence goes on along the minus strand of NC_142601.1, from coordinate 25,432,830 downwards.
GAAAGCCGGACATCACCATCGGGTCACGGTGATGGAGGCCTTGGTCATTTACCGCATCTACATGGGCTTCGAGATCGATCTTTCCTACATCATTCAGCAGGTCATGTTGGACTTAGTTCTGCGGCCTAGCATGCGGAACCTTTGCTATGGGAGGCTTCGACTTTGATCTTCGGGCATTTCGGGGTGAGTTTCGAGGATACTCCGATGGACACTAGATCACGGGGATACCCCATTGGGACTCGGACCATTCGACGGATGAGACTACATCGGTTAGAGAGATCTCCTGGTCCGGAGGGTGAGGATGATGATGAATCGGAGGATGAGGATCAGGGATCAGATGATGGAGGAGAGGATATCGGTCCCGATAGTGATGATCAGGCCGGAGATGATCTGGATATGCGCGAGGGCTGAGCCCGTGCATCACGAGTTTCCTTCATCACATTTCGAGGCGGGCGGCCCTTCACATGCGGTTCCGGAGACTTCAGATCTTGGTGCACAGATGAGATCGATGACTTCCATGCTAGAGAGGATGGAGGTCGGACAGAGCAGATGTACGAGAGGATGGAGTCTCGACAGGACAGGATAGAGCATCGGGTGACTCGGCTAGCGAGAGGAGTTCGGAGCATACCAGAGATCGAGTAGATCACCTAGATAGACTGTACCTTAGGATTTTCCATTTATGCATTTCGGATGTAATCATTGTAAAAACTTTTGAAATTAATGAAGTTCATTTTGTTTCTCTTTAATTATTGTATGTTATGCACTTTTCTTTTCCTTGCATTAGTGACATTTGTTCAAGTATAATTATGGTATGTTATTCAGAAATGTTCTGTTATGCCTCAAAGTTCAAGTTTCTAATTCAGTGTTCTATTATTCACTTCTAAGAGTAGAAGAGTCATTTCGGATTAATGACTCGGGAATGTTCAGTTGTTGTCTTTTGTGGTTAGGATCTCCTCGAACCTTGGGCTCGATACCAATCATCACGCCCTCCCAGCCGGTACCCTATCTGGTATACCCGAGAGTGTGATCCACAGCCCGAAGATCAGGTATCGAGTGATCAACCTCCCACATAAACAATAACATAATCATGAACAATCATAACATGAGTGCGGAAGATAAATCATAGATTCAAATAAAGAAAGAATGAATCATAAATGAATTAGAATAATAGATATAATCAGAGTGTCAAACAGATAAGTAAAGTGAAGCAAAAATCCCACTTTACATCCAGCGGAAAAGTAGCTCTAAAGAATAAACTAGATAAAAACTAATCCCAGTAGCAAGTACATTGGCTAACTAAATTATTCTCCACTTTGTAGACGACATCCTTGTAGGTGTAGATCTCATATATAGCACAAGGACGCTTCCACTCAATGGTCGGACTAAGCATCGTACGGAGCATAACCACCCGTGGGATCTTCAGAGTAATTGTGGTAACCGCAATCACCTTCCTGGAGATATGTCTCTTCGCCTTGCGCTTCCTCATAGGAACCGTCATAGTACTCAGTACCTGCAGGATAGTCTAACAACATTGTACAATAAAGGAATGAGTTTCAAAGAAACTCAGTAAGGCAGTTAAAATCCATAATAACATAGATGGCAGGATTCCAGAACAATCGTAAATGCAACATGATATGAGACAGACAATGAATGAATGAATCTAACTCTATGTATGCTGGTCTCTATTGGCAGACATGCTTTAAGTCGTAGCACCGTACTTCTTTAGGAAAGTCCACTCACATCCTCAACCATTTAAGATATCTTGGATTCTCTCACGGATCATTTCACCGGTCTTGAGCAGCCGATTGGTAATGGGTCCTTCATCCCTCGGGACAAACCTTGGCGGGGGGTTAAGTCAACACACTCTCTCACAACCATTTGGTATAAGTACTTGGCGCATGTCGGGGTAAAACCTAGCCAAATGCAAGTCTTCTACTTGGTTACATCAAGTCAGATCCGGATACTTCCATTCCTCGTCCCCGACGATCCTTTCCGGTATCCTTCACACTAGAGTCCTCATAGTCCACCGGACTACGGACTCACCAACCCTATTGATCATCCACATATGGTAAACGGGAAGCTCTCACGTCCTCTCACGGGTTGGTTACCGGTCTTAAGCGCCCGTGAGCCCAAGTCTAACCATATGCAACCCTACCAACAAATGGCCCCCACAATGTGATTCCTGTCCTCTCACGGGTTGGTTACCGGTCTTGAGCGCCCATGAATCCCCATTGCTACCACGGGTCGTTCGGTCTCAATACCCCTCCGATTAGGGTCTGACATAACAGGACATCCTAGCCAAACACTACTAGACAATCCTATATATGTCATCCAACGGTTTAGGAAGGTGTCCAGAGGGCATCTCCGGAAACATCCCATAATATTCCCGTAGTAGTCCAAGGACGAAGTGTCAAAAGGACACCTCTCCTTTCCAAACCATACGTAAGCATACACATGCATCAATTCATATCATCACATATATGGTAACTACATATATGGAAAGAAATCAATATTTACAATCACTTGTATAACATTGGTAAGTAAATCATACATGAATCAATTCAATATGAATAAGTATTGCTACTGTAAATCAAGTTATGCAACAGTAGTATATCATTGTAAGAATCTAATTTAAGAAACATATTAATGACATTCAAATATAGAAACTAGATTCATGCTATCTATGTAATTAAGGAAATAACCATCCTTACCTTTTATAACTCGCAAAGAATCCTAAGAAATCAAGTAAGATCTTGGCAAACTTGAGAAGAAGGTCCTAAACAAGTATATACAACATATTAGGAAGGATCCCTAACAGAATATATATCAAAACATCCGAAACAGACCAATTCTGGAGTTGCTGAACTCATTGGTCGAGTGGATTGGTCGAGTGGTCCAGTCGACCAATCAGTCGACCAATGCAGACAGTAGCTTATAAAATCAGAGTTTTAAGACATGAAATCCGAATTTGGTGGTTCAAAAGGGTACTAATCAAGGGGTAGACTATATCAGTAGTATTCTAACATAAAGGGGACCTCAAAACACTAATCAAATCAAGGTATCAAGATCCAAATTAGGAAACAAAAAGTTACCATAAATAAATCAAACATGGATCTTGATGGATTTTGAAATAGAAAACAAAGACAAGAACAATAGGAGGATGGATCATTGCTTTCGGTAATGAAAACATGAACACAAGCATAAGTCTTCATGGAATAAGGCTTAGAAGCATAAATCTAAATAAGGAAATAAAACCTACCATATATGTAACTATCATGCATCATGAAGAACACATAGTAAGGTAGAAGAGAACAACTAGAATTCTATGGATTATGGATCATAGAAAGAAAACACAACCATTAACCACTAACATGATCAATGAAAGAAGATCCAAAGAGATCGAGAATTCAGATTAGGAAATTAACGAGAGATTAAATCATGGTTTGATCATGAATCCTTCAAAAGCTTGCAATGATCATGGTTAAGATCATTGTTCTAGCCTTAAATCCTTAGGATGATCATGAGAACATGTTCGAGAGATGTTTGCAACAGAGGATGCAGCATCTCTTCTCTGTCTCAACTCAAAAAGGAAAGAAAAACAAAGATGTAGGAGAAGAAGAGAGAGTAGACATACCTTTTGATGCAAAAAGAAGAGTTCCGACGAAGATCCGCCAAGAAAACTCCAAGGATGCAAGAGAGATGACTTGCGAGAGGTCTTTGGTTCGTTCCGAGAGGGTTTGGAGGCAGCAAATACGAAGTGGACTCGAGGTTAGACTTAAATAGAGCAAGAATCAACCTAATTGCCAAAGACAGCACCCATTGGTCGAGTGGATTGGTCGGCTGGCCCGATCGACCAATCGGTCGACCAATGCTTGACAACAAGGCCAAAACAGGGAATTGAAGGTCCAGATCAAGTCCAATCCTAAAGGGGTTTTGCACACAAGTCAAGTGACTTACCTAGTAGGTAGAAATGCCTTCAAACCAAGATAGAGAGCACTCCAAGTCCATCAACTAATTAGATCTTCATCGGGATTCTGTTTCCATAAATAGAACCTCATCATCAACCTTCATGGATTCAAAGCCGGACACCAAGTCCTCTCTTGGGATGGCCCAAAGCTGACTTCTTACTTTACTTCGGGTCATCGGACCTACAAATAACAAGGTTTCCGGGTCAAGGTTAGGGCTGGGTTTCACATTCTCCCCCCTTAAAGAAATTTCGTCCCCGAAATTGAAAGCGTACTGTGCTTCCAAAGAGGTAAGGAAACTTCTCCTTCATGTCTTCTTCCTTCTCCCAAGAAGCTTCTTCAGGGGGTATGGTTCTTCCACCGAATCTTCACCAAAGGAATGGCGCGATTCATGCAGCTGCTTGTCCTTCCTATCCGGGATTTCGGCCGGTTCTTCATCATAGGTCAAATCAGCACTAAGTCCTTCAGGTGCTTGCTGCAAAATGTGTTCCGGATTCTCTATGTATTTTCGGATGCATCGAAATATGGAACACATTGTGCACACCAGCAAGAGACGGAGGTAATGCTAATCGATACGCAACGGGTCCAACCTTTTCCAAAATCTCGAAAGGTCCAATGTAACGAGGGCTAAGCTTTCCCTTAACATTGAATCTCATCACACCCTTCATTGGTGAGACCTTGAGAAAGACTTTCTCTCCAACTTGAAATTCCAAATCGGTCCTTCTCTTATCAGCATAAGATTTACTGTCTCTGGTGGGCAGACTTAATCCTTTCTCTTATCATATCTACCATAGCACTTGTAGCTTCAATCATCTCGGGACCTAAGACTTTTCTTTCACTGTCTCGAGTCCAGTACAAAGGTGTCCTACAAGTACTACCATACAAAGCCTTGAATGGAGCCATGCCTATTGTTGCTTGATAAGCTGTTGTTATAGGCAAACTCAACCAAAGCTAGGTGTTCATCCCAATTTCCACCCATATCCACCACACAAGATCGAGCATGTCTTCCAATGTCTGAATTGTCCGCTCGGATTGTCCATCGGCCTGTGGATGATGAGCTGTACTCAAGTTCAATTGGGTTCCCAAGGCCTTCTGCAAACTATTCCAAAACCTTGAGGTGAACCTAGGATCACGATCCGAGACAATACTCAATGGCACACCATGCGGACGAACCACATTATCCACATAAAGCCTGGCTAGCTTATCCGGAGTATGAGTGATCTTCATAGGAATGAAATGGGCTGATTTGGTCAACCTATCAACAATCACCCACACAGTGTCATTGCCTTTACTTGTCCGAGGCAAGCTAGTCACAAAGTCCATGGAGATATCTTCCCACTTCCAACTAGGAATAGGAAGGGGTTGAAGTAATCCAGATGGAGGTTGTCGAACGGCTTTTCACACGTTGGCAAGTCTCACACTTGGCAACAAAATCATCAACATCCGCCTTTAGACCAATCCACCAAAAATGTTCCTTCAAGTCCTTGTACATCTTGGTGCTTCCCGGGTGTACCGATAAAGACTGACTGGTGTGCTTCCTTCAATATTTCTTTCTTAACTTCATCGTTTGCGAGCACACACGGTCTTCCTCTAAACAACAAAGCACCATCCATGGATATACCAAAGTCGGGGTCCGACTCGGGATTCGAAGAAATCTTCTCAACTTTGGTCAAAAACCTTGATCGAACTCTCGAGCAACAATCTTATCTCTAAGACCAGATCTTGCCGTCATGGCGAGAAAGAATAAAATCAGAATTCTCGGGGACGATTTCCAAACCAAAACTCTCAATAGAAGACCACAATGGTAAACTCAAAGCATTCAAATCCAAAGTCTCTCCGGTTCTTCCTACTAAGAGCATCGGCAACAACATTTGCTTTCCCGGGATGATCCCGAATATCACAATCATAATCGGAGACGAGTTCCAACCATCTCCTTTGTCTCATGTTCAACTCCTTTTGGGTAAAGAAGTATTTCAAACTCTTATGATCCGTGAAAATGGCAATCTTCTCACCGTAAAGATAATGTCTCCAAATCTTCAAAGCAAAGACAACGGCGGCAAGTTCTAGATCGTGAGTGGGGTAATTCCGCTCATAATCCTTCAATTGCCGAGAAGCATAGGCTACGACCTTGCCATGTTGCATCAGTACACAACCCAAACCAATCTTTGACGCATCGGTATAAAGCTGTCATACCACCGGAACTATCGGGTATAGTCAAAACCGGGGCACTTGTCAATCTATCTTTCAACTCTTGGAAATTCTTCTCACGGGCGTCGGACCAAACAAACTTCTCTTCTTTCCTGGTCAACTTAGTCATAGGAGCAGCCAACCGAGAAAAGTTCTCAATAAACCTTCGGTAGTAACCCGCCAATCCAAGAAAACTTCTTATTTCCGTTCGACTTCGGTCTCTCCCAATCAGCCACAGCTTGGACCTTTTCGGGATCGACACGAATACCTTCGGCTGAAACTACATGACCAAGGAAAACCACTCTCTTAAGCCGGAAATCACACTTGCTAAACTTAGCAAACAACTTCTTTTCCCGCAACCTTTGCAAAGTGAAACTTAGATGACTCGCATGCTCTTCTTCGCTCTTCGAATAGATCAAGATGTCATCAATGAAAACAATCACAAACTTATCAAGCACATCATGAAATACTCGGTTCATGAGGTCCATGAACACCGCAGGAGCATTGGTCAATCCGAAGGGCATGACTCTAAACTCGTAGTGACCATACCGCGTTCGGAAAGCTGTCTTGAAGATATCACTAGACTTCACTTTCAATTGGTGATATCCGGACCTTAAGTCAATCTTCGAGAACACAACTGCACCCTTCAAGCGATCGAAGAGATCATCGATTACGGGCAGCGGATATCTATTCTTGATAGTCAACTTATTCAACTCACGGTAGTCGATGCACAAGCGCATACTACCGTCTTTCTTCTTGACGAACAAGACCGGAGCTCCCCAAGGTGACACACTAGGCTGTCTGAAACCTCTATCAATGAGCTCATTCAACTGATTTTGCAACTCTTTCAACTCGGTAGGAGCCATCCTATACGGAGCTTTAGATACCGGAGCGGCACCGGGGACGAGATCAATAGAGAATTCGACATCTCTGTCCGGAGGCACTCACGATAGATCATCGGGGAAGACATCAACAAAGTCGCAGGACAACTCGACTTCATCGACTCTTTTCTCCACTATACCCTTGCCTTCGGATGAAGCATCATCCACTAGGGCATAGACTTGCATCGGTCGCGAGACAGCACCTTCTTACAAACCCTTCTCTTTTCACCTTGAAATTCAAAGACCGGACTTCCACAAATATGGAACTGAATCTTCTTTGAGGAACAAAGGAACACGGCTTTGTGGGCTGTCAACCAATCAATTCCCAAAATAACATCGAAGTCCTTCATGTCAAGAATCACAAAATTGGCTTCCAAGTTCTTCTCACCAATCAACACGGGACATTTAGATAACCCCTTATCTAGTTTCACATGAGGACCAGTAGGTGTACTAATCAATAAACAACTAGACAACTTCTCGGGGATTAGGTTAGTCTTCTTGATGAATGCGAGATGACATGAACGAATGAGATGCACCCGTATCAAATAAGACAAATGCGGAAATAGAAGCGACTAACAATGTACACTGTAATCACATCATGGCTTGGATCCTGCTCGATCTTGGAAATACTGAAAACTCTACCGAGAGGGAGGAGCGGGAGCACTCTTCACCACAGGGCGGCTGCTTTGGGCGGGCCGCTTCGGACGAGCACGAGCAAAATGACCAGCTTGCTTGCGGTAGAAGCAAACGGGATTCTTTGGATCCAACGGGGGTGGCTGCAACGAGAGGACTTTCGAACAAAAGGCCTTGCACTCGCACTTGCACTTGCACTTGCATTTGCTGGTGGTCGGTTTCCGCCATCTTTGTTTAAGCTGGCCGGGCTGCTGAAAACCCGTGTTCGACCTACACTCTTAGCACGAAAGGTAGGAGTGGGGTAGGGTGTAGGTCTCACATAACGACGGTCATTGCGATCCACCAAACCAGAATTCCTTGTTGCCAAGGCTTTTGCACACGAGCACTTTCCTTCTCTGTTTCTTCCAACTTCTTCGAGTTCTGCACCACTTGAGCATAGCTCACTATAGGCTGGACTGTGAGATAAGCTTTAATGGCGGGCGCAGTCCTTTGAAGAACTTCTTTGCTTTGGCGAGGTCTTCCTTCAAAGAATGCGGAGCAAAGAAATGAAGCTCCTCGAACTTCTGTTGGTACTCCAACACGAGACAAAGTTCCTTGAGTCGGAATCATAAACTCGGCTTCCTTTGCATCCTTCACCGCCTCGGGAAAGTAGTTCATACAAAAAGCCTCTTTGAATAACTCCCAAGTTACAACTCCTGCATGCAAACCTTCCAAAACGGGACGAGTGGAGATCCACCATGCATCGGCTTCTTGTTGCAACTTCTGCTCGGCAAACAAAATCTTCGAGCTTCCGAGCATTGCGAGATGCCGGAAAGCCTTCTCCAACTCACGAAGCCACTTGTTAGGAAACAAGGGGTCCTTGGTAACTCCGGTAAAAGTGGGTACTTGCATCTTGAGAAAACTCTCCATCGAGGCGAGTATGAGGAGTTCCAGCTAAACCTCCCGCATTCGGGACTGCGGCATGAGGATTCACATTAGCACCAGCCCGGGTCTCATTATGCGAGTCATGAAACCCACCAACATCTGGTTGAAGCGAGCTGCTTCTTTGCTGCATCATATTGCCCATAATATTGGCAATATCTACGAAACTTCCAACATTCGGGGCACCGGGGATCTCATGAGTACCACTGATCAGCATTTGGTATCTCACCACCTCCATGAGGTACTTCACCACCTCCCTGAGGTATTTCACCACCTCCATGACCATTGGATTCACCACGCCCACTTCTCGGAGTAACCATTACGCAAAAACCGAGAACATCAAAATACCGAATTTCGAAGATTCAACATAAACCACAAGTCCAAATGATTTGAAAACTTAAATCATGCTCAAATATATCCATATAGTCATCAAACAATATTCCATAAGGCAAAAATCACATTTTCCAAAAATTCAACAGCAAATGAGGTCACTTGTGACCATTGGTCGAGTGGTTGGTCGAGTGACCCGGTCGACCAATCGGTCGACCAATGAAGAAGAATACGAAAATTCGCATTATAAGCCTCATTTCCACATTCCAACCTCATTCTAACTTCTTCCAAAGGTGAGAGAGCTCTAGGGAAAATATCCAAGAGTTCCCACAAGTGTTCTTGAGGTGATTTAGTGCTTCAACAACAACACCACAACACACCATCTTCACAAACAAGGTAAATCTCTCATTCTTTCTTCCATTTTCATCTTCTCATGCTTGCATTTCAATAAAACCATGCTTTACTTGTATCCAATGCTAGAAATCATGCTTAGGAATGCTTAGAAACATATTCCCTAGGTTTTAAACACAATGACATGCATAGACAACAAGTTTTAACACATTTGGTGCTCATCTCGCAAAGTTTTATACCGAAATCGATATCTTTAGAAAAATTTCGTTTTCTCTCAAACCGCTTGAAATTTTCGCACGAGATCAAATGCTACATGCTCAAGATGACATTGTAGATAGGTCCATACAATTTGATTTAACCAATTTCAACTTTTCAAAAATCCAATTTTGACCTAAATTGCAAAATCCCCAAATTTCTTCTTGCTGAATTTTTCGCTTTAATCCAAGTTTTCGATCGATTTTCATCAAAACAACTTCATAGACATGAAATTCCAAGTATTGTGCACATGCTAGTATGTTCAAATCAAATTTCCCCCAAATTTGAAATTTTCCGAAAAATTACGAAAATACCCTTTTGGCTCAAATCTTGAAATAGCACTAATTGGAATTGTCTCTTGTCTCTTCCACGGATACATCATGCGGAGGGGAGGACGAGGAGGAGGTAGAGGTCGAGGTCGCATCGTAGGTGCTCTCGGGGGCAGAGGTCGGGTTCCTTTCGAGCCCGAGAGAGGAGGTTAGGAGACCGGACCTATTTGACACACCTCGGGCCGAGTTTCGCTACGAGGCCTACTTCAGCTATTGTAACATCGAGATGGGGCGTCTACTTCACTTACGCCAGCTCGAGCCTTCAGGATCCGGCAGAGGTTCGACACTTTACGGTGGACTCACCTCTTCACCGAGGATTTGCCGGTATACCCGGAGCTAGTGAGGTTGTTCTTCAGCAACCTTACTTACACGAGAGGAGGCTCGGGGCCGGGGACATCCACTCGGACTTGTCCTCGGGAGCGGGGTCCTCCGGACTCGGATTCGCTTCTCTACCGGACACCGGCCGAGATCTTGCGGGTCCCTTACTACCCACAGCGGTGTGTGTGGATACTGCAGGAGCGGACTGGACAGACCATCGATGCCGTACGAGCTTCGCGAGATATGCTCTACGCTATGGGATAGCCGCCGATGCTTCACACCGTGGACTAGCGGACGGATGACGGGTTCTGCACGTATTATCGGTCGCATAGTCGGCCGAAACATCATGCCGAAAGCCGGACATCACCATCGGGTCACGGTGATGGAGGCCTTGGTCATTTACCGCATCTACATGGGCTTCGAGATCGATCTTTCCTACATCATTCAGCGGGTCATGCTTGGACTTAGTTCTACGGCCTAGCATGCGGAACCTTTGCTATGGGAGGCTTCGACTTTGATCTTCGGGCATTTCGGGGTGAGTTTCGAGGATACTCCGATGGACACTAGATCACGGGGATACCCCATTGGGACTCGGACCATTCGACGGATGAGACTACATCGGTTAGAGAGATCTCCTGGTCCAGAGGGTGAGGATGATGATGAATCGGAGGATGAGGATGAGGGATCAGAGGATGGAGGAGAGGATATCGGTCCTGATAGTGATGATCGGGCCGGAGATGATACTGAGATATGCGCGAGGCTGAGCCCGTGCATCACGAGTTTCCTTCATCACACTTCGAGGCGGGTGGCCCTTCACATGCGGTTCCGGAGACTTCGGATCTTGGTGCACGAGATGAGATCGATGACTTCCATGCTAGAGAGGATGGAGGTCGGACGGGAGCAGATGTACGAGAGGATGGAGTCTCGACGGGACGAGGATAGAGCGTCGGGTGACTCGGCTAGCGAGAGGAGTTCGAGCATATAGAGATCGAGTAGATCACCTAGATAGACTGTACCTTAGGATTTCCCATTTATGCATTTCGGATGTAATCATTGTAAAAACTTTTGAAATTAATGAAGTTCATTTTGTTTCTCTTTAATTATTGTATGTTATGCACTTTTCTTTTCCTTGCATTAGTGTCATTTGTTCAAGTATAATTATGGTATGTTATTCGGAAATGTTGTTATGCCTCAAAGTTCAAGTTTCTAATTCGGTGTTCTATTATTCACTTCTAAGAGTAGAAGAGTCACTTCAGATCAATGACTCGGGAATGTTCGAGTTGTTGTCTTTTGTGGTTAGGATCTCCTCGAACCTTGGGCTCCCGATACCAATCATCACGCCCTCCCAGCCGGTACCCTATCGGCATACCCGAGAGTGTGATCCACGGCCCGAAGATCGGGTATCGAGTGATCAACCTCCCACATAAACAATAACATAATCATGAACAACCATAACAAGAGTGCGGAAGATAAATCATAGATCCAATAATGAAAGAATGAATCATAAACGAAACGGAATAATAGATATAATCGGAGTGTCAAACGGATAAGTAAAGTGAAGCAAAAATCCCACTTTACATCCAGCGGAAAAGTAGCTCGAAAGAATAAACTAGATAAAAGCTAATCCCAGTAGCAAGTACATTGGGTAACTAAATTATTCTCCACTTTGTAGACGACATCCTTGTAGGTGTAGATCTCATAGATAGCACAAGGACGCTTCCACTCAATGGTCGGACTAAGCATCGTACGGAGCATAACCACCCGTGGAATCTTCGAGTAATTGTGGTAACCGCAATCACCTTCCTGGAGATATGCCTCTTCGCCTTGTGCTTCTTCATAGGGACCGTCATAGTATTCCGTACCTGCACGGGATAGTCTAACAACATTGTACAATAAAGGAATGAGTTTCGAAGAAACTCGGTAAAAGCGATTAAAATCCATAATAACATAAATGGCGGGATTCAGAACAAACATAAATGCAATATGATATGAGACAAACAATGAATGAATGATTCTAACTCTATGTATGCTTTGGTCTCTATTGGCGGACATGCTTTAAGTCATAGCACCGTACTTCTTTAGGAAAGTCCACTCACATCCTCAACCATTTAAGATATCTTGGATTCCCTCCAACCATTTAAGATATCTCGGGCGACCGATTGGTAATGGGTCCTTCATCCCTCGGGACAAACCTTGGCGGGGGTTAAGTCAACACACTCTCTCACAACCATTTGGTATAAGTCTTGGCGCATGTCGGGGGTAATACCTAGCCAAATGCAAGTCTTCTACTTGGTTACATCAAGTCAGATCCGAGATACTTCCATTCCTCGTCCCCCGACGATCCTTTCCGGTATCCTTCACACTAGAGTCCTCATAGTCCCCGACTACGGACTCACCAACCCTATTGATCATCCACATATGGTAAACGGGAAGCTCTCACGTCCTCTCACGGGTTGGTTACCGGTCTTAAGCGCCCGTGAGCCCAAGTCTAACCATATGCAACCCTACCAATAAATGGCCCCCACAATGTGATTCCTGTCCTCTCACGGGTTGGTTACCGGTCTTGAGCGCCCATGAATCCCCATTGCTACCACGGGTCGTTCGGTCTCAATACCCCTCCGATTAGGGTCGACATAACAGGACATCCTAGCCAAACACTACTAGACAATCCTATATATGTCATCCAACAGTTTAGGAAGGTGTCCGAGAGGGCATCTCCGGGAAACATCCCATAATATTCCCGTAGTAGTCCAAGGACAGAAATGTCAAAAGGACACCTCTCCTTTCCAAACCATACGTAAGCATACACATGCATCAATTCATATCATCACATATATGGTAACTCCATATATGGAAAGAAATCAATATTTACAATCATTTGTATAACATTGGTAAGTAAATCATACATGAATCAATTCAATATGAATAAGTAATGCTACTGTAATCAAAGTTACGCAACAGTAGTATATCATTGTAAGAATCTAATTTAGGAAAACATATTAATGATATTCAAATATAGAAACTAGATTCATGCTATCTATGTAATTAAGGAAATAACCATCCTTACCTTTTATAACTCGCAAAGAATCCTAAGAAATCAAGTAAGATCTTGGCAAACTTGAGAAGAAGGTCCTAAACAAGTATATACAACATATTAGGAAAGATCCCTAACAGAAAATATAGCAAAGCATCCGAAACAGGACCAATTTGGAGTTGCTTTGTACTCATTGGTCGAGTGGATTGGTCGAGTGGTCCAGTCGACCAATCGGTCGACCAATGCGGACGATAGCTTAGAAAATCAGAGTTTTGAGATATGAAATCCGAATTTGGTGGTTCAAAAGGGTACTAATCAAGGGGTAGACTACATCAGTAGTATTCTAGCATATAGGGGACCTCAAAACACTAATCAAATCAAGGTATCAAGATCCAAATTAGGAAACAAAAAGTTACCATAAATAAATCAAACATGGATCTTGATGAATTTTGAAATAGAAAACAAGGACAAGAACTATAGGAGGATGGATCATTGCTTTTGGTAATGAAAACATGAAAACATGCATAGGTCTTCATAGAATAAGGCTTAGAAGCATAAATCTAAATAAGGAAATAAAACCTACCATATATGTACTATCATGCATCATGAAGAACACATAGTAAGGTAGAAGAGAACAACTAGAATTCTATGGATTATGGATCATAGAAAGAAAACACAACCATTAACCACTAACATGATCAATGAAAGAAGATCCAAAGAGATCAGAATTCAGATTAGGAAATTAATGAGAGATTAAATCATGGTTTGATCATGAATCCTTCAAAAGCTTGCAATGATCATGGTTAAGATCATTGTTCTAGCCTTAAATCCTTAGGATGATCATGAGAACATGTTCGAGAGATGTTTGCAACGAGAGGATGCAGCATCTCTTCTACTGTCTCAACTCAAAAAGGAAAGAAAAACAAAGATGTAGGAGAAGAAGAGAGAGTAGACATACCTTTTGATGCAAAAAGAAGAGTTCCGACGAAGATCCGCCAAGAAAACTCCAAGGATGCAAGAGAGATGACTTGCGAGAGGTCTTTGGTTCGTTCCGGAGGGTTTGGAGGCAGCAAATACGAAGTGGACTCGAGGTTAGACTTAAATAGAGCAAGAATCAACCTAATTGCCAAAGACAGCACCCATTGGTCGAGTGGATTGGTCGACTGGCCTAGTCGACCAATCAGTCGACCAATGCAGACAGCAAGGCCAAAACAGGGAATTGAAGGCCCAGATCAAATCCAAACCTAAAGGGGTTTTGCACACAAGTCAAGTGACTTACCTAGTAGGTAGAAATGCCTTCAAACCAAGATAGAGATCACTCCAAGTCCATCAACTAATTAGATCTTCATCAGGATTCTGTTTCCATAAATAGAACCTCATCATCAACCTTCATGGATTCAAAGCCAGACACCAAGTCCTCTACTGGGATGGCCCAAAGCTGACTTCTTACTTTACTTCGGGTCATCGGACCTACAAATAACAAGGTTTCCGGGTCAAGGTTAGGGCTGGGTTTCACAGCTAATGTCTCTTCCTCCGCCCGAACCAAGAGGAGGCATGACACAATTGATGCTCCCTCCAATAAAAAATCCAAAGCTTCGACGGATGGTGAGGAGGTCTTCATCCCCCAGTGGACCCTGAAGATGACCGACAGGGTTACTCGGGATCCCGAGAAAGCTGCAGAATGGAGCTCCCTCAGTCTTGCTCCTTCTGATCGCCAGGAGTTTGAAGCCCTGGATGACACCTCCCTTGTTAGTCAATCTACAAGGTGCCGGTCTTCTTGATTACTTATGTTTTCATAATTTCTTATGACTTCTTCTGATATCTTCCGCCTTCCCAGGAATGCTGTGTTGAGCTTTTATCAACACATGGAAGCATTGAGCCGGGTTGGTCGCACCAGCTCCTTGCTTTGCAAACTTGTGAAGAGAAATTGGCCAAGGCCAATTCTGAAATAGACCAGCTGACTGCAGCTACCGTGGAGCTGTAGAAAAAGCATGAGGAAGAAGTGATCTCCCTCAAGGAAGCCCTCGAAGCTTCGAAAATTCGTGTCACTGCTGCCGAGCGCGAGGCCAGGAAGCAAAAGGCAGTTGCCACGTTGTTTGGTGACAGCCTTGAAATCAAAAGTAGGGAGCTCGAAGAACATCTGAAGTTGGCGATCCCTAGCAAGCCTGAGCATATAAAGCCAGAGCTTCGGAAGGAGTGCATTCGGAAATACCTGAACAGCGTACCTTTCTCCGAGTTGCTAGGTCTCTACAACATTCAAGCTTATCGCATGGGTCAGAACGATGTTTGGGAGCAAATTCTTGGATCGATCCCTGACTTCGACACTGCTCCTTTTCGTGAGGTATGCCCCCAACAGGTCTTCGGGAAAGTTGGTATGGATCTCCCGGACTGGGCTTAGGAAGAAGATGATCCTTTTCCAGCTGACCCTCAATATGAGGCATACCTGAATGACGAGCCGGCACTTCCAAAGGAGAAATCACAAGCCGAGTCTCAAGTTGTTGTTGTAGAGGACTCAGCCGATGCCACTCTTGAGGAAGGCTCTTCTCATGGTTCTGAGAAAAGTCCTCCCGACCAGGGTCCCTCGGGCAACAATGAAGAAAAGGCTTAGGGAGTTGTCCTTTTGTAAAGATTTACCCTCAATTTAATGAATAGACATTTCTTTTTTCATGTTGGCCTCTAAATTTCCCCCGTCACCGCCGAAATCTTGCCTTGAATATCAAAGTATTAATGATAAAACTTATCACTTAACTTTTCATTCCTCGCCGAATAATAATCTTGTAGAAATATTGTGAAGATGCGTTTCGGGAAGATGCATTAATCTTCCCCAATACTTCATTTATTGCAAAGTCCACACGTTTCCCTTCTGCGAAGTTCAAACGTTTTCCTGCTTTTGTATACCATTCACTGTTTCCAATGAATCGGAAATACATCCGTTATTTTAATGGCGGTGCGACGATTGGAGGTATCTCTGCATCAGGTGCTCGCTTCCACATGTTTCCATGTGGCATCCCTTCGATCGTTGATCTTGCTTTTTGCGGATTTCGAAGCGTCATTTCGATCTGGGTCGTTGGTTGTCCTTAACCTTCAACCGTCGTCTTATACCTGAGGCTATTTAAAGCCTTCGTGGGTACTCTCCATCCTGACTTCTGCAAGTTAGATTTGCTAAAGTGCCAAAGCGACCTTTCGTCCTTCGGCTGCTTCCGTATTCCTCGTACTCCAACAACAGCTCTATCCACTTCTGAACAAGTGAGTTTTTTGATTACTCATCTCTTTCCCCACTTCCCCCCTGAGTAAACTGCACAGTAGTTATACTTGGGGTTTAGTTTGTTAGTTTGTCAGAAGCTTTAGAAAACTAGGGTTTCCCCGCTGTTGCTGTCGTTTATTTCTGTACTGATACGGCTGGTTTTTTTGTTGTTTTGCATAGTGGCTCCCAAGATCAACCCGAACTTTATCAGAGCAAAATCTTGCAAGAAAATCGTTCCGTCGGTGGTGGTTGGGGCCAGTGCGGTGGTTTCATCTAGTGAATCCTCCAAGCGTAAGGCGACTGCTGGCGGTGAATCTTCAAGTCAGATTCCCGCAGTTTCTATTGATGCCATCCCTGCGCCTCCTTTGCCCGAAGTGATCGCTCGTCTTTCCCAGGAAGATCTTGATCACTCCGTTGCCGATGGTGCTGCTGGTGAGCCTGTTGGTGAGCCTGTTGGTGCACCCCGAAGGAGACTCTTTGGGCATCCGAGGCAACTATGTTGGCGTCGATGAAGGTGTGGTCCCAGCAGGTGCTGCTCCTATTTCTAACTCTAGTGCTTGTTTGGCATCCCCGCATCCTCCTCCTCTCCTTCTGAGTTGGAGGATTTTGCCACTAGGAAGCGCCGTCGGGTGACAAGTGATGAAGCTCATCCTTCTCTTGGTGTAGTTCATCCTTCTCATCCTTCGCCTGAATTAGTGTCAAACGAGTTTGACAGAGCGTTGGAATGGTGTACTGCTGCTCGAATGACTTCTGAGAGCGCAGTTCTTTCCAAACTTCCAGATGAAGTCTTTACGAAGTCACTCGTGATGTAAGTCTTTCTTCATTATCCTCTCGATTCTGAAAAATTACTTTTATGCTCCTCGCTAACTCGAAAGTTGTTTGCAGGAGTCTTCTTCGGTAACTTCCACAACCAAGTGGAAGCAGTTACTAGACTCGAGTAGGTTGAGCAATGAAGTTTCTAGGCTTCGGGAAATCTCTGAAGCTAAAGATGTTGAGATTGCTCGCCTTTGGAATCTAGCTTGGGAGGTGGCGGGGAGAAAAGAATTCGATGATTGGTCGTCTTCGGTCGGACTTGGATGATGCCGGGGAGAAGATCCGGCGACTGGAGCGGACAGTTGGAAAGTCGGGAGCTAAAGGATCGAAACATTACCCGAAAGGCAAGCTGTCGTTCCTTTGCCCGAATCCCTTCCAACTGATGTTCGCAGAGCCTGCGTCTTCAAGTATTTACACAGTAAGCCTTTTGTTGATATGCTGAATGCTTATAACTTGCAGGCATACCGGGATGGTGAGAACGAAGTATGGGAATCAATATTAAGAAAAGATCCTCATTTTGATACGACTCCCTACAAGGTCTTGTTTGCCATCCTGAAGTATTTACCGACACGGGTATTCCTCCTCCCGAATGGACCAAGGATAAGATTGATCCTCCACCTTCCGATCCAGATATTATGCAATATCTGGAAGATTCTCCTGTTTATTCTCCGCTAGAAGAAGTCAATTATGACGAGCTTGTCTCTGAATGCGAGTTTGGTCGAGGACCATTCTTCTCTGGACAAGCTGGACAAAGAGTATGAAATTGCGGAGGATTTTATGCATACCGAAATATTTTTGTAATCCTCATTTCTTCTCTTCTTTTCCTTGAATCCCCACCAATGGTTGACTCATATGTTTGTTCTAGCAAAGTCGCGTCGATCTTGTATAACTTGTTAACAGTCACCTGTAATGACTTTCTTCTTTGATCGAAGATTGTATCCAGCTCTTGTAATTGTTTTGATACTGGCCTCTTTGGATCTTTTGAAGAAATAAGAAATTACTTTATCTTGAACTTTGCTAGCCACTTGAATCGCCGTTGTATTAGGTCTTAGTTGTGCGAAACAATGCCTTTACTTAAGGATTTCCGGAGAAATACAATAAGTCTGAGAAGGAACTCACTCGGGTTTTAAACCGATGCCTTTACTTAAGGATTTCCGGAGAAATACAATAAGTCTGAGAAGGAACTCACTCGGGTTTTAAACCGATGCCTTTACTTAAGGATAATTCAAAAATTCAATAAGTCTCGAAGGAACTCACTCGGGTTTCAAACCGACACCTTGCAAAAGGAACTCACTCGGATTTTCATCCGATGCCCCGACTTAAGAAAGTTCAAAAAATTTCCATAAGTGTTGAAGTGTTGAAGGACCCATACGAATTTTCATCCGATGCCTTATAGTTGGATCTTGTTCTTGAATGTGGTGTATGATGCCCCCCAATCAAAAGATAGTTTGTTGAAAGCCAAAAATTGCATTGATTGAGTTGAAAATGATTATATCGCGAACAAAATTGAAATCATCCACAAGGATAAAACTTTTTGAGATGCCTAGCATTCCACGAACGATCCAACTCTTTCTGGGAATCGATGTTCTTCAGCCTGTAAGCTCCTGAACCGACCGGTTTCACAACCATATAAGGTCCTTCCCAGGAAGGGTCCAACTTTCTCTGGTGACGCGGGTCGGAAGCTAGGGTGTTTCTCAACACCAGATCTCCGGCTAAGTACCGACAATTCTTCACTCGAGTATTATAATGAGACGCTATCCTTCTTTGATAATGTTGAGTTCATGCTATTGCCTTTGCCCGAACTTCGTCCAACAAATCAAGACTATCAAGCAGTCCTTGTTCATTTGCTTTTTCCTCGAACTCACGATCCCGTAATGTCCCTGCCATTATCTCCACTGGTGCCAATGCTTCGGATCCATATGCCAACTTGAATGGAGTTTCTTCTGTAGGTGTTCGAACCGTAGTTCTATAAGCCCACAGTACATTATGTAGTTCTTCGACCCAAGAAGCTTTGTCAGCTTCGAGTCTTCTCTTTATTCCTTCCAGTAGCATTCGGTTAGTAACCTCTACCTGGCCATTGCTTTGGGGGTATGCCACTGAGGACATACGATGATCGATCATATATGTTCCACAAAATTGCTCAAATTGTGGACAGTCGAACTGAGTACCATGGTCAGTAACAATAATCTTTGGAATCCCAAAGCGATATATGATTGATTCAAGCACAAATTTCTCCACTTTTTCTCAGGAATTGTCGCCAGCTGTAATCGGCTTCTACCCATTTTGTGAAGTAATCAATTGCTACTATCGGATATTCCCGTCCGCTTTGATGCCTTGGTGAATTTGCCCATGATATCAATTCCCCACATTGCAAAGGGAATGAGATTTAGAATTGAAGTCATAGTTTTCGCCGGGCGCTTCGATCTTGTAGCATGAATTTGACAGTTACCACATCGACGAACGTAGTCCATAGCAGCCTCCTGGATCTTAGGCCAATATAACCCAAGTCTTAGAATTTTGTGGGCCAGGGCTCGGCCACCCATGTGAGCTCCACAAATTCCTTCATGAACTTCACCAAAGCTGATTTTGCTCATTCGGGGCCTATACATCTCATAAGGGGTCCAGCATAAGATCTTTTGTATAGTCTCCCATTCGAATGACAAATCTAGCTGATCGAATCATGATCAACCTTGCCTCTACCGGATCCTCGGGTAATTTGTCATCCCTTAGATATTCGATTATTGGATCCATCCAAAGAACGTTCGCTTCAATATAAGAAATTTCTTTCTCATGATAACTTGGAAAAGTTATCTCTTCAATGTAGACCGAAGGGTCTAGATTCTTTTCCTTGGCATTGGCTAGTCGGGATAGCTCATCTGCCACTGAATTTTCATTCCTCGAAATCTCGAGATATCTTCAAATTTCGAAATTGGTTTTGAAATGCCCGCACTATCTCCCGATATTTTTGCAAGCGTGGTTCTTTAATGCCATACTCCCCCTGGACTTGGTTGACTATAAGCTCGAGAGTCACTATAAATAGTAACATCTGTAATAGCTAATGCTTGTGACAACCGAAGTCCCCGTTATCGTGGCCTCATATTCCCGCTTCGTTATTACTTGCATCAAATGTGAATCTCAAAGCATATCGAATAATAAATCCTGCTGGACTTTTTAATAGAATTCCAGCACCTGCTCCATCATTATTACTCGAACCATCCACATATACATCCCAAGTGGTTGGTATAATGGGATCCTCAATGGTGGGTTCCATTGGTGCGATAGTTTCTACTACAAAGTCGGCTAATGCCCGAGCCTTGATTGCGCTTTTGGGCTTAAAGCTCACTTGGAACTAATCGAGCTCAACCGACCAGGACACCATCCTTCCGGACAAATCAGGTTTGTTAAGAACTTTACTAAGAGGAAAACCTCAATTGGATGAGCTCGAAAATATGGCCTTAGCTTCCTGGCGGCCATCATGAGAGCCGAGCTCGCTTCTCAATCTGCGAATATCTCGTCTCCGCATCTAGCAACACGTGGCTTACATAGTAAATCGGCCACTGTTTCTTATCTTTCTCCCGAACAAGTATTGCACTGACCGCCGAAAGGAACGTCGCTAGATATAGCTGTAATATTTCCCCCTTCTCTGGCCTGGACAGGATCGGTGGTTGTCCAAGTGCTTCTTTTAATTCCTCAAAAGCTTTCTGGCACTCCTCAGTCCACTTTGCTTCCTTTACGCCCTTCAGGTCTTTAAGTGCCTTGAAGAAAGGCAAACATTTTTCTCCAGACTTGGAGATAAATCGATTTAAAGCAGCAAACCTGTCAAACATTGTACATCCCGAACGGTTTTGGGAGCCTCCATATCAATCAGAGCTTGTATTTTGGCAGGATTAGCCTCAATTCCCCTCTGTGATACCATGAAACCCAAAAATTTGCCCGAGGAGACTCCAAAGGCACATTTTTCTGGGTTTAACTTCATTTGATGTTTCCGCAGTACTGAGAAAACCTCAGTCAAATCTGCAATATGATTTGCTTTTGTAAAGCTTTTCACTAACATGTCGTGAACATAAGCTTCAACATTCTTTCCAATCAACTCTTTGAAAATCTGTTGACGGCCCTCTGATATGTTGCTCCTGCATTCTTCAGGCCAAAACTGGACAGATGTCCCTAAGATATCAATCTCTCAATATCTGCCTTCAGATGACGACAGTCATTATTATAATGACCATAGTCCTTGTGGAATCGGCAATACTTTTCCCGATCCTGCTGCTCTCCGAGTTTTAAAAGAATTTTAGGCGGCCACTTTAAAATATTTTTTCTTTTGAGGATATTCAAAATATCAGCCCGAGGAGCATTCAATGGAGTGTACTCACTTTTACCGGGGGATCTTTGGCGCCAAGGCTGGGATTTTCCAACCCGATCGCGAACATTTTTCTTTGGCTTCTGCTTCTGCTCAGGAGCCTTTTGTTCCTTATTGGAGACTTTATTATCTCCTTGGCGCGCATCTAGAATCTCCATGACTTCAGCCTGCTTCGGCATCTCCGTACCAACTCAAGGATAAGTCGTAGGTATATCCCGTAGTAATAACTCCGGGAGTTTCCGATTAGTGAGTCCTGTGAATAGAGCGGTTTTGGCTACTTGTTCATCCAAGTTTTCTATCTCCATCGTCACTTTGTTGAATCTTTTCGAAACTCTCTCGATCGATTCGCTCTTTCCTTGTTTGACAAGTAAACAAGGTTTCCTCCGTTTTCTTGACCTCGTATCCCACTGCGAAATCGCCCTATGAATTGGCGCGCCAATTCGTCAAAGTTTACGATCCTTCCAGAGGGAGGTTAGAAAACCACTTTTGTCTTGCTCCGATTAGAGATGAACCAAAAACCTGCATAAAATTTCATCGAATTACCCGAAACCGCCATGGTCTCTGTTGGTAATAGCCGATGTGAGCTGTTGGATCTCCGGAGCCATCGAATGTTGAGAAGGTAGGCAAACGGAAGTTATGAGGAAACCGATATCCCGCAATTGGCTCAAAAAAGGGGTCTTCCGAATGACCGAGTAAATATCCTCGATTATTCTTCCCTTAGCCAACCGCCCTAATTTCTCGTTGATGTTGGCCAATTCTTGACCAATCTGGGTCGGGTGATCTTCAGCAATATGATCACGACTTCGATTAACACGATCATCCCGTGCTACTCGATCATCACGAACAGCCCGTCCTTCCCGAGCATTCCTCTCGTCACGAACTGCTCGATCATCACGAACGGTTCTTCTGACAGTGGGTGAGTGAGTTCTTACCCCTGTATCCAACCTTGTGTTTGAATCAGTTGTACTCTCTTGCGGTCTGTCGAACCAATCGTCTCGCCTCGGTTGATCATCGATCCTCCGAAGTCCTCGGTCTCCTTCACGGAAATTCTGATCAACATTCCGGTCTTCAGCCAGTCTCTGGTCACGTGGCAATGCACGTCTCCCTGAATCGCGTTGATCAGGCTCATGTGGTAAAACCACTCGTCTGGTGAGCATGCGGAGTGCTTGGCTCACCTCCAAGAGTTGAATCTTTACCTGATCCAATTGATCTTGGATTGTATCAGGAGGAGGATTACGTCCTCCCTGGCCATCATCCACTTCGATAGGATTTTGGCTTTCCTGGGAATATCTGGATTATTCACTCCAGGTATCTGAACACCGAAATTGCGTTGTGCAGCGGCTGCTGCTGCTGCTGATCTAGTCACCATGGCTTTTCAAGTCGTTTCCCACAGACGGCGCCAAATGATGCGTCCAAAATCTGCTCAGCCCTTGGATCTCCACGTGATGTCCTCGCAAAAGAAAGCGTCAGATGTGGCCCGACCGCTGGGGTCGGGAGTCCACCTCCGAAGGCTAAGTCAGTTGATGAACTTAATCACAAACGGCTCTGCTAGAAGCACAGAGCTAAGGAATGAAGAACTGGGAAAGGTGATCTAGATAGCAGATCGCGGATAGTTTAGGTCTATCAGTATGTATCTGAACCTGAGTCTCAGATAGTATTCTTTTCGATCGATTGATCCGTCCCTCACCTTGTATGGTAGTGAGGTTTATATAGAGTGTACCTTCGAATCTCCTTCGTTGGATGCACTTGAGCCTTCTTCGGGTAGTCGTTGGATCTTATTAGTTATATCCGTTGAGCGATAGACTTCTACTAGTTTGGGCTAGTAGAGGACTCCTGAGATAACCTTTAGGTTATGCGATGGTTATCCCTTTGATAATGATTATCCGCAGCCGTCAGTTTGAGTCTGCCATCATTAGGGTGATTACCCTAATCCATAAGTAAGATTAGGGCACGCTTGCAGCCGAATAAGGTTTCTTCTTCAGCAAGCCATCTTTCAGATCCGGTTCGCTCGAGAGCGATTCGGTTTTCTCCGTCTCGACCGGGGTCGACGGTCGGACCAGGTATGAACCCGGTCTGATCATAAACTCTCCATATCAGGAACCCTTTTATTTATGTTAATTCATTGGACCCTCCACAAAACCTTTCTTGATTGTAAATTCTTTGCCCTAGGGTGAATCTTTATTCTCCCTAGTCTTTCCGTGGGATACACGGATCCTTGTTAGTAAATCCCTAATCGTATGATTAGAATTTCTTTCCTTTCACTTTAATTGAGAACCTTATTTTCTCTCATTGGTAGACCCTTCCTAATTCCATTCTTGATTTTGAAATACTAATGAGATGTTCCTTTATCTATCTTGGGTTGTTTTTGTGAGAGTTAATTATGGGTAACTCTCATGGGAGGTAACCAACTCTTATGAGAGGTAACCATATATGAAACCCTAATATTCTTTTATCCATTGGAAACTCCCCAACACCTTTTTAGATTGTGCATTCTTTGTTTCTCTTGCCCTAGGGTGAATCTTGATTCTCCCTAAACTTTTCATGAGAGCCATAAAGGTTGAAACCCTAGTTTCTTGGGTCAAATCAAGAACCCATATTTTTACCATGACTTGATGATTTTATCTTCCCATATGATTCTAATACATCCTAGGAAGTTCCCCTTCGAATTTTGGATCAATCTGACTTCAAACGAAGAAGTTAAGGCCAAAACAGTTTTCACTATTCCGTACTGACTCGATTGGTCGACTGCTTGGTCGACTGGGTCAGTAGACCAAGGCAATCGACCAATGAAGTCAGTAGCTTCAATTTTCACTTAGTTTGATTCATTTGCTCTCTGATCTTTTAGGTATCTTTCCTAATGTTGTATCTATGCTTGTTAGGGGTTTATTTGCCATGTTTGGTGTCTCTCTCTTTGATCTTTGGATTATCTTCGGCGATAATCAAGGTAAGGACGGTTATTTCCTTAACTACATAGATTACTTGTTCTCTGGTTTCTACTTTGTGAAACTATGAGATTACCTACTGTTCTTGTACTTTAATTCTGATCTCCTACTGTGGGAACAATAGCACTTGTTTATATTGTCTTTTTATTATTCATGATATATGAATTACTTATTATTGCCTAATCTGATTTTTGCTTTTACATTCTCTTGTATATGATGAACTACTGGTTGTGTATGTCATGACTGTTCTGAGAATGTGTTTGCTTAAGTATGGTTTGGGATTGGGGAGTGTCCTTTTGACACTTCTGTCCTTGGACATTATCGAAAATAGTATGGGATGTTTCTGGGGTTTCCCATCGACGCTTTCCCGAATCATTGGTTGTCATACCTAGGGATGTCTAGCAGTGTTTCGCTAGGATATACCCCTGTTATATCAGACCCGATTCGGAAGGGTATTGAGACCGAAAGACCCGTGGTAGCAATGGGGATTCACGGGCACTCAAGACCGGTGAGTTATATCCGTGAGAGGACGGGAATCACATTGTGGGGGCCATTTATTGGAGGGTTGCATATGGCTAGACTTTGGCTCATGGGCGCTCGAGACCGGTGAGTTATATCCTTGAGAGGACATGAGAGCTTCCCGTTTACCATATGTTGATAACCAATAGGGTTGATGAGTCCGGTGAGTAATATCCGTGACTCTAGTGGAAAGGATACCGGAAATGACGCCCGGGGCGAAGAATGGAAGTATCTGGACCTGAGTTGATGTAACTAGGTAGATGACTTGCATTGGTCTAAGCTTTTCCCTGACATGCGCCGGTACTTATGCGAAATGGTTGTGAGAGAGTGTGTTGACTTAACCCCCTGCCATGGTTTGTCCTGAGGGATGCCAGACCCACTACCAACAGGAGCCGTATGTGTGACCTACCCAAAGAAGTACGATGCTATGACTTAAAGCATGTCTGCTGTAAAATCCGGCCTTATCCTATCCCTGACCCGGCCCGAATTTTATACTGTTGCAGGTCCGAAGACCCGAAGTGGTGGTAGAAGAGACCTGTGGGCCCTCTTAGTTGATGATTCGATGCTAGAAGCGGAGCCTATGGACATTGACGATGATGCCCCTTACTTGAGCACATTGTCGGTTTTGAGTGAGAATCTGTGCATCGACGAAGATTGAATTAGTTGAAGACCTTCCCGGAATCCCATGATCAATCCAAAGGTATTTTCTGAAACTAGACTTGTTGATTGACCTGTAGGAGAAAACCCCACTCGATTTGACCCTGTATAGCCTTCCAAATCCACTCCTGAAGTTGCTGTCATAGCTTGGTTGAGTGCCTGGTCGAGTGACATCAACCAGACCAGTCGACCAAGAGTCATGAAATCCGAATATTCATGAAATCTCTTCCCATTTTGCCCCTACCTTCTTGGAACTCATCAATGAGGACCTAACCTAATCATTGGCACTCCAGAGCTCGAGGTTGGACACTCTCTTGGGCTATTCTTTGAAGTTTGGGAAGATCTTGACTCTAATCATTGGTGTATGTGTTAATCATCAATCCAAGGTATGATTCTTTCTATCCTCTTCTAATCTATCATTTCCCTATCATTTGATAATCTTGAGACCATGGCTGAAGTGCTGCAATCTTGCAAACACTCAACCATGAGTTTCCCCTCTCAAATTCCTTAAACATCTTCACTCATGATATGCTATGATTCAATTAAGATTAATTTCACTTCATCACTTTGATTCTATTCAATCTAGCCTAATTGATTCAAATCTGACATGTAATTGCATGATAAGCTTAGACTATATTGAAATTAAGACTCTAACTCAATTCTTATCCTTTATTTGATTGATTCCTACCATCCTTTACAATTTCTATAAATTCCATTTTGATTCTTGAGGATTACCATATAGAACCTAATATTTTGAATTGAGCATTTTTGATTGAACCGTTGGATCTTCATGAAAATTGGTGTGCAATATCCTCTTACTGTTATTAACATGCCATCCAAATTTCATGTCAATCGGAGCAGTGGAAGGGCAGCTTCTGATCACATTTCCTTTGCTGCCCAGAAGTTAACAAGTCTTGGTCGACTGACAGTTGACCAAGCTAGTCAACCAAGAGTTGTTAAACCCTGTTTTCAGCCGAATTGACCCGTTTGAACCCCGATTTGAATGTTTTCTTCTCTGATGTTGCTTGTATGTTATCTAGGGTGTCAACAGTGACTTTGGAACCATTCTTGGTGATCCTTGAATTTAATTACAACTTGATTAAGGTAAGGACAGTCGTTAACTTAAGTATGTTAATTACATCAACATGCTTACATTATTGGAAGTTAATGATTATGTTAATATGAGTGTTTCCTTTACCATACATGACTGTTAAATGTTTCTTATCAGTAATACAATGTCATATATTATTTAGAACATCATGTTCAATTATGCTTTATGAATTTAAATATGATCAATCATGTTATGATATACATTGTTTATATGATGAATTATTGATTCAAGTATGATATGATGAGATTGAGCTTGTGATTGATTACGTATGACTTGGGATTGGGAGGTGTCCTTTCGACACTTCTATCCTTGGGCATCGGAGGGAATAGTATGGGATGTTCTCCGATGGTGCCTATAAACACTTTCCCGGGTCATTGGGTGGCATATATAGGGTTGTCTAGGTGTATGGTTAGGATATTTTCCTTGTCGTATCAGACCCGAATCGGAAGGGTATTCAGACCGAACGACCCGTGGTAGAATATGAGCGAGAGTACTCAAGACCGGTATCCACTCCGTGAGAGGGCTTGAACTATATTGTGGATACCCGAAAGGGGCCATTTATTGGTAGGGTTGCATATGCATAGACCTGGGCTCACGGGCGCTCAAGACTGGTAACCAATCCATGAGAGGATGTGAGAGCTTCCCGTTTACTATATGTGGACGACCAATAGGGTTGGTGAGTCTGGTGAGTAATATCCGTGATTCTAGTGTGAAGGATACCAAAAAGGATCCCCGGGGGCGAGGAATGGACGTATCAGGATCTGACATGATATGACTGAGTAGATGACTTGCATTGGGCTAGGCTTTACTGTGACATGTGCCTGTACTTATACCAAACGGTGATGTGAGAGAGCGGTGACTGATTCCCCAACCATGGTTTATGAGATGTCCTTACCGAACATCCCTGGGCAGACCCAAGATATCTTATGATTGAGGGGGAGTGATTGACGACCCAAAGGAGTATGGTGCTACGGCTTAAAGCATGTCTACCTTAGAGACCAGCATACTTAATATAGAATCATATTTCATTTTGCCTCATATCATATTTCATCGTATGTGAATTGTATCGAATGGACTGTGTATTATTAAACGACTTGCCTTGCTGAGTTCTTTTGAACTCATTCCTTTTTGTGCAATTTGTTAGATTTTCCTGCAGTAACTGACGATCTTGATGGCGCGTCCTACGACCAGAGCTATGATCCCGCATACTACCCTGCGGCTGATGGCTACTATGAGAGTCAGGATTGCGGTTTCGAGGAGGATTATAGTTCGTTCCAGGGTTAGCCCCACTCTTGTGAGGGAGCGGCCACGTTGGGTTCACTTCATCCATACCTACGAGGAAGTCTTCATTAGGATAGAAGAAACCTATGTGTAGGCCCCATTTCCCTGGATGACTGTAATCATTGGGATCTTCTCTCTCCAGTTTTTATGGATTTATTTATGATACTTGTCTCGTAACTAAACTTGATTTACTACTGCTTCTGCTATTTGTGAAGGAGTGACTTCTGATCACTCCTTCTCTTTGAGATGTTATCACTTTGAAGTTGATATTTAAATGTTTCCGCACTCTGATTATCTATCTTGTCTTATTCTTTTGATCCATCTATTGTTTCTGTATACATTGATTATATTGTTCGTGATTATGTTATCGTGTATGTGGGAGGCATGGCTACTCGATCTGGATCTTCGGGCTGTGGATCACATCCCGGGTATGCCAGATAGGGTACCGGCTGGGTGGATGTGACATCTGCCATAGAGACCATCATACATAGAGTTTAGATGCATACATACATTACTTGTTTCATATTGCATTGCATTCTTGTTATGGTTTGCTTCCATGTTATTTATGTTGTTATGGATTAACTTGCCTTACTGAGTTTCTTTCGAAACTCATTCCTTTTTTTGTACAATCTGTTGTTAGACTTCTCTACAGGTTCAGATTTCTTTGACGGTATGTATGAGGAAGCACAAGGTGAAGAAGATGAAGACTGAAGAGCAAGAAGAACTGACTGAAGATGTGGATTAGATTTCTTTTGTTTCTTTTAGACTTATCTTTTACTTTACTTGTATAAGCTTAGAGCTTTACTTGGATTTCGATCTACCTTCCGCATGTGTTTGTAGGGTATATTTCCGCTATACTCTATAGTTGTCTTTTGATTTGGTATCTTGTTAATTCCACACTCTAATAATCTATAGTGATCCTTCTGAGATCCTTTCTTGGCTTTTATTATAAATTACTTGAACATTATGATTTGTTCTTGCTTTTGATTATGTTATTGTGCGAAATTGATATGATCGTTCCTAAACTTGATCTTTTGGGCTATGGATCACACTCTCGGGTATGCCAGTTAGGGTACCGGATGGGAGGATGTGACAATACTACCCTTCAGGTAGTGGCATCTGTGAAGATCCGAGTGTTGGTGCCGAGGAGGATTACTATCCGCACCAGGGTTAGCCTCACGGTTGTGAGGGAGCGGCAAAGCTGGGTTTACTTCATCCGTACCATTGAAGAGACTGTTATTAGAGTAGAGGAAACCCTAGCTTAGTGCCCTATTTCTCTGGTGTATTTATGGAACCTTTGGTCATGTAACTATCTTGTCTTTTGGATTATCTTTTGATACTTGAACTTGTAATTAACTTAATCACACTTCTTTTCCGCTGCTCTGAGAGAGTGGTTATCATACCTTCTCTCACCTTTATGATTATGTTCACACTTTATTGTTATCTATCTTCCGCACTCTGATTTATTTAATCTTATCTTATTCATGATACTTGGTATTAATTGTTTTTACTTTGATTATCTTTGTTCATGATTACGTCATTGTGTATGTGGGAGGCATGGACCTACGGATCTTGATCCTTGGACTGTGGATCACATTCTCAGGTATTCCAAATGGGGTACTAGCTGGGTGGATGTGACAAATATGATTAGAGAGAGGATTAAGTTTGCACAGTCAAGACAGAAATCTTATGCTGATAAGAGAAGCACCGATTTAGAGTTTCCAATTGGAGAAAAAGTTTTCCTTAAAGTGTCACCCATGAAAGGGGTGACGAGATTCAATGTGAAAGGAAAGCTTAGCCCTCGCTTCATTGGACCTTATGAAATCTTAGAGAAGGTTGGACCTGTTGCTTATCGCTTGGCCTTGCCCCCATCTCTTGTTGGAATTCACAATGTGTTCCATGTTCTGATGCTTTGAAAGTACATAGAGAACCCGAAGGACTTAGTGCCGATCTTTCTTATGATGAAGTGTCACATCCACCCTAAGGGTACCCTATCTAGATTACCCAGTGGAGTGATCCACAGCCCACAAGATCAAGTTTAGGAGCGATCTTATCCATTTAGCACAATAATTTAATCAAAAGCAGGAACAAATCAAAAATTTCAAATAACTTAATAATAAAAGTCAAGGAAGAATATCAAAAGAATCACAAAGAGCATTAGAGTGTGGAAAGATACTAATAAAATAATTAATCAAAATGTGAAATGAGGCGGAAACTCATTCTACAATAACAACGGAAGGTAGATCGAGATAAGGTGCAGGATACAACCAGTTCTAAAAGAAGGGAAAGGAAAGGTAAACAACTAAATTACAGTTTCTTCTACCTTATACAATATTTCCTAAATAA
Organism: Hakea prostrata; assembly: GCF_041222555.1. Taxonomy (NCBI): domain Eukaryota; kingdom Viridiplantae; phylum Streptophyta; class Magnoliopsida; order Proteales; family Proteaceae; genus Hakea; species Hakea prostrata. The sequence continues at coordinate 25,402,356 of NC_142601.1, read as the reverse complement.
CAAAATTTTAAGAAACTAAGCCAGGCTGCATCTGCTCCCGACAAAAATCGGTCTCGGATCGCTAATCTTTATCAATGTGTTCACCGCCACCCAGTATGGTACTAGTCACCAACTTGGTCTTCGAGTGTTGATCGTCACAAGTCCAACGATAGTAGTACCGTGAGAAAAGTCTAACAAAATATGTTGCAAAAAGGAGTGAGTTCAAAAGAACTCAGCAAGGTAGTCATTCCATAAAACATAAGCCATATGATACAAGCCATAACATGATGCAATATGATATGAAACACATGATGCAAGTATGGTTCTAACTCTATGAATGCTGGTGTCTATGGTAGACATGCTTTAAGTCATAGCACCATACTTCTTTGGGTAGGTCTCAATCACTCAAGCCGGTGGGAATTGGGTCCTGAAACCTTTCGGACAACCTTGGCTGGGGTTTCGGTCACCGCTCTCAAACATCACCATTTGGTCTAAGTATTGGCGCATGTCAAGGTAAAGCCTAGTCCAATGCATGTCATCTACTCAGTCGTATCATGTCAGATCCAGATACTTTCCCTATGGCACCGACCAACTCGGTTCCGTATCCTTCACACTAGAGTCAGCGTATCCTATGGCACCGACCAACTCGGACTACGGACTCATCCACCCTATTGGTCATCCAGAAATAGTAAACGAGAAGCTCTCACGTCCTCTCACGGGTTGGTTACCGGTCTTGAGCGCCCGTGAGCCCAAGTCTAGCTATTTGCAACCCTACCAATAAATGGCCCATTTCAGGTATCCGTAGTATGGTTTATGTCCTCTCACGGGGTGGTTACCGGTCTTGAGCGCCCATCAAACCATACCCTACCACGGGTCTTTCAATCTCAATGCCCTTCCTATTCGAGTTTGATAAGACATGGACATCCTAGCCAAACAACTAGACAATCCTATGTATGTCATCCAATAACCCGGGAAAGTGTCGATGGGCACCTTCGGAGAACATCCCATACTATTCCCTCCGATGCCCAAGGACAGAAGCGTCAATAGAACACTCCCCAATCCCAAGTTATACCTAAGCAACCACATACTCAAGTCCAACATCTCACATACATTTGATACATCATCATAATAGAAGTTCAGTCATGATATTGAAATGATTCATCATAAGTATAAGTGACAATAATAATCAATCATTATAACAAGAGTATATGAAATCACAATACTACTATTCTAAAGCATGTATAACAGTCCTATGATAATCAAAAGTAATAAAGAGACCATGTTCACTAAGTTATGAAAATCAAGGCTTAAGCACATAGCCTATGTATTTATGGTGATAACCATCCTTACCTTAACCGAGTTGTAAATAAATTCAATGATCACCAAGAATGGTCCAAAAATCAGTGTTGGTACCCTAGACAACATACAAGTAACATCAGAGAAGAAAACAATCGAATCGGAGGAAAAACGAATCAATTCGGCTGAGTACAACGGTGATCTCATATCTTGGTTGACTGGCTGGTCGACTGTCAGTCGACCAAGCAGTCGACCAAGACTTGTTATCCTCAGGGCAGAATTGAAACTTGGTCCGAAACTGACCTTCCGGTGCTCCGATCGACACGAAATTTGGAGGGCATGTTTATAACATTAAGAGGATACTACACACTAATTTTCATGATGATCCAACGGTCCAATCAGAAATTCCCAATTCGAAATCTTAAGTTCTATATGTTAATTAACAAGAATCAAATTGGAATTGATTGAAATTGTAAAGGATGATGGGAATCAATCAAGTGAATGTTAAGAATCAAGTTAGAATATTAATTTCATAATAATCTAAGCTTAACATGCATCTACATATCAGTTTTGAATCAAGAATTGGTTAAATTGAAAAGAATCAAAGTAATGAAGTGCAAGTAATCTCAATGGAATCATAACATAGCATGAGTGGGGGAGGATCAAGGAATTGAAAAGGGGGGAAACTCATGGTTAAGTGTTTGCAAGGTTGCAGCACTTCAACCATGGTCTCAAGATCATAGATTGATAGAAAATGAATAGATTAGAAGAAGAATAGAAGGAATCATACCTTGAGTTGATGATTAATGTATAACACTAATGATGTGAGTCAAAGATCTTCCCAAACATCAAGATAAAGCCCAAGAGAGTGTCCAACCTCGAGCTCTGGAGTGCCAATGATTAGTTTAGGTCTGCGTTCACGAGTTCCAAAAAGGTAGGGGCAAAATGGGAAGTGAATTAGTGAAGATTCGAATTCCATTACTGCTGGTCGACTGGTTGGTTGACTGTCAGTCGACCAAGCAAGAGACCAAGACATGAACAGAAACTTCAGACAAGGATTTGCAGGGCTATACTTGGTCAAATTGAGTGGGGTTTTCTCCTACAAGTTAATCAAGAAGTCTAGTTTCCAGAAATACTTTCAGATTGAGCACGGGAGGTCATTAGGTGCTTCAACTAATTCAATCTTCTTCGTTGCGCAAGCAGAATTGGCCACACATAGTTCGACAACTTCGGACAAGGATTCAGAGAGCTAAACAGGGTCAAATCGAGTGAGGTTTTCTCCTACAAGTCAATCAAGAAGTCTAGTTTTCTGAAATATCTTTGGATTGAGCATGGGAGTTCATTAGGTCCACCAACTAATCTCACCTTCTTCAGGCTGCAGATTCAAAACTAACACTGACAATGCATCCAAGTATGGAGCACCATCAAGCATATCCATGGGTTTCGGGTCAAACACCATGTCTTCCATAAAGAGGGCCCACAAGGACAACTTCCATTAATTCAGGACATGGATCTACACTAAGGGAAAGATCAGACATGATTTCCTAAGGCTCTCAAGGTAATAACATTGAAATCAAGGTCAAACTTCAGGGTCAAACATCAAACAAGTCTTTCTTCACCCAAAACAAATAGGGTGCCCCGGGCAAGGTTTGGGATGGATTTCACATTCTCCCCCCCCCCTTAAAATAATTTTGTCCTGGAAATTGGGAGAGTACTAGGCTTTCGAAAGGGATGGAGATACATCGCTTTTACCTTGACTTTCTTCTCCTAAAATATACGGAAACAAATAACAATAAGTCTTTTGTAAGAAAACAAGGAATAAATCTAACATGCTTTGAAGTCAAATCAAGAGTATGATCATGGCTTCATGAAGACTTCACAAGGATCATGGCAAAGATCAATATGAAGATCATAAAACCTTAAGAATGAAAGGAGATTGTAGAAGAGATGGTTGCAAGGATGCAGCATCTTCTTCATAGTCTCAATCACAAAGAATAAAACATAGTAAGAGTAGATCAATACAATGTGAGGGAGATTACTAACCTTTGATTGAAAAACAGGAGATGCAAGGCTTGAAGTCTTGAAACAATTAGAAGGAGTAACAAATCATGAAGATCACACTTGATTTCTCTTCGAAATCATCATGTGGAAAATTTATAAGGCTATAGAGTGTATGGAGGTCCACTTTACAACAGCAGGTATAGAAGAATCAATCATGGGAATGACTTAAGATCACCCTCTCATCAAAGGGAAAAATAGAAGGCATAAGAGGAAATAGAAGGGAGAAAAGATTAGCTTCAAGGTAAACTTCTACTAAACAAAATTAGGCAACTCATATGACAGAGAATAAATTGAACAATGTATATGGTAGTATGCATTTGGCAACGCAGCAATGTTAGGATTAGGTGGGATTTCACATGAAGGACCAGCCGAAATCCTAGATAAAAAGGACAAGCAACTGCGGAATCGCACCATCCCTTTGGTGAAGATTCGGTGGAATAATCATACCCCGGAAGAAGGCTCATGGGACAAAGAAGAAGACATGAGAGAGAAGTTTCCTCATCTTTTTGGAAGCATAGGTACGCTTTCAATTTTGAGGACGAAATTTCTTTTAAGGGGGGCGAGAATGTAAAATCCGGCCTTATCCTAACCCTGACCGGGCCCGGATTTTATACTGTTGCAGGTCTGAAGACCCAAAGTGGTGGTAGAAGAGACCTGTGGGCCCTCTTAATGGATGATTCGATGCTTGATACAGAACCTATGGACATTGACAATGATGCCCTTTACTTGAGCACATTGTCAGTGTTGAGTGAAAATATGCGCATTGATGAAGATTGAATTAGTTGATGCACTTATTGGAACCCTGTGATCAATCCGAACGTATTTCCTGAAACTAGACTTGTTGATTGACTTGTAGGAGAAAATCCCACTTGATTCGACTTTGTATAGCTTCCCGAATCAACTCCTGAAGTTGCTATCATGCCTTGGTTGACTGACAGTCGACCAGCCAGTCGACCAGTAGTAATGGAATTTGATTTTTCACTAAATCACTTCCCATTTTGCCCCTACTTTTTGGAACTCGTGAATGATGACCTAAACTAATCATTGGCACTCCAGAGCTCGAGGTTGGACACTCTCTTGGGCTTTTTCTTGATGTTTGGGAAGATCTTTGACTCAAATCATTAGTGTTATACATTAATCATCAAACTCAAGGTATGATCTTTGATGGCGCATCGTACAACTCGAGCTATGATCCCGCATACTACCCTTCGGGTGATGGCTACGTTGAGAGTCAGGATTGTTGTGCCGAGGAGGATTATGGTTCGTACCAGGGTTAGCCCCACCTTAGTGAGGGAGCGGCCACATTGGGTTCACTTCATCCACACTTATGAAGAAGTAATCATTAGGATAGAAGAAACCTATGTGTAGGCCCCATTTCCCTGGATGACTGTAATCATTTGGATATTTCCCCCTTAACTCCTATGGATTTACTGTTATTTATATTGTTTGTATTTAAGCTTAATTAACCACTTTTCTGCTATTGTTGAAGGAGTGACTTCTGATCACTCTTTCTCTTTGAGATTATCTCTATGTGAAGTTGATACTTGATATTTCCGCACTCTGATTAATTATCTTTCTTATTCATTTGATCTATTTATTGCTTACTTTATACATTGATTATATTGTTCATGATTATGTTATCGTGTATGCGGGAGGCATGGCCGCTCGATCTGCATCTTCGGGCTGTGGATCACATCCCGGGTGTGCCAGATAGGATACCGGCTGGGTGGATGTGACAACAGCCGTAGAATTATTATGCTCATTCCAAGCTTTAGCTAATGCCTCTCAAACCACCGACTGCATCATTTTTGGGGACCCTGGAAGGATCCAAACCAAGTTTCTTTCCATGGTGGTTGAGCAAATTCCTGTGAAGCTCACTAACAACAGAACCAAGGCAAGCAAAAGTAGTTGAAATTGTATTGAGCTTTATTTGGAGAAGTGCATTAGTCTGAGCATCAAGCATATAGTCTGAACGATGAATCCCAAGATGTATTTCCTCCTTTTTCTGTTTCCACCTACAAACTTAAAGCCTCAATTCTAAACCCCAATCCTTCAACTATTTTGCAGTTTTCATCTTAGCCATATTTAGTCATGCTATAGTCAAAATTTCTTTCAACACTTTGGAGGGGAGAAGCGAGGACCAATTTCTCTTTCAACCATGGTCATGAGAGAATCTCTTTGTTCTTCTCATTTGATCCTCTGGATTGTAGATAATGAGCTAGGTGTATGTGGTGGCATCCCCTGCATCTAAACATGAGAAGATTTTGTTTTCTTGTTTCTCTGCAGCTGTACAAATATTTCATCTCCATTTACAAGAGTATATAAGATTATCCCAGCACTTCATACATCCATACCTTCCCACTACTCTACACTTCAAACTTCCATACTGAAACTGTTATTCCTGTTGGCAAAACAACCTTGCTGACTGCAGCGGATAATGGTGGTACTGGTTCTATTGACTCTGGGCAACTGAAGCTCTTCAGCAATCATTTGCTGTAAATCGAGGAAGCCCAAAAACATCTGCACATGATTGCAGAACCCATTTAAGTTTCTCAGTGCCTTTGCTTCCCAATCCGAAACGAGCCACATGTGGAATTTCCTTTGAACCACATGGTGACAGTGGTCCTCCACGTAATTGGAGGTTTTTAATGAAAGCACTCATACCCATGGATCTGAAAATCTGTTCTGGAGGGATATAACCAAAAATATTATTGAAAGAGATGTTTAGAAGTACCAAGCTTGAAGAGTTTCCAAACTTCTCAGGTATGGAACCTTTGAACTCGTTGTTTGATATATCCACGACACATAGGGTTGGAAGACTTGTAAGCTCAACGCGTATATAACCTGTCAAGTTATTGTAAGCCAAATCCATCCACTCAAAAACAGAAACAAATAGCAATTAGCAGTTGGTAGAAACAAACACGTATTCTTGAAATCCCAAATCGAATTCTCTCAAAAGCCTAGCACTTGGCAATGCTGTTCGAGATGGACCCTGATAAGATGTTCCTATTCAGTTCAAGAACAAAAACAGAATTGCAGGATCCAAATGGGAGGAAATTTCCTGAGATATTACATGAAGATGCTGAGAAATTCTGCGAAGCGGTAGTGACCATGTTTTTGCAGGAAGTCTACCTTGTAAGCCTGAATTCTCAGAGATATTGAAGTGCTGGAGCTTGGAAGCTTGCCAAATGTCTCAGAGAAGGAATTAACCTCGCATAGACTTTCACCTTCATCTTTGTCTTCCTCTCCATCTCCTTGAACCATTTTGGAACCCGTGTAAGACCGACTTAAGGAATTCTTCGTCATCTGCCTTAGCCTTGATTGGACATGTGTAGAAGATAGGTAGCCTGCAAGAAGCCATTACAGAGCAGCATGAAATCCTGTTATAGTTGATGCTTAAGGTCACATGAATGGATGGGCGATCGGAGCAGGCACCCTAAGCTGTATCTCCCTCAGTAATGGAAGCCTTCTAAGATGCCCTTCATTATTTTCCACCCCCAATGCTTCAGAACTCGAATCAAACTGAGTCGATCAAGTTAGATTTCCCTTGATTCAATAATACCGATCCCGTTGAATGGATCTTTAAGGCCTAGAGGTTCTCTGCTTCACAGTTCACCAGATTACATCCGCACAGTGCTTCCATTTTAACTGGACGTAATCATTACGTTATATGCATCTCTTTCCATCCAAAAGAGGATTTGTCATTTTTGCATCCTTGGATCAAGCATACCAAGAAACAAAGAGTTGAGATCAACAAAAACGAATTTGCAGAAAGGAGCGATGGAGATCTTAGAAAATAGAGATACTTTAGATCTGAGAGAACAACAGAGATCTAAGAAAACCGAGATGCTTAGATCTGGAAAAATGGCAGCCGAGACCTAAGATCTGAGAATTCGAAGATATTTAGATCTAAAAGAACGGCGACAAAAGGGATCTAAAATCTAAAAACAGGCCAAGCTTTTCTTCTGCTCTTCCAATTAAAAGTAAATTTCTTCGCCATACTCATCTCTATTGAAATGAATATCTCAGAAAATCTTGAACGGTTGGGAGAAACTAAAGAAGAGTTGACACAAACAGAAAAGAACAAATAGAAAATACACTCCGTTGCGTATAACTGAATCGTAAACAGGGAGAGAGAAACCAACTATGGCCGATCTAGTGTAATCGCTGCAACAAGAAAGCTTTTCTGTGGTGGCTTTAAAACAGGTTTAACTTCCTGCTTCTCAGAAAAGAGTGATAAAGATCTTAGAAAACAGAGATATGTGAGTGAAGAGCAATAGATATCCAGAGATCTGAGAAGATGGAGATACTTAGATCTGGAAGAACGGTGATTGATATCTAAGATCTGAAAACTGAGATACTTAGATCTAGAAGAATGGAGGAAGATGACGGATTTGTTTTACGAGAAGCTCTCGATTTCTTCTTCAAATTCACATAACCGAGTGAAATCTAGCTTGCAGTACACGGAACTTCGTCGGGAAAAACGTGTAAAGTATCCGGATACTTTTCCAAGATAGATCTTAGAAGAAAAACTTGATTGTTGAGCCAAAGATCTCTGAACAAAAAGATTGCCGAAGAATAAACAGTCAATCATCATGCTCTTCAGTAGCCGAGCCATAGCTTATTGCTCAGGGTTCCCACGACGGCGCCAAATGTTGGTGTAGATTTTGCTGGATCTCTAGACCGAGGATCTAGCACCAAACCAAGTAGATCTGAATCGATCTGGATCTTCACTGGACTGAATCAAGCTCTCACTTCCTGCAAAACAATGAACTGATCAGAAATGGAGCCGATCGTCTTGATCGACGTCGCATCTCCGACAATTTAGTCAGTAGTTGACCAGAGGTAGGGTTTTTAGAGCTCTCAGAGAGCTTTAATGGAAAATAAGCGAGAAGAGTGTGAATATTTGAATGACCTCCCTCTCATGAGCATCTTCGCTCTATTTATAGACTTTAATATGTTGTCTCTTATCATTGATGACCGTTGGATGGAAAGTATAGATCGGATGGCTATGATTAAGACTTTGTTTAACCTTCAGGCGGACCCTTAAATTCATTCATCTCATCAGCTGAATCCGGTTGAACCTAGTTAGACTGGTATAAACCAGAATTGGATATTTTAGTCACAACAGGCGCCGAGTGATCGAAAGGCTCTGAACGAGGTGTCTGATGATGAGTTGGTGAATTCCAACATCAGGTACACCCCGAAAACTAATCTTTCTTTCGACAAAACTCATTGTACTTTACTGACTCGTTCTCGAATGTTTATTTGCCGCAGAGTTCTTGTTGAAAACTTCCATCATTAGAGGGAAGCAAATTTGAGGATTGGCCAACTGAGCTCTCGGGCTAAATGCAGCGATGATATCCTTGAGAAAAGGCTAGGGGAGGTCTCAAAGCTGAAAGACCAGACTGCCTGATTGCGTTCTGTCGTCGGGGAACTTGTGATAGCCAAGTCCCAAATGGAGGAGATGGATAGGGTGCTAGGACAGCTGAGGGGAATACTGTCTTGACCTCAGAGTCCAAGATCGAGGATCTCGTTCGGGAGTGGCAAGAGCTGGAGGAAAAACTGGGGGCTGCTGTTACTCCCAAACGTCCCAAAGATATGAAACTGGAGGATAGGAAGGCTTGTGTCCATAAATATCTGAACAGACAGCCGTTTAGCGACCTGCTCAACCTATATAATGTGGTAGCTTATCGAGCTAGCATCAATGATGTCTAGAAAATTATTTTGACGGCGGATCCTTCTTTCCCGATCGAAGACCATAAAGATCTCATCTATGAAGAGATCTTCGAGGAGTTGCAGTAGCCTATCCCGAGTTGGGTTGCGGAGAAGCACAATCCCACGCTTGCTAATCCGACCGTTGAAGGATATTTGTGAGATCAGCCTGAGATGTCTCCCTAACGGGAAGGTTGGCGGAAAACAATGCCCAACCAAACGTCTAGAATCAAGCTCCCGAGGATCATACTCCTGAAGCCGCTATTGACCAAATCCTTGATCCTCTCGCAGATTTGTAATCAAGAATTCTTGTATTTTCTCTCCTCTTTTTTTTTTTGGTAAGGGTAGGCCCTCCCCCTTTTGGGTCTTTAATCTTAATGAAAACTTTTTCCTTCTGACATCGCTTGTTATAATCAGCTTTACCGTAAGCTTCCTTCCGGAAATTAACTGTAAGCTTTTGGGATGCTAATTCGGGCACGCACCTCCTTAAGGCTCAATCAGCCAAAGCCGAAGCCTTTTGAATTGATTGTGTTGTGAAGTTATACCCTTCATATAGTCCCTCATTCAAAAGATAATTGGCTTTGGAGCTTTTTGAGATGTCTTGCGTTACACAATCGGTTTAATTAGCGAAGCTCTTGTGAAAATGTGCTCCCGAACCATCTAGGTTGACTATCACCTATGGTCCTTCTCACAAAGGAACCTAAATTCAGCTTTCAGTCTTCAGAGGGATTCGGGCTCTGGCCCTCCTAATGTGGTAAGAGTTGTTCCTTTCAGGTTCCCGATCCCTTCCCCAATGATTGAATTTTCTCGTTCCTTGTTGTATTGTTCGGGCATCTTGTGTCACATCCACCCAGCCGGTACCCTACCTGGCATACCTGAGTGTGTGATCCACAGCCCCGAAGACCAAGTATCGAGGTAATCAGCCTCCCACATAGACAATAACATAATCATGAACAATAATAATCAATGTGCAAAAGATCCAAATAAGGAAAGAGTAAATCATATGTAATCAAAGTACGAAAGATAATCAGAATGTCAAATCAATAAAGTAAAGTGAGGCGGAATCCCACTCTACAACCAGCGGAAAAGTAGTACTAAAAGAAAAGGAAAAGGAATAAAACTAATCCCAATAACAGGTACAATAAATAACTAAATTGTTCTCAATCTTATAGACGACATCTCTATAAGTATAAATCTCAAAAATGGCACAAGGGCGCTTCCACTCTATGGTCGGACTAAGCATCGTACGTAGCATAACCACCCGTGGAATCTTCAGTGTAATTGTCGTAACCGCAATCACCTTCTTGGAGATATGCCTCTTCTCCTTGCGCTTCTTCATATGAGCAGTCATGATACTCAGAACCTGTAGAGTAGTCTAACAAAACATTGCACAAAAGGAATGAGTTTCAAAGAAACTCAGTAAGGCAGTTAATCCATAACAACATAATTGGCAGGATTTCAAAGCAAAGTAAAATGCTATATGGTATGAAACACATGATGCAATATGATTCTAACTCTATGTATGCTGGTCTCTATTGGCAGACATGCTTTAAGTCATAGCACCGTACTTCTTTAGGAAGGTCTAATCACACAACGCCTTTTGGTAGTGGGTCCGGCATCCCTCAGGACATTCCATGGCTGGGCGTATAGGTCACCACTCTCTCACATCACCATTGGTCTAAGTACCGGCACATGTCAGAGTCAAAGCCTAGCCAAATGCAAGTCTCCTACTCAGTTACATCAAGTCAGATTTAGATACGTCCATTCCTCACCCCTAGCGATCCTTTCCGGTATCCTTCACACTAGAGTCCTCATAGTCCCTGACTACGGACTCATCAACCCTATAGGTCATTCACATATGGTCAACGGGAAGCTCTCACGTCCCCTCACGGGTTGGTTACCGGTCTTGAGTGCCCATGAATCCCCATTGCTACCATGGGTCATTCGGTCTCAATACCCCTTCGATTAGGGTCGACATAACAAGGACATCCTAGCCAAACACCACTAAACAGTCCTAAATATGTCATCCAACAGTTTAGGAAGGTGTCCAAAGGGCATCTCTGGAAACATCCCATAATATTCCCGTAGTAGTCCAAGGACAGAAGTGTCAAAAGGACACCTCCCCTTTCCAAACCATACTTAATCATACACAAACATGAATCCATAACATCACATATATAGTAACTTCATATATGGAAAGAAATCAATAACAACATATATCTTGCGTATAATTAATAAGTAAATCATACATGAATCATAAACAAGTAATGCTACTGAAATCAAGATAGTACAACAGTAGTATAACATTGTAAGAATCTAATTAAAGAAATAAAGTAACAAGATTCATATATAGAAACTAAGATATGCAATCTATGTAGTTAAGGAAGTAACCATCGTTACCTTTTATAACACGCTAAGGAATCTTAAGGAATCAAGTAAGATCTTGACAAAACTTGAGAAGAAGGTCCTAAACAAGTGTATACAACATATTAGGAAAGATACCTAGAAGGAAAGATATCAAAACATCCAAAACAGACCAAATATGGAGTTGCTGTACTCATTGGTCGATTGACTTGGTCTACTGCCTTAGTCGACCAATGAGTCAACCAACTGAGACAGTGGCCTTCATAAATCAGAATTTTGAGAATAAAGAACTGAATTTGGTGGTTCAAAAGGGTACTAAACAAGGGGTAAACTACAATGGCAGTATCCTAGTATATAGAGGACATAAAAACACTAATCAAATCAAGTTTTCAAGTTACAAATTAGGAAACAAAAGTTACCATAATTAAATCAATCATGGTTCTAGAAGAAAGAACATGGTATGATCAAGGAGAAATAACTAGAGATTGATAGGTTATAGACCTTGTAAAGAAAACACAGCGATTGACTACTAATATGAACAATAAAATAGATCTAAGAAGATCAGAATTTGAATCAAAAGATGAACGAAGACAAGATCATGATTTAGACCATGATTCCTTCAAACGCTTGCAACGATCATGATTAAGATCACTGCTTTAGCCATTAATCCTTAGGAAATCATGAGAAATAAGTAAAGAGATGTTTGCAACAGAGAATGCACCATCTTCTCTATTGTCTCAACCGAAAAAGGAAAGAAAATCAGAGATAGAGAAGAAGAAGAGAGTATAGACATACCTTTTGATGCAAGAGGAAGAAGATTACTTGAGTTCTTGCGAGGGATCAACCAAGGATGCAAGGAAGATGTCTTGCAAAGGTCTCTGGTACGTTCCAAAGAGTTTGGAGTCAGCAAATACGAAGTAGACTCGAGATTGAACTTAAATAGAGCAAGCAAGACCTAATTAGCAAAAGCAGAACCCATTGGTCGATTGGATTGGTCGACTAGTCCAGTTGACCAATGAGTTGACCAATCAGAAAAGCAAGACCAAAACAGGGAAATGAAGGCTCAGATCAAATCCAAACATCAAGGGGTTTAGCACACACACCAAGTGACTTACCTAGTAGGTAGAAATGCCTTCGAACCATGACAGAGAGCACTCCAAGTCCATCAACTAATCCGATTTTCATCAGGATGCAGTTTCCATAAATGGAACATTGACATCAACACTCATGGATTCAAAGCCAGTCACCAAGTCTTCCACTAGGATGGCCCATAGCTGACTTCTTGCTTTACTTCGGGTCGTCGGACCTACAAACAACAGGGTTTCCGGGTCAAGGTTAGGGCTGGGTTTCATATTCTCCCCCCTTAAAGAAATTTCGTCCCCGAAATTGAAAGCGCACCTGAGCTTCCAAAGAGGTGAGGAAACTTTCCTTCATATCTTCTTCCTTCTCCCAAGAAGCTTCTTCAGGGGTATGGTTCTTCCACCAAATCTTCACCAAAGGGATGGTGCGATTCCGTAGCTGCTTGTCCTTCTTATCTAGGATTTCGGCTGGTTCTTCATCATAGGTAAGATCAGCACTAAGTCCTTCAGGTGCTTGCTGTAAAATTTGTTCCAGATTCTCTATGTATTTTCGAAGCATCGAAATATGAAACACATTATGAACTCCAGCAAGAGGTGGAGGTAATGCCAATCGATAAGCAATAGGTCCAACGTTTTCCAAAATCTCAAAAGGTCCAATGAAATGAGGGCTAAGCTTACCCTTAACATTGAATCTCATCACACCCTTCATTGGTGAAACCTTCAAGAAAACTTTCTCTCCAACTTGAAATTCTAGATCAGTCCTTCTCTTGTTAGCATAAGATTTCTGTCTTGACCGGGCAGACTTAATCCTTTCTCTGATCATATCAACCATCGCACTTGTAGCTTCAATCATTTCGAGACCTAAGACCTTTGTTTCACCCGTCTCAGTCCAGTACAATGGTGTCCTACAAGTATTTCCATACAAAGCCTTGAATGGAGCCATGCCTATTGTTGCTTGATAACCGTTGTTATAGGCAAACTCAACCAAAGCTAGGTGTTCATCCCAATTACCACCCATATCCACCACACAAGATCTGAGCATGTCTTCCAAGGTTTGAATTGTTCACTCAGATTGTCCATCCGACTTTGGGTGATGAGTTGTACTCAAATTCAATTGGGTTCCCAAGGCCTTTTGTAGACTGTTCCAAAACCTTGAGGTAAACCTAGGATCACGATCAGAGACAATACTCATTCACACTCCGTGCAGACAAACCACATTGTCCACATAAAGCCTAGCTAGCTTATCTGATCTTCATAGGAATGAAATGGGCTGATTTGGTCAACCTATCAACAATCACCCACACAGTGTCATTGCCTTTACTTGTCCGAGGTAAGGTAGTCACGAAGTCCATATAGATATCCTCCCACTTCCAACTAGGAATAGGAAGGGGTTGAAGTAATCCAGATGGGGGTTGACGAACGGCTTTCACACACTGGCAAGTCTCACACTTGGCAACAAAATTATCAACATCAGCCTTCAAACCAAACCACCAAAAATGTTCTTTCAAGTCCTTGTACATCTTGGTGCGTCCCAGGTGTACAGTAAAGATTGACTGGTGTGCTTCCTTCAATATTTCCTTCTTAATTTCTTCATTTTCCGGCACGCACAGTCTACCTCTAAACAATAAAACACCATCCATGGATATACCAAAGTCGGGATCCGACTCAGGATTCGAAGAAATCTTCTCAACTTTGTCCATAAGTTCTTGATCAGAACTCTGCAAGGCAACAATCTTATCTCTAAGGCCAAATCTTGTCGTCATGGCACAAAGAACGAAATCAGAATACTCAGGGATAACTTCCAAATCAAAACTCTCAATAGAAGACAACAATGGTAGACTCAACGCATTCAAATCAAAAGTCTTCTTCTGATTCTTCCTACTAAGAGCATCAGCAACAACGTTTGCCTTACCAGGGTGATACTTAATATCACAATCATAATCAGATACTAGTTCCAACCATCTTCTTTGCCTCATGTTCAACTCCTTTTGGGTAAAGAAGTATTTCAAACTCTTAGTTAAAACTGGGGCGCTTGTCAATCTAACTTTTAGCTCTTCAAAATTCTTCTCACAAGCTTCAGTCCAAACGAACTTCTCTTCCTTTCTAGTTAGCTTAGTCATAGGGGCAGCCAACCTAGAAAAGTTCTCAATAAATGTGAAATCCAGCCCAAACCTAGCCAGAACACCCTATCTGTTTTGGGTAAAGAAGGGTTAGTTTAAATGTTACACCTTAAAGTTGGACCTTGATTTCAGTATTATTATCTTTGAAAGCCTTAGGAAGTCATGCCAGACCTTTCCCTTAGGGTAGATCTATAATGTCCAGCCTTATCCTAACCTTGACCCGGCCCGGAATCTGTTATGTTTGTAGGTCCGAAGACCCGAAGTGGGGGAATAAGAGACTTGTAGACCCTATTGGTTGATGATTTGGTGTTGGAACCCAAGCCCATGGACATTGTTGATGATGCCCCTCACTTGAGAGCATTGTCAGTGTTAGTTTTGAATCTGCACACCGAAGAGGGGTGAATTAGTTGAAATACCTAATGAACTCCTGTGCTCAATCCGAAGGTATTTCCCAAAACTAGACTTCTTGATGGACTTGGAGGAGAAAAACCCACTCGATTTGACCCCATATAACCTTCCAAATCTCTGTCCGAAGTTGCTGAACTATGTCTGGAAAATCCTGCTTGCGCATCGAAGAAGGTGAGCTTAGTTGGTAGACCTAATGAACTCCAATTCTTTACTGGAAAGTATTTCTGGAAACTAGACTTCTTTATTGACTCGTAGAAGAAAACCTCACTCAATTTGACCCTGTATAGCCCTCGGAATCTCTGTTTGAACCTTGCTGTCCTGATTGGTCGATTGGACTAGTAGACCAATCCAATCGACCAATTGGTTCTGAATTTACTAATTTGGTCATGTCTCCTCTATTTAAGTCCAAATCTCGGGATTACTTCGCCTCCTATGCCTCCTAAGCCTCTGGAACGAGTTAGAACCCTAATCTAATCAATTCCCTTGCATTCCTTGGTGATCTCTCACAAGACTTGAAGAAATCTTCATCCTCCTGCAACAAAGGTATGTGTATACTCACTCTTTCTTCTCCATCTCTGATTTTCTTTCTTTAATATGTTCTTGGCTGAGATCAGGAAAAATATGATGCACTCTTGCAACCATCCACTCCATGATCTCATCTTGTTCCTTGAGATCTATGATCATCATCATGATCTCAACCCCAGCCAGTTGAATTCTTGAAACCCTAATCTAGAAACCCTAACCCTTGAAACCCTAACTTTGTGTGGTCATCATGAGAACCTTTTGGTAACCCCCATATGAGGGAAACCTCATGGGTAATGTGGAGGTTGATCTAAATTCAATATTCTTTAATTCTTCTTGTTGTAATTGGCCTATCATCAATTCCCTCCCTCCTGTGATCTCAACCTTTTTCATGCAAGCCAAAAAAGGTGAAACCCTAACTTCTTGGATCAAACCAAGAACCCTTAGTTTGATCTTGTTAACATCCAATCAATGTGTTTTCCTTACTAGATCTATAACCTTTCATATCCTAGTTATTTATCCTTAACCATACTATATTTTCTTCATGATCCATGTTTAAACTAATTAGGGTTTCTAATTATTCTTTCTTTGTTCTTGTTCTTGATTGAGATCAGGAAGAAGATGCTGCAATCTTGCAACCATCTATTCCATGATCTCATTCCATCCTTTGAGATCTATGATCATCGTCATGATCTCAACCCTACCCAAAAGGGAGAGATTTTAAGGGGAAATTCTTGGGTAACCCTCATGAGAGGTTAACCAATTTGGGAACCCTTTTATTTCTGTTAATTCATTGGACCCTCCCCAAAAACTTTTTTGATTGAAAATTCTTTCCCTAGGGTGAATCTTTATTCTCCCTAGTCTTGGGTGAATCTTTATTCTCCCTAGTCTTTCCATGGGATACACGGATCCTTGTTAGTAAATCCCTAATCGTATGATTAGAATTTCTTTCCTTTCACCTTAATTGAAAACCTTATTTTCTCTCATTGGTAGACCATTCCTAATTCCATTCTTGATTTTGAAATACTAATGAGATGTTCCTTTATCTATCTTGGGTTGTTTTTGTGAAAGTTAATTATGGGTAACTCTCATGGGAGGTAACCAACTCTTATGAGAGGTAACCATATCTGAGACCCTAATGTTCTTTTATCTGATTGGAAACTTCCCAACACCTTTTCAGATTGTGCATTCTTTGTTTCTCTTTCCCTAGGGTGAATCTTGATTACCCCTAGCCTTTCCATGAGAGCCATCGGTTATGTATGATGAAACCCTAACCCCTTTGTTATAGACCTTTTGAGTTTGATTTTCGGACTAAGATCTCCCCCATGTCTTCTTTAGGGTTAGGTTGTATTTGGTCATCAACCTCATGGGCAATGTTTTTACTAACCTAAACTAGATTTCCTATGATTTCTTGTTATTTTCTTAATAACAATCATTCCCTCTCTTTCCGTGATCATAACCTTTTTATGGGAACCATAAGGTTGAAACCCTAATTTCTTGGGTTAAATCAAGAACCCATATTTTGACCATAATTTGATGATTTTATCTTCCCATATGATTCTAATGCATCCTAGGAAGATCCCCTTCGAATTTCGGATCAATCCGACTTCAAACGAAGAAGTTATGGCCAAAACAATTTTCACTATCCCGTACTAACTCGATTGGTCGACTGGGTCAGTAGACCAATCAATCGACCAATGAAGACAGTAGCTTCAATTTTCACTCAGTTTGATTCGTTTGCTCTCTGATCTTTTAGGTATCTTTCCTAATGTTGTATCTATGCTTGTTAGGGGTTTATTTGCCATGTTTGGTGTCTCTCTCTTTGATCTTTGGATTATCTTCGGTGATAATCAAGGTAAGGACAATTATCTCCTTAACTACATAGATTGCTTGTTCTCTGGTTTCTACTTTATGAAACTATGAGATTACCTACTGTTGTTGTAATTTAATTCTGATCTCCTACTGTGGGAACAGTAGCCGTTGTTTATATTGTCTTTTTATTAATCATGATATATGAATTACGTATTATTGCCTAATCTGATTTTTGCTTTTACATTCTCTTGTATATGATGAACTGCTGGTTGTGTATGTCATGACTGTTCTGAGAATGTGTTTGCTTAAGTTTTGTTTGGGATTGGGGAGTATCCTTTTGATGCTTCTGTCCTTGGACATAAGAGGGAATAGTATGGGATGTTCTCCGAAGATGCCCATCGACGCTTTCCCAAATCATTGGTTGTTATACCTAGGGATGTCTAACAGTGTTTGGCTAGGTTATACCCCTGTTATATCAGACTCAATTCGGAAAGGTATTGAGACCGAACGACCCGTGGCAACAATGGGGATTCACGGGCGCTCGAGACCGGTGAGTTATATCCGTGAGAGGATGGGAATCACATTTTGGGGGCCATTTATTGGAGGGTTGCATATGGCTAGACTTGGGCTCATGGGCGCTCGAGACCGGTGAGTTATATCCGTGCGAGGACATGAGAGCTTCCCATTTACCATATGTGGATAACCAATAGGGTTGATGAGTCCGGTGAGTAATATCCGTGACTCTAGTGGAAAGGATACCGGAAAGGATCCCGAGAGGGGAGGAATGGAAGTATCTGGACCTGACTTGATGTAACTGAGTAGATGACTTGCATTGGGCTAGGTTTTTCCCTGGCATGCGCCGGTACTTATGCCAAATGGTTGTGAGAGAGTGTGTTGACTTAACCCCCTACCATGGTTTGTCCGAGAGGGATGCCCAGACCCACTACCAACAGGAGCCGTATGCGTGACCTACCCAAAGAAGTACGGTGCTATGACTTAAAGCATGTCTGCCATAGAGACCAGCATACATAGAGTTTAGATGCATACATACATTACTTGTTTCATATTGCATTACATCTTGTTATGGTTTACTTCCATGTTATTTATGTTGTTATGGATTAACTTGCCTTACTGAGTTTCTTTCGAAACTCATTCCTTTTTTTTGTACAATCTGTTGTTAGACTTCTCTACAGGTTCGGATTTCTTTGACGGTATGTATGAGGAAGCACAAGGTGAAGAAGATGAAGACTGAAGAGCAAGAAGAGCTGACTGAAGATGTGGATTAGATTTCTTTTGTTTCTTCTAGACTTATCTTTTACTTTACTTGTATTAGCTTAGAGCTTTACTTGGATTTCGATCTACCTTCCGCATGTGTTTGTAGGTATAATTCCGCTATACTCTACAGTTGTCTTTTGATTTGGTATCTTGTTAATTCCGCACTCTGATAATCTATAGTGATCCTTCTGAGATCCTTTCTTGACTTTTATTATAAATTACTTGAACATTATGATTTGTTCTTGCTTTTGATTATGTTATTGTGCGAAATGGATATGATCGTTCCTAAACTTGATCTTTTGGGCTGTGGATCACACTCTCGGGTATGCCAGTTAGGGTACCGGCTGGGAGGATGTGCCAATAAATCTCTGATAGTATCCCGCCAATCCATGGAAACTTCTTATCTCAGTCATGGTCTCCGGTCTTTCCTGGTCGGTAACAGTTTGCACTTTCTCCGGGTCAACATGGATACCTTCGGCTGAAACAACATGGCCAAGAAACACTACCCTTGAAAGCCAAAAGTCACACTTGCTAAACTTAGCATAGAGTTTCTTTTCTCTCAACCTTTACAATGTGAAGTTCAGGTGCTTCACATGTTCTTCCTCACTCTTCGAGTAGATCAAGATGTCATCAATGAAAACGATTACAAACTTATCGAGCACATCATGAAATACCCGGTTCATGAGGTCCATGAACACGGCAGGAGCATTCGTTAAACCAAAAGGCATAACTTTAAATTCATAATGTCCATACCTTGTTCTGAACACCGTCTTAAAGATATCACTTGACTTCACTTTCAACTAGTGATACCTAGACCTTAAGTCAATCTTTGAGAACACAGCCGCGCCTTTCAACTGACCAAACAGGTCATCAATCCGAGGCAGCGGGTATCTATTCTTGATCGTTAACTTGTTCAACTCCCAGTAGTCAATGCACAGACGCATACTACCGTCTTTCTTCTTTACGAACAAGACCGGAGCTCACCAGGGCGACACACTTGGCTACACAAAACCTTTATCCAGGAGTTCATTCAGCTGTGTTTGCAACTCCTCTAGCTTGGTAGGCGCCGTCCTATATGGAGCCTTAGACACCGGAGACGCTCCAGGAGTCAAGTGTATGGAGAACTCAACCTCTCTATTAGGGGGTAGTCCTGATAGATCATTTGGAAACACATCAGAAAAGTTACAAGCAACTCTGACATCTTCAAGTCTCTTCCCTTCTTTGACTTTGCTTCCAGATGAAGCATCTTCCACCAAAGCGTGGACTTGCATTAAAGCAGTCAAAGTCTTCTTGCTCACTCTTCCTTTCTTGCCTTGGAACTCAAAAACTGAATTCCCTTCCAATCGAAACTGAATCTTCTTCGAAAAGCACAAGATCACAGCGTTGTAAGATGTCAATCAATCAATTCCCAAGATCACGTCGAAATCCCTCATATTAAACAACACTAGATTTGCCTTCAAGTTCAAACCACAAACAAAAACAAGACATTCCTCTAACACTTTATCTAGTTTAACAGCAGACCCAACACGGGTACAAATTGACAAACAACTAGATAAACATCTGGGTGTTAGGTTAGTCTTCACAGCAAAAGTAGATGAAATGAATGAATGAGATGCACCCGTATCAAACAACACAAATGCTGGAAAAGAAGCGAATAACAATGTACCTGTTACAACTTCATGGCAAGGGTCCTGCTCAGTACTAGATATGCTAAATACTCTGTCGTAAGAAGGGGCAGGGGCAGAAACACCAGGCAAGGCAGACTTCTTCAGACAAGAGCGAGCAAAATGTCTGGGCTGCTTACAAAGAAAGCACACAATATCTCTTTGTCCCATAGATGTGGCTGCCAAAGGGGGTCTCTGAAAAGCAGGTAGAGGAGGTTGCACAAATCCCGTAGGTCGAGCTCCACTAGGTTGGCCATGAGGATCCACATGAGTAGCACTGGAACTCTGACCCACACTCGTAGGCTAGAAGGCAGGAGTAAGATATGGTGAAGGCCTCACAAACTGACGCTCGGTGTGATCCACAAGACTGGGGTGTCTAGGCTACTAAGGCCTTCGCACACGTGCGATTTCTCTTTCAGCTTCTTCCAACTTCTTTGCATTCTGAACCACCTGGGCATAACTCTCAAGAGGGAGAAGGGTCAGGTATATCTTTAAAGATGGCCGCAGTCCTTTGAAGAATTTCTTTGCTTTCGCATTGTCAGGCTTTATCAAATAAGGTTCGAAAAGAACAACTCTTCAAACTTCGGCTGGTAGTCCAGCACAAAAAGGGAACCTTGGGCCAATGCCATAAACTTTGTCTCCTTGGCATCCTTCACTGGCCTCGGGAAAATAGTTCTTCAGAAGGCTTCCTTACTTCCCATGAGACAACACCAGCATGGAGGGTTTTTGAGAATAGGGCGAGAAGAAGTCCACCATGCATCCGCTTCCTGCTGAAGCTTCTACTCGGCGAAGAGTACTTTCTATGCATCCGTACACTACAAATGCCGTAAGGCCTTTTCTAGTTCCCTTAGCCATCTGTTAGGGAACATAACATCCTTTGATAAACCAATGAAGGATGGCACTGCAAGTTTCAAGAAGCTCTCCATTAGCCTGGTATGTGGGGTTCCAGTGAACCTCTCCACATACGGGGCTGCCATGCCGGGATTACCATGCCCACTAGCACGGTACTCCTCCTAAAGATTCACAAAACCAGCCATCATTTGATTGAACTGAGTTTGTTGTTGCTGCATCATGTTCGTCATGATGCTTGCAATGTCCTTGAAGCTTCCAATGTCAGGGGCATTGGGGATGCCATTGGTAGTATGGCTGTCCTCCTGGGTCTGTTGGTTAGACCCTCCAGCAGGTGTCTCCTCGTTACCGGTACTACCAGAGCCGACAAGACGATTTCTCAGTAGAACCATTCTGCAAAAGAAAGTCGATCACATCGAGACACGAAGATTCATCAAAACTCATTTGACCATATGATTAAAATGCTCAATTCATACATAGGTTCATCAATATAATTAGCAAATAATCAAACATTGATCAAAATCCAAAAATTTCACCAAAAATCCAATTTTTCTCACTTTCATTAGCCTTGGTCGACCAAGCAGTTGACCAAGCTCAACAGTAACGAAAAAATCAGTTTTTTAGCTTCATTTCTCATTTCTAACTCATTTTCCTTGTGGAGGGGCTCTGGAGAACACATAAGCAATCATTTCTAAGTAGATTCCAAGTGGTTTAAGGCTTCCACAACATTAACACAACAAGTATTACTCAACCAAGTAAGGAAATTACTATTCATCATCTTCTCAATTGATTTCTTCACTTAGATTTCTCAAAATACCATGTTAAACTTGTTGTTCTAAGTTAGAAACATGTTCATGCATGCTTAGAAACATAATCTCATATTTTACATGCAACAACAATGCTTAAACATCAAGCAAACACAAAATTTCAACTTGTTCTCGCTAACATAGCCGAAAATTCCCAATTTAAGTAAAACTTTGATTTCTCCCAAACCGCTAGGGGTTTTAACACTAAATTTGATGCTACACATTCCAAAGGACATGCTACACACTATCATTCAATTTGTTTCACCTGATTTCAACAATATTAAAAAATCCCCAAATTTGACCTAAACGTCGAAATTCCTCTTTTCTAGTTTGCTGAATTTTCAACTTTAGGACGCTGTTTCAACCGGTTTTCATCCAACAAACTTCACAATCATGCAATTCTAAGTATTGTGCATATGTCAGTATACTTGATTTGAATTTTCCCCAAATTTGAAAATTTACGAAAAATTACGAAAATGCCTTCATGTCCAATTTTGGGTAATCTTCTAACATTGACTTGTTGATCTTTTCTACAGGTATTTATACACTATGGAACAACGAGGATGAGGTGGTCGAGCTCGAGGTAGGGTAGTAGGAGCCAGGAGAGGTAGAGGTCAGGTGCCTTTGCTTCCACGAGTGGTGGTGATTGATCGACACCACTTCGTTACACCATTGGCCAAGTTCCTCTACGAGGTATACTTTGGGCACTGTCATATAGAGTATGGTCGACCATTTCGGGCTGGAGATTTGACGACATTTCGGACGGGGAGAGATTCGACACTTTGGGATGGACACACCTACTCACTGAGGATTTACCGGTGTACCCAGAGTTAATTCGACTGTTTTACAGCAACTTGACTTCTTTTTTGGAGGGCCCAACTGATCAGATGGAGTTAGTGATAACGAGTCAGATCAGAGGGACTCAGATTAGATTTACTACTCGTAGCAGAGATTCTTGGGGTTCCACATGCATGTGTGTGTATATCAGTAGGGGAGGATTTCAGCCGACATATGCTTCCATATGAGTTGTACGAGGTATGTATGACACTTTGGAATGATGACAGGTGTTATCAGTCTAGGAATAGTGGCGAGATGATTCCATCGGCCAAAGTCATTGGGCGAATTGTAGGGAGGAACATCATACCAAGGGCGGGACATCATCATGTGGTTACGGTGATGGATGCCTTGCTTATCTATCGAATCTATATGGGCTTCGAGATTGATCTGTCTTATATCATTCAGAGTGTTATGATCGAGGTCGTCACGCATCCGGGTGTTAGGAACCTTTGCTTTGGGATCCTATTGACACGTATCTTCAGGTATTTCGGGGTAGACCTGGATGGTGAGGAGAGAATTGTTGGAGGTGCGGGGTATTCCATCGGTATGAGGACTATTGGATTGATGCAGTTAGATCGAGTTGCCAGGTCTCCCAATCTAGGGGACGAGTCAGAGTCCGAGGATGATGGTGAGGATGTTCCAGCAGAGGATTAGGCTGGGGATGACATAGGTATGCAGGATGTCGGTCCCAATGATCAGGATATTCCTGCGCCACAGTTTGAGGTTGGGAGTCCATCACAGGCTACACTAGAGGCACCGGATCTGTATGCTCAGATGCTGTCTATGACTTCCATGATGAAGAGGATGGGGGTCAGACAGGAGCAGTTGTTTGAGAGTTTAGGAGCCAGGCAGACTCAGATATACGAGAGGATGGAGGCGAGTCAGGCACATATGTATGAGAGGCTGGAGGTGAGGCTTGCACAGATAGAGTCCAGACAGGATCAGATGCAGTCTCAGCTCACTCAGATTAACGAGGATGTCATAGCACCCAGAGATCGACAACGATCTCCTAGATAGATAGATTGTACTAGGATTTCAGTTTATGCTTCCCACATGTAGTCCGTTGTAAAACTTATTTAAGTTAATGAAAGTTACTTTTGTTTCATCTATTATTGTGCATTATTCACTTTTCTTTTTCATTTCGTTAAGTGATGCTTGTTAGATTATAATTATTGTATGTTATTCACAATTCACTTATGCTTCATTAATCGGGTTTCTAGTCCGAGTTATCTATCATTCACTTCTAAGAATAATTGAGTCACCTTGGATCTGTGACTCAGAATGTTCCGTTATCGTTTCTGTGGTTGGGGCCTTACTTGATCTTGGGCTCTGATACCACTCTGTCACATCCACCCAGTCAGTATCCTATTTGGCATACCCGGGATGTGATCCACAGCCCGAAGATCCAGATCAAGTGGCCATGCCTCCCACATACACGATAACACAATCATGAACAATATAATCAATGTTTAAAGTGAGCAATAAACAAGTCAAATGAATAAGATAAGATAATCAATCAGAGTGCGGAATTATCAAGTATCAACATCACGTAAAAATAATCTCAAAGACAAAGAGTGATCAAGAGTCACTCCTTCAATAATAGCGGAAAAGTGGTTAATCAAACTTAATTACAATCAGTATCAAGAGTAAATCCATAAGAGTTAAAGACAATATATCCAAACGTTTATAGTTATCAAGGGAAATGGGGCACTACGCACAGGTTTCTTCTATCCTAATGATTGTTTCTTCGTAAGTGTGAATGAAGTGAACCCAGTGCGGCCGCTCCTTCACCATTGTGGGGCTAAACCTGGTACGAACCATAATCCTCCTTGGCTCAATAATCCTGACTCTCATCGTAGCCATCACCCAAAGGGTAGTATGCGGGATCATAGCTCGGGTCGTAGAGTGCGCCATCAGAGTCTTCTACACCTACAGGATAATCTAACTAATTGCACGAAAGGAATGAGTTCAAAAGAACTCAGCAAGGCAAGTCGTTTCATAATACACAGTTCATTCGATACAAGTCATGATATGATGCAAGATGATATGAGACAATGATGATATATGATTCTAACTCTAAGTATGCTAGTCTCTAAGGTAGACATGCTTTAAGCCATAGCACTGTACTTCTTTAGGTCGTCTGTCACTCCCCCTCAATCATACAAGATATCTTGGGTCTGCTGGGGTAATTGGGTAAAGTCCTCATCAAACCATGGCTGGGGTTAAGTCACCACTCTCTCACATCACCGTTGGTATAAGTATTGGCGCATGTCACGGCATAGCCTAGCCCAATGCAAGTCATCTACTCGGTCGTATCATGTGAAATCCGGATACTTTCCCTATGGCACTGACCAACTCGGTTCCGTATCCTTCACACTAGAGTCAGCAATCCTATGGCACTGACCAACTCAGACTACGGACTCATCAATCCTATTGGTCATCCACAAATGGTAAACTGGAAGCTCTCACTTCCTCTCACGGGTTGGTTACCGATCTTGAGCGCCCGTGAGCCCAGGTCTAACCATTTGCAACCCCACCAATAAATGGCCCCTTTCGGGTATCCGCAGTATGGTTCATGTCCTCTCATGGAGTGGTTACTGGTTTTGAGCGCCCATCAACCATACTCTACCACGGGTCGTTTGGTCTCAATACCCTTCCGATTCGGGTCTGATATGACAAGGAAAATCCTAACCATACACCTAGACCATCCTATGTATGTCATCCAATAACCCGGGAAAGAGTTGATGGACACCTTTGGAGAATATACCATACTATTCCCTCCAATGTCCAAGGATAGAAGTGTCAGAAGGACACTTCCCAATCCCAAGTCATACGTAGTAAATCACTAGTCCAATCTCATCACATCATATGTAATTAATGATTCATCATATAAACAAAGGCGTATAATAACATGATTGATCATATACAAAATCATTAAGTATAATTAAGCATGATATCCGAATGATATGTAACATATTACTACTGATAAAAATGCATATAATAATCATGTATGGTAAAGGAGTACACATAGGAATATAACCACTGAGTTCTCAAAGTATAAGCATGTTTACTTAATTAATGTACTTGAGTTAACGATCGTCCTTACCTTAATCGAGTCATAAATAAAATCAATGATCACCAAGAATAGTCCCAAAAATCAGTGTTGGTACCCTAGACAACATACAAGTAACATTAGAGAAGAAAACAATCGAATCGGAGGTCAAATGAATCAATTCGGCCAAGTACAAGGATGTTATCATCTCTTGGTTGACTGGCTTGGTCGACTGTCAGTCGACCAAGGCAGTCGACCAAGACTTGTTAACCATGGGCAGAATTGAAGACTTTGTCCGAAACTGACCTTCCGGTGCTCCGATCAACACAAAATTTGGAGGACATGATTATAACAATATGAGGATTCTACACACTAAATTTCATGACGATCCAACGGTCCAAATAAAAATACCCAATTCGAAGCCTTATGTTCTATATGATAACTATCAAAAATCGAATTGGAATTGATTGGAATTGTAAAGAATGATGGGAACCAATTAAGTGAATGGTAAGAATCAAGTTAGAATCATGAATTCATCATAATTTAGCTTAACATGCATCTACATATCAGTTTTGAATCAAGACAAGGTTGAAATGGACGGAATCAAAGTAATGAAATGTAAGCAATCCTAATTGAATCATAACATAGCAAGAATGGGGTGATGATCATGGAATTGAATGGGGAAAACTCATGGTTAAGTGTTTGCAAGGTTGCAGCACTTCAACCATGGTCTTAAATCATAATTTGGTAGAAAATGAATAGATTAGAAGAAGAATAGAAGGAATCATACCTTGAGTTGATGATTGATGTGTAATACTAATGATTGGAGTCAAAGATCTTGACAAACACCAAGAAAAGCCCAAGAGAGTGTCCAACTTCGTGCTCTAGAGTGCAAATGATTAGTGTAGGTCCTCATTCACCAGTTCCAAAAAGGTAGGGGCAAAATGGGAAGTGATTTTGTAACTTTTTGGATTTCATTACTGCTGGTCGACTGGCTGGTCGACTGTCAATCGACCAAGCAGTCGACCAAGGCATGACAACAACTTAGAACAGGGAATTGGAAGGCCAGACAGATCCGAATTGAGTTGGGTTTTCTCCTACAAGTCAATCAACAAGTCTAGTTTCAAGAAATACCTTCGGATTGATCACAGGGGTCCAATAAGTGCTTCAACTAAATCAATCTTCATCGATGCGCAGATTTTCACTCAACACTGACAATGTGCTCAAGTAAGGGGCATCATTGTCAATGTCCATAGGCTCTGGATCAAGCATTGAATCTTTAACTACGAGGGCCCAAAAGTCTATTCTACCTCCACTTCAGGTCTTTGGACCTGCAATAGTAAAAATCCGGTCCAGGTCAAGGTTAGGATAAGGCCAAATTTTACACATAGAGTTAGACTCATACCTGCATTTGTCTGTCTCATATCATATCACATTATGCTTTACTTATGCTATCATGTTATTTGTGTTGCTATGGAATAACTTGCCTTACTAGGTTTCTTTTGAAACTCACTCCTTTTGTACAACATCTTTTGTTAGATTATTCTACAGGCATTGATGACTATGAAAGCCGATATGAGGAAGTGCAAACCGAAGAAGCGTACTACACGCAAAGTGTTGGCAACTATGAAGATTACGTTGAGGATTCCTCGAGTGGTCTTACTTTGTACCAAGATTAGCCCTTCTGTGGAGTGGGAGCGTCTGAGCGTGATTGATGAAGTCTTTGTTTATGAAGACGTTCGTTATAAAGTAGAATAGACTCTAGTTTAGTTCATTATATCTTTTTTTCTTGTCTTTAGAACCAGTTGTAATCTCCTTTGACTTTCGATCTACATTCCGCTGTACTCATGGAGTGAGATTCCGCCTCACTCTACATTTTGATTCTATATATCTATTGGTATCATTTCCGCACTCTGATGATTATCTTGTTACTTTACTTTGATTCATTTAAATAATATTGTTAACCTTGATTTAGTCTTGTTCTTGATTATATTATTGTGAATGTGGGAGGTTGATTTTCTTGATACTGGATCTTGTGGACTGTGGATCACACACTCAGGTATGCCAGATAGGGTACCGGCTGGGTGGATGTGACACGAACGCCCAGAATCAAGCTTATGAAAATCAAACTCCCGAAGCTGCTGCAGACCGAGTCTCTGATCCTCTTGCAAATTTATAGATGTTTTTTCAAGAACTCTTGTATTTTCCTTTCCCCTTTTTTTTTTTTTTTTTTTTTGTAATGGAAGGCCCTCCCCTTTTGGGTCTTTATTTAATGAAAATTTTCTTTTCTTGACATCGCTTGTTATAGTCAGCTTAACAGTAGACTTTCAAAGTCCTCGTTTAGGTGCCACTCTGTAAGACTCAATCGGCCAAGGCCGAAACCTTTCGAATTGACTGCATTATACTATCACATCCTTTATTCCTTCATATGGTCCCTCATTCAAAAGATTAGAGGCTTTGGTATTCGAGCAGATTCACGTCCTTGTATATATGTTTGTATTCCTGCTCCATGATGTATCGTTCGAGCATTTTTGTGGTTAATCCCAATCCTTTGATTTGCTGAGAGATTTACTTGAGTAATCTTCATTGGGAAGTGCAAACGTCACTTAGTCTTCATTGCTTTGATTGACGGTTCACTACCCAAGTCAGCCGTCTTCGTAACCGGCTCTGAAATCGCCACGTGGACGAATGTGACAAGTTTGAACTCTTTTTTCGAAATCTGAAAGGTTGCTCGATGACCACCATTCATCCTATTGTATTCGAACCGTCACTGATTTGTGACCCTTGATTTATTAGTACAAGTCTTTTTGTTCTTCCTTTCACTCTATTTAAACCCTCGCCTGCTTCTTCTTTGCTCATTTCTTTGTTCCAAATTTTCCAGTTGTACGAAGTTCAAAAGTTGTGTACCTCAGATACTGAAAACTTGAAGGTGATACGGAAGAATATCCACAAGTGAGTTTTCTTCCTCAACAACCAAAATCTTGAAGGCAATTGCAGAAGAATTGCTCCTTGCCTACTGAACCAATAAGTTATGTAGTCCTTCCTCTGTTTGCTTTTGTTATTTTTCGTAGATAGGGTTTCAAACTCCATTAACCTGCTTGGGTTCCTTAGGATTTAAGTATCTTTTCACCTAGTTTACTTCTTCTAATATCGAACTTGGTTGACATTTTACTTGTCACGCCCTCCCAGCCGGTACCCTATCTGGCATACCCGAGAGTGTGATCCACAGCCCGAAGATCAGGTATCGAGTGATCAACCTCCCACATAAACAATAACATAATCATGAACAATCATAACAAGAGTGCGGAAGATAAATCATAGATCCAATAAAGAAAGAATGAATCATAAATGAATCAGAATAATAGATATAATCAGAGTATCAAACAGATAAGTAAAGTGAGGCAAAAATCCCACTTTACAACCAGCGGAAAAGTAGCTCTAAAGAATAAACTAGACAAAACCTAATCCCAGTAGCAAGTACATTGGGTAACTAAATTGTTCTCCACTTTATAGACAACATCCTTGTAAGTGTAAATCTCATAAATGGCACAAGGACGCTTCCACTCAATGGTCGGACTAAGCATCGTACGGAGCATAACCACTCGCGGAATCTTCGTGAGTAATTGTGGTAACCGCAATCACCTTCCCGGAGATATGCCTCTTCGCCTTGCGCTTCTTCATAGGGACCGTCATAGTACTCAAGACTGCAGGATAGTCTAACAACATTGTACAATAAAGGAATGAGTTTCAAAGAAACTCAAGAAGGCGCTTAAAAATCCATAATAACATAAATGGCAGGATTCCGTAACAAACATAAATGCAATATGATATGAGACAAGCAATGAATGAATGACTCTAACTCTATGTATGTTGGTCTCTATTGGCAGACATGCTTTAAGTCATAGCACCGTACTTCTTTAGGAAAGTCCACTCACATCCTCAACCATTTAAGATATCTTGGATTCTCTCACGGATCATTTCACCGGTCTTGAGCAGCCGATTGGTAATGGGTCCTTCATCCCTCAGGACAAACCTTGGCAGGGGGTTAAGTCAACACACTCTCTCACAACCATTTGGTATAAGTACTGGCGCATGTCAGGGTAAAACCTAGCCAAATGCAAGTCTTCTACTTAGTTACATCAAGTCAGATCCAGATATGTCCATTCCTCGTCCCTGACGATCCTTTCCGGTATCCTTCACACTAGAGTCCTCATAGTCCCTCACTACGGACTCATCAACCCTATTGATCATCCACATATGGTAAACGGGAAGCTCTCACGTCCTCTCACGGGTTGGTTACCGGTCTTAAGCGCCCGTGAGCCCAAGTCTAACCATATGCAACCCTACCAATAAATGGCCCCCACAATGTGATTCCTGTCCTCTCACGGGTTGGTTACCGGTCTTGAGAGCCCATGAATCCCCATTGCTACCACGGGTCGTTCGGTCTCAATACCCCTCCGATTAGGGTCTGACATAACAGGACATCCTAGCCAAACACTACTAGACAATCCTAGATATGTCATCCAACAGTTTAGGAAGGTGTCCAGAGGGCATCTCCGGAAACATCCCATAATATTCCCGTAGTAGTCCAAGAACAGAAGTGTCAAAAGGACACCTCTCCTTTCCAAACCATACTTAAGCATACACATGCATCAATTCATATCATCACATATATGGTAACTTCATATATGGAAAGAAATCAATAATTACAATCACTTTTATAACATTGGTAAGTAAATCATACATGAATCAATTTAATATGAATAAGTAATGCTACCGTAATCAAAGTTATGCAACAAGTAGTATATCATTGTAAGAATCTAATTTAGGAATCATATCTATGATATTCAAATATAGAAACTAGATTCATGCTATCTATGTAATTAAGGAAATAACCATCCTTACCTTTTATAACTCGCAAAGGAATCCTAAGAAATCAAGTAAGATCTCGGCAAACTTGAGAAGAAGGTCCTAAACAAGTATATACAACATATTAGGAAAGATCCCTAACAGAAAAGATACCAAAACATCCAACATAGACCAATTCTGGAGTTGCTGTACTCATTGGTCGAGTGGATTGGTCGACTGGTCCAACGACCAATCACGACCAATGCAGATAAGAGCCTAAAAAAACAGAGTTTTAAGATATGAAATCCGAATTTGGTGGTTCAAAAGGGTACTAATCAAGGGGTAGACTACATCAGTAGTATTCTAACATATAGGGGACTTCAAAACACTAATCCAATCAAGATATCAAGATCCAAATTAGGAAACAAAAAGTTACCATAATTAAATCAACCATGGATCTTGATGAATTTGAAATAGAAAACAAAGACAAGAACAATAGGAGGATAGATCTTTGCTTCAGGTAATGGTATCATGAAAACATACATAGATCTTCATGGAATAAGGCTTAGAAGCATAAATCTAAATAAGGAAATAAAACCTACCATATATGTAACTACCATGCTTCATGAAGAACACATAGTATGGTAGAAGAGAACAACTAGAAATCTATAGATTATGGATCATGGAAAGAAAACACAAGAATTAACTACTAACATGATCAACATAGAAGATCCAAAGAGATCAGAATTCAGATTAGAAGTTTAACAAAGATTAGATCATGGTTTGATCATGATTCCTTCAAAAGCTTGCAATGATCATGGTTAAGATCATTGTTCTAGCCTCAAATCCTTAGGATGATCATGAGAACATGTTCAGAGATGTTTGCAACAGAGAATGCAGCATCTCTTCTACTGTCTCAACTCAAAAAGGAAAGAAAAACAAAGATGGAGGAGAAGAAGAGAGAGTAGACATACCTTTTGATGCAAAAAGAAGAGTTTCGACGAAGATCCGTCAAGAAAACACCAAGGATGCAAGAGAGATGACTTGCAGAGGTCTTTGGTTCTGTTCGAGAGAGTTTGGAGGCAGCAAATACGAAGTGGACTCGAGATTGGACTTAAATAGAGCAAGAACAACCTAATTGCCAAAGACAGCACTCATTGGTCGAGTGGATTGGTCGACTGGTCCAGTCGACCAATCAGTCGACCAATGCAGACAGCAAGACCAAAACAGGGAATTGAAGGTCCAGATCAAATCCAATCCTAAAGGGGTTTTGCACACAAGTCAAGTGACTTACCTAATAGGTAGAAATGCCTTCAAACCAAGATAGAGAGCACTCCAAGTCCATCAACTAATCAGATCTTCATCAGGATTCAGTTTCCATAAATAGAACCTCATCATCAACTTTCATGGATTCAAAGCCAGACACCAAGTCCTCTACTGGGATGGCCCAAAGCTGACTTCTTACTTTACTTCGGGTCATCGGACCTACAAATAACAAGGTTTCCGGGTCAAGGTTAGGGATGGTTTTTACATTACTTCGTTGCAAGTGTCTTCAAAACGTTCTCCGATGGCCCCTTCTGCATCAAAGAGGCCCTCTCAATCGGGCGAAGAGATTTACAGGCCTTCTTGGAAGTTGAGAAGGTCTGATCGTGTGACTGATAACTCTGATCGAGTGTTGGAATGGTGCACTCTCTCCCAAATGCCAGCCGAAAGCAGAACCTTTGATTCTGTTCCTGACAATGCATTCGGTGAGATCGCTAGTGATGTAAGCCTTATGACGCTTAAATCGCCTTTTTCTTCTTTTTGATTTCCAAACGAATCTCTTGACGTTGCAGGAGTACCGTGGGATAACTTCCACAACCGGGCGGAGGCAGCCTACCAGATTGGGAAGATGCATTCTGATCTTTCTAAGCTTCGGGCAGAGTCTTAAGCAAAGGATTGGGAGATTGGGCGTCTTCGGGAAAGACTTTGGGAGGAGGTAAAGGTAAGGAATATTGAGATCAAATGTCTTTCCAAGGATCTGGATGTTGCTAAGGAGAGCATCCATGGCTTCAAGCAGAGGATTGTGAGGCTTTTGGGGGAACTGAATGATCCCGAAGCAAAGGTTGCTGAGTCACAGAATCAAATAGTTCCTCCCAATCTCGATTGTATCCCTGCCGCAACCCGGAAGGCCTGCATCCGTAAATATTTGGACAGTAAGCCTTTTTATAAGTTGTTGGACATTTTCAATGATCAGGCTTATCGTGATGGTCAAAATGAGGTATTCCAATCAATTCTGAAGAGGGACCCAAACTTTGACACGGATCCTAATCATAAATATTGTCATCCCGAAGTCTTCTCCAACTTACAGCTCCCTCTTCCCGATTGGACCGAAGACATTATAGATATGCCCATTCCCAATCTGGATGTAACGCTCTTTCTCGACGATTCTCCTCCGGTAACTCTGATTATAAGAGAGGTTATTGTAGAAGAAGAGGAATAGGATGACGCCCCAAATGTCAATTGTTCTTCCACAATGATCAGAGCGGGATAGGTTGTTGTAGAAGAAGAGGAGAAGATGACGCCCCCAAATGTCAATCCCGAAGGCATCAATCTTTCTTCCACAACGATCGGAGCGGGAGACCAAGTCTAGGACTCATCGTCTGGCTCTTCCTTCTTCTTACCTTTATCTGGTAGGAGCTTGCGAAATTCTTCGCAGTGACCGAAGATGAAGTTCTTATGCCAGCTGAAGGGTTTGGATCCTGGAAAAGCTAGATGAAGGGTATGGAAATGTTCCACCCAGTTGTTAGTCAAGCTTTCCCAGTCATTGGTCGTGCCTCTGTTACCGTTAGAGAAATGTTCCTCCTTCCAGATACTATCTTCGCCCAAACGAAGGACTTTTAATGACATTCATCCTTGCATTGGAAGCTCCTCGTCCCGACCGAAGAGGTTACTTGTTGACATTCATCTTTGCATCAGAAGTAGTTTGTAAAATATCCTTAGTATTGTAAAGGTTGGCCCCTACTAGCCCTTCTATAAATGAAAAGAACTTGTTGAATAGCATTCGTTCCTATTTTGAATTTGCCCAATTGTGACTATTGTATTTCAATCTTGTCAACCTTTGTTATTGATTTTCCAATTTTGGGAGAATTTTTCTAAGTGTTAGAAGGACTCACTCGGTGTTACCCGAAGCCTTTTCCATAGAAAACTCCTTGAATCATCAGATGTTCAAAGGACTTATTCGGTGTTACCTGAAGCCTTTTACCTACAAATTCTTGAGTTTTGTAGGCGTTTGAAGGACCCATTCGGTGTTACCCAAAGCCTTTTACCTACAAAACTCCTTGAGCTTTGTAGGCTTTCTAAGGTTCTGTTCGGTATTGACCGATGCCCTTGACCTTAAAAATTTCCTTGGAATTTTTTTCAAGGCTTTCAAAGGTCCCACTTGGTTTTACCTGATGCCTTAGACCTAGCAAATTACTTAGAATTTTCCTAGGCTTTCGAATATCCCATTCAGTGCTACCCGAGCCTTAGACCTGAAAATTCCTGGAAATTTTCAAGGCGTTCAAAGGTCCCACTCGGTGTTACCCGAAGCCTTTTGATTCTAGATATCATTTCACCTTATGCTGTGTTGCCCCCAATCAAAAGATATGGTAATTGAATTCCAAAATTTGCATTAATAAACTTGGACTGGCTAAGGAAAATATTTCTTCAAATGTTTCGCATTCCATGATCGGTCAAGCTCGCGTTCAGATGCCAGATGCTTCAATCTATAAGCTCCTGAACCTACTTGCTTTGTAATCATGTATGGTCCTTCCCATGTGGGATCAAGCTTTCTTTGGTGGCGCGGGTCGGACGGTAGCATGCTCCTTAGAACCAAATCTCCTGCTCTGAATTGTTGATGCTTTACTCGAGTATTATAATGAGACACTATTATTCGTTGGTATTGCTGGGTTCGTGCAACTGCCTTTTCTTGAACTTCATCTAATAACTTGAGGCTATCTAGGAGACCTTGTTCATTCGCTTTTTCTTCAAACTCCCTCTCCCAAAGAGCTCCTGCCATTACTTCGATTGGTGCTAATGCTTCTGAACCATACGTTAATTTGAATGAAGTTTCTCTAGTGGGTGTTCGAACAAAGTGGTTTAGTATGCCCATAGGACATTCGGCAATTCTTCAACCCATAAGGTTTTGTTAGTGATGAGCACATTTATGTGTGAAATCTTAGGCATAAAGCATGCATTTTACACACTTAGAGTGGAGCTACCTTGGGTTTTATGTTGTTTTTGCAGATTTGAGGACTTTTCAATATTTAAGCAAATATTTGGAGTTTTGGGTATGAATCATACATTTTACATGTCAAGTGGTCCATTCAAATTCTCAAATGCAAAAATGAGCCTGATTTGGAGCATGATGGGCTAGAGATGTGATTATGGGCCAACTCCGAAATATTTAAGAGATAAAGACGGCAAATTTGATCTATGGCTGAGATTATAAATTATCAATCAAATCTACGGAGATATTATTGAGAGAGTCCAAATGGAGAAAAGAGTCCTTGCATACCTCAATATCTTATTTCCTATTTGTGATTTGATCAAAGAAAGAAAAAGAGGAAAAATAATTATATTCAGATAAGGAAGAAGGAAAAGTCCTGTTTTTGAATGTCTTTGTTCAATTTTGATCAAGCCCTTCATCGAATATTCATCTGGTGTCCGATCGAGCTGATTTTTGGAGGAGAGCTTCATTACTTCTTGATCTTCAAATCCAACGGTGGAATTATGCATTTGATCTCTCTAAGTCAGTCCGATTAGTACATCAAAAACCTAATTGGTTGAGTCAGATAGAAACCCTAAGTTTGATTCAAATTCTTTCAAGATTCATATCCCATGTAAACTCTATAAAAGGAGATCATACTCCATCAAGGGAGAATGTGTTTTAGAGCTTAGTAGAAGCACTCTTTCTTCTCTCTTCAGTTTATTTAGGCTTTCTCTAGTTTTCTTTGCTTGCATTTGTGAGATTTAAATTTCTAGAATGAATCTTTAGGTTTAATTTTTCTATGTAATGCAATTCAAGCTCAAGTTTCAAGTTTTAAGATTCATTTTTCTCTTGGTCTAGCAATTGCATATCTAGATCATTCTAGATTTAGATCTTCTTGTTAGGGTTGGTTGAGATTCGAATCATTTGTTCAATTCGCAAGTAAGTAACCTTCTTCAATAATCTTCTCTCCTCCCTCCATTCCCGCTTCTATCTACCCCCCATATTCTTAATTTAGTATTTACTTTCAGCATTTATTTATTGTTCTCCCTTCCCCTGGGTCCTTGATCAGTGATGCCTACAGTCGTGCCTCTCTTTGGTTAAGGTTTCTCTTTCCTTTTATTGCTTTGATTATTTCTTTTCTGCAATTTCTTTTTCTCTAATATCCGTTCCCACGATCGGTGGATTGTAAGCTACGGCAAAGGGTCCATTGTCAAAGTCATTATAATTATACTCCCCTTCCCTAGATCCAGAGCTGACACTCATATCACTTCCCTTTTATTTTTATTTATTATTCGCATTTTTTTTTGCCTTTATTAATTATGCGTTGATTATGTTTGCTTTATTTTTTGTCTCCATTCGATCGCATAAGATGTATGGATTAGGACCGTTCATTTAGTTTAATTAAGTAATTAACAAATTTGAATCATTGCACTCTCGCATTATCATTAAGAAGTTAATTCTAAAGTGGCATATCTCCTTGAGATCGACCCATTAGCTACACGATGCCGTGCGGTTGCGGTTACTTTTAATTTCACAAATAGTTAGCCTCGAGCCTTTTTTTTATTCCGTCTAGAAATGTTCGATTTGTGACTTCCACTTGGCCGTTACTCTAGGGATACGCTACTGACGACATTCGGTGCTCGATCATGTAAGTATTGCAAAAAAGTTCGAACTGAGGATTGTCGAATTGCATTCCGTGATTGGTCACAAGTGTGTTTGGGATCCTGAATCTGTGGATGACCGATTCCAGCACGAATTTCCATATTTTTCTCTATAATTATGGCCAAAGGAGCTGCCTGTACCCACTTGGTGAAATAATCTATTGTAACGATTTGGAATTCTCTTCCTCCCGATGCCTTTGGAAACTTATCTACTAAGTCGATTCCCCACATCGGGAACGAAATTGGGTTAAGAATTGATGTTAAGATCGTGGCTGGTAGCTTTGGCACGTTCGAATGTATTTGATACGGGTTGCAGCACCGAACGTATCTCATTGCATCTTCTTGTACCTTGGGCCAATATAACCCGTACCGTAGGATCTTGTGTGCTAACGCTCGACCGCGCATATGCGCTCCGCAAATTCCTTCAAGAACCTCTGCCAAGGCCGCTTCGGCTCCTTTTGGTCCAATACATCTAAGTAACGGTCCGGCAAAGGACCTTCGGTATAGCCTCCCATTCTTAATGGTATATCTTGCCACTCGAACCCTAACGGATCGAGCTTCTTTTTTATCCTCGAGGAGTTTGTTATCTCGAATGTACTCCATGATCGGGTCCATCCAACATCTTTTACTTTCTGTATAAGATACCTCATTCGCCCGAGCACTCAGGAAGCTTAGTTCCTTGATGTAGACCAATGGTCCTAGGGTCTTTTCCTTAGCATTGGCCAATCTTGAAAGTTCATCTGCTATAGTATTCTCCTCCCAAGGTATCTAACATACCTTAACATCTCGGAACTCTTTTTGAAGAGTTTGAATAAGTTCTTGGTACTTCTGCAATCGAGGTTCTCTTACTTTGTACTCGCCTTCTACCTGGTTGACTATGAGTTGTGAATTACTATATATAGTTAATTCTACAACCGCTAGATCTTTAGCAAGTCAAAGTCCCGTAATGAAAGCTTCATACTCTGCTTCATTGTTACTTGCCTCAAATTCGAATCTCAAAGCGTATCGAATGAGAAATCCACCTAGACTTTTTAACAAGACACCTGCCCCCGATCCAGACTTGTTGCTAGATCCATCAACATAAATATGCCACGTGTTCGAGAATGTTGGTAGGTTTTCTTCCTCGATCGGGGTTGTTGACTCTACTATAAAGTCGGCCAAGGCCTGTGCTTTAATAGCGTTCCAGAGTTTGAACTCCACCTGGAATTCTCCCAGTAGATAGCATGCCATCATTCTTCCAGATAAATCTGGTTTAAATAAACCTTTTTAAGAGGGAAATTAGTCAATACCTCAATCGCATGAGCTTGGAAGTATGGTTTCAGCTTTCGAGCTGCTATAGATGCGTGATGCAGCATTGGCTGGACATAGTTCAGCAACTTCGGAGACGGGGATTCAGAGAGCTATACGGGGTCAAATCGAGTGAGGTTTTCTCCTACAAGTCAATCAAGAAGTCTAGTTTTCAGAAATATCTTCGGATTGTACATGGGAGTTCATTAGGTACACCAACTAAGCTCACCTTATTCAGGCTGCAGATTCAAAACTAACCCTAACAATGTTCTCAAGTGTGGGGCATCATCATCAATGTCCAAGGGTTTCGGGTCAACACCTGGATCAACACTAAGGGAGAGGCTTTGCTTGACTTTACAGTGGTTTTCTAAACATTACTACACCGAGCTTTGGGTCCCACTTCAAGGTCTAACATCAAACAAGTCTTTCTTTGTCCCAAAACAAATAGGGTGCCCGAGCTTGGTTTGGGCTGGATTTCACATTCTCCCCCCTTAAAATAATTTCGTCCTCGAAATTGTGAGAGTACTAGGTTTTCGAAAGAGATGGAGATACATTGCTTTTACCTTGACTTTCTTCTCCCAAAAATATACGGAAAACATATAACAATTAGTCTTTTGTAAGAAAACAAGGAATAAATCTAACATGCTTTGAAATCAAATCGAGAGTATGATCCTGGCTTCATAAAGACTTCACAAGGATCATGGTAGTGAAATCCAGCCCAAAACCTAAATTAGACACCCTATTTGTTTTGGATGAAGAAGAACTTGTTTGATGTTTGACCTTGAAGTTGGACCTTGAGTATGGTGTTGATATGTTTAGAAGATCCTAGGAAGTCAAGTTGGACCTCTCCCTTAGTGTAGATTCGAAAACCCATAGAAAATTGATGATGGAATTCCCTACTTGAAGAGCTTGGTTGATTTAGAAAAGAGAATGCACCTTGATGAAGAGAAGATTGGTTGATGATCTTAGAGCATGGTTTGATATGATTTAAAGCCATTTTCCTATGCTAGGTAAGTTATAGTTGTTGTGTAGAAAGTTTCGTTTGATTCCGATAAGAGAAAGGCCCTCAAACAGAAGGAATTTGAGCAGAATCTTCTGTTTAGGTCTTTATTGCTATATATACCTCATAACTTCGTGTTTTTAGTATCCCTAGCCTCTAAAACACCTAGAGAATGAAGGAAACTCATCTCCAAGCCTCCTTTTGGTGTAGAAGAAGATCTACATTCAACTCTCAAGCTTTCTCTCTCTTGTTTTTCAATCAAAGGTTAGTATTCAATCTATTATGCTATTGATTCATTCTTACTATGATCATTCTCTTTTCTGATCCGAGATTATGAGGAAGACATTGCATCTCTGCAATCATATCTTCTACAATCTCTTCTAATTCTATATGCTATGATTTCATATTCATTCTCTACATGATTTTCATGATTTCTTCTTAAACTATGATCATGTTCTTATTTTGATTTCTTCTAGCATATTAGATGCATCTCTATGATCATTCTTACTCTTGATTTACTGTGTTCATATACTAGAATGAGGTCTCATCATCTCTAGTTCATCTCTTTCATTCATAGTTTGTTTTCAATGAAAACCATGTTGTTTTCCAAATTAGAAAGTCTTGTTTTCCAAAATAGAAACTATGATTCTAAATTAGTAAGTAATGGTTCTAATGGTGGTTTGATGTCTAAATTATGCTTTTTAGTCTTAGACTAATGTGTTAGACAATCTCTCCAAGTTTCGTCGCATTCCGGTTTGTGTAGCATAGGTTTCGGATCAAGATTCTCTTTTTATTTCCGGATTTGCTCTTGGGCAGATTGCCTGGGTCGACTGGAGCACTCAACCCAGCCAATCAACCCGCAAGAACAGCAACTCTGTTTTCATCCTTTTCGACTCAATCTTTTGGAATCACTTCTTATGACCTATACATGTTTTGTCAAGCTTGTTTAGGTGATTTTGGATCTGTTCTCTGATTTCTTATTTGAAGACTATAAGTTCGGATTACGAGGTGAGTATTCCAACTCACAATATGCCTATTTACATGTCTTTATGTATTATGACATGAATGCATGATTTAGCTACTGTTATGTTAGTTTCCATTATGATATGAATGCTGTAAGTACAGTAGGATCTTATTTCCTTATTTACTTTATGTACTTGATCATGAATGAATACTTATTCATGTATGTTCCTTATTCATTTAATCTTGTCTTATTATACTCTTCTATTTGATGAGACATCTGTCGTGGATGATATGACTGAATTGTGATTGTGATTGTTTAGGTATGATTTGGGATTGGGGAATGTCCTTTTGACATTTCTGTCCTTGGACATCATTGGGGATAGTATGGGATATTTCCAATGTTGCCCTTTGACGCTTTCCCGGATTATTTGTTGTCATACCTAGGACTTGTCTAGCAGTGTTTGGCTAGGTTATACCCCTATTATATCAGACCCGATTCGGAAGGGTATTGAGACCGAACGACCCGTGGTAGCAATGGGGATTCATGGGCGCTCAAGACTGGTAACCAACCCATGAGGGGACATGAATCACATTGTGGGGGCCATTTATGGGTAGGGTTGCATATGGATAGACTTGGGCTCATGGGCGCTTAAGACCGGTAACCAACCCGTGAGAGGACATGAGAGCTTCCCGTTTACTATATGTGGATGACCTATAGGGTTGATGAGTCCGTAGTCTGGGACTATGCTGACTCTAGTGTGAAGGATACCGGAAAGGATCGCCAGGGGCGAGGAATGGACGTATCTGGATCTGAGTTGATATGACTAAGTAGAAGACTTGCATTGGGCTAGGCTTAACCCTGACATGCGCCAGTACTTAGACCAATGGTGATGTGAGAGAGCGGTGACTTAACCCCCAGCCATGGATTGTCCAAGATGGATGAAGGACCCTTTGCCAACCGGCGTTGTGAGATGAGACCTACCCGAAGAAGTATGGTGCTATGACTTAAAGCATGTCTACCAATAGAGACCAGCATACATACATAGAGTTAGAAGCATATTGTATTTATTGTTTTATATCATTGCATATATGTTTGTTTGTGAATGCATGTGAAGATGCTTATTGTGTTTGGTTTACTTGCTAAGTTCTTTTGAGCTTACCCTTCGGGGGACTTGTTTTTAGATGACATTGCAGGTACAAAAGAGAACCCGTACACCAGCATGGAGAACCTTTTCGTACATGGTACAACTTCAGATGTCCTTGGACAAGGTAATGAACAGCTAGACAGCCAACACTTGGATTTGGGCTGCACTGACGGCTCCTATTGATGGCAACCGGCATCGTCTTAGGGATCGTGGGCTAGATCCGATCGAAGCTTCAAGAGCCTGACCCTAAAGTGAAGAGGATGAAGACTGAAGAAGAAGAAGAGCCGACTGAAGATGTTGATTAGTTTCTCTTGTTTCTTCTAGACTTTTATTTTAATTGTATTAGCTTAGAGCTTGCTTTAGATTTCAATCTACCTTCCGCATATGTTGTGGGGTATATTTCCGCTATACTCTACAGTTGTCTTTTGATTTGGTATCTTGTTATTCCGCACTCTGATATTCTTTTGTGATCCTTCTGTGATCCTTTCTTGACTTTTATTATTAACTTATTACAATACAATGATTTGTTCTTGCATTTGATTATGTTATTGTGCTAAATGGATATGATCATTCCTAAACTTGATGTTTTGGGCTGTGGATCACTCCCCCGGGTAACCCAGATAGGGTATAGGCTGGATGTATTTAGGCGGGATGTGACAATGGTGAAGACCAATATGAAGATCATAAAACCTTAAGAATGAAAGGAGATAGTAGAAGAGATGGTTGTAAGGATGCTGTATCTTCTTCATAGTCTCAATCACAAAGAATAAAACATAGTAAGAGTAGATCAATACAACATAAGGGAGATTTACTAATCTTTGATTGAAGAATAGGAGATGAAAAGCTTGAAGTCTTGAAACAATTAGAAGGAGTGCCAAATCATGAATATCACACTTGATTTCTCTTCGAAATCATCATGTGGAGAATTTACAAGATTATAGAGTGTATGGAGATCCACTTTACAACAGTAGGGATAGAAGGATCATTATAGAGTGTATGGAGATCCACTTTAGAACAGCATGTATAGAAGAATTCAATCATGGGAATGAATTAAGATCACC
This sequence comes from Hakea prostrata, assembly GCF_041222555.1. Lineage (NCBI taxonomy): Eukaryota > Viridiplantae > Streptophyta > Magnoliopsida > Proteales > Proteaceae > Hakea > Hakea prostrata. The sequence goes on along the minus strand of NC_142601.1, from coordinate 25,360,321 downwards.
CTCTCATCAAAGGGAAAATAGAAGGCACGAGAAGAAATAGAAGGGGAAAAAGATCAGCTTCGAGGTAAACTTCTACCAAATTTAACTAGGCAACTCATACGATAGAGAATAAATCAACAATATATATCGTAGGTATGCATTTGGCACAGCAGCAAGGTTAGGATTAGGTGGGATTTCACATTCTCCCCCCTTAAAATAATTTTGTCCTTGAAATTGAAAGCATATCTGGGCTTTCAAAAAGATGGGGAAACTTCTTCAGGGGTGTGATCCTCCCACCGAATCTTTACCAAGGGGAAGGAAGGTACAACAAAGAATAAGTTTAACAAGTAAAGAAGTCTAGGCTCTTGGCTGACTTCTTAAACAGCTAAGAGGAACTCAAAACAACACTCACAAGCACTCCATACAGACTAGGCAAACTCATATGGCAAGAATAAATAAATGAAATGATGCATATGGCCTATACGTAATGCATCTGTAAGGATTAAATCAAGCAATGCACATGATATGAATGTAATGTATAAGTAAAGAATAAATCAGGGCAATGCATGTGGTATTCATACAATGCATAGGTAACTATAAATTGAAACAGTGCATATGGTATTTATGCAATGCAAAATCCAAGAATAGATCAATAACAAGAGTTGAAGTTAAGAGTAACGTACTGGTTACGAGATCTTGATTTGGTTCTGATTCGCTTTCAACAATGTTAATCACTTCATTGGCAGGAGGGGCTTGAACTTGTTTCGCAGCCAAAGTAGCTCGATGACTTGGTTTATGAGGGCAACGACGGGCGAAATGTCCTATTTGACGGCAGTAAAAACAAACAAGTTCTCTCTATCCTACAGGTTGTACCGGCTCTATAGATCTTTGATTCACTAGCCTCAGGTCTGCAGTAGTTTGATTGAGGTTGCATCCCCAACACTTTGTTCCACAGTTCGGGGCTGATAAGTCGAAGTGGGATACGGTGCAGGCCTAGTGAACTTTTTGTCGGTCCTTTTAGTGTGGCTAGAACTTCCACTGTGTAGGGCCTTCTGGTGACCTAACTTCACTTTCCCAACATCTGGCATAGTAGCAAGGTTAGGGTTTTCCTGGGCAGCATCACGGGTCTCGTTGTTCATGGCCATTAACCCAGTCAAGATTTGGTTGAACTGCACACTCTACTGTTGCAATATTTCTCCCATAAGATTAATGATTTCTTGGTAGTTGACCACTGGAGGAACACCGGATAGATTGCTGGTAGCTTGACCTTTCGGAGGGTTCTGGACTTCAACACTTCCAGAAGACACTCCAGCTTTATGAACAACTCTCTTTCCATTCCGACTTGAGGAAGCACCATGGTTCCTTCTTCTAGCCATTCTAACAAACCAAACGAAAGTTAGAAAAAATCTATGGGAAAAGTCCAAATCCAAAATCACACTTCCAACATGACGAACATACTTAAATCAGCTGCATAGGTCATAAAAATTCAAACAATGCATCAAAATCAAATTTTCCAAAACTGCCAAAACAGCAAAATCTGCCCTGCTTGAAGAACAGACTTAAGGGACCACTTTCTCTATTTTAGTCACACTTCAAACACTTCCAACTTCGAGTTTGGCTCTAGGAAAAAGGTTCTTTAGGGCTCCTAAGGTTCCAAGACTCTCAAGAAGCTTCAACAACTTTACACAAACTAATCAGGTCAACAACACAAGGTAATCTTCATTCTTACTTCTCTTTCTCTCCAAATTTCATTACCAACAACATGATTTTCATCAAAACTGAGAATTGCTTGCTGTTCTTGGTTAGAAACATGTTTAGGGGTGTTTAGAAACATCTTCTAACCAATTTCCACACAATTCCCAACTTCAACCAAAGAGATTTCCCACACTTTGCACCAATTTCACTATTTAGTTTACAAGAATTCCAACTTTACACAAACCAAAAAGAATTTTGACACTAAACCAATTCCTACATGACTGTTTCAACATGAGGAAGGTGCTCACACACTTCGTTTGGTCAAAATCTAACCTTTCCAAAAATCACAAAACCTTGCCCAAAAGAGGATTCCTCTTCTAAAGTTGATGAATTTTCACATCCACACTACAAAATTGATAGATTTTCTTCAAACAAACCATCCCAGCATGTTTATCCAAGTCTTATGTACATGCTAGCATGTACAAACTGCAATTTCGACAAAATCAGAATTTTTCAAAAAATTACGAAAATGCCACTCTTCCATTCAAACCAACACAAGAACTCATCCAATTGCAAACTTCTCTTGACTCGATAGGTTCACTATGCCTAGAGGAGATAGGAGGGCTGATAGAGGTCGGGGACACGTTCTACGGCTAGTAGTTCTATAGGGGGATCTTCCACAACTTTCATTTTTGCTAAACTTTTCCAAACTCCAAGGGTTTCAATGGAACTTCTCCAAATAAACCTTCTTAGTATGCTAAACCAACTCTTGCACACATGCTAACATGTCCAAATCGCAGCTTCCATCGAAAACAAAATTTTTCTGAAAATTTACCAAAATACACTTATTCACCAAATATTGCATTGCTTAACTCCCTTTACTCGTGCAATGCAAAACTCAACTTGTCTCTTCAGATTCCCATCAAACCACCACAAAGAAAACACTTAAGGGTTAGGAGAGGTAGAGATGAGGATCAGAGTACTATTCATACACCACAAGCAGAGATAATACAATGATAAGGAGACAACAGTCCAGACTACAAATTGGGTTCAAGATCAAGATGATGATGAGGACAATAATAATGAGGATGAGACTCAAGATCAGAAGGTTTAGGAAGATGAGGAGGAAACTATTCCAGCTAGAAAATTTTGAGGATAGAAGCACACATATACACTATAGAAGATTGATTGACATGACTAAAAGAGTAGTCTCAAGCTATGAGAGATCAGCTCGATTCTCAGGAATAATTTCCTAAACAGATAGCACTAGGATTGTCTTCGAGTCTACGGTTGGAGGCAATGCGATCAGCTTCACACGACTAGGTAAGAGGATGAGGGTGATATTGTCAAGGCTGATGGCACAGAGGACGATGGTGACGAGTAGGATGAGGATGATAATGGTGATGCTGTTGGTGATGAGCACAGAGATGGTAATGATGATAATCATGAGGGGGTTCCAGCTCAGGATGAGGATGTTATTGATGATCAGGGAGGTGAGAATCAAGGAGACGAGGATCAAGGTCAAAATGAGATTTTAAGACACGAGGAGATTCCTACACCACGCTTCCGTGAGATTGGAGGTCCAACACATACGACTTCTGAGGTTCCAGGTGTGGCTTCTCATAAGTCATCGATTTCTTCCACGATTAAGAGGATAAAGGCTCAACAGGAAAGGATAGAGTCCTATATGTATACCTTGGGAGAGAAATTTGCACGACTGAAAAAAAGAGTTCAGATCTAGGAGGGATTAGAAAGATCACCGGAGTCGATCACCTAGATAGATAGTGCTAGGAGTTTCCTTTTATGCTTTCACAGATGTATTTCCTTTCAGACTTGTAAAAAAATCCCTTATGTGATTAATGAAATTTAGTTTGTTTCACTTGTGTTATTGTACATTATGCATTTCTTTTGTTGCATTAGAAGTTGTAAGTGTTTAGTTATGACTTATAACTCATGACGACTACTCAGGACCATTACTCCCAACAACAACACCTGGCCCAAACTTATACGATGACACATGACTCAAACTCATGACAACATACGACGACAACACGACTCACAACAGAGACTCACTGACAAGGATGACTCACGACGACAACTTTCAACTCAAGACCTGATGCGTCCAAAATCTGCTCAGCCCTTAGATCTCCTCGTGATGTCCTGCAAAACGAAAGCGTCAGATGTGGCCTGACCGCTGGGGTCGGGAGTCCACCTCCGAAGGCTAAGTCAGTTGATGAACTTAATCAAAAACGGCTCTGCTAGAAGCGCAGAGCTAAGGAATGAAGAACTGGGAAAGGTGATCTAGATAGCAGATCGCTGATAGTTTAGGTCTATCAGTATGTATCTGAACCTGAGTCTCAGATAGAATTCTTTTTGATCCCCTCACCTTGTATGGTAGTGAGGTTTATATAGAGTGTACCTTCGAATCTCCTTCGTTGGATGCACTTGAGCCTTCTTCGGGCAGTCGTTGGATCTTATCAGTTAGATCCGTTGAGCAATAGACTTCTACTAGTTTGGGCTAGTAGAGGACTCCTGAGATAACCTTTAGGTTATGCGATGATTATCCCTTCGATAATGATTATCCGCAGCCATCAATTCGAGTCTGCCATCATTAGGGTGATTACCCTAATCCATAAGTAGGATTAGGGCACGCTTGTAGCCGAATAAGCTTTCTTCTTCAGCAAGCCATCTTCTGGATCCGGTTCGCTCGGGAGCGAGTCGGTTCTCTCCGTCTCGACAGGGGTCGAGGGTCGGACCAGGTATGAATCCGGTCTGATCATAATCTCTCCATATCACGAGCCCCCCAGACCAAACGTTCGGTCGATCCCGAGGGCTTGGTTTTTAACTGGGTTCGTCGTCAGGTGATAATCTCTGCGTGCTTCATTAAATGTCATATCACATTTAATGCGGTGGTCACTTTTCCTCGAGCGTTGTGAGTGTAAGGCCACATATCTCCTTGTAGTTGATCTGTCGTGGCTCACGTCATCCAAGCGACGGTTTCCGAACGCCTATTTCGGATTCGTGAGTTCAAACTTTCAAAACGACTTTCAATCTTGATCGCTGATTTTGAATCAATCTCGATCGTTCAGATTCCCGAACACTCGTGCGGGAGTTTTAAAAGAGGTTCGTTGTCTTCGTAGGTTCATTCTTCCTGTCTGGAATTTGAACCTTTGTTGTCTGCTTTGCGCCTTCCTGTTCTCAAGCTTCCACCTCACTGAATCAGTAAGTTTACTGGTCTTTTTCTTTTTGTAGTTTACTGAAACAAGTAATGGCGGACGATAGGGCTTCTCTGGTACCCAGTGTTGGTAATAGTAGTGAGGCTTTTGCTTCTCCTGCTCCCGAACAGTCGGATAGTGATAACAAAACCCTAACTGTCCTCTGGCGCGAGTTCGCTGAAGTTTCTCAAAAAGGTTTTGAAAGAAAAACCAAAACTTCTCCTGTCCTTCTCGAGTCTGGATCTTCCAAGATTGTCGAGTCTTCTAGGTAGCCTCAAACTTCCGGGTCCGATGGTGGACCTGGCTCTGTTCCCTCCATTTACGATGAGGAAACCCTTCTTTCAGCTGTCCAAGATTTTGATTTTCCTTCCTCATATCAGGTTAGGGCTCCCCACCCTGATGAGAGGGTTGATTCATCCCTTTCGGGTGAATTTTCTCTGTATATAGATGCAATGGAAAGCAGGGTTCGCTTTCCCTTTTTTAATCCTTTGTTCTCCGCAGTTCTGAGTCATTGGAACATTTGTCCCGGAATGCTCCTCCCCAATAGCTGGCGTCTTATCGTCGGCTTCTTGGGTTTGTGTTTTGAACTTGGCATTATGCCATCTCTTTCTCTCTTTGTACATTTTCATGTTCTTTCTATCTCCCATCCTCCCGGATGGGTTTTTCTGTCCAAATGCAATAAGAATGAACTTGATTGGAGGGGCAGCTTCTTTGTCAAAGGAACTTGCCCTTCTAACCACAAAAGATGGCCGAACGATACTTTTTCTGTCGAGCGTCTCCATCAAATCTTAACTTCCCGACCACCTGGAGGAGGTGTACTTCTTCTGAGAATAACCGAGGCCTTCCCTTATCCAAAGAAGACGAGGCGGCCATCAGGAAGATCAAATCCATTCCGTGGTATCAAGAGATACATGGACTTGAAGTGGAGTATAACTCCATCCTTTAGTACTAGGGCTTGGCTCATTGTGAGCTTCTAACCACCATCCTTTAATTTGACTGAAGTGATATGTTTTTAATTCTGACTCTTGTCCTTCTTCTTTGCAGTGCCTCCAAGAATGAACCCTGAAAGCCTGCGGGTGAAGGCCGCTAGGGCCGTTGTGACAGCTGAGCATCGATCGCCCAGAGCCTTGACTGTAGATCAAGAGGCTTCTCTTCCCTCTCCCGACCCCTCTTATAGGGGTATCAGGAATATCAGGCCTGTGGCTGATGCTTCGGGTAAAGGGAAGAAACCGATGGTGGAGAGGTCTAATGTCTCTTCCTCTACCCGAACCAAGAGGAGGCATGACACAATTGATGCTCCCTCCAATAAAAAATCCAAAGCTTCAACGGATGGTGAGGAGGTCTTCACCCCCCAGTGGACCCCCGAAGGCCGACCGACAGGGTGACTCGGGATCCCGAGAAAGCTGCAGAATGGAGCTCCCTCAATCTTGCTCCTTTTGATCGCCAGGAATTTGAAGCCCTGGATGACACCTCCCTTGTTAGTCAATCTATAAGGTACCGGTCTTCTTGCTTAGTTATTTTTTCATAATTCCTTATGACTTCTTCTAATATTTTCCGCCTTCCCAGGAATGTTGTGTTGAGCTTTTATCAACACATGGAAGCATTGAGCCAGGTTGGTCGCACCAGCTCCTCTGCCGCAAACTCGTGAAGAGAATTTGGCGAAAGCCAATTCGAAATAGACCAGCTGACCGCAGCTGCCGTGGAGCTGCAGAAAAAGCATGAGGAAGAAGTGATCTCCCTCAAGGAGGCCCTCGAAGCGTCGAAGATTCGTGCCTCTGCTGCCGAGCGCGAGGCCAGGAAGCAAAAAGCAGCTGCCACGTTGTTTGGTGACAGGCTTGAATTCAAAAGTAGGGAGCTTGAAGAACATCTGAAGTTGGCGATCCCTAGCAAGCCCGAGGATATAAAGCTAGAGCTTCGGAAGGAGTGTGTTCGGAAATACCTGAACAGCGTACCTTTCTCCGAGCTGCTAGGTATCTACAACCTTCAAGATTATCGCCTGGGGCAGAACGACGTTTGGGAGCGAATCTTCGGATCAATCCCTGCCTTCGACACTGCTCCTTTTCGTGAGGTGTGCCACAAAGAGGTCTTCGGGAAAGTTGGTATGGATCTCCCGGACTGGGCTCAGGAAGAAGATGATCCTTTTCCAACTGACCCTCAATATGAGGCATACCTGGCTGACGAGCCAGCACTTCCAGAGGAGAAATCACAAGCCGAGTCTCAAGATCCTGAGAAAAGTCCTCCCGACCAGGGTCCCTCGGGCAACAATGAAGAAAAGGCTTAGGGAGTTATCTTTTTGTACAGATTTACCCTCTATTTAATGAATAGACATTTCTTTCTCATGTTCGCCTTTATATTTCCCCGTCTCCTGCCGAAATCTTGCCTTGAACATCAAAGTATTAATGATAAAACTCATCACTTAACTTTACATTCCTCGCCGAATAATAATCTTGTAGAAATATTGTGAAGATGCGTTTCGGGAAGATGCATTAGTCTTCCCCACTACTTCATTTATTGCAAAGTCCGCACGTTTCCCTTCTGCGAAGTTCAAACGTTTTCCTGCTTTTGTATATCATTCACTGTTTCCAATGAATCGAAAATACATCCGTTATTTTAATGGCGGTGCGACGATTGGAGGTATCTCTGCATCAGGTGCTCGCTTCCACATGTTTCCATGTGGCATCCCTCTGACCGTTGATCTTGCTTTCTGCGGATTTCGAAGCGTCATTTCGATCTAGGTCGTCGGTTGTCCTTAGCCTTCAACCGTCGTCTTAATACCTGAGGCTATTTAAAGCCTTCGTGGGTACTCTCCATCTATCCTGTTTTCTACAAGTTAGATTTGCTAAAGTGTTAAAGCGACCTTTCGTCCTTTGGCCTGCTTCCGTATTCCTCGTACTCCAACAACAGCTCTATCAACTTCTAAACAAGTGAGTTTTTTGATTACTCATCTCTTTCCCCACTTCACCCCTGAGAAAACTACACAGTAGTTATACTTGGGGTTTAGTTTTTTGGTTGTGTCAGAAGTGATAGAAAACTAGGGTTTCCCCCTTGTTGTTGTCGTTTGTTTCTGTACTGATATGGCTTGTTTCTTTGCATAGTGGCTCCCAAGATCAACCCGAACTTTATCAGAGCAAAATCTTGCAAGAAAACAGTTCCGTCGGTGGTGGTTGGGGCCAGTGCGGTGGTTTCAGCTAGTGAGTCCTCCAAGCGTAAGGCGATTGCTGCCGGTGAATCTTCAAGTCAGATTCCCGCAGTTTCTATTGATGCCGTCCCTGCGCCTCCTTTGCCCGAAGTGATCACTCGTCTTTCCCAGGAAGATCTTGATCACTCCGTTGCCGATGGTGCTGCCGGCGCCCTTGCTGGTGAGCCTGTTGGTACGCCCCCAAAAAAGACTCTTCGAGCATCTGAGGCAACTATGTTGGCATCTGATGAAGGTGTGGTCCTAGCAGGTGCTGCTCCTATTTCTAACTCCAGTGCTTGTTTGGCATCCTCCTCCTCTCCTTCCGAGTTGGAGGATTTTGCCACTAGGAAGCGCCGTCGGGTGACAAGTGATGCAGCTCATCCTTCTCTTGGTGTAGCTCATCCTTTTCATCTTTCGCCTGAATTAGTGTCAAACGAGTTTGACAGAGCATTGGAATGGTGTACTGCTGCTCGAATGACTTCTGAGAGCGCAGTTCTTTCCAAACATCCAGATGAAGTCTTTACGAAGTCACTGGTGATGTAAGTCTTTCTTCATTATCCTCTGATTCTGAAAAATTACTCTCTGCTCCTTTTTAACTCGGAAGTTGTTTGCAGGAGTCTTGCTGGTAACTTCCACAACCAAGTGGAAGCAGTTACTAGGCTCAGTAGATTGAGCAATGAAGTTTCTAGGCTTCGGGAAATCTCCGAAGCTAAAGATGTTGAGATTGCTCGCCTTCGGAATCTAGCTTGGGAGGTGGCAGGAGAAAAAAATTCGATGATTGGTCATCTTCGGTCAGACTTGGATGATGCCAGGGAGAAGATCCGGCGACTGGAGCGAACAGTTGGAAAGTCAGGAGCCAAAGGATCTGAAACGTTACCTCAAAGGCAAGCTGTCGTTCCTTTGCCCGAATCCCTTCCAACTGATGTTCGCAGAGCCTGCGTCTTCAAGTATTTACACAGTAAGCCTTTTGTTGATATGCTGAATGCTTATAACTTGCAAAGCGCACCGGGATGGTGAGAACGAAGTATGGGAATCAATATTAAGGAAGGATCCTCATTTTGATACGACTCCCTACAGTGTTGTTTGCCATCCTGAAGTATTTACTGACCTGGGTATTCCTCCTTCCGAATGGACCAAGGATAAGATTGATCCTCCACCTTCCGATCCAGATATTATGCAATATCTGGAAGATTCTCCTGTTTATTCTCCCCTGGAAGAAGTCAATTATGATGAGCTTGTACTGAATACGAGTTTGGTCGAGGACCATACTTCTCCTGGACAAGCTGGACAAAAAGTATGAAATTGCGGAGGATTTTATGCATATCGAAATATTTTTGTAATCCTCATTTCTTCTCTTCTTTTCCTTGAATCCCCACCAATGGTTGACTCATATGTTTGTTCTAGCAAAGTCGCGTTGATCTTGTATAACTTCTCAACAGTCACCTATGATGACTTTCTTTTTTGACCGAAGATTGTATCCAGCTCTTGTAATTGTTTTGATACTGGCCTCTTTGGATCTTTTGAAGAAATAAGAAATTAACTTTATCTTGAACTTTGCTAGCCACTTGATTCGCTGTTGCATTAGGTCTTAGTTGTTTGAAACAATGCCTTTACTTAAGGATTTCCTGAGAAATACAATAAGTCTGAGAAGGAACTGTCACATCCACCCAGCCGGTACCCTATCTGGCATACCCGGGATGTGATCCACAGCCCCGCAGATCCATAGTTCAGGGACCACATAGTCCACATCAACGATAATACAATCATGAACAGATAATAATCATAAACTAACAATGAATGATCATGGAATTCAAAAATAAGGTGTCAGACATAATCAGAGTGCGGAAATAAATATCAAATCAGATAACTTAAGAAGGCAGTGGGCGGAATCCACTCCTTCACCAAACGGAAGTGAGGTCAAAATTTAGTTAAGTACAAGTCTCAAGTTATGAAGATAAATTAAAGTTATTACAATTCTTCTAAGTTTAACTGTCATAAAAAGAAGTAGTAACTACTCATAAGTCTCCTCCACAATGGATATGTCCTCCTCAAAAGTGAGGACCATGGAGATCCAACATGACTGCTCCCATACAACTCCAGGGCTAACCCTGGTACGCCGGGTGATCTTCTTCGGTATGGTCACCGAAGTCTTCAGTGTAGCTAGCCTCCGGATAGTAGTATGAGGTATCCGGGTCCGTCTCAGGGAGGGTACCATCAAAGTAATCACCTGTAGAATAGCCTAACAAAATATTGCAACAGAAAAGGAATGAGTTCAAAAGAACTTAGCAAGGAAGTTATCCCTCCACACATAAACCACAAGATAATCATAAAATGATGCAGATGATATGAGGCATATAATGCAATATGACTTTATTCTAAGTATGCTGGTCATCTATGGTAGACATGCTTTAAGTCATAGCACCATACTTCTTTAGGTAGTCTCAGTCACTCATCACCGGGGTGAATTGGGTCCTGCATCCCTCTCGGACAAATCCATGGTTGGGGGTTTCGGTCACCGCTCTCTCACATCACCGTTTGGTCTAAGTATTGGCGCATGTCAGGGTATAGCCTAGCCCAATGCAAGTCATCTACTTAATCATATCATGCCAGTTCCAGATACTTCCATTCCTCCCCTCTCGGGATCCTTTCCGGTATCCTTCACACTAGAGTCACGGATATTACTCACCGGACTCATCAACCCTATTGGTCATCCACAAATGGTAAACGGGAAGCTCTCACGTCCCTCTCACGGATCATTTCACCGGTCTTGAGTGTCCGTGAGCCCAAGTCTAGCCATTTGTAACCCTACCAATAAATGGCCCCTTTCGGGTAACCGTAATGCAATTTATGTCCTCTCACGGAGTGGATACCGGTCTTGAGCGCCCACAAATCCACACTACTACCACGGGTTGTTCGGTCTCAATGCCCTTCCGAATCGGGTCTGATATGATAGGGACATCCTAGCCATACATCTAGACAAATCCTATGCATGTCATTCAATAACCCGGGAAAGCGTCAATGGACACCTTCGGAGAATATCCCATACTATTCCCTCCGATGTCCAAGGACAGAAGCACCAGTAGGGTACCCCTCAATCCCAAGTTATACTTAAGCAATCACATGCCCAAGTTCATCATATCAGTTCACAAGATACAACGTCATAATAAACATTCGATTCATGACATTGGCATAAGTCATCATATATTGAAATTGATAAACATGATACAACATTGAAGTAATATAATGTAAACACAAAGCTACTATTAAAATACATATGTAGCAAGTCTAACATGATAAGGATATGAATTAGAAACTATATTTACTAGGATAGGAATACCAAGTCAAGATTTCCATATCCTAGGTAATTACATCGATAACTATCCTTACCTTGAATCGGAGAAGAGAATGGTCCAAGATCACAAGCAGTGGCCCAAATATTCTTAAAGTCCTAAACAAGCATATATGAAAGGTTAGAGAAGAAATCAGAACAATCGGAGATCAAACGAATCAGAACTGGGCAAAAGTTGCTGACAGCAACTCTATTGGTCGATACATTTGGTCGATAGTATCGACCAATAGTATCGACCAATTCAATTCCAGGACAGCAAGCTGGCTTTTCGGATTCTTGCCCAGATTTGGTCTTCCTGGTCTCGGATTGACATGAAACTTGGAGGATAGTCTAGGCACAACATGGGGACACTAATTATCAAGAAACTTTCATAATCCAATGGTCCATTTGGAAATCCCCAAATTGACATATTAAGGTTAAGAGTTGTAGATCATAGCATTGGCTATAACTCAATGCAAATTAGGGGAAAACATGGGGGATTAGGTAGGGAATCGTTTAGAAGTAACATGGAGCACATATGCAAGGTATAGATTAAGTAAATCACGAGCTTCATCTCAGTTTTGGTAAATAAAGCAAGTTGGTAAGCAATAAATCATGGAAATGTGTAGTCAATGATCATGAGGTGAATCAATCATAGTCATATCGGTGAAAACATCATTGTATGGGGTTTAGAAGCTTCATGGCAAGGTGTATGCAAGGTTGCAGCACCTTGACCATGGTCCCAACAGTAAAATAGAGAAAAGATGAGTGAGAAAGTGATTAGGAGAGAGAGAGTCATACCTTTAAAGTGGAACAAGAAGGTAGGAATAAGTGGTTGGCAATGATTGATGAAGAAGATGCTTCACCACTACCAAGGAGGAGTTCTTGGGAGGCTCTCTCACGTTCCCAGATGTTAAAGACGCGAGGATAGGGCTCCAGTCTCGAGGAATAAATAAATAGAAAAGAATATTCTAAGAATCTTTAAATCTGGGCTCAGCAGACTTGTTGGTCGATACATTTGGTCGATGGTATCGACCAATAGTATCGACCAAAACAAACTCTGCAGAATTTTACAGAATAGTACAGCAACTTTAGGTGCGGACTTGGAGGGCTATACAAGGTCAAATTGCATGGGGTTTTATCCTACAGTTCACTCAAGAGGTCTAGTTTCAGGGAGTACCTTCGGATTATGCACAGGAGTCCGTTTGCTATTTCAACTGTCTCGCTCTTCATCAGTGCGCAGATTCTAACTTAACACTGGTAATGTGCTCAAGGAAGGAGCAGCCTCATCAATGTCCATAAATTGGAATCCCGACATTACGTCATCAACCAGTAGGGCCCATAAGTCCCTCCTACCACCACTTCGGGTCTTTGGACCTACAAACATAACAATGACCGGGTCGGGTCAGGGTTAGGTAAAAGCTGGATTTTACATTCTTCCCCCCTTAAAAGAATTTCGTCCTCGAAATTCAAAGCGTACCTGTGCTACCAAAAAGATGAGGAAATTTCTCCTTCATTTCTTCTTCCTTTTCCCATGAAGCCTCTTCCGGGGTATGGTTCTTTCACCGAATCTTCACCAAAGGAATGGTGCGATTCCGCAGCTGCTTGTCCTTTTTATCTAGGATTTCAGCTGGTCCTTCATCGTAAGAAAGATCAGCACTAAGTCCTTCGGGTGCTTGCTGTAGTATGTGTTCCGGGTTCTCTATGTACTTCCGAAGCATCGAAACGTGGAACACATTGTGAACTCCAGCAAGAGATGGAGGCAAGGCCAAGCGATAAGCAACAGGTCCAACCCTTTCCAAGATTTCAAAAGGTCCGATGAAGCGGGGGCTAAGCTTCCCTCTCACATTGAATCTCATCACACCTTTCATAGGTGTACCTTAAGGAAAACTTTCTCTCCAATAGGAAACTCCAGATCGGTCCTTCTCTTGTCGGCATAGGATTTCTGTCTTGACTGAGCAGACTTAATCCTCTCTCTAATCATGTCGACCATAGCACTTGTAGCTTCAATCATTTCCGGGCCTAAGACTTTTCTTTCACCTGTCTCAGTCCAATACAGAGGCGTTCTACAAGTGTTACCGTACAAAGCTTTAAAAGGAGCCATGCCTATTGTTGATTGATAATTGTTGTTATAGGCAAACTCCACTAAAGCTAAGTGATCATCCCAATTTCCACCCATGTCTACCACACAAGATCTAAGCATATCTTCTAAAATTTGAATCGTCCGCTCAGATTGTCCATTAGACTGGGGATGATGAGTTGTACTCAGGTTTAATTGGGTTCCCAGGGCTTTCTGCAATCCATTCCAAAACCTTGAGGTGAACCTAGGATCACGGTCAGACACAATACTCATCGGCACACCGTGTAGACGAACCACGTTGTCCACATAGAGTCTAGCTAGCTTGTCCAAAGTGTAGGTGATCTTCATAGGTATGAAATGGGCTGATTTAGTCAACCTATCTACAACCACCCATACAGTGTCATTTCCTTTACTTGTCCGCAGCAAGCTAGTCACGAAGTCCATGGATATATCTTCCCACTTCCAACTAGGAACGGGAAGGGGCTGAAGTAGTCCGGATGGAGGCTGGCGAATGGCTTTAACACGCTGACAAGTCTCGCACTTGGCAACAAAGTCTTCCACATCCGCCTTCAAGCTATTCCACCAAAAATGATCCCTTAAGTCTTTATACATTTTGGTACCCCCAGGGTGTATTGTAAAGATCGACTGGTGTGCTTCTTTCAATATTTCCTTCTTGATTTCATCAACAGCAGGCACACAGAGTCTACCTCTAAACAATAAGGCACCATCTAAAGATGTACTAAAAGCAGGGTCCATCTCTGAATTCGTGGCAACCTTCCCAACCTTCTCTCTCAGTTCAGGGTCAGAACTTTGCAAAGCGACGATCCGGTCCCTAAGGGTGGATCTTGCCGTCATGGCAAAAAGAATACAATCCGAACCCTCAGGCACCACTTCTAAGCCAAACCTTTCCATTGACAGCAATAAAGTTCGACTCAAAGCACACAAATTCAAATCCTTCTTCTGACTCTTCCTACTAAGAGCATCTGCAACTACATTTGCTTTACCTGGGTGATATTGGATGTCACAATCATAGTCAAAAACCAACTCCAGCCATCTTCTTTGTCTCATATTCAGCTCTTTCTGGGTGAAGAAGTATTTCAAACTCTTATGATCTGTGAAGATAGCGATTTTCTCACCGTATAGGTAATGTCTCCAAATCTTTAAAGCAAAAACAACGGTGGCAAGCTCTAAGTCGTGAGTGGGATAATTCCGCTCATAGTCTTTCAATTGCCGAGAAGCATAAGCCACAACTTTTCCGTGTTGCATCAACACACAACCCAATCCGATCATGGAAGCATCGGTGTAGACTGTCAACCCACCGGAACTATCAGGTATAGTCAAAACCGGGGCACTTGTCAATCTAACCTTCAGCTCTTCAAAATTCCTCTCGCAAGACTCGGTCCAAACGAACTTCTCTTCCTTTCTAGTTAGCTTAGTCATAGGGGCAGCCAACCTAGAAAAATTCTCGATAAATCTCCGATAGTATCCCTGCCAATCCAAGGAAACTTCTTATCTCGATCACGGTCTTCGGTCTTTCCCAATCGGTAACGGTTTGCACTTTTTCCGGGTCGACACGAATACCTTCGGCTGAAACAACATGGCCAAGAAACACTACCCTTGAGAGCCAAAAGTCACACTTGCTAAACTTAGCATAAAGTTTCTTTTCTCTCAACCTTTGCAAGGTGAAGTTCAGATGTTCCGCATGCTCTTCTTCATTCTTCGTGTAAATCAAGATGTCATCAATGAATACGATCACAAACTTATCGAGCACATCCTGAAATACCCGGTTCATGAGGTCCATGAACACGGCAGGGGCATTTGTTAAGCCAAAAGGCATAACTTTGAATTCGTAGTGCCCATACCTTGTTCGGAACGCCGTCTTGAAGATATCACTTGACTTCACTTTCAACTGGTGATACCCGGATCTTAAGTCAATCTTCGAGAAAACAGACGAACCCTTCAACTGGTCAAACAGGTCGTCAATCCGAGGCAACGGGTATCTGTTCTTGATCGTTAACTTGTTCAACTCTCTGTAGTCAATGCATAGGCGCATACTACCATCTTTCTTTTTAACGAACAAGACCGGAGCTCCCCAGGGTGACACACTTGGCTGCACAAAACCTCTATCCAGGAGTTCATTCAACTGAGCTTGCAACTCCTCTAGCTCGGTAGGCGCCATCTCGTAAGGAGCTTTAGACACACCGGAGACGCTCCAGGAGTTAAGTCTATGGAAAACTCAACCTCTCTATCGGGGGGCAGTCCCGATAATTCGTCTGGAAACACATCCGCGAAGTTACAAACTACACTGATATCTTCAGGTCTCTTCTTTTCCTTAACCTCGCTTCCGGATGAAACATCCTCCACTAGGGAGTGGACTTGCATTAAGGCGGTCAAGGTCTTCTTGCTCACTCTTCCCTTCCTTCCTTGGAACTCCAAAACTGAATTCCCCTCCAATCGGAATTGGTTCTTCTTTGAAGAGCACAAGATCACAGCGTCGTAGGATGTCAACCAATCAATTCCCAAGATCACGTTGAAATCTCTCATATCGAACAACACTAACCTTGCCTTCAAGTTCAAACCACAAACACAAACAGGACATTCCTCTAACACTTTATCTAGTTTAACAACAGACCCAACGGGGGTACAAATTGATAAATAACTAGACAAACATTTGGGTGTTAGGTTAGTCTTCACAAGGAAGTAGATGAAATGAATGAATGAGATGCACCCGTATCAAATAATACAAATGCTTTGGTAAAGAAGCGACTAACAATGTACCTGTAACAACATCATGACAAGCTTCTTGGTCAGCACCAGGATATATTGAAGACTCGCCGGCGGGAGGGCGGGGACACTCTTACGAACAGGAGCACCGGGCTGAACAGGACTTCTTGGGGCAGAGGCGGGCAAAATGGCCGGGCTGTTTGCAAAAGAAGCAAACATTATCCTTCGGTCCAACAGAGGTAGCTGCCATTGGAGGTCTCTCGAAATGCAGGCTGGGGTGTACCATTCCGGGTAGAGAAGGCTGAACAATTCCTGCAGGTCGGGTCCCACTAGTCGGCCATACTCGGCCTACATAAGCGGCACGGGACTCGGCCCAACACTCCGGGGCTGATAGGTGGGAGTGGGGGTACGGTGCGGAGCTTCACAAAACGACGGTCAGCACGATCAACAAATCCAGAAGATCTGGATTGCCAAGGTTTTGTGCTCGCACATTCTCCTTCTCAGTTTCCTCAATTTTCTTCGCATTCTCCACGGCCTGAGCATAGTCTCCAAGAGGTAAGGCAGTGAGGTGGACTTTGATCGAAGGTCACAGCCCTTTGAAAAATTTCTTCGCCTTGGCAACATCGGAACTCAAGGAATCGGGGCGAAGAAAAAGAGTTCTTCAAACTTCGCTGGTATTCCAGGCACGTAAAGGGCACCTTGAACCAATGCCATGAATTCTGCCTCTTTGGCATCCTTCACCAACTCAGGGAAATAGTTCCTACAAAATGCTTCCTTGAACAACTCCCAAGTAACCACACCAGCATGAAGGTTCTCGAGAATAGGCCTGGTGGAGGTCCACCATGCATCAGCTTCATGTTGGAGCTTCGTTTCGCAAACAACACCTCTCGATTATCCGAACACCGCAGTGTCTAAATGCCTTTTCCAATTCTCTCAACCATCTATTAGGAAAGAGGGTGTCCTTGGTCATTCCGGTAAAAGATGGCACTTGGAGTTTAAGAAAACTTTCCATCAGCTTGGTATGCGGGATCTCAGTGGACCTCTCCACATACGGAGCTGCACGGCCAGGATTTCTTGAACCACTTGCTCGGTTCTCTTCTCACATAGCCAAAAATCCGGTCATCATTTGATTGAATCTGCGCGCTTGTTGCTGCATCATGTTGGTCATAATGCTAGCAATGCTCTCCGAAGCTTCCGATTTCGGGAGCATCGGGAACTTCATTAGGGGCGGGGTGCTCTCCTTGTCTTTGCTGGTCCGGGGTCCCAGCAGGCACATCTTCAACTCCGGAATTATCAGAACCAATCAAACGATTCCTCAGAAGCACCATTCTGCAAACATCGGAAATTCACAACATCGAAAATCAACTTGTCAAAATCACTTGATCAATAGAAAGGAATGCCCAAATCATGCTTAAAATCATCAACATAGCAAGATTATAGTCCAACATTGACAAGAAACAAATCACAAATCAGATTTCCACAAAAGCCCAAAAGCAGAAAATTTTCCCTATTGGTCGATACATTTGGTCGATGGCATCGACCAATAGTATCGACCAAAAAGCATTCTGCGCGAAAAAACAGAATAAATGGCCCACTCGTTTCATTTCCAAAACATTTCCATTTCAAACTTGCCTCTGGGGAAAACTTCTCCTTAAGGTCTCTAAGGGTTTTAGGGGTGATTTGAGACTTCCAACACTCTTGCAAGCTTGCATTGATCAACAACACAAGTAAGTCTCATTCTCTTCTTCTCTCTTCTTGCGTTTTCATTTACCAAGATATGATTTTTCTTCAAAACTGCAAAATGGTTGATGCTAATGGTTAGAATCATGTCTAGGGACGTTTAGAAACATGCTCCCACCATTTTACATGCCAAACTAAGCATGAAACACAAGATTTCACATCTTAGGATTCAAAAATCACTATTCATCTCAATGTTTCCAACTTTACAAATACTTGCCTCATTTTTAAACCAAAATGAATTTTGACATGAAACCAAGTCCCACATGACTAAATTACCATGGGGAAGGTGTTCCCACATTCGGTTTGCCAAAATTTCAACTTTTGAAAAATCTCAAACATAGCCCAAAGAGGGATTTCTTCCTTTACCTTCTTGCTGAATTTTCACTTCTACCCGGCCAAGATGTTAGATTTTCACCAAACGAAACATCCCAGCACGTTTATCCAAGTCTTATACATATGCTAGTATGTTCGAAACTCATTTTCGCAATAATTTCAAATTTTCGAAAGAATTACAAAAATGTCCTTCATCCAACAAATGAACAAGGGAATTAATCAAAATGAAATTTCTTTCTTGTCTCCGTAGGTTCATCATGCCCAGAGGAGGACGGAGGGCTGACAGAGGTATAGGACATGCTCCACGGCAGGAGGTGACCGATGAGGACCTCTTCATATCACCTCAGGCAGAGTTCCTGTTCGAGCACTACTTCTATGACATACGGATCGAGTACGGGCGGTTGGTAGTCTTAGATGAGCTAGAGACCTTTCGCATACGGGAGAGGTTAGAGGCGATGGGATGGTCATCTTTGTACACCACGCCATATTCAGTCTACCCGAGCTTGTCGTGTACTTTTATAGTAACCTCGACCTACCGATTCGAGGATGACCCGCGAGATGGTCCTCGGATTGTCATCTGCTCCGTGGTCAGAGGCGTTGAGATCACATTCACTACCAGCGAGTTGGCTGGGATCTTGGGAGTGCCGTCTGTACCAGACTTTCGCTTGTGGATTCCTCCTCGCACTGACATTCTGGAGGGTCTCATTCCATACGAGACACACGAGATATGCAAGACTCTGTGGGACGACGAGAACTGCTTCATGCCCAGGAGTGGCACTTCTATGATACCATCTGCCCGAGTCATCGCTCGCTTTGTCGGGCGAAACATTATTCGAAGGCAGGGCATCACAGTAGGGTGACGATTATGGAGGCACTAGTCATCTATTGCATTTACACTGGCGTGCAGATAGACTTGGCTCACATCATGCAGCATATCATGATAGACCGAGTTGAGTCTCCCGGGGTCAGGAACTTAGCTTTCGGCCGGGTCTTGACACGCATTTTCCAGTACTTCCAGGTGGATTTAGAGGACACACTGACGATTCCTGATATAGAGATAGGTGAGGACCTCTGTGCATGGTCGGTCAAGAAAATGGGGCTAGGTAACGTGGTTGGATCAGACAATGAGGCCGGCATCGATGGGGATGCCGAGGATGGCGATGTAGATGAACATGGAGACAATGATGATCGTGGTGATGCTCCGGTTCGGATGATGATCAGGGGCATCAGGAGATTCCCGCTCCACGATTATCCGAGGATGGAGGTCCATCTCACCAGACTTCTGAGGCTCCAGGTGTGACTTCTCATCAGTCTCCGATTTATTCCATACTCGAGAGGATCGAGGCTCGACAGATGAGGATGGAGACATACATGCACGCTTTAGGTGAGAGGTTTACACGGTTCGAGGATGAGTTCAGATCGAGGAGGGATCGGACAGAGATCGTCGGAGTAGATCACCTAGATAGATAGCATTAGGGGTTTTCCTTTTTATGTTTCCCAGATGTACTTTCTTCCAGACTTGTAAAAATTTTCTTATGTGATTAATGAAATCAAGTTGTTTTGCTTATATTATTGTATCTTATTCCATAATCAGTTAAGTTTCATCTATTCAGTTACTAATCTCGGTTATCTATTATTCAGCTCTAAGAATAATTGAGTTACCCTTTTTGATCGGTAACTCGGAATGTTCCATCATCGCTTCCGGGTTAGGGTCTTACTGAACCTGGGCTCTGATACCACTGTCACATCCACCCAGCCGGTACCCTATCTGGCATACCCGGGATGTGATCCACAGCCCCGCAGATCCATAGTTCAGGGACCACATAATCCACATCAACGATAATACAATCATGAACAGATAATAATCATAAACTAACAATGAATGATCATGGAATTCAAAAATAAGGTGTCAGACATAATCAGAGTGCGGAAATAAATATCAAATTAGATAACTTAAGAAGGCAGTGGGCGGAATCCACTCCTTCACCAAACGGAAGTGAGGTCAAAATTTAGTTAAGTACAAGTCTCAAGTTATGAAGATAAATTAAGGTTATTACAATTCTTCTAAGTTTAACTGTCATAAAAAGAAGTAGTAACTACTCATAAGTCTCCTCCACAATGGATATGTCCTCCTCAAAAGTGAGGACCATGGAGATCCAACATGACTGCTCCCATACAACTCCAGGGCTAACCCTGGTACGCCGGGTGATCTTCTTCGGTATGGTCACCGAAGTCTTCAGTGTAGCTAGCCTCCGGATAGTAGTATGAGGTATCCGGGTCCGTCTCAGGGAGGGTACCATCGGAGTAATCACCTGTAGAATAGCCTAACAAAATATTGCAACAGAAAAGGAATGAGTTCAAAAGAACTCAGCAAGGAAGTTATCCCTCCACACATAAACCACAAGATAATCATAAAATGATGCAGATGATATGAGGCATATAATGCAATATGACTTTATTCTAAGTATGCTGGTCATCTATGGTAGACATGCTTTAAGTCATAGCACCATACTTCTTTAGGTAGTCTCAGTCACTCATCACCGGGGTGAATTGGGTCCTGCATCCCTCTCGGACAAATCCATGGTTGGGGGTTTCGGTCACCGCTCTCTCACATCACCATTTGGTCTAAGTATTGGCGCATGTCAGGGTATAGCCTAGCCCAATGCAAGTCATCTACTTAATCATATCATGCTAGTTCCAGATACTTCCATTCCTCCCCTCTCGGGATCCTTTCCGGTATCCTTCACACTAGAGTCACGGATATTACTCACCGGACTCATCAACCCTATTGGTCATCCACAAATGGTAAACGGGAAGCTCTCACGTCCCTCTCACGGATCATTTCACCGGTCTTGAGTGTCCGTGAGCCCAAGTCTAGCCATTTGTAACCCTACCAATAAATGGCCCCTTTCGGGTAACCGTAATGCAATTTATGTCCTCTCACGGAGTGGATACCGGTCTTGAGCGCCCACAAATCCACACTACTACCACGGGTTGTTCATTCTCAATGCCCTTCCGAATCGGGTCTGATATGATAGGGACATCCTAGCCATACATCTAGACAAATCCTATGCATGTCATTCAATAACCCGGGAAAGCGTCAATGGACACCTTCGGAGAATATCCCATACTATTCCCTCCGATGTCCAAGGACAGAAGCACCAGTAGGGTACCCCTCAATCCCAAGTGATACTTAAGCAATCACATGCCCAAGTTCATCATATCAGTTCACAAGATACAACGTCATAATAAACATTCGATTCATGACATTGACATAAGTCATCATATATTGAAATTGATAAACATGATACAACATTGAAGTAATATAATGTAAACACAAAGCTACTGTTAAAATACATATGTAGCAAGTCTAACATGATAAGGATATGAATTAGAAACTATATTTACTAGGATAGGAATACCAAGTCAAGATTTCCATATCCTAGGTAATTACATCGATAACTATCCTTACCTTGAATCGGAGAAGAGAATGGTCCAAGATCACAAGCAGTGGCCCAAATAGTCTTAAAGTCCTAAACAAGCATATATGAAAGGTTAGAGAAGAAATCGGAACAATCGGAGATCAAACGAATCGGAATCGGGCAAAAGTTGTTGACAAAGAACTCTATTGGTCGATACATTTGGTCGATAGTATCGACCAATAGTATCGACCAATTCAATTCCAGGACAGCAAGCTGGCTTTTCGGATTCTTGCCCAGATTTGGTCTTCCTGGTCTCGGATTGACATGAAACTTGGAGGATAGTCTAGGCACAACATCGGGACACTAATTATCAAGGAACTTTCATAATCCAATGGTCCATTTGGAAATCCCCAAATTGACATATTAAGGTTAAGAGTTGTAGATCATAGCATTGGCTATAACTCAATGCAAATTAGGGGAAAACATGGGGGATTAGGTAGGGAATCGTTTAGAAGTAACATGGAGCACATATGCAAGGTATAGATTAAGTAAATCACGAGCTTCATCTCAGTTTTGGTAAATAAAGCAAGTTGGTAAGCAATAAGTCATGGAAATGTGTAGTCAATGATCATGAGGTGAATCAATCATAGTCATATCGGTGAAAACATCACATTGTATGGGGTTTAGAAGCTTCATGGCAAGGTGTATGCAAGGTTGCAGCACCTTGACCATGGTCCCAACAGTAAAATAGAGAAAAGATGAGTGAGAAAGTGATTAGGAGAGAGAGTCATACCTTTAAAGTGGAACAAGAAGGTAGGAATAAGTGGTTGGCAATGATTGATGAAGAAGAAGCTTCACCACTACCAAGGAGGAGTTCTTGGGAGGCTCTCTCACGTTCCCAGATGTTAAAGACGCGAGGATAGGGCTCCAGTCTCGAGGAATAAATAAATAGAAAAGAATATTCTAAGAATCTTTAAATCTGGGCTCAGCAGACTTGTTGGTCGATGCATTTGGTCGATGGTATCGACCAATAGTATCGACCAAAACAAACTCTGCAGAATTTTACAGAATAGTACAACAACTTTAGGTGCGGACTTGGAGGGCTATACAAGGTCAAATTGCATGGGGTTTTCTCCTACAGTTCACTCAAGAGGTCTAGTTTCAGGGAGTACCTTCGGATTATGCACAGGAGTCCGTTTGCTATTTCAACTGTCTCGCTCTTCATCAGTGTGCAGATTCTAACTTAACACTGGTAATGTGCTCAAGGAAGGAGCAGCCTCATCAATGTCCATAAATTGGAATCCCGACATTACGTCATCAACCAGTAGGGGCCAAAAGCCCCCCCCCCCACCACGGGGGGGGGGGGGGGAAAAAAAAAAAAAAGGGGGGGGGGGGGGGGGGGGGGGGGGAGAGGGGGGGGGAGAGGGGACGGGGGGGGTTTGGTGGTTGGTTTTTGTTATGGTTGTGGGGGGGAAGAAAAAAATGGGGGGGGGGAGGCTGGGGGGGGGGTTTTGTGGGGTTTTTTTTTTTTGTGTTTTGGGAGAAATACAATAAGTCTGAGAAGGAACTCACTCGGGTTTTAAACCGATGCCTTTACTTAAGGATTTCTGGAGAAATACAATAAGTTTGAGAAGGAACTCACTCGGGTTTTAAACCGATGCCTTTACTTAAGGATAATTCAAAAATTCAATAAGTCTCGAAGGAACTCACTCGGGTTTCAAACCGACGCCTTGCAAAAGGAACTCACTCGGATTTTCATCCGATGCCTCGACTTAAGAAAGTTCGAAAAATTTCCATAAGTGTTGAAGGACCCACACGAATTTTCATCCGATGCCTTATAGTTGGATCTTGTTCTTGAATGTGGTGTATGATGCCCCCCAATCAAAAGATAGTTTGTTGAAAGCCAAAAATTGCATTGATTGAGTTGAAAATGATTACATCGCAAACAAAATAGAAATCATCCTCAAGGATAAAACTTTTTGAGATGCCTAGCATTCCACGAACAATCCAACTCTTTCTGGGTATTGATGTTCTTCAGCCCGTAAGCTCCTCGAACCGACCGGTTTCACAACCATATAAGGTCCTTCCCGAGAAGGGTCCAACTTTCTTTGGTGACGCGGGTCGGAAGCTAGGGTGTTTCTCAACACCAAATCTCCGGCTAAGTACCGACGATTCATCACTCGAGTATTATAATCAGACGCTATCCTTCTTTGATAATGTTGAGTTCGTGCTATTGCCTTTGCCCGAACTTCGTCCAACAAATCAAGACTATCAAGCAGTCCTTGTTCATTTGCTTTTTCCTCAAACTCACGATCCCGTAATGTCCCCGCCATTATCTCCACTGGTGCCAATGCTTCGGATCCATATACCAACCTGAATGGAGTTTCTCCTGTGGGTGTTCGAACCGTAGTTCTATAAGCCCACAGTACATTATGAAGTTCTTCGACCCAAAAAGCTTTGTCAGCTTCGAGTCTTCTCTTTATTCGTTCCAGTAGCGTTTGGTTAGTAACCTCTACCTGTCCATTGCTTTGGGAGTATGCCACTGAGGACATACGATGCTCGATCATATATGTTCCACGGAATTGCTCAAATTGTGGACAATCGAACCGAGTACCATGGTCAAGTGACAATAATCTTTGGAATCCCAAAGCGATATATGATTGATTCAAGCACAAATTTCTCCACTTTTTTCTCAAGAATTGCCGCCAGTGCAATCGGCTTCTACCCATTTTGTGAAGTAATCAATTGCTACTATTAGATATTCCCGTCCGCCTGATGCCTTGGTGAATTTGCCCATGATATCAATTCCCCACATTGCAAAGGGAATGGGATTTAGAATTGAAGTCATAGTTTCGCCGGGCGCTTCGACATCGTGTAGCATGAATTTGACAGTTACCACATCGACGAACGTACTCCATAGCAGCCTCTTGGACCTTAGGCCAATATAACCCAAGTCTCAGAATTTTGTGAGCCAGGGCTCGGCCACCCATGTGAGCTCCACAAATTCCTTCATGAACCTCAGCCAAAGCTGATTTTGCTCCTTCGGGGCCTATACATCTCATAAGGGGTCCAGCATAAGATCTTTTGTATAGTCTCCCATTCTGAATGACAAATCTAGCTGATCGAATCTTGATCAACCTTGCCTCTACTGGATCCTCAGGTAATTTTTCATCCCTCCGATACTCGATTATTGGATCCATCCAAAGAACGTTCTCGCTTCAATATAAGAAATTTCTTTCTCATGATAACTTGGAAAGTTATCTCTTCAATGTAGACCGAAGGGTCTAGATTCTTTTCCTTGGCATTGGCTAGTCGGGATAGCTCATCTGCCACTGAATTTTCATTCCTCGAAATCTGAGATATCTTCAAATTCCGAAATTGGTTTTGAAATGCCCGCACTATCTCTTGATATTTCGCAAGCGTGGTTCTTTAATACCATACTCCCGCTGGACTTGGTTGACTATAAGTTGGGAGTCACTATAAATAGTAACATCTGCAATAGATAATGCTTTTGACAACCGAAGTCCCTGCTATCGAGCCTCATATTCTCGCTTCGTTATTACTTGCGTCAAATGCGAATCTCAAAGCATATCGAATAATAAATCCCGTTGGACTTTTTAATAGAATTCCAGCTCCCGCTCCATCTTTATTACTCGAACCATCCACATATACCTCCCAAGTGGTTGGTATAATGGGATCCTCAATGGTGGGTTCCACCGGTGCAGTAGTTTCTACTACAAAGTCGGCTAATGCCCGAGCCTTGATTGCAGTTCTCGGGCTTAAAGCTCACTTGGAACTCGCTGAGTTCAACCGACAAGGACACCATCCTTCCGGGCACAAATCAGGTTTGTTAAGAACTTTACTAAGAGGAAAAGTTGTAAATACCTCAATTGGATGAGCTCGAAAATATGGCCTTAGCTTCCGGCGGCCATCATGAGAGCCGAGCTCGCTTCTCAATCCGTGAATATCTTGTCTCCGCAGGCTAGCAACACGTGGCTTACATAGTAAATCGACCACCGTTTTTTATCTTTTCCCGAACAAGTACCGCACCGACCGCTGAAAGGGACGTCGCTAGATATAGCTGTAATATTTCCCCCTTCTCCTCGTCCGGACAGGATCGGTGGTTGTCCAAGTGCATCTTTTAATTCCTCGAAAGCTTTTCTGGCACTCTTCAGTCCACTTTGCTTCCTTACCGCCCTTCAGGTCTTTAAGTGCCTTGAAGAAAGGCAAACATTTTTCTCCGACTTGGAGATAAATCGATTTAAAGCAAGCAACTCTCCCTCGTTAAACACCGTACATCCCGAACGGTTTTGGGAGCCTCCGTATCAATCGAGCTTGTATTTTGGCAGGATTAGCCTCAATTCCCCTCTCGTGATACCATGAAGCCCAAAAATTTGCCCGAGGAGACTCCAAAGGCACATTTTTCTGGGTTTAGCTTCATTTTATGTTTTCGAAGTACTGAGAAAACCTCAGTCAAATCTGCAATATGATTTGCTTTTGTAAAGCTTTTCACTAGCATGTCGTCAACATAAGCTTCAACATTCTTTCCTATGAGCTCTTTGAAAATCTTGTTGACGGCCCTCTGATATGTTGCTCCTGCATTCTTCAGGCCAAAAGGCACGACCTTGTAATAATAGCTCTCACGATCAGTCATGAAAGCCGTATACTTCTCATCCTCCTTATTCATAAGGATCTGATTATACCTCGAGTAGGCATCCATGAAACTTAAAGTTTCATATCCCTGCATCGCATCTATCAAGAGGTCAATCCGAGGCAACGGGTAGCAATCTTTTGGGCAAGCTTTGTTAAGATCTGTGTAGTCTATACACATCCTCCAATTCCCATTCGCCTTTTTTACCATTACCAAGTTGGGCACTCAATTGGTTCTATGAAACCAGAATTCTTAAGTTTTTCAACTTCGCTTCGAACGGCTTCATACTTTTCAATGGAGAAATTTCTTCTTTTCGTATCACTGGTTTCGCCTTAGGGTCTATCCGAGTTTGTGCTCTCGCAATGGCCCGATCGATTCCGGGCATGTCCTCAGCAGACCATGCGAATACATCTTTATTCCGTTGAAGAAATAACTTCAACTCATCTTTAAACTCTTCCAACTGCTCGCACCCGATATAAGTAATCTTTTTCTCATCCTCGGTACACACTGGATTTGCTCCAGCTTCTCCACCGGTTCGGGTCTTTGCATCTCTGTCTCTTCCCGATCATCTCGAACTTCTATAGGGGAGGGCAGTTACCTTCCTCGGGCCCTCCTTGTCTTTTAAATAGGAAACATAACACCGCCGAGAGATCTTCTCGGGTCGAGGAGACTTGACCAATTCCCATATCAGTCGGGAATTTTATCTTCCGGTGCTTTGTCGAAACAATAGCACCTATCTTGGATAAAGATGGTCGCCCGAGGATCATATTATAAGTCTGGCAGTTCCCGAACCACCAAAAAATTGATTCGGACAGTTGTTTCCTTAGGAAGACTTCCAATGGATAAATCCAACTGGACCGATCCTTCCGCCACTGCTGATGACCCTGCAAAGCCATATAGATGTGTGGATGAAGGTTTCATCAAGTCCTGATCCACCTTCAATTTTTGATACACTTTGTAGGAAATTAGGTCACTGCACACTCGTATCAATCAAAACTCTATGCACTTCCATTCGTGCAATCTCTACCTTGATGACTATAGCATCATCATGAGGTAAACAAACATCTCTTTCGTCTTCCTCGCTAAAGGTGATAGAATCTTCACCATTCAGCTTCTTCCGCTTCTGCGTCTCTCCGGTTCCAACAAATTTGGATTTTGTTTTCAGACTCCGGAGTGATTCGGGCTCTGGTCCCCGGAAGATGGTAAGGATCGGTGACCGAGTAGCTTCAATCACCTCCTTGCCTTTCTTAGACTTCGGGGCCTACCTTGATCGTTCCGAACTAACCGAACGATCCCTTTTCGGAGCAGCCGCACGTGGCTCACGTGGCTCCTCCCTTCTTCTGCTAACGAAACTGGACAGATGTCCTTGAGATATCAATCTCTCAATATCTGCCTTCAGATGACGACAGTCATTAGTATAATGACCATAGTCCTTGTGGAATCGGCAATACTTTTCTCGATCCTGCTGCTCTCCGGGTTTCAAAAGAATTTTAGGTGGCCACTTTAAAATAATTTTTCTTTTGACGATATTCAAAATATCAGCCCGAGGAGCATTCAATGGAGTGTACTCACTTTTACCAGGGGACCTTTGGCGCCAAGGCTGAGATTTTCCAACCCGATCGCGAACATTTTTCTTTGGCTTCTGGCTTCGCTCAGGAGCCTTTTGTTCCTTATTGGAGACTTTATTATCTCCTTGGCACGCATCTAGAATCTCCATGACTTCAGCCTGCTTCTAGCATCTCTGTACCAACTCAGCATAAGTCGCAGGCATATCCTGTAGTAATAACTCCAGGAGTATCCGATTAGTGAGTCCCGTGAATAGAGCAGTTCTGGCTACTTGTTCATCCAAATTTTCTATCTCCATTGTCACTTTGTTGAATCTTTTCAGAAACTCTTTGATTGATTCGCTCTTTCCTTGTTTGACAGTAAACAAGGTTTCTTCCGTTTTCTTGACCTGTATTCTACTCTGGAATCACCCTATGAATTGGCGCGCCAATTCGTCAAAGTTTACGATCCTTCCAGAGGGGAGGTTAGAAAACCACTTTTGTGCTGCTCCAGTTAGAGATGAACCAAAAACCCTGCATAAAATTTCATTAGAATTACCTGAAACTACCATGGTCTGTTGGTAATAGCCGATGTGAGCTGTTGGATCTCCGGAGCCATCGAATGTTGAGAAGGTAGGCAAACGGAAGTTATGGGGAAACCGATATCCTCAGTTATTCTTCCCTTAGCCAACTGCCCTAATTTCTCATTGATGTTGGCCAATTCCTGACCAATCTGGGTCGGGTGATCTTCAGCAATATGATCACGACCTCGATTAACACGATCGTCTCGTGCTACTCGATCATCACGAACAGCTCGTCCTTCCCGAGCATTCCTCTCGTCGCGAACTGCTCGATCATCACGAATGGTTCTTCTAACAGTGGGTGAGTGAGTTCTTGCCCCTGTATCCAACCTTGTGTTTGAATCAGTTGTACTCTCTTGCGGTCTGTCGAACCGATCATCTCGCCTTGGTTGATCATTGATCCTCCTAAGTCCTCGGTCTCCTTCACGAAAATTCTGATCGATATTCCAATCTTCAGCCAATCTCTGGTCAAGTGGCAATGCACGTCTCCATGAATCGCGTTGATAAGGCTCTTGTGGTAAAACCACTCGTCTGGTGAGCATGCGGAGTGCTTGGCTCACCTCCAAGAGTTGAATCTTTACCTGATCCAATTGATCTTGGATTGTATCAGGAGGAGGATTACGTCCTCCCTGGCCACCATCTACCTCGATAGGATTTTGGCTTTCCTGGGGAATATATGGATTATTCACTCCAGGGATCTGAACACCGGAATTGCGTTGTGCAGTCGCTGCTGCGGCTGCTGATCTAGTCACCATGGCTTTTCAAGTTGTTTCCCACAGACGGCGCCAATTGATGCGTCCAAAATCTGCTCAGCCCTTAGATCTCCTCATGATGTCCTGCAAAACGAAAGCGTCAAATGTGGCCC
Organism: Hakea prostrata; assembly: GCF_041222555.1. Classification (NCBI taxonomy): domain Eukaryota; kingdom Viridiplantae; phylum Streptophyta; class Magnoliopsida; order Proteales; family Proteaceae; genus Hakea; species Hakea prostrata. Next base: position 25,330,986 of record NC_142601.1, on the reverse strand, counting down.
GACCGCTGGGGTCGGGAGTCCACCTCCGAAGGCTAAGTCAGTTGATGAACTTAATCACAAACGGCTCTGCTAGAAGCGCAGAGCTAAGGAATGAAGAACTGGGAAAGGTGATCTAGATAGCAGATCGCTGATAGTTTAGGTCTATCAGTATGTATCTGAACCTGAGTCTCAGATAGTATTCTTTTTGATCCCCTCACCTTGTATGGTAGTGAGGTTTATATAGAGTGTACCTTCGAATCTCCTTCGTTGGATGCACTTGAGCCTTCTTTGGGCAGTTGTTGGATCTTATCAGTTAGATCCGTTGAGCAATAGACTTCTACTAGTTTGGGCTAGTAGAGGACTCCTGAGATAACCTTTAGGTTATGCGATGATTATCCCTTCGATAATGATTATCCACAGCCGTCAATTCGAGTCTGCCATCATTAGGGTGATTACCCTAATCCATAAGTAGGATTAGGGCACGCTTGCAGCCGAATAAGCTTTCTTCTTCAGCAAGCCATCTTCTGGATCCGGTTCGCTCGGGAGCGAGTTGGTTCTCTCCGTCTCGACCGTGGTCGAGGGTCGGACCAGGTATGAACCCGGTCTGATCATAATCTCTCCATATCAAGACCCAACTCACAATCAACACACATACACAATATTTAAAACCGACCACTTAACTCTAACCATGACTACAACCCAAGTACAAGTCATAAATTTAATTATTGTGTATTATTCAACTAAGATGTATTATGCTTCATTTATTCAAGTTTCTAATCCAAATTTTCTATTATTCACTTCTAAGAAAGTTTGAGTCACTTCTGGATCTATGACTCAATGCTGTTTTCATTACTGTGTTATATGGTTACGATCGTCTGAAAACTTGGGCTCTGATACCATTCTGTCACATCCACCCTAAGGGTACCCTATCTGGATTACCCGGTGGAGTGATCCACAGCCCAAAAGATTAAGTTTAGGAACAATCATATCCATTTAGCACAATAATTTAATCAAAAGCAATAACAAATCAAAATTTTCAAATAACTTAATAATAAAAGTCAAGGAAGAATCTCAGAAGAATCACAAAGAGCATTAGAGTGCGGAAAGATACTAATAAAATAATTAATCGAAATGTGAAATGAGGCGGAAACCCATTCTATAATAACAATGGAAGGTAGATCGAGATAAGGTGCAGGTTACAACCAGTTCTTAAAAGAAGGGAAAGGAAAGGTAAACAACTAAATTACAGTTTCTTCTAACTTATACAATGTTTCCTAAATAACAAAATTATAAGAAACTAAGCCAGGCCGCATCTGCTCCTGACAAATATCAGTCTCGGACTGCTAATCTTTATCAAAGTGTTCACCGCCACTAATGTGGTATGAGTCACCAACTTGGTCTTCAGAGTGTTGACTGTCACAATCAACAGTAGTAGTACCTGCAGAAAAGTCTAACAAAATATGTTGCAAAAAGAAGTGAGTTCAAAAGAACTCAACAAGGTAGTCATTCCATAAAACATAAGCCATATGATACAAGCCATAACATGATGCAATATGATATGAAACACATGATGCAAGTATGGTTCTAACTCTATGAATGCTGGTCTCTAAGGTAGATATGCTTTAAGTCATAGCACCATACTTCTTTGGGTAGGTCTCAATTCACTTATCCTCGGTTGGCAATGGGTCGGTACACCTTACGGACAACCTTGGTTGGGGTTTAAGTCACCTCTCTCTCACATCACCATTTGGTCTAAGTACTGGCGCATGTCAGGGTAAAGCCTAGCCCAATGCAAGTCTTCTACTTAGTCATATCAACTCAGATCCAGATACGTCCATTCCTCGCCTCTGGCGATCCTTTCCTATATCCTTCACACTAGAGTCAGCATAGTCTCAGACTATGAACTCATCAACCCTATTGGTCATCCACATATAGAAAATGGGAAGCTCTCACGTCCTCTCACGGGTTGGTTACTGGTCTTGAGCGCCTGTGAGCCCAAGTTTATCCATACGCAACCCTACCAATAAATGGCCCCCACAATGTGATTCATGTCCCCTCACGAGTTGGTTACCGGTCTTGAGCGCCCATGAATCCCCATTGCTACCACGGGTCATTCGGTCTCAATGCCCTTCCAATTCGGGTTTGATACGACAAGGATAATCCTAGCCATACAACTAGACAATCCTATGTATGTCATCCAATAACCCAGGAAAGTGTCGATGGGCACCTTCGGAGAACATCCCATACTATTCCCTCCGATGCCAAAGGACAGAAGCGTCAATAGAACACTCCCCAATCCCAAGTTATACCTGTCACGCCCTCCCAGCCGGTACCCTATCTGGCATACCCGAGAGTGTGATCCACAGCCCGAAGATCAGGTATCGAGTGATCAACCTCCCACATAAACAATAACATAATCATGAACAATCATAACATGAGTGCGGAAGATAAATCATAGATCCAATAAAGAAAGAATGAATCATAAATGAATCAGAATACTAAATATAATCAGAGTATCAAACAGATAAGTAAAGCGAGGCAAAAATCCCACTTTACAACCAGCGGAAAAGTAGCTCTAAAAGAATAAACTAGACAAAACTTAATCCCAGTAACAAGTACATTGGGTAACTAAATTGTTCTCCACTTTATAGACAACATCCTTGTAAGTGTAAATCTCATAAATAGCACAAGGACGCTTCCACTCAATGGTCGGACTAAGCATTGTACGGAGCATAACCACCCGCGGAATCTTCAAAGTAATTGTGGTAACCGCAATCACCTTCCTGGAGATATGTCTCTTCGCCTTGCGCTTCTTCATAGGGACCGTCATAGTACTCGGTAGACTGCAGGATAGTCTAACAACATTGTACAATAAAGGAATGAGTTTCAAAGAAACTCAAGAAGGGGATTAAAAATCCATAATAACATAAATGGCAGGATTCCGAACAATCATGAATGCAATATGATATGAGACAAACAATGAATGAATGAATCTAACTCTATGTATGTTGGTCTCTATTGGCAGACATGCTTTAAGTCATAACACCGTACTTCTTTAGGAAAGTCCACTCACATCCTCAACCCTTTAAGATATCTTGGATTCTCTCACGGATCATTTCACCGGTCTCGAGCAGCCGATTGGTAATGGGTCCTTCATCCCTCGAGACAAACCTTGGCAGGGGGTTAAGTCAACACACTCTCTCACAACCATTTGGTATAAGCACCGGCGCATGTCGGGGTAAAACCTAGCCAAATGCAAGTCTTCTACTTAGTTACATCAAGTCAGATCCAGATATCTTCCATTCCTCGTCCCTGACGATCCTTTCCGGTATCCTTCACACTAGAGTCAGCGTATCCTATGGCACCGACCAACTCGGACTACGGACTCATCAACCCTATCGATCATCCACATATGGTAAACGGGAAGCTCTCACGTCCTCTCACGGGTTGGTTACCGGTCTTAAGCGCCCGTGAGCCCAAGTCTAATCATATGCAACCCTATCAATAAATGGCCCCCACAATGTGATTCCTGTCCTCTCACGGGTTGGTTACCGGTCTTGAGCGCCCATGAATCCCCATTGCTACCACGGGTCGTTCGGTCTCAATCCCCCTCCGATTAGGGTCTGACATAACAGGACATCCTAGCCAAACACTACTAGACAATCCTAGATATGTCATCCAACAGTTTAGGAAGGTGTCCAGAGGGCATCTCCGGAAACATCCCATAATATTCCCGTAGTAGTCCAAGGACAGAAGTGTCAAAAGGACACCTCTCCTTTCCAAACCATACTTAAGCATACACATGCATCAATTCATATCATCACATATATGGTAACTTCATATATGGAAAGAAATCAATAATTACAATCATTTGTAATACATTGGTAAGTAAATCACACATGAATCAATTCAACATGAATAAATAATGCTACTGTAATCAAAGTTATGCAACAGTAGTATATCATTGTAAGAATCTAATTTAGGAATCATATCTATGATATTCAAATATAGAAACTAGATTCATGCTATCTATGTAATTAAGGAAATAACCATCCTTACCTTTTATAACTCGCAAAGGAATCCTAAGAAGTCAAGTAAGATCTTGGCAAACTTGAGAAGAAAGTCCTAAACAAGTATATACAACATATTAGGAAAGATCCCTAACAGTAAAAGATATCAAAACATCCGAAGCGGACCAAATCTGGAGTTGCTGTACTCATTGGTCGAGTGGATTGGTCGAGTGGTCCAATCGACCAATCGTCGACCAATGCAGACAGTAACCTATAAAATCAGAGTTTTAAGATATGAAATCCGAATTTGGTGGTTCAAAAGGGTACTAATCAAGGGGTAGACTACATCAGTAGTATTCTAACAAATAGGGGACCTCAAAACACTAATCAAATCAAGGTATCAAGATCCAAATTAGGAAACAAAAAGTTACCATAATTAAATCAACCATGGATCTTGATAAATTTGAAATAGAAAACAAAGACAAGAACAATAGGAGGATGGATCATTGCTTTCGGTAATGAAAACATGAAAACATAGATAGATCTTCATGGAATAAGGCTTAGAAGCATAAATCTAAATAAGGAAATAAAACCTACCATATATGTAACTACCATGCATCATGAAGAACACATAGTATGGTAGAAGAGAACAACTAGAAATCTATAGATTATGGATCATGGAAAGAAACTCAGTAATTAACTACTAACATGATCAACATAGAAGATCCAAAGAGATCAGAATTCAGATTAGAAGTTTAACAGAGATTAAATCATGGTTTGATCATGATTCCTTCAAAAGCTTGCAATGATCATGGTTAAGATCATTGTTCTAGCCTCAAATCCTTAGGATGATCATGAGAACATGTTCAGAGATGTTTGCAACAGAGAATGCAGCATCTCTTCTACTGTCTCAACCCAAAAAGGAAAGAAAAACAAAGATGGAGGAGAAGAAGAGAGAGTAGACATACCTTTTGATGCAAAAAGAAGAGTTTCGACGAAGATCCGTCAAGAAAACACCAAGGATGCAAGAGAGATGACTTGCAGAGGTCTTTGGTTCGTTCCAGAGGGTTTGGAGGCAGCAAATACGAAGTGGACTCGAGATTGGACTTAAATAGAGCAAGAACAACCTAATTGCCAAAGACAGCACTCATTGGTCGAGTGGATTGGTCGACTGGCCCAGTCGACCAATCAGTCAACCAATGCTGACAGAAGACCAAAATAGGGAATTGAAGGTCCAGATCAAATCCAATCCTAAAGGGGTTTTGCACACAAGTCAAGTGACTTACCTAATAGGTAGAAATGCCTTCAAACCAAGATAGAGAGCACTCCAAGTCCATCAACTAATTAGATCTTCATCAGGATTCAGTTTCCATAAATAGAACCTCATCATCAACTTTCATGGATTCAAAGCCAAACACCAAGTCCTCTACTGGGATGGCCCAAAGCTGACTTCTTACTTTACTTCGGGTCATCGGACCTACAAATAACAAGGTTTCCGGGTCAAGGTTAGGGCTGGGTTTTACAATACCTAAGCAATCACGTACTCAAGTCCATCATATCACATACATTTGATACATCATCATGGTAAAAGTTAAATCATAACATTGAAATGATCCATCATGTATACAAGTAGCAAGAATAGTAAGTCATTATGACAAGAGTATATTAAATCACAATACTACTGTTCTAAAACATGTATAGCAGTCCTATGACATTCAAAAGCAATTAAGTGAATATGTTCACTAAGTTATGAGCATCGAGACATAAGTATATAGCCTATGTATTTATGGTGATAACCATCCTTACCTTAATCGAGTCGGAAATAATACCAAGAATAGCCCAAAAGTCAGTGTTGGTACCCTAGACAACATACAAGTAACATCAGAGAAGAAAACAATCGAATCAGAGGTCAAACGAAGCAATTCGGCCAAGTACAGGGATGTTAACATCTCTTGGTCGACTACCTTGGTCGACTGTACTTGTTAACAATGGGCAGAATTGAAGATTTGGCCCGAAACTGATCTTCCGGTTCTCCGATCGACATGAAATTTGGAGAGCATGATTATAACAATATGAGGACACCACACACTAAATTTCATGACGATCCAACGGTTCAATTATAAATACCCAAATTGAAGCCCTATGTTCTATATGATAAATATCAAGAATCGAATTGGAATTGATTGAAATTGTAAAGAATGATGGAAATCAATCAAGTGAATGTTAAGAATTAAGTTAGAATCATGAATTCATAATAATCTAGACCTAACATGCATCTACATATCAGTTTTGAATCAAGAATAGGTTGAAATGAAAGGAATCAAAGCAATGAAATGTAAGCAATTCTAATGGGAGCATAACATAGCAAGAGTGGGGTGATAATCATGGAATTGAAAGGGGGAAACTCATGGTTAAGTGTTTGCAAGGTTGCAGCACTTCAACCATGGTCTTAAGATCATAAATTGATAGAATAATGAATAGATTAGAAAGAGAATAAGAGGAATCATACCTTGAGTTGATGATTGAGGCGGAAAACTAATGATTGGAGTCAAGGATCTTCACAAACACCAAGGAAGGCCCAAGAGAGTGTCACTTTTCGTTCTCTAGAGTGCTAATGATCAGGGTAGACCCTCATTCACGATTTCCAAAAAGGTAGGGTCAAAATGGTAAAGATTTTTGTGATTTTCGAATTTCATTACTGCTGGTCGACTTGCTGGTTGACTGGCCAGCCAACCAAGCAAGAACAGCAACTTCGGACAGGGATTCGGAGGGCTATACAGGGTCAAATTGAGTGGGATTTTCTCCTACAAGTCAATCAAGAAGTTTAGTTTTCAGAAATACTTTTGGATTGAGCACGGAAGTTCATTAGGTACTTCAACTAATTCAATCTTCATCGATGTGCAGGCAGAATTGGCCAGACATAGTTCAGCAACTTTGGACAAGGATTCAGAGAGCTATAAGGGGTCAAATCGGGTGAGGTTTTCTCCTACAAGTCAATAAAGAAGTCTATTTTTCAGAAATATCAATGGATTGTACATGGGAGTTCATTATGTCGACCAAATAAGCTCACCTTATTCAGGCTGCAGATTCAAAACTAACCCTAACAATGTTCTCAAGTGAGGGGCATCATCGTCAATGTCCAAGGGTTTTAGGTCAACACCTGGATCAACACTAAGGGAGAGGCTTGGCTTGACTTTACAAGGTCTTCTAAACATATCTATACTGAGCTTTGGGTCCCACTTCAAGGTCTAACATCAAACAAGTCTTTCTTTGTCCCAAAACAAATAGGGTGCCCTGGGCTAGGTTTGGGCTGGATTTCACAGTAAGCACTGTTCCCCCGACTGTGAATTGAATTGGGTTAGAGCTGCCATTCGCCCCATTAGGCATTGCACATCCCAAATGGTTTTTGGAGACTCCATGTTGATTAGGGCTTGTATCTTAATAGGGTTTGCCTCGATTCCTCTTTCGGAAACCATAAATCCTAGGAATTTTCCCTAAGATACCCCAAAGGCGCACTTCTCTAGGTTCAGCTTCATTTGGTATTTTCTTAAAACAAAAAACACCTCCCTAAGATCCGCAATATGCCCTGCCCTCTGGAGACTTTTTATTAGCATGTCATCTACCTACGCCTCCATATTTTTCCCGATTAAATCACTAAAGATCTTATTCACAGCCATTTGGTATGTAGCCCCGTGTTTTTCAACCCGAACGGCATGACTTTGTAGAAGTAACTTTCCTGATCAGTCATAAAGGTTGTGAATCTCTCATCTTCCTTATTCATTAGGATTTGATTGTATCTAGAATAAGCATCCATGAAACTTAGTGTTTCGTAAACTGCAGTTGCGTTGTTCAGAAGATCTATTCGGGGGAGCGGGTAACAGTCTTTCGGGCATGCCTTGTTGAGATCTGTGTAATCAGTCCACATTCTCCACTTCTCGTTCAACTTTTTTCCATCACAATGTTAGCAAGCCATGTTGGGAATTCGATGGCTTCGATAAAGCCCGAACTGTTTAATTTGTCGACCTCTCCTCTAATTGCCTCGTGCTTTTCGATTGAAAAGTTTTGTCTTTTCTGGATCACTGGCTTGACGTATGAGTTGATCCAGAGCTTATGTTCGGTTACTGCCCAATTGATAGCTGGCATATCATCGGCTGACCATGCAAACACATCTATGCTCTCCTAAAGGAACGCCTTTAATTCTTCCTTGAAGATTTCTGGTTGCTCAGACCCGATATAAGTAGCTTTTGCTTCGTCTCTTGGCTGCAGCAGGATTCTTTCTAATGTTTCCATGGGTTTGGTCTCTACATGGTGTCTTCATCCCAATCGTCCCTTACCTCGATTGGTAAGGCTGTGGCCTTTTTAGGTCCAACCTTATCTTTTAGATAAGCTACATAACATTGTCGGGAGAGCTTCTGATCGGATGTCACTTGACCGATTCCCTTTTTAGTTGGGAATTTTATCTTCATATGCCTAGGTGATACTATCACACCCAACTTTGTAAGGGAAGGCTGACAAGGATGACGTTGTAAGCTGGGAGGTCCCGAACAACCAAAAAATTTACTCGAATAGTGGATTCCTTCGGGAAATTTCCCACCGAAAGATCCAACTGAACCGATCCTTCGGCTACAGCGGACGAACCCACGAATCAATAAAGATGAATGCATGATGGCTTCATTAGGTCTTGCCCGACCCTTAGCTTCTGATAAGCTTCGTAAGACAAAAGGTCGGCAAAGGATCTTGTGTCAACTAAGACTCTATGCACCTCTCGTCGCCCAATTTTTGTTTTGATACTATTGCATCGTCATGAGGCAGGCACACCTCTCGTTCATCCTCTTCATCGAAGGTAATCGGATTCTCCTCCAATTTCTTTCATTTATGGGATTCTCCTATTCCCAGGAACTTGGACTTCGTCTTTAATTTCTTTAGGGATTCAGGTTCGGTAACTCCGAATATTGTAAGAATGGGGGACCGGCTTGGTCCGACCGCCTCTTTCCCTTTCTTTGATCATGGAGCTTCAACGCGGCACTCTCTGCTTCCCGAACGATCCCTTTTTTCGATGGTCGTCCTCTGCTCATTTTCTCGGCCTTTGACAAAGCTAGCCAGGTGACCCTGGAATTTTATCTTCATATGCCTAGGTGATACTATCACACCCAACTTTGTAAGGGAAGGCTGACAAGGATGACGTTGTAAGCTGGGAGGTCCCGAACAACCAAAAAATTTACTCGAATAGTGGATTCCTTCGGGAAATTTCCCACCGAAAGATCCAACTGAACCGATCCTTCGGCTATAGCGGACGAACCCACGAATCAATAAAGATGAATGCATGATGGCTTCATTAGGTCTTGCCCGACCCTTAGCTTCTGATAAGCTTCGTAAGACAAAAGGTCGGCAGAGGATCTTGTGTCAACTAAGACTCTATGCACCTCTCGTCGCCCAATTTTTGTTTTGATTACTATTGCATCATCATGAGGCAGGCACACCTCTCGTTCATCCTCTTCATCGAAGGTAATCGGATTCTCCTCCAATTTCTTTCATTTATGGGATTCTCCTATTCCCAGGAACTTGGACTTCGTCTTTAATTTCTTTAGGGATTCAGGTTCGGTAACTCCGAATATTGTGGGGGACCGGCTTGGTCCGACCGCCTCTTTCCCTTTCTTTGATCATGGAGCTTCAACGCGGCACTCTCTGCTTCCCGAACGATCCCTTTTTTCGATGGTCGTCCTTTGCTCATTTTCTCGGCCTTTGACAAAGCTAGCCAGGTGACCCTGGTTTATTAACCTCTCGATATCAGCCTTCAAGTGTCTACACTCATTTGTGTTATGCCCGTAATCCTTGTGGAAGCGACAATATTTCTCCATATTCTTTTCTCCTGTCTTTGTTATTATTTTTTACGGCCATTTCAAAATATCTTGATTCTTGATTTGCATCAAGATTTTCGATCGTGGAGCGTTCAGGGGCGTGTAATCATCTTGATCAGGAGAATGTCGTCTCCATGTCGATCGTGGCTTTCTGGCCCAATCGAGGATGGGCTATTTCAGTTTCTGGCTTCGTTAAGGAGCCTTTTATTCATTGTTGAACGCTTTTGGCTCTCCTTTACGTGCGTCGAGTATCTCAATCACTTCTGCTTGTTTTTGACACCGTTGCACCAAATCTGAATAGGTGGTAGGCATGTCTTGAAGTCATAACTCCAATAACTTTCTATCTGTGAGGCCAGTAAACATAGTAGTTTTGGCCACCTGTTCATCCAAGTGTTCAATCTCCACGGTGACTTTGTTGAATCTCTTCAGGTATTCCTGAATCGATTCGTTCTTCCCCTACTTGATTGTGAATAGGGTTTCCTCCGTTTTCTTTATCTTAATGCCACTTTGGAATCGATCGATAAACTTTCGGGCCAGTTCTTCAAAATTTACAATTCTTCCCGAAGGAAGGTTCAAGAACCACTTCTGTGCTGCCCTGGTTAAGGAGGAACCAAACACTCTAAATAGAATTTCATCAGAATTCCCTACTACCGCCATAGTCTATTGATAATAACTAATATGGGCAATGGAATCTCCCGAACCGTCGAGCGAAGTGAACTTGGGGAGTCAAAAATTGTGTGGAAACTCGTACTTGGCAATGGCCTCCACAAATGGAGTTTTTCTGATGACCGAATAGATGTCATGGGTCCTTCTCTCTCAGGAGAGCTGCCACAATCTTTGATTTATATCGGCCAGCTCTCAACTAATATGCAAGGATCGTCTATCATTAGCTCGAACGACATCTCGCCCCGAATGTTTGGATGTTGGGGAGTGAGTGCAAACTCCCTTTTGCAATCTCGTTCTAGATTCGGTCTGACTTGCTTGCATGCTAATCATCTCTCTTGGGTACTTCTCCTGTTCTCAATTCTCTGATTCGCCTTTGGGGATCCCTCTGAGCGTTCGGGCAAAAATTCTGGCCTTTGGCCGGTTGTTCATCTCCTTCGTTGGAAGGTGCTCGTGCGAAGGGTATATGCCCATCTGCCTCCCCCGCATGTCTTCTGGCCTCCAACTAGTCAGGAGCCTATGGAGCGACAACTTGCCTGACTAGCGCACGAAGCATCTGTTGCATCTCTAAGAACTGGACCTGTCACATCCACCCAGCCGGTACCCTATCTGGCATACCTGATTGTGTGATCCACAACCATGAAGAACAAGTATCGAGGAAATCATCCTCCCACATATGCAATAACATAATCATGAACATAATATAATCAATGTGTAATGATATAAACAAGAGATCCAAATAAGGAAAGAAATGACAATGTAATTATAGTGCGGAAATGATACCAAATGTATATATAATCAAAAAGGAGTATAGTGAGGTGGAATCTCACTCCACAGTTATAGCGGAATGTAGCTCATAAATCAAAGAGAAAATACAACTATTCTCAAAGGAAAGTAAGGAAATGATAATCAAACTAAACTAAAGAGTCTTCTACTTTACAAAGAACGTCTTCATAGATATAGACTTCATCAATCAAACTCGGACGTTCCCACTCCACGGTAGGGCTAATCATGGTATGTAACATGATCACATGAGGAATCATCAACGTGATCTTCATAGTTGCCAACACCTTGCATGTAGTACGCTTCTTCAGCTTGCGCATCCTCATATTGGCCTTCATAACACTCAGTACCTGTAGAGTAATCTAACAAAAAATATTGCACAAAAAGGAGTGAGTTCAAAAGAACTCAGCAAGGCAAGTTAATCCACAACAACATAAATAACATGATTGCAGAACATAGCATGATGCAATGTGATATGAAACAGACAATGAATGTATGAATCTAACTCCAAGTATGCTGGTCTCTATAGGCAGACATGCTTTAAGTCATAGCACCATACTTCTTTGTGAAGGTCTCAATCACACAACTTCATTTGGTAGTGGGTCCGGCATCCCTCGGGACATTCCATGGCTGGGGTATAGGTCACCACTCTCTCACATCACCATTGGTCTAAGTATTGGCGCATGTCAAGGTAAAACCTAGCCAAATGCAAGTCATCTACTTAGCCATATCAAATTAGATCTAGATACGTCCAATCCTCGCCCCTGGCAATCCTTTCTGGTATCGTTCACACTAGAGTGAGCATAGTCCCTGACTACAAATTCATCAACCCTATTGGTCTTCCACAAATAATAGACGGGAAGCTCTCATGTCCCCTCACGGATTGGTTACCAGTCTTGAGTGCCCATGAGCCCAAGTCTACTATTTGCAACCCTACCACCAAATGGCCCCCACAATGTGATTCATGTCCTCTCACAGGTTGGTTACCGATCTTGAGCACCCACGAATCCCCATTGCTACCACAGGTCGTTCAGTCTCAATACCCTTCCGAATCTGGTCTGATATAACAGGGGTATTCCTAGCCAAACACTGCTAGACAAGCCCTAGGTATGACAATCAATAATTCGGGAAAGTGTCAAAGGGCACCATTGGAAACATCCCATACTATTCCCACTGATGTCCAAGGACAGAAATGTCGAAAGGACACTTCCCAATCCCAAATCATACCTAATCAATCACATTCTCAAATCAGTCACAACATACACAACCGATATCTCATCATATCGAAAGATACACATAAACATGATCAATCGCATATGTAATTGATAAGAATAAGTATTCATAATCAAAATAATACATGAACATGATACTACTATAGTCAAAGTACTTGCATCAGTAATAGAATAATAAGATAATACATTTATTGTAGTGAATCTAATAGAATCCCAAAATAGAAACTAAGATTCACGCAATCTATGTAATTATGGAAATAACTGTCCTTACCTTAAATAGCTTTGATGAATATCCAAAAATCAAAGAGAGAGGTTCCAAACTTAGCAAATAAACCCTAAACAATCATAGATACATCATTAGGAAAGAGGCCTAAAAGATCGAAGATCAAACGAATCAAATCGAGCGAAAAACAAAGCTACTGTCGTGGTTGGTCGATTGGGTGGTAGCTTGGTCTAGTCAACCACCTGAGACAGTGTGAAGCAAAATTGTGGTTTTTTGATCAGAAACTCAATCTACAAGAACCGAAACACTACAAAACTTGGACGAAACCTCTAGAACAGTAATCTAACACTAAAATAGTTTAGATTAGCCACTAACAATGATCAAAAACACTACTTACTAATTTGGTAACATTCATAGTTTTCGATGAAAACATGCTATGAATTCAAAGGAAAAACTAGAGATGATCAGATCTCATTCTAGTAGTAGATAAGCAAGAGATCATACATGAAAACATCATGTAAAACAGATTTAGTATGCTTAAGAAATCAAATCAAATGAATGATCATAGTTTCATGAAAGTTTCACAAGGATCATGGCAAAGATCAATATGAACATCATAAAACCTTAAGAATGAAAAGAGATTGTAGAAGAGATGGTTGCAAGGATGCAGCATCTTCTTCATAGTCTCAATCATAAAAAATAAAAAATAGTAGGAGTAGATCAATACAATATAAGAGCAATTACTAACCTTTGATTGAAGAATCAGAGATGAGAAGCTTGAAGTCTTGCAATGTTCTTCACAAACTCCAAGGAGAGGCTTTGAGAGAGTCTTCCCACGTTCTCTGAGGGTTTTTAGAAACAATGGAGGCTATGAAACTCATACTTCTATTATATAGAGCACCAACAGATCTAAACATAAGATTCTGCCAGATTCTGACCCTGTTGGTCGATTGGCCCAATCAACCACCCAGTCGACCAAGCCAGTCAGCAAGGCCAAGACAGGGAATTAAAGGCCCAACTCAAGTCCAAACCTAATGAGCTTCTCCCAACACAACATATGACTTACCTAGTATAGAGAAATGCCTTCGAATCATGTCTAACTATACTTCAAGTCCATCAACTAGACTCATCTTCAACAAGGTGCAGTTTCCTTTCTAGTTCTGAACAAGCTTCCAAGTATGGAACACCATCATCAACTTCCATGGGTTCTAGGTCAAACTGTGAAATCCCCCAGATTTCTACCCCTTTAACCCATGGTTTTAAGACCAAGAACCTGGGCCTTGATTTGGCAAAAATCACGGACCATTTAAGTCGAGCCCTAAGGTTTGAAAATGGACCTAGTGTTGGTGGATGACCCTCGTAATGACTCAACAACTCTCCTAGAGTTTAAATTAAGAGAGAAGATTAATCACAATGATGTAAATAGGGTGATATTTGAATGACCATAGATTGATGTTGGAGAAACGGATTCATGCGAATAAGGTATCAAATCGAAGGTCATCGAAAGACCTTTCCAACGAGCCAAAAATCACTAAAATCAAAGTCTGTTTGGGAGTCCAACCATGGGCCAGAAGATTGGGCCGTTTGGGTGAACCAACCCTCCACCCAATTTTTTGTTTAGGGGCAAAATTGGAAATTCGGATTTTTAAACCCTATTTATGTTTTATCTCATCCAAAAATGCATTTTTGGAGGCTAGAAAGAGGCGGAGGCTTTGGAGAAAAGGAGAAACGAAAGAGAGGAGCAATTTCCATTCTTCCGAAGGTGTATGTGATCCGAATCTTCGCAAAATTATTAGGAAGGTTAGTTTTTTTTAACCCTTCTCTTTAATCATAGTTGGTGAGAGTTTCTCTTCTCTTCTTTCGTGGGGATCTATGAAAGGGAATAATGATAGGTACCCTAGATGCTTATCTTTTCTTATATTAATGTTTCTCTTGAGTATGGGAGTAATGGTAAGATCCCATGCTAAGGGTGATTCATTTTGACTCTCTAGGTTACCCACGGGTGATTTATGAGAGCCAATTTGGGGCATTTTGATTTAGGTCAAATTTAATCAAATTGAAGGTACCCGTAGGATCCTTTTTCTGCCAATTAGCTCTCCCCAAAGTTTCATTTCATTTAGACTTCGATTCGGTGGCGAATTAGAGATCATTCAATAATAAGGTTGGGAACTACCCTTTTGTAAAGTAGGGGTAAGGATTTGGATTTTAGTGGGAAGATTTTGGGATAACCCAAATGGACTCTAATTTGTAATTATTAATTTCTTGTATGAATAGGCATTATGTATCTTTAGTCACCAAACTTGTGGGAGTGAATTCTCGGACTTTGGAGAAAGGAGCAAAGTAAAAAGGTGAGGAATAACTAACCTTGTTATACATAATTATTTATTGTTATTTTAATTTCTTTTATTGATATAAACTGTTGTAAATTTATATTTACCATGATATGCATGTGTATGACTTTGCATGAATGGAATGTAAGATTTATTGCTTAAGTATTTCTCTTTGCTATTGAATCCTATGTTATTGATATGAATATGGTATGATATTGTATGAGATGAAAGAGGAGGAATATTATTATTCCCTCTACCTTGTATTTTCTACTAGGGTCATGGGTTCGCCCATTGCCCTAGTGATCTTATGTGATTGTCTAGGTAACATTGGGGAATGGGGAATGCCCTTTTCGCATTTCTGCCATAGGATACCAAAGGAGGTGGTATGGGCCGCATTCCTATGGTGCCCTTGGCGCTTTCCCTAATTACTGATTGACATATGTAGGGCATGTCTAGAAGTGTTTGGCTAAGTAACCTCATGAGTACTACTACCCTTCCGGTAGGGGTATTGAAACCGGTTAACCCGTGATGTCAGTGGCTGGGTCCTGTGAGCATCAAGCAGGCCCACTGTCATCATGAGATGGTAGGGTTGCATATAAAAGACAAGGGCTCATGGGAGCTCAAGACCGGTGAAATGACCCGTGAGAGGACATGGAGAGCATCCTGTCCATTATATGTGGATGACCATAGGGTTAGGGGTCAACGTAGTCCGAGTTGGTTGGTGTCATAGGATACGTTGTCTATAAGTGGAAAAAGATACTGAACCGAGTTGGTTGGTGCCATAGGGGAAGTATCCGGACCATATGTAATACGAGACCGTATGACTTTGCATTAGGCTTAGAGTAATCCTTGACACGCGCCAGATCTTATACCAATGGTGATGTGAGAGAGTGGTGACTTATACCCCAGCCACGGATTGATGTGACTTGACCCAATTGCCGCGAAGAACCCAACAAACGTGCTTGAGTGCCGTGAGGGAAGAGTGATGAGACCGCCCAAAGAAGACTGGTGTGTGACTTAACGCATGTCTACTTTAGAGACTACATTATAGAGTTAGGAACATCATATCATCATCATGCATTTGTTGTTTATATTATTAAATACATGATTGTTTTATGAATTATGATATGGAGTATGGATGAATGTATTGACATGAATGTTAGTTACCTCATTGAGTTCCATGAACTCATTCCTTTATTTTGTTTGTTTCTTTAGACTGCTCTACAAGTTATGAGGACCCCTCCTACACTGAGGATCCTTTGATAAATGGCTTCCAGTAGGGCGTTGTCAGAGAGGAAGTGGAAGCTCATGACGTTTCATGTTCATGCCAAGACTGCTCTTATGGAGTTTCTTTTCCTTAGAGCTTCCTTAAATGATTTTCAGCTGCAACTTTAAATATTCTTTCTCTTCTAAGACTCTGATGTTTAGTTTTGATTTGAAATAATGGATGATTGTAATCATTATTTATGATTAGATAATTTATTACTTGAACTTGATTTATTCTTGTCCATTTAATTATGCTATATCATGTTTTGTATGGATTTGTCACTGAACCTAGATCTTGCGGTGTATCACCCCCACGGGTATTCGGGTATTACTTGATCCGGCTGGGTGGGGTGTGACAAAAGTTGTATCAGAGCTTAGGTTCATACAAATCCTATCATTATATGATACAGTAGGGGCATCTTGAGTCATCGATCCATAAATGACTTTACCTAATAGGAATGAATAATAGGCTCAACATGAACTTAGAAAAATTATTATATTGTTGCATAATGAATCAACTGGAATAAGATACAATAAATATATGATACACAAAGTCATGAAGGTCATTAATTAAACAAAAGCATAAAGCATAATAAAGCATATGAAACAGTAAAGTGCATAATTTATAAAATATTTATGTTCTAAAATATTACAACCCAATATCAAGCGAAAAAGCATGGACAAACACGCATAATAAAACATGTGTTTGAAAAATAATAAAGCCGAGTGAAGTTACCCGGTACATCTGTGATAGTAGAAGGTAGAATCAAGGTTGTTAACGCTTGGGTGAAGGTTGAGGCATTTTGGACGAAGGAAGTTCTTTCAAAATATTCTCCCTCAATTTCTGTGTGTGGGTGAGATCCACTCCGAAGTGTCTGAAGATACGGGTCAAGAGACACCCGTACCCAAGGTTGGATACCTTGGAGTGCTGCACGTTGAATGATATATGTGAGATGGATGAGGATATCTCACATATAAGTGAAGATGGTGTGTGGAGAAAGTTTACATTTGATTTCGTGGAGGAGATGTCGTTAAATCTCGCGTTCGAGCATCTTAGGTGGTTAGCTTTGAGCTAGAAGGGAAGAAGAATCACCCCCAAGGCAAGAGTGAGGGTGAGAGAAGGTGAAAAAGGTATAAAAAAAGAAGAAAAAAAATTGGGGCTGTGGGCGCACGCTTGCGCGCAGCAGGCTCGTCCGCGCGCGCAGTGCAGACGACTACGCCAGCGCGCAGGCGCCTCGTGCGCGGGGGTTTTCAAAGAAAAAAAAAGTTTCTGTTTGGCAGATCTCTGATTTCCAGAGACCTGCCGGGCGTGTGGCCAGTGGCATGAAGAGCCCGGGCCAACCCCCCATGGTTTTAGTAATTAAAAAAAAAAAAAATATTCCGGGACGCTATATATATATATATATATTATATATATATATATATATATATATATTAAATATATAAATATATAAATATAAATAAAAAAAACATTTTTTTTTGTTTTTGGGCCCTTGATTTCATAAACCTCCCGGTTTTTCTTTTTTTGGGCATGTGATTTCAGGACCTGCATTTGATCCAATTGTTGTTGAAGAGGATTCAAATTATTTTCATGTTCATTACCATCCACTCCATCTTGCCGAACTTCTTGGGCTTGACTTCCCTCAGGAATATCCAATGGATCATTCCCATGACTTCTTGAAGTGTTTCCCACAGACGGGGATTCAACACTCGCTGAGCCGCCAAAGCTGCTGCTGCTGATCTAGTGACCATGACTTCTTGAAGCGTTTCCCACAGACGGTGTCAAATGATGCTTCCATAAATTGTTAAGCCTCCGGATCTCCTGACGATGGCCTGCAAAATGGTTAGACATGGCCCGACCGATGGGGTTGGGAGGCCACCTCCAAAGCTTAAGTCAGTCGCTAAACTAATCACCATGCTTTGGCTAGATGAAGAGTCTAAAATGAATACGAATTGTAGGGGAACGATTCCGATACCTCTGGAGTGAGTAGATCACTGGTTTATATAGACTTTACCTCCAATTCTCGACTGTTGGGTGAATTCTCGATCTCTTTAGGTGGCCGTCCGATCATAGGGTGTTACCCTAGATATTCGGGGGGTGCTGGTAGTTACCAATCTCAGCACGATTCCCTCTCCGCCTTGACAATAGTTGCTTCCTACAAGTTAACTTCACCTACCGCAATATTCAGGAGGTCATTCGTGATTGGTGACATAGGTGCAGCGCCCTCTTGATCGTTTTAGATTAGGTTAAGGTGGGTTCCGATTGTGGTCCAACCAGAATGAAGGATGTGAACCCGGTTCAATACGTTTCTTGCAATTTTCCTCGTATCACACTAACATAGGTTTTAAATTTTAGATTCATACATTCACTAACCTTGATGGCAAGTGTAATTCTGTACACCGGTAGTGTTTTTTTTAATGAAGTTGCTCTAAATTCTCTTCCATGCTACGAATCATGCTATTATGTCACTCTATGTTGCTTTGAACTACTATGCTTGTCTATAGATTGTGTGACCAGGATTTTTCTTATCATTTAAGTTGTATATTGGAGACTTATTCAGGACAATTTTTTTTTTAATTACTATATTAATTTTCTCTTGATACTGAAATTTCAATCTTGGATCTCCAAGTTAACACCCCCATTTGAAGCACAAAGGTGGATTTTGGTGAGTTACTTCCATCTCTCTTAAAATGCTTTTCCTGAATAATTGAAGGTCTCTTTCATATGTTGATGAATGGCATGTCTCGTGCTTACCAACAGTAAAACTACAAACTACCTTTCTTCCTGTGACCAACATGACTAAAGTAGAGGCTAATATTGTCACATCCACCCAGCCGGTACCCTACCTAGCATACCCGGGTATGTGATCCACAGCCCAAAAGATCAAGTTTAGGAACGATCATAGCCACTTAGCACAATAATATAATCAAACGCAAGAACAAATCTTTGTATTCAATTACTTTAATAATAAAAGTCAAGAAAGGACCTCAGAAGGATCACAAAAGAACATCAAATCGAGTGGGGAAAAGACACCAATAAAATACATAGTCAACGTGCGGAACTAAGGTGGAAATTCCCTCTACAACATTAGCGGAAGGTAGATCGAATAAAAATAAGGGTTACAACTGGTTCCCAAATAGAAGGGGAACAACTAAACTACAATCTCAACGAATCAAATAAAAGGTCAAAAGAGAATAGGACGATATCCCATCGCTGTCACACAAGTGTAAAAGCCGGACTGCTCTAGATAAGTATCAATCTCGTACTGATAGTCTTTCATTAATGTGTTCACCGTAACCAGTATTGTGTGAGTCATCAATTTGGTCTTCATAGTGTTGACCATCATAGTCAATAGTAGTAGTACCTGCAAAAAAATCTAATAGAAGATATTACAAAAAGGAGTGAGTTCAAAAGAACTCAGCAAGGCAGTTATTCCATAAAACATAAGCCATATGATACAAAGCATAGCATGATGCAATATGATATGAAACAGATGATGCAAATATGAATCTAACTCTATGTATGCTAGTCTCTATTGGTAGACATGCTTTATGTCATAGCACCATACTTCTTTGGGTAGGTCCGTTCACACCCTCAACCATTTAAGATATCTTGGGTTCCCTCAACCATTTAAGATATCTTGGGCAACCGATTGGTAATGGGTCCTGCATCCCTCTCGGACATTCCTTGGTTGGGGATTTGGTCACCACTCTCTCACATCACCATTTGGTATAAGTATTGGCGCATGTCACGATAAAGCCTAGCCCAATGCAAGTCATCTACTCAATCGTATCAAGTCAGATCCGAATACTTCCATTCCTCCTCAACCATTTAACATATCCTGGATCCTTTCCGGTATCCTTCACATTAGAGTTAGCGTATTCCCTCTCGGACTACGTACTCATCAACCCTATTGGTCATCCACAAATAGTAGACGGGATGCTCTCACGGATCATTTCACCAGTCTTGAGTGCCCATGAACCCAAGTCTAGCCATTTGCAACCCTACCAATAAATGTCTCCCATAATGTGGTTCATGACCTCTCACGGATCATTTCATCGGTCTTGAGTGCCCACAAATCCCCACTGCTACCACGGGTCGTTCGGTCTCAATACCCTTCCGATTCGGGTCTGACACGACAAGGACATCCAAGCCACACCACTAGAGAGTCCTATATATGTCATCCAATAATCTGGGAAAGTGTCAATGGGCATCTTCGGAGAACATCCCATACTATTCCCTCCGATGTCCAAGGACAGAAGCGTCAATAGGACACTCCCCAATCCCAAATTATACCTAAGCAAGCACATGCTCATTTCCATCATACCTTATATATCGGTGATACATCATCATATTGAGAAATACGTCATAACATCACATGATCAAGTGTATAAGTAAATGACAAGTATAAATAGACGTGATAAATAAAGTAATTAAGCATGGTGCTACTGTCATAAGGTAACTACAGAAGTCATATGATGTCTAGAATCAACTAATAAGTTAAGCCTACTAAGTTGCCAATATCAGTGTAATATTCACATAGTCTATGTCATATGGGTACCGTCCTTACCTTAATTCGCGATGATGATAATTCAATAATCTTAAAAGAATGATCCAAAGATGGTATTAAGATCCTAGACAAACATAAATGAAAGGTTAGAAAAGAAATCGGAAAATCGGAGGTCGAACGGGTCAAATCGGACAAGAATACAGTTCAGCACCTACTTGGTTGATGCTCCTTGGTAGATGGGATCGAGCAAAGAGCATCAACCAAACAAGCTTCGGGGCTGCAAGGTGGATTTTGGTGATTTGGTCCGAAATCGGTCTTCTGGGGCTCGGATTGATCCGAAACTTGGAGGGATGATTAATAACAGTATAAGAACACTACCTAGCAAGTATTATCATAATCCAATGGCCCAATTGAAAACCCCCAATTTGAAATCCTATGTTCTATATGCTAAACATCAAGTTTCATAATGAAATCAATGCAATTGTAAGGGAAATCAGGGATTTAATCAAGAGAATGATATGCAATAGATTAGGAATGATTACTAACATATAATCAGACCTAGCATACAATAGGAATAAGTTTAGGAGATGAAATCATGTTGCTATGAAGGAATTTCATAAGGAAGACAAGGTTAAGAATCGATATGAGATGCATAGTGTTGATAGAATGAATGGGGGTTTATAGGAATCAAAAGAGACACTAGAAGAGGTGGTTGCAAGGTTGCAACACCTTCTTCATAGCCCCAACAGCAAGAATAAGATGAGGTAGAAGAAGATTAGAGAGAGAGAGTGAGAGATTACATACCTTGGAGGAGAGATTAGAGAAGAGAGACAATGATTCTTGTAGAAGATCATCACTCAAGCCAAGGAGGAGCCTAAGAGGAGCCTTCCCACGTTCTCAGGTGTTGAAATGAATAAAATAGGGTTCTAGGTTCGAGGTTTCACTTAAAAAGAGGAAAGAATATCCAAAAAACATCTTTTACTCGAATCTGGGCAGCCTTGGTTGATGCTCCTTGGTTTATGGGATCGACCAAGCACAGTTCAGCAGAAAAGTCAGCAATAGTTCAGCAACTTCGGACAGGGATTTGGAGGGCTATACGGGGTCAAATTGAGTGGAGTTTTCTCCTTCAAGTCAATCAAGAAGTTTAATTTCTAGAAAGACTTTCAGATTGAGCATGTGAGTTCATTAGTACTTCAAATCATTCACTCCTCTTCGATGCGCAAGCAGGATTGGCCAGACATAGTTCAGCAACTTCGGACAGAGATTCGGAGGGCTATACGGGGTCAAATTGAGTGAGGTTTTCTCATAAAAGTCAATCAAGAAGTCTAGTTTCAAGAACTACTTCAGATCAGGCTTGGGAGCTCATTAGGTCTACCAACTAAGCTCTCCTTCAGAAGGCTGCAGATTCTTAACTAACACTGACGATGCATCCAAGTATGGAGCACCATCAACCATTTCCATGGGTTTCGGGTCAAACACCATGTCTTCCATAAAGAGGGCCCACAAGGACTTCTACCTTCACTTCGGGACATTGGATCTACCCTAAGGAAAAGGTCGGATATGACCTCCTAAGGCTTTCAAAGATAGCAACATTGAAATCAAGGTCCGACTTCAAGGTCTAACAAGTCTTTCTTCACCCAAAAACAAATAGGGTGTCCTAGCTAGGTTTGGGCTCGATTTCACATTCCGCCCCCCCCTTAAAATAATTTCATTCTCGAAATTGGGAGAGTACTAGGTATCCAAAGAGATGGAGGTACATCGCTTTTACCTCGACTTTCTTCTCCCAAAATCTACAGGAAACGAATAACAAGTCTTTTGTAAGAAAACAAGGAATAAATCTAACATGCTTTGAAATCAAATCAAAAGTATGATTATGGCTTCATGAAGATTTCACAAGGATCATGGCGAAGATCAATATAAAGATCATAAAACCTTAAGAATGACAGGAGATTGTAGAAGAGATGGTTGCAAGGATGCAACATCTTCTTCATAGTCTCAATCACAAAGAATAAAACATAGTAATAGTGGATCAATACATCACAAGAGAGATTACTAACTTTTGGTTGAAGAATAGGAGATGAAAAGCTTAAAGTCTTGAAACAATTAGAAGGAATAACAAATCATGAAGATCACACTAGATTTCTCTTTGAAATCATCATGTGGAGAATTCACAAGGTTATAGAGTGTATGGAGGTCCACTCTAGAACAGCAGGGATAGAAGGATCAGTCATGGGAATGACTTAAGATCACCCTCATATCAAAGGGAATAGAAGGCACAAGAATAAATCGTAGGGAAAATAGATCAGCTTCGAGGTAAATTTCTACTAAACGAAACTAGGCAACTCATATGACAGAGAACAAATCGAACAATGTATATGGTCGGTATGCATTTGGCATAGCAGCAAGGTTAGGATTAGGTGGGATTTCACAATCTCCCCCCCCCCCTCTTAAAATAATTTCGTCTTCAAAATTGAAAGCATACCTGGACTTCCAATAAGATGAGGAAACTTCTTTAGGGGTGTGATTGTTCCACTAAATCTTTACCAAGGGGAAGGAAAGTACAACGAAAAACAAATCTGATAGGTACAGAACACTGGACTCTTGGGTGATTTCTTAAACAATAGATAGGAACTGAAAACAAAAAGCAGACGTTAAGAAAGCAAGAGATGCATAGGTGACAAATCAAACGAAGATAGGAACGAAGGCTCCGAATAACGAACTTGAAGAATAGTTTTCTAGGCTTCTAAAAAGGATCTAGGGTTTCAAAGGTCTTCCACAAAAACATCACACTTCCAACATGACAAGCACACTTAAATCAGCTACACAGGTCATTAAAATCCAAACAATGCATAAAAATCAATTTTTTCACAAAACTGCCCAAAACCGCAAAACCTGCCTCGCTTGAAAAACAACCTTAAAGGGACCACTTTTTCTATTTAAATCACACTTCAAACAATTCTAAATTTGAGTTTGGCTTTGGGGAAAGATTATCTGGGGCTCCTAAGGTTCCAAGACTCTCAAGAGGCTTCAACAACTTCACACAAACTATCATGATCAACAACACAAGAAAACCTTCATTCTTACCTATCTTTCTTTTCAATTTCATTACCAACAACATGATTTTCTTCAAAACTGAGAATTGCTTGCTGATATTGGTTAGAAACATGCCTAGGGGTGTTTAGAAACATGCTCCAACCAATTTCCACACAAGCCAAGCTTCAACCAAAAAGATTTCCCACACTTTGCACCAAATTCACTATTCACTTTACCAAAATCCCAACTGAGAATTGCTTGCTGATATTGGTTAGAAACATGCCTAGGGGTGTTTAGAAACATGCTCCAACCAATTTCCACACAAGCCAAGCTTCAACCAAAAAGATTTCCCACACTTTGCACCAATTTCACTATTCACTTTACCAAAATCCCAACTTCACAAACACTTGTCCAATTTTCAAACCAAAAGGAATTTTTACACCAAACCAAATCCTACATGACTGTTTCAACATGAGGAAAGTGCTCACACACTTCGTTTGGCCAAAATTCGACTTTCCAAAAATCACAAAACCTTGCCCAAAAGAGGATTTCTTTTTCTAAAGTTGCTGAATTTTCATGTCCACACTGCAAAACTGATAAATTTTCTTCAAACAAACCATCCTCCAAGTCTTATGCACATGCTAGTATGTTCGTATCGCAATTTCAACAAAATCAAAATTTTTCAAAAACTTACGAAAATGCCACTCTTTCATGCAAAACAGCTCAAGAACTCATCCAATTGAAACTTCTCTTGACTCGACAGGTTCACTATGCCTAGAGGAGGTAGGAGGGCTGATAGAGGTCAAGGACACGTTCTACGGCTAGTAGTTCTACCGAAGGGTACTTCCACAACTTTCATCCTTGCTAAATTTTTTTAGAAAATTCAAGGGTTTCGATGGATCTTCTCCAAACAACCTTCTTAGCATGTTAAACCAACGCTTGTACACATGCTAACACGCCCAAATCGCAACTTCATCGAAAACAAAAAAGTTTCAAAATTTTACCAACATGCCCTTATTTCACAAACTATTGCATTACTTAACTTCCTTTACTCATGCAATGCAATCTCAACTTGTCTCTTCAGTTCTCATCAAACCACCATGAAGAAAACACTTAAGGGTTAGGAGAGGTATAGACGAGGATTAGAGTACTATTCCTATGCCACAAGCGGAGGTAATACAAGGATAAGGAGGCAACAATCCAAATTCCGGATGAGCTTTAAATCAGGATGAAGATGATGATGAGGGCGAGGATAATGAGGATCAGACTCAATGTCACATCCTCCCAGCCGGTACCCTATCTGGCATACCCGAGAGTGTGATCCACAGCCCGAAGATCAGGTATCGAGTAATCAACCTCCCACATAAACAATAACATAATCATGAACAATAATAATCGAAGTGCAAAAGATAAACCATAGATCCAAATAAGAAAAGAATGAATCATATATAAATCCGAGTACTAGATATAGTCAGAGTGTCTAAATCAGATAAGTAAAGTGAGGCGAAATCCCACTCTACAACCAGCGGAAAAGTAGTTCTAAAAGAGAATAAGTAGGATAGAATCTAATCCCAATAGCAGGTACAATAGGTAACTAAATTGTTCTCAATCTTATAGACAATATCCCTATAAGTATAAATCTCATAAATGGCACAAGGGCGCTTCCACTCTATGGTCGGATTAAGCATCGTACGGAGCATAACCACTCGCGGGATCTTCAGTGTAATTGTCGTAACCGCAATCACCTTCCTGGAGATATGCCTCTTCTCCTTGCGCTTCTTCATACGGGCCGTCATGATATTCAGAACCTGTAGAATAGTCTAACAAACATTGTACAATAAAGGAATGAGTTTCAAAGAAACTCAGTAAGGCAGTTAAATCCATAATAACATAAATGGCAAGATTTCAGAACAAACATAAATGCAATATGGTATGAGACAAACAATGAATGTATGAATCTAACTCTACATATGTTGGTCTCTATTGGCAGACATGCTTTAAGTCATAGCACCGTACTTCTTTAGGAAGGTCTCAATCACTCATCATCAGTTGGTAATGGGTCCGGCATCCCTCGGGACATTCCATGGCTGCGGGTATAGGTCACCACTCTCTCACATCACCATTGGTCTAAGTACCGGCGCATGTCAGGGTAAAGCCTAGCCAAATGCAAGTCTTCTACTTAGTTACATCAAGTCAGATCCAGATACGTCCATTCCTCGTCCCTGACGATCCTTTCCGGTATCCTTCACACTAGAGTCCTCATAGTCCCTGACTACGGACTCATCAACCCTATTGGTTATCCACATATGGTAAACGGGAAGCTCTCACGTCCCCTCACGGGTTGGTTACCGGTCTTGAGTGCCCGTGAGCCCAAGTCTATCCATATGCAACCCTACCAATAAATGGCCCCCACAATGTGATTCCTGTCCTCTCAAGGGTTGGTTACCGGTCTTGAGCGCCCACAAATCCCCATTGCTACCACGGGTCGTTCGGTCTCAATACCCCTCCGATAAGGGTCTGACATAACGGGACATCCTAGCCAAACAGTACTAGACAGTCCTAAATATGTCATCCAACAGGTTAGGAAGGTGTCCAGAGGGCATCTCTGGAAACATCCCATAATATTCCCGTAGTATTCCAAGGACAGAAGTGTCAAAAGGACACCTCTCCTTTCCAAACCATACTTAAGCATACACAAGCATCAATTCATAACATCACATATATGGTAACTTCATATATGGAAAGAAATCAATAATTACAATCAACTTGTATATAACTGGTAAGTAAATCATACATGAGTCAATTCAATATAAATAAGTAATGCTACTGATATCAAAACAGTACCACAGTAGTATAACATTATAAGAATCTAATTAAAGAAATAAATTAACAAGATTCAAATATAGAAACTAAGATATGCAATTTATGTTGTTAAAAAAGTAAGCATCCTTACCTTTTATAACTTGCAAAGGAATCCTAAGAAATCAAGTAAGATCTTGACAAACTTGAGAAGAAGGTCTTAAACAAGTGTTTACAACATATTAGGAAAGATCCCTAACAGAAAAGATACCAAAACATCCAAAACAGACCAATTCTGGAGTTGCTGTACTCATTGGTCGATTGGATTGGTCTACTGCCCCAGTCGACCAATTAGTCGACCAATGCAGACAGCAGCCTATAAAATCAGAGTTTTAAGATATAAAATCCAAATTTGGTGGTTCAAAAGGGTACTAATCAAGGGGTAAACTACATTAGTAGTATCCTAACATATAGGGGACCTCAAAAGACTAATCAAATCAAGTCTTCAAGATACAAATTAGGAAACAAAAAGTTACCATAATTAGATCAATCATGGTTCTTGAAGAATTCAAGATAGAAATCAAAGACAAGAACAATAGGAGAATGAATCATTGATTCAGATAAAGGTATCATGAAAGGCATACTTAGATCTTCAAGAAAATAGACCTAAGAGCATAAATCTAAATAAGGAAACAAAACCTACCATATATGTAACTATCATGATTCATGAAGAAAACATGGTATGGTAGAAGAGAAACAACTAGAGATAGATAGATCATGGATCATGAAAAGAAAACACAGCAATTGACTACTAACATGATCAATATAGTAGATCTAAGGAGATCAGAATTCAAATCAAAAGATATACAAAGACAAGATCATGATTCCTTCAAAAGCTTGCAATGATCATGGTTAAGATCATTGCATTAGCCATTAATCCTTAGGAAGATCATGAGAGACAAGTCCAGAGATGTTTGCAACAGAGAATGCAGCATCTCCTCTACTGTCTCAACTCAAAAAGGAAAGAAAAACAGAGATGGAGGAGAAGAAGAGAGTGTAGACATACCTTTGATGCAAAAGGAAGAGTTTTGACGAAGATCCGTCAAGAAAAACACCAAGGATGCAAGGGAGATGACTTGCACAGGTCTTTGGTTCGTTCCAAAGAGTTTGGAGGCAGAAAATACAAAGTAGACTCGAGATTGGACTTAAATAGAGCAAGCAAGACCTAATTGGCAAAGATAGCACCCATTGGTCGAGTGGATTGGTCGACTGGTCCAGTCGACCAACCAGTTCAGCAACTCCTAAACAGGGAATTGAAGACCCAGATCAAATCCAATCCTAAAGGGGTTTTGCACACATATCAAGTGACTTACCTAATAGGTAAAAATGCCTTCAAACCATGATAGAGAGCACTCCAAGTCCATCAACTAATCCGATCTTCATCAAGATTCAGTTTCCATAAATAGAACCTCATCATCAACTCTCATGGATTCAAAGCCAGACACCAAGTCCTCCACTGGGATGGCCCAAACTGACTTCTTACTTTACTTTGGGTCACTGGACCTACAAATAACAAGGTTTCCGGG
Organism: Hakea prostrata; assembly: GCF_041222555.1. Classification (NCBI taxonomy): domain Eukaryota; kingdom Viridiplantae; phylum Streptophyta; class Magnoliopsida; order Proteales; family Proteaceae; genus Hakea; species Hakea prostrata. The sequence continues at coordinate 25,302,713 of NC_142601.1, read as the reverse complement.
TCAAGGTTAGGGTTGGGTTTTACATTTTCCCCCCCTTAAAGAAATTTCGTCCTCGAAATTGAAAGCGTACCTGTGCTTCCAAAGAGGTAAGGAAACTTCTCCTTCATATCTTCTTCCTTCTCCCAAGAAGCTTCTTCAGGGGTATGGTTCTTCCACCGAATCTTCACCAAAGGGATGGTGCGATTCCTCAGCTGCTTGTCCTTCTTATCCAAGATTTCGGCCGGCTCTTCATCGTAGGTCAAATCAGCACTAAGTCCTTCAGGTGCTTGCTGCAAAATGTGTTCCGGATTCTCTATGTATTTCCGGAGCATCGAAATATGAAACACATTGTGAACACCAGCAAGAGGCGGAGGTAATGCTAATCGATACACAACAGGTCCAACCTTTTCCAAAATCTCGAAAGGTCCAATGAAACGAGGGCTAAGCTTTCCCTTAACATTGAATCTCATCACACCCTTCATTGGTGAAACCTTCAAGAAAACTTTCTCTCCAACTTGAAATTCCAAATCGGTCCTTCTCTTATCAGCATAAGATTTCTGTCTTGACTGGGCAGACTTAATCCTTTCTCTTATCATATCTACCATAACACTCGTAGCTTCAATCATCTTAGGACCTAAGACTTTTCTTTCACCTGTCTCAGTCCAGTACAAAGGTGTCCTACAAGTACTGCCATACAAAGCCTTGAATGGAGCCATGCCTATTGTTGCTTGATAACTGTTGTTATAGGCAAACTCAACCAAAGCTATGTGTTCATCCCAATTACCACCCATATCCACCACACAGGATCTGAGCATGTCTTCCAATGTCTGAATTGTCCGCTCAAATTGTCCATCAGACTGTGGATGATGAGCTGTACTCAAGTTCAATTGGGTTCCCAAGGCCTTCTGCAAACTATTCCAAAACCTTGAGGTGAACCTAGGATCACGATCAGAAACAATACTCAATGGCACACCATGCAGGCGAACCACATTATCCACGTAAAGCCTTGCTAGCTTATCCAGAGTATGAGTGATCTTCATAGGAATGAAGTGGGCTGATTTGGTCAACCTATCAACAATCACCCACATAGTGTCATTGCCTTTACTTGTCCGAGGCAAGCTAGTCACAAAGTCCATGGAGATATCCTCCCACTTCCAGCTAGGAATAGGAAGGGGTTGAAGTAATCCAGATGGGGGTTGTCGAACGGCTTTCACACGTTGGCAAGTCTCACACTTGGCAACAAAATCATCAACATCAGCCTTCAAACCAATCCACCAAAAATGTTCCTTCAAGTCCTTGTACATCTTGGTGCTTCCCGGGTGATATGGAGAGTTTATGATCTGACCGGGTTCATACCTGGTCCGACCCTCGTACCCGGTCGAGACGGAGAAAACCGAATCGCTCCCGAGTGAACCGGAGCCGGAAGATGGCTTGCTGAAGAAGCTGGATTATTCTGCTGCAAGCGTGCCCTAATCTTACTTATGGATTAGGGTAATCACCCTGATGATAGCAGACTCAAACTGACGGCTGCGGATAATCATCATCAAAGGGATAACTATCGCATAACCTAACGGTTATCTCAGGAGTCCTCTACTAGCCCAAACTAGTAGAAGTCTATCGCTCAACGGATCTTATTGATAAGATCCAACGACTACCCGAAGAAGGCTCGAGTGCATCCAACGAAGGAGATTCGAAGGTACACTCTATATAAACCTCACTACCATACAAGGTGAGGGATGGATCAATCGATCAAACAGAATACTATCTGAGACTCGGGTTCGGATACATACCGATAGATCCAAACTATCAGGCGTCCCGCTATCTAGATCACCTTTCCCGTTTCTTCATTCATTAGCTCTGTGCTTCTAGCAGAGCCGTTTGTGATTAAGTTCATCAACCGACTTAGCCTTCGGAGGTGGACTCCCGACCCCAGCCGGTCGGGCCACATCTGACGCTTTCGTTTTGCAGGACATCACGTGGAGATCCAAGGGCTGAGCAGATTTTGGACGCATCATTTGGCGCCGTCTGTGGGAACGACTTGAAAAAGCCATGGTGACTAGATCGGCAGCCGCAGCAGCCGCTGCACAACACAATTCCGGTGTTCAGATACCTAGGGTGAATAATCCAAATATTCCCCAGGAAAGCCAAAATCCTATCGAGGTGGATAATGGCCAGGGAGGACGTAATCTTCCTCCTGATACAATCCAAGATCAATTGGATCAGGTAAAGATTCAACTCTTGAAGGTGAGCCAAGCACTCCGCGTGCTCACCAGACGAGTGGTTTTACCACAAGAACCTGATCAACACGATTCAGGGAGACGTGCATTGCCACGTGATCAAATACCACGTGACCAAAGAATGGCTGAAGACCGGAATGTTGATCAGAATTTCCGTGAAGGAGACCGAAGACTTCGGAGGATTGATGATCAACCAAGGCGAGGCGATCGGTTCAACAAAACGCAAGAGAGTACAACTGATTCAAATACAAGGTTGGATACAGGGGTAAGAACTCACTCACCCACTGTCAGAAGAACCGTTCGTGATGATCGAGCAGTTCGTGACGAGAGAAACGTTCGTGAAGGACGGGTTGTTCGTGATGATCGAGTAGCACGTGATGATCGTGTTAATCGAGGTCGTGATCGTAGCTGAGCCAATTGCGGGATATCGGTTTCCCCATAACTTCCGTTTGCCTACCTTCTCAACATTCGATGGCTCCGGAGATCCAACAGCTCACATCGGCTATTACCAACAGACCATGGCGTTTTGGGTAATTTCGATGAAATTTTATGTGGTTTTCGGTTCATCTCTAACTGGAGCGGCACAAAAGTGGTTTTCTAACCTCCCCTCGGGAAGGATCGTAAACTTTGACGAATTGGCGCGCCAATTCATAGGGTGATTCCAGAGTGGGATACAGGTCACGAAAACGGAAGAAACCTTGTTTACTGTCAAACAAGGAAAGAACGAATCGATCAGAGAGTTTCTGAAAAGATTCATCAAAGTGACGATGGAGATAGAAAACTTGGATGAACAAGTAGCCAGAACCGCTCTATTCACAGGACTCACAAATCGGAAACTCTTGGAGTTATTACTACAGGATATACCCACGACTTATGCTGAGTTGGTACAGAGATGCCGAAGCGAGGCCGAAGTCATGGAGATTCTAGATGCGCGCCAAGGAGATAATAAAGTCTCCAATAAGGAACAAAAGGCTCCTGAGAAGAAGCAGAAGCCAAAGAAGAATGTTCACGATCGGGTTGGAAGATCCCAACCTTGGCGCCAAAGATCCCCCGGTAGAAGTGAGTACACTCCATTGAATGCTCCTCGGGCCGATATTTTGAATATCCTTAAAAGAAAAAATATTTTGAAGTGGCCGCCTAAAATTCTTTTGAAACCCGGAGCGCAGCAGGATCGGGAAAAATATTGTCGATTCCACAAGGACTATGGTCATTACACTAATGACTGTCGTCATCTGAAGGCAGATATTGAGAGATTGATATCTTAGGGACATCTGTCCAGTTTTGTTAGCAGGAGAAGGGAGGAGCCACGTGGGCCACGTGCGGCTGCCCCTAAAAGGAATCGTTTGGTTAGTTCAGAACGATCGAGGGAGGCCTCGAAGTCTAAAAAAGGCAAGGAGGTGATTGAAGCTGCTACTCGGTCACCGATTCTTATCATCTTCGGGGGTCCAGAGCCCGAATCATTCCGGAGTTTAAAAACCAAATCCAAATTTGTTGGAGCCGGAGAGGCGCAGAAACGGAAGAAGCTGAATGGTGAAGATTCTATCACCTTTAGCGAAGAAGACGAAAGAGATGTTTGTTTACCTCATGATGATGCTATAGTCATCAAGGTAGAGATTGCACGGCGGGAAGTGCATAGAGTATTGATTGATACAGGGTCTGCAGCTGACCTAATTTCTTACGAAGTGTATCAAAAATTGAAGGTGGATCAGGACTTGATGAAACCTTCATCTACACACCTATATGGCTTTGCAGGGTCATCTGCAGTGGGTCATCTGCAGTAGCGGAAGGATCGGTTCAGTTGGATCTTTCCATTGGAAGTTTTCCTAAAGAAACAACTGTCCGAATCAATTTTTTGGTGGTTCGAGAACTACCAGCCTATAATATGATTCTCGGGCGACCATCTTTATCCAAGATAGGTGCTATTGTTTCGACAAAGCACACCGAAGATAAAATTCCCGACCGATATGGGAATCGGTCAAGTCTCCTCGACCGAGAAGATCTCTCGGCAGTGTTATGTTGCCTATTTAAAAGACAAGGAGGGTCCGAGGAAGGTTACTGCCCTCCCCATAGAAGTTCGAGATGATCGGGAAGAGACAGAGATGCAAAGGCCCGAACCAGTGGAGAAACTGGAGCAAATCCAGCTGTGTACCGAGGATGAGAAAAAGATTACTTATGTCGGGTCTGAACAGCTGGAAGAGTTTAAAGATGAGTTGAAGTTATTTCTTCAACAGAATAAGGATGTATTCGCATGGTCTGCTGAGGACATGTCGGGGATCGATCGGGCCATTGCAGAGCACAAACTCTAGATAGACCCTAAGGCGAAACCAGGTGATACGAAAAGAAGAAATTTCTCTATTGAAAAGTATGAAGCCGTTCGGAACGAAGTTGAAAAACTTAAGAATTCTGGTTTCATAGAACCAATCGAGTGCCCAACTTGGTTGGCCAACGTGGTGATGGTGAAAAAGGCGAATGGGAAGTGGAGGATGTGTACAAACTACACGGATCTAAACAAAGCTTGCCCAAAAGATTGCTACCCGTTGCCTCGGATTGACCTCTTGATAGATGCTATCTGCAGGATATGAAACTTTAAGTTTCATGAATGCCTACTCGGTGGTATAATCGGATCCTTATGAATAAGGAGGATGAGAAGTATACGGCTTTCATGACTGATCGTGAAAGCTATTATTACAAGGTCATGCCTTTTGGCCTGAAGAATGCAGGACCAACATATCAGAGGGCGGTCAACAAGATTTTCAAAGAGCTGATAGGAAAGAATGTTGAAGCATATGTTGACGACATGCTGGTGAAAAGCTTTACAAAAGCAAATCACATTGCAGATTTGATGAGAGGTTTTCTCGATGCGAGGAAACATCAAATGAAGTTGAACCCCGAAAAATGTGCCTTTGGAGTCTCCTCGGGCAAATTCTTGGGTTTCATGGTATCCGAGAGGGGAATTGAGGCAAATCCTGCCAAAATACAAGCTCGATTGATATGGAGGCTCCCAAAACCGTTCGGGATGTACAATGTTTGACGGGGAGAGTTGTTGCCTTAAATCGATTTATCTCCAAGTCCGGAGAAAAATGTTTGCCTTTCTTCAAGGCACTTAAAGACCTGAAGGGCAGTAAGGAAGCAAAGTGGATCGAAGAGTGCCGAAAGCTTTCGAGGAATTAAAAGAAGCACTTGGACAACCACCGATCCTGTCCGGACCGGAGAAGGGGGAAATATTACAGCTATATCTAGCGACATCCCTTTCGGCGGTCGGTGCAGTACTTGTTCGGGAGAAAGATAAGAAACAAGTGGCCGATTTACTATGTAAGCCACGTGTTGCTAGATGCGGAGACGAGATATTAGCAGATTGAGAAGCGAGGCTCGGCTCTCATGATGGCCGCCGGGAAGCTAAGGCCATATTTTCAGGCTCATCCAATTGAGGTATTTACAACTTTTCCTCTTAGTAAAGTTCTTAACAAACCTGATTTGTCTGGAAGGATGGTATCCTGGTCGGTTGAGCTAAGTGAGTTCCAAGTGAGTTTTAAGCCCAAAACTGCAATCAAGGCTCAGGCATTAGCCGACTGTGTAGTAGAAACTACTGCACCAGTGGAACCCACCATTGAGGATCCCATTATACCAACCACTTGGGAGGTATATGTGGATGGTTCGAGTAATAAAGATGGAGCAGGCGCTGGAATTCTATTAAAAAGTCTAGCAGGATTTATTATTCGATATGCTTTGAGATTCGCATTTGATGCAAGTAATAACGAAGCGGAATATGAGGCCACGATAGCGGGACTTCGGTTGTCAAAGGCATTAGCTATTGCAGATGTTACTATTTATAGTGACTCTCGGCTTATAGTCAACCAAGTCCAGGGGGAGTATGGCATTAAAGAACCACGCTTGCAAAAATATCGGGAGATAGTGCGGGCATTTCAAAACCAATTTCGAAATTTGAAGATATCTCGGATTTCGAGGAATGAAAATTCAGTGGCGAGATGAGCTATCCCGACTAGCCAATGCCAAGGAAAAGAATCTAGACCCTTCGGTCTACATTGAAGAGGTAACTTTTCCAAGTTATCATGAGAAAGAAATTTCTTATATTGAAGCGAACGTTCTTTGGATGGATCCAATAATCGAATATCTAAGAGATGACAAGTTACCCGAGGATCCAAGAGAGGCAAGGTTGATCAAGATTAGATCAGCTAGATTTGTCATTCGGAATGGGAGACTATACAAAAGATCTTATGCTGGACCCCTTATGAGATGTATAGGCCCCGAAGGAGTAAAATCAGCTTTGGCTGAGGTTCATGAAGGAATTTGTGGCGCTCACATGGGTGGCGAGCCCTGGCCCACAAAATTCTAAGACTTGGGTTATATTGGCCTAAGATCCAAGAGGCTGCTATGGACTACGTTCGTCGATGTAGTAACTGTCAAATTCATGCTACGAGATCGAAGCGCCCGGCGGAAATTATGACTTCAATTCTAAATCCCATTCCCTTTGCAATGTGGGGAATTGATATCATGGGCAAATTCACCAAGGCATCAGGCGGACGGGAATATCGATAGTAGGAATTGATTACTTCACAAAATGGGTAGAAGCCAATGCACTTGGCGACAATTGCGAGAAAAAAGTGGAGAAATTTGTGCTTGAATCAATCATATATCGCTTTGGGATTCCAAAGATAATTGTCACTCGACCATGGTACTCGGTTCGACTCGTCCACAATTTGAGCAATTCTGTGGAACATATATGATCGAGCATCGTATGTCCTCGGTGGCATACCCCCAAAGCAATGGCCGGGTAGAGGTTACTAACCGAACGCTCTTTGGAAGGAATAAAGAGAAGACTCGAAGGCGACAAAGCTTCTTGGGTCGAAGAACTACATAATGTATTGTGGGCTTATAGAACTACGGTTCGAACACCTACAGGAGAAACTCCATTTAGGTTGGCATATGGATCCGAAGCATTGGCACCTGTGGAGATAATGGCGGGGACGTTACGGGATCGTGAGTTCGAGGAAAAAGCAAATGAACAAGGACTGCTTGATAGTCTTGATAGCGTCTCATTATAATACTCGAGTGAAGAATCGTCGGTACTTAGCCGGAGATTTGGTGTTGAGAAACACCCTAGTTTCCGACCCGCGTCACCAAAGAAAGTTGGACCCTTCCTGGGAAGGACCCTATATGGTTGTGAAACCGGTCGGTTCAGGAGCTTACAGGCTGAAGAACATAGTTTCCCAGAAAGAGTTGGATCGTTCGTGGAATGCTAGGCATCTCAAAAAGTTTTATCCTTGAGGATGATTTCGATTTTGTTCGTGATGTAATCATTTTCAACTCAATCAATGCAATTTTTGGCTTTCAACAAACTATCTTTTGATTGGGGGGCATTATACACCACATTCAAGAACAAGATCCAACTATAAGGCATCGGTTTAAAACCCGAGTGAGTTCCTTCTCAGACTTATTGTATTTCTCCGGAAATCCTTAAGTATAAGGCATCGGTTTAAAACCCGAGTGAGTTCCTTCTCAGACTTATTGTATTTCTCCGGAAATCCTTAAGTAAAGGCATTGTTTCAGACAACTAAGACCTAATGCAACGGCGATTCAAGTGGCTAGCAAAGTTCAAAGATAAACTAATTTCTTATTTCTTCAGAAGATCCAAAGAGGCCAATATCAAAATAATTACAAGAGCTGGATACAATCTTTGATCAAAGAAGAAAGTCATTACAGGTGATTGTTAACAAGTTATACAAGATCGACGCGACTTTGCTAGAACAAACATATGAGTCAACCATTGGTGGGGAGTCAAGGAAAAGAAGAGAAGAAATGAGGATTACAAAAATATTTCGATATTCGGGAAAATCCTCCGCAATTTCATACTCTTTGTCCGGCTTGTCCCGGGAGAAGAATGGTCCTCGACCAAACTCGTATTCGGTACAAGCTCGTCATAATTGACTTCTTCCAGCGGAGAATAAATAGGAGAATCTTCCAGGATATTGCATAATATCCTGGATCGGAAGGTGGATGATCAATCTTATCCTTGGTCCGATCGGGAGGAGGAATACCCGGTGTCGGTAAATACTTCGGGATGGCAAACAACACCGTAGGGAGTCGTATCAAAATGAGGATCTTTCCTTAATATTGATTCCCATACTTCGTTCTCACCATCCCGGTACGCTTTGTAAGTTATAAGCATTTAGCATATCAACAAAAGGCTTACTTGTGTAAATACTTGAAGACGCGAGCTCTGCGAACATCGGTTGGAAGGGATTCGGGCAAAGGAACGACAGCTTGCCTTTCGGGTAATGTTTCAGATCCTTTAGCTCCTGCCTTTCTAACTGTCCGCTCCAATCGCCGGATCTTCTCCCTGGCATCATCCAAGTCCGACCGAAGACGACCAATCATCGAATTCTTTTCTCCTGCCACCTCCCAAGCTAGATTCCGAAGGCGAGCAATCTCAACATCTTTAGCTTCGGAGATTTCCCGAAGCCTAGAAACTTCATTGCTCAACCTCCGAGTCTAGTAACTTGCTTCCACTTGGTTGTGGAAGTTACCAAGCAAGACTCCCGCAAACAACTTTCGAGTTAGCGAGGAGCGAGAAAAGTAATTTTTCAAAATCGGAGGATAATGAAGAAAGACTTACATCACCAGTGACTTCGTAAAGACTTCATCTGGAAGTTTGGAAATAACTGTGCTCTCAGAAGTCATTCGAGCAGCAGTACACCATTCCAACGCTCTGTCAAACTTGTTTGACACTAATTCATGCGAAGGATGAGAAGGATGAACTACATCAAGCAAAGGCTGAGCTTCATCACTTGTCACCCGACGGCGCTTCCTGGTGGCAAAATCCTCCCACTCAGAAGGAGAGGAGGAGGATGCCAAACAAGCACCGGAGTTAGAAATAGGAGCAGCACTTGCTGGGACCACACCTTCATCGGACGCCAACATAGTTGCCTCGGATGCCCGAAGAGTCTTCTTCGGGGGTGCACCATGGAGTTCACCAACGAGGCTCACCAGCAGGAGTGTCGGCAGCACCATCGGCAATGGAGTGATCAAGATCTTCCTGGGAAAGACGAGCGATCACTTCAGGCAAAGGAGGCGTAGGGACGGCATCAACAGAAGTTGCAGGAGTCTAACTTGAAGATTCACCGCCAGCAGTCGCCTTACGCTTGGAGGATTCACTAGCTGAAACCACCACACTGGCCCCAACCACCACCGACACAACCCTTTTCTTGCAAGATTTTGCTCGATAAAGTTCGGGTTGATCTTGGGAGCCACTATGCAAAACAACAAAAAAACCAGCCGTATCGACTGAGAAATAAACGACAGCGACAACAATGGGGAAACCCTAGTTTTCTAAAGCTTCCGACAGACCAACAAACTAAACCCCAAGTATAACTACTGTGCAGTTTACTTCGGGGGGAAGAGGGGAAAGAGATGAGAAATCAAAAAACTCACTTGTTCGAAATGGATAGAGCTGTCGTTGGAGTACGAGGAATACGGAAGCGAGCCGAAGGACGAAAGGTTGCTTTGGCACTTTAGCAAATCTATCTTGCGAAGTCGGGATAGATGGAGAGTACCCACGAAGGCTTTAAATAGCCTAAGGTATAAGACGACGGTTGAAGGCTAAGGACAACCGACAACCCAGATCGAAACGAGGCTTCGAAATCCGCAAAAAGCAAGATCAATGGTCGAAGGGATGCCACATGGAAACATGTGGAAGCGAGCAACTGATGCAGAGAAACCTCCAATCGTCGCACTGCCATTAAAATAATGGATGTATTTCCGATTCATTGGAAACAGTGAATGGTACACAAAAGCAGGAAAACGTTTGAACTTCGCAGAAGGGAAACGTGCGGACTTTGCAATAAATGAAGTAGTGGGGAAGATTAACGCATCTTCCCGAAACGCATCTTCACAATATTTCTATAAGATCATTATTCGGCGAGGAATGAAAAGTTAAGTGATAAGTTTTATCATTAATACTTTGATATTCAATGCAATACTTCGGCAGGAGACGGGGAAATTTTGAGGCCAACATGAATAAAGAAATGTCTATTCATTAAATTGAGGGTACATCTTTACAAAAGAACAACTCCCTAAGCCTTTTCTTCATTGTTGCTCGAGGGACCCCCGGGTCGGGAGGACTTTTCTCGGGACCATGAGAAGAGCCTTCCTCAAGAGTGGCATCGGCTGAATCCTCTAAAGCAACAACTTGAGACTCGGCTTGTGATTTCTCCTCTGGAAGTGCCGGCTCGTCATTCGGATATGCCTCATATTGAGGGTCAGCTAGAAAAGGATCATCTTCTCCCACGAGCCCGGTCCTGGAAGATCCATACCAACTTTCCCGAAGACCTCCGGGTGGCATACCTCACGAAAAGGAGCAATGTCGAAGTCGGGGATCGTTCCAAGGATCTGCTCCCAAACGTCGTTCCGCCCCCATGCGATAAGCCCGAATGTTGTAGAAACCCTAGCAATTCGGGGAAAGGTACGCTGTTCGGGTATTTCCGAATGCACTCCTTCCGAAGGTCCGGCTTTATATGCTCAGGCTTGCTAGGGATTGCCAACTTCAGATGTTCTTCGAGCTCCCTACTTTTGATTTCAAGGCTGTCACCAAACAACGTGGCAGCTGCCTTTTGCTTCCTGGCCTCATGCTCGGCAGCAGAGACACGAATTTTCGAAGCTTCAAGAGCTTCCTTGAGGGAGATCACTTCTTCCTCATGCTTTTTCTGCAGCTCCACAATAGCTGCAGTCAGTTGGTCTATTTCAGAATTGGCCTTGGCCAATTTCTCTTCACAATTTTGCAGCAAGGAGCTGGTGCGACCAACCCGGCTCAATGCTTCCATGTGTTGATAAAAGCTCAACACAGCATTCCTGGGAAGACGGAAGATATCAGAAGAAGTCATAAGAAATTATGAAAACATAAGTAAGCAAGAAGACCGGTACCTTTTAGATTGACTAACAAGGGAGGTGTCATCCAGGGCTTCAAACTCTCGGCGATCGAAGGAGCAAGAGCGAGGGAGCTCCACTCTGCAGCTTTCTCAGGATCCCGAGTGACCCTGTCGGTCATCTTCAGGGTCCAATGGGGGATGAAGACTCCCTCACCATCCGTCGAAGCTTTGGATTTTTTGTTGGAGGGAGCATCAATTGTGTCATGCCTCCTCTTGGTTCGGACGGAGGAGGAGACGTTAGCCCTCTCCAACATTGGTTTCTTCCCTTTACCCGAAGCATCAGCTACATGCCTGATATTCCTGATACCCCTATAAGAGGGGTCGGGAGAGGGAAGAGAAGCCTCTTGATCTGTAGTCAAGACCCTAGGCGATCGTTGCTCGGCTGTCACAACGGCCCTAGCGGCCTTCACCCGCAGGCTTTCAAGGTTCGTTCTGGGAGGCACTGCGAAGAAGAAGGACAAGAATCAGAATTCAAGACATATCACTTCAGTCAAATCAAAGGATGATGGTTAGAAGCTCACAATGAGCCAAGCCCCAGTACTGAAGGATGGAGTTATACTCCATTTCATATCCATGTATCTCTTGATACCACGGAATGGATTTGATCTTCCTGATGGCCGCCTCGTCTTCTTTGGATAAGGGAAGGCCCCGGTTACTTTCAGACGAAGAAGTAAACCTCCTCCAGGTGGTCGGGAAGTTAAGATCTGATGGAGGCGCTCGACAGAAAAAGTATCGTTCGCGCCATCTTTTGTGATTAGAAGGGCAAGTTCCTTTGACAAGGATGCTGCCCCTCCAATCAAGTTCAGCCTTATTGCGTTTGGAAAAAAGACCCATCCGGGAGGATGGGAGATAGAAAGAACATGAAAATGTACAAAAAGAGAAAGAGATGGCGTAATGCCAAGCTCAAAACACAAACCCAAGAAGCCGACAATGAGACGCCAACTATTGGGGAGGAGCATTCCGGGACAAATGTTCCAGTGATTCAAAACTGCAGGAGAATAAAGGATTAAAAAGGGAAAGCGAACCCCGCTTTCCAGTGCATCTATGTACAGAGAAAATTCACCCGAAAGGGATGAATCAACCCTCTCATCAGGGTGGGGAGCCCTAACCTGATATGAGGAAGGAAGGTCAAAATCTTGGACAGCTGAAAGAAGGGTTTCTCCATTATAAATGGAAGGAACAGAGCCAGGCCCACCATTGGACCCGGAGGTTTGAGGCTGCCTAGAAGACTCGACAATCTTGGAAGATCCGGACTCGAGAAGGACGGGGAGAAGTTTCGGTTTTTCTTTCAAAACCTTTTTGAGAAACTTCAGCGAACTCCTGCCAGAGGACGGTTAGGGTTTTGTTATCACTATCCAACTGTTCGGGAGCAGGAGAAGCAAAAGCATCACTGCTATCACCAACATGGGGTACTAAAGAAGCCCTATCGTCCGCCATTACTCGTTATAGTAAACTACAAAAAGAGAAGACCAGTAAACTTACTGATTCAGTGAGATGGAAGCTTGAGAGCAGGAAGGCGCGAAACAGACAACAAAGGTTCAAATTCCAGATAGGAAGAATGAAACCTACGAAGACAATGAACCGCTTTTAAAACTCCCGCACGAGTGTTCGGGAATCTGAACGATTGAGATTGATTCAAAATCAACGATCAAGATTCAAAGATGTTTTGAAAGTTTGAACTCACGAATCCGAAATAGGCGTTCGGAAACCGTCGCTTGGATGACGTGAGCCACGACAGATCAATTGCAACGAAGATACGTGGCCTTACACTCACAACGCTCGAGGAAAAGTGACCACCGCATTAAATGTGATATGACATTTAATGAAGCACGCAGAGATCATCACCTGACGACGAACCCAGTTAAAAACCAAGCCCTCGGGATCGACCGAACGCTTGGTCTGGGGGGCTCGTGATATGGAGAGTTTATGATCTGACCGGGTTCATACCTGGTCCGACCCTCGATCCCGGTCGAGACGGAGAAAACCGAATCGCTCCCTAGCGAACCGGAGCCGGAAGATGTCTTGCTGAAGAAGCTGGATTATTCTGCTGCAAGCGTGCCCTAATCTTACTTATGAATTAGGGTAATCACCCTGATGACAGCAGACTCAAACTGACGGCTGCGGATAATCATCATCAAAGGGATAACTATCGCATAACCTAACGGTTATCTCAGGAGTCCTCTACTAGCCCAAACTAGTAGAAGTCTATCGCTCAACGGATCTTATTGATAAGATCCAACGACTACCCGAAGAAGGCTCGAGTGCACCCAACGAAGGAGATTCGAAGGTACACTCTATATAAACCTCACTACCATACAAGGTGAGGGACGGATCAATCGATCAAAAAGAATACTATACGAGACTCGAGTTCGGATACATGCGATAGATCCAAACTATCAGCGTCCTGCTATCTAGATCACCTTTCCCGTTTCTTCATTCATTAGCTCTGTGCTTCTAGCAGAGCCGTTTGTGATTAAGTTCATCAATTGACTTAGCCTTCGGAGGTGGACTCCCGACCCCAGCGGTCGGGCCACATCTGACGCTTTCGTTTTGCAGGACATCACGTGGAGATCCAAGGGCTGAGCAGATTTTGGACGCATCACCGGGTGTATAGTAAAGACTGACTGGTGTGCTTCCTTCAATATTTCCTTTTTAATTTCTTCGTTTGCATGCACGCACAGTCTTCCTCTAAACAATAAAGCACCATCCATGGATATACCAAAGTCGGGGTCCGACTCAGGATTCGAAGAAATCTTCTCAACTTTGATCAAAAGTCCTTGGTCGAACCTCTGCAGAGCAACAATCTTATCTCTAAGGCCAGATCTCGCCATCATGGCAGAAAGAATAAAATCTGAATTCTCAGGGACAATTTCCAAATCAAAGCTCTCAATAGAAGACCACAATGGTAAACTCAAAGCATTCAAATCCAAAGTCTTCTTCTGGTTCTTCCTACTAAGAGCATCAGCAACAACGTTTGCCTTTCCAGGGTGATACTGAATATCACAATCATAATCAGAGACTAGTTCCAACCATCTCCTTTGTCTCATGTTCAACTCCTTTTGGGTAAAGAAGTATTTCAAACTCTTATGATCCGTGAAAATGGCAATCTTCTCACCGTAGAGGTAATGTCTCCAAATCTTCAAAGCAAAGACAACAGCGGCAAGTTCTAGATCGTGAGTGGGGTAATTCCGCTCATAATCTTTCAATTGCCAAGAGGCATAGGCTACGACCCTGCCATGTTGCATCAGTACGCAACCCAATCCAATCTTTGACGCATCGGTAAAAACTGTCATACCACCGGAACTATCAGGTATAGTCAAAACCGGGGCACTTGTCAATCTATCTTTCAACTCTTGGAAATTTTTCTCACAGGCGTCAGACCAAACAAACTTCTCTTCTTTCCTGGTTAACTTAGTCATAGGAGCAGCCAACTGAGAAAAGTTCTCAATAAACCTTCTGTAGTAACCCGCCAATCCAAGAAAACTTCTTATTTCCGTTACCGACTTCGGTCTTTCCCAATCAGCCACAGCTTGAACTTTTTCAGGATCGACATGAATACCTTCGGCTGAAACCACATGGCCAAGGAATACTACTCTTTTAAGCCAGAAATCACACTTGCTAAACTTAGCGTACAACTTCTTTTCTCGCAATCTTTGCAAAGTGAAACTTAGATGGCTCGCATGCTCTTCTTCGCTCTTCGAATAGATCAAGATGTCGTCGATGAATACAATTACAAACTTATCAAGCACATCGTGAAATACTCGGTTCATGAGGTCCATGAACACCGCAGGAGCATTGGTCAATCCGAAGGGCATGACCCTAAACTCGTAGTGGCCATACCGTGTTCGGAAAGCTGTCTTGAAGATATCACTAGACTTCACTTTCAATTGGTGATATCCGGATCTTAAGTCAATCTTTGTGAACACAACTGCACCCTTTAACTGATCGAAGAGATCATCAATTCTGGGCAGCGGGTATCTATTCTTGATAGTCAGCTTATTCAACTCACGGTAGTCGATGCACAGGCGCATACTACCGTCTTTCTTCTTGACAAACAAGACTGGAGCTCCCCAAGGTGATACACTAGGTTGTACGAAACCTCTATCAATGAGCTCATTCAACTGGTTTTGCAACTCTTTCAACTCAGTAGGAGCCATCCTATACGGAGCTTTAGATACCGGAGCGGCACCAGGGACGAGATCAATAGAAAACTCGACATCCCTGTCTGGAGGCACTCCCGATAGATCATCGGGGAAGACATCAACAAAGTCACGAGACAACCCCGACTTCATCGACTCTTTTCTCCACTTTACCCTTGCCTTCAGATGAAGCATCATCCACTAGGGCATAGACTTGCATCAGTGCAGACATCACCTTCTTACAAACCCTTCTCTTCTCACCATGGAATTCTAAGACCGAACTTCCACAAATATGGAACTGAATCTTCATTGAGGAACAAAGAAACACAGCTTTGTGGGCTGTTAACCAATCAATTCCCAAAATAACATCGAAGTCCTTCATATCAAGAAGTACAAAATTGGCTTCCAAGTTCTTCTCACCAATCATCACAGGACATTTAGATAACCCCTTATCTAGTTTCACAACAGGACCAGTAGGTGTACTAATCAATAAACAACTAGACAACCTCTCAGGGATTAGGTCAGTCTTCTTGATGAATGCAGATGACATGAACGAATGAGATGCACCCGTAGCAAATAAGACAAATGCAGAAATAGAAGCAACTAACAATGTACCTGTAATCACTTCATGGCTTGGATCCTGCTCAGCACTAGAAATACTGAACACTCTACCAGAGGGAGGAGTAGGAGCACTCTTCACCACTGGAGCAGGCTGCTGGTGTCACGCCCTCCCAGCCGGTACCCTATCTGGCATACCCGAGAGTGTGATCCACAGCCCGAAGATCAGGTATCGAGTGATCAACCTCCCACATAAACAATAACATAATCATGAACAATCATAACATGGGTGCGGAAGATAAATCATAGATCCAATAAAGAAAGAATGAATCATAACTGAATCAGAATAATAGATATAATCAGAGTATCAAACAGATAAGTAAAGTGAAGCAAAAATCCCACTTTACATCCAGCGGAAAAGTAGCTCTAAAAGAATAAACTAGACAAAACCTAATCCCAGTAACAAGTACATTGGGTAACTAAGTTATTCTCCACTTTATAGACAACATCCTTGTAAGTGTAAATCTCATAAATAGCACAAGGACGCTTCCACTCAATGGTCGGACTAAGCATCGTACGGAGCATAACCACTCGCGGGATCTTCAGAGTAATTGTGGTAACCGCAATCACCTTCCTGGAGATATGCCTCTTCGCCTTGCGCTTCTTCATAGGGACCGTCATAGTACTCAGTACCTGCAGGATAGTCTAACAACATTGTACAATAAAGGAATGAGTTTCGAAGAAACTTAGTAAGGCAGTTAAAAATCCATAATAACATAAATGGCAGGATTCCGAACAAACATAAATGCAATATGACATGAGACAAACAATGAATGAATGAATCTAACTCTATGTATGCTTTGGTCTCTATTGGCGGACATGCTTTAAGTCATAGCACCGTACTTCTTTAGGAAAGTCCACTCACATCCTCAACCATTTAAGATATCTTGGATTCTCTCACGGATCATTTCACCGGTCTTGAGCAGCCGATTGGTAATGGGTCCTTCATCCCTCGGGACAAACCTTGGCGAGGGGGTTAAGTCAACACACTCTCTCACAACCATTTGGTATAAGTCTTGGCGCATGTCGGGGTAAAACCTAGCCAAATGCAAGTCTTCTACTTGGCTACATCAAGTCGGATCCAGATACTTCCATTCCTCGTCCCACGACGATCCTTTCCGGTATCCTTCACACTAGAGTCAACGTATCCTATGGCACCGACCAACTCGGACTACGGACTCATCAACCCTATTGATCATCCACATATGGTAAACGGGAAGCTCTCACGTCCTCTCACGGGTTGGTTACCGGTCTTAAGCGCCCGTGAGCCCAAGTCTAACCATATGCAACCCTACCAATAAATGGCCCCCACAATGTGATTCCTGTCCTCTCACGGGTTGGTTACCGGTCTTGAGCACCCATGAATCCCCATTGCTACCACGGGTCGTTCGGTCTCAATACCCCTCCGATTAGGGTCGACATAACAGGACATCCTAGCCAAACACTACTAGACAATCCTAGATATGTCATCCAACAGTTTAGGAAGGTGTCCAGAGGGCATCTCCGGAAACATCCCATAATATTCCCGTAGTAGTCCAAGGACAGAAGTGTCGAAAGGACACCTCTCCTTTCCAAACCATACGTAAGCATACACATGCATCAATTCATATCATCACATATATGGTAACTTCATATATGGAAAGAAATCAGTAATTACAATCACTTGTATAACATTGGTAAGTAAATCATACATGAATCAATTTAATATGAATAAGTAATGCTACTGTAATCAAAGTTATGCAACAGTAGTATATCATTGTAAGAATCTAATTTAGGAAACATATTAATGATATTCAAATATAGAAACTAGATTCATGCTATCTATGTAATTAAGGAAATAACCATCCTTACCTTTTTTAACTCGCAAAGGGATCCTAAGAAATCAAGTAAGATCTTGGCAAACTTGAGAAGATGGTCCTAAACAAGTATATACAACATATTAGGAAAGATCCCTAACAGAAAAGATATCAAAACATCCGAAACAGACCAAATCCGGAGTTGCTTTGTACTCATTGGTCGAGTGGATTGGTCGAGTGGTCCAGTCGACCAATCAATCGACCAATGCAGAGACGGTAGCCTATAAAATCAGAGTTTTAAGATATGAAATCCGAATTTGGTGGTTCAAAAGGGTACTAATCAAGGGGTAGACTACATCAGTAGTATTCTAACAAATAGGGGACCTCAAAACACCAATCAAATCAAGATATCAAGATCCAAATTAGGAAACAAAAAGTTACCATAATTAACTCAAACATGGATCTTGATGAATTTGAAATAGAAAACAAAGACAAGAACAATAGGAGGATGGATCATTGCTTTCGGTAATGAAAACATGAAAACATACATAGGTCTTCATGGAATAAGGCTTAGAAGCATAAATCTAAATAAGGAAATAAAACCTACCATATATGTAACTATCATGCATCATGAAGAACACATAGTATGGTAGAAGAGAACATCTAGAAATCTATAGATTATGGATCATGGAAAGAAAACACAGTAATTACTACTAACATGATCAAAAAAAGAAGATCCAAAGAGATCAGAATTCAGATTAGAAGTTTAACAGAGATTAAATCATGGTTTGATCATGAATCCTTCAAAAGCTTGCAATGATCATGGTTAAGATCATTGTTCTAGCCTTAAATCCTTAGGATGATCATGAGAACATGTTCAGAGATGTTTGCAACAGAGAATGCATCATCTCTTCTACTGTCTCAACTCAAAAAGGAAAGAAAAACAAAGATGGAGGAGAAGAAGAGAGAGTAGACATACCTTTTGATGCAAAAAGAAGAGTTCCGACGAAGATCCGTCAAGAAAACACCAAGGATGCAAGAGAGATGACTTGCAGAGGTCTTTGGTTCGTTCCAGAGGGTTTGGAGGCAGCAAATACGAAGTGGACTCGAGGTTGGACTTAAATAGAGCAAGAACAACCTAATTGCCAAAGACAGCACTCATTGGTCGAGTGGATTGGTCGATCGGCCCGGTCGACCAATGCGACCAATCAATGCACAAGGCCAAAACAGGGAATTGAAGGTCCAGATCAAATCCAATCCTAAAGGGGTTTTGCACACAAGTCAAGTGACTTACCTAATAGGTAGAAATGCCTTCAAACCAAGATAGAGAGCAATCCAAGTCCATCAACTAATTAGATCTTCATCAGGATTCAGTTTCCATAAATAGAACCTCATCATCAACTTTCATGGATTCAAAGCCAGACACCAAGTCCTCTACTGGGATGGCCCAAAGCTGACTTCTTACTTTACTTCGGGTCATCGGACCTACAAATAACAAGGTTTCCGGGTCAAGGTTAGGGCTGGGTTTTACAGCTGGACAGGCCGCTTCGGACAGGCACGAGCGAAATGACCAGCTTGGTTGCAGTAAAAGCAAACAGGATTGCTGGGTCCAACTGGGGCAGCTGCAACAGAGGGCTTCTGAACAAAAGGTCTAGGATTCGCATTCATAGGTCTAGCACTTGCACTCACTGGTGGTCGGTTTCCGCCATACTGTCTAAACTGGCCGGGCTGCTAAAAACCCGAGTTCTGACCTACACTCCTAGGCTGAAAAGTAGGAGTGGGGTAGGGTGTAGGTCTCACAAAACGCCGATCATTACGATCCACCAACCCAGGGTTCCTTGGCTGCCAGGGCCTTTGCACACATGCACTTTCCTTCTCTGTTTCTTCCAACTTCTTCGAGTTCTGCACCACTTGAGCATAGCTCACTATAGGCTGGACTGTGAGGTAAGCTTTAATGGCAGGACACAGTCCTTTGAAGAACTTCTTCGCTTTGGCGAGATCGACCTTCAGAGAATCTGGAGCAAAGAAATGAAGCTCCTCAAACTTCTGTTGGTACTCCAACACAGACAAAGATCCTTGTGTGAGAACCATAAACTCAGCTTCCTTCGCATCTTTCACCGCCTCGGGGAAATAATTCAAGCAAAAAGCCTCCTTGAACAACTCCCAAGTTACAACTCCTGCATGCAAACCTTCCAAAACAGGCCGAGTGGAGGTCCACCATGCATCAGCTTCTTGTTGCAACTTCTGTTCAGCAAACAAAATCTTCTGAGCTTCCGAGCATTGCAAATGTCGGAAAGCCTTCTCCAACTCACGAAGCCACTTGTTAGGAAACAAGGGGTCCTTGGTAACTCCAGTGAAAGTGGGTACTTGCATCTTCAGAAAACTCTCCATCAGGCGAGTATGAGGAGTTCCAGCTAAACCTCCCGCATTCAAGACTGCGGCATGAGGATTCACATTAGCACCAATTCGAGTCTCATTGTGCAAAGTCATGAAACCCACCAACATCTGGTTGAATTGAGCTGCTTGCTGCTGCATCATATTGCCCATAATATTGGCAATATCACGGAAGCTTCCAACATTCGGGGCACCGGGTATCTCATGGGTACCCTGATCAACATTAGGTATCTCACCACCTCCATGAGGTATTTCACCACCTCCATGAGGTATTTCACCACCTCCTTGAGGTATTTCACCACCTCCTTGACCACTGGATTCACCACGCCCACTTCTCAGAGTAACCATTCTGCAAAACTGAGAACATCAAAATACCGAATTTCGAAGTTTCAACATAAACCACAAGTCCAAATGATTTGAAAACTTAAATCATGCTTAAATATATCCATATAGTCATCAAACAATAATCCATAAGGAAAAAATCACATTTTCCAAAAATTCAACAGAAAATGAGGTCTCTGTGACCATTGGTCGAGTGATTGGTCGACTGACCCAGTCGACCAATGAGTCGACCAATCAAGACAGAATGCGAAAATTCGCATTATAAGCCTCATTTCCACATTCCAACTTCATTTTATCCCCTTTCAAAGGTGAGAGAGCTCTAGGGAAAGTCTCCAAAGGTTCTTACAAGTGTTCTTGAGGTGTTTTGGTGCTTCAACAACAACACTTCAACACACAACCATCACAACAAGGTAAATCTTTCATTCTTTCATCCATTTTCATCTTCTCATGCTTGCATTTCAATCAAAACCATGCTTTGCTTGTATCCAATGCTAGAAATCATGCTTAGGAATGCTTAGAAACATATTACTTAGGTTTTAAACACAATGCCATGCATAGACAACAAGTTCTAACATATTGGTGTTCATCTCGCAACGTTTTCATACCGAAATTGTTATCTTTAGAAAATTTTCGTTTTCTCACAAACCGCTTGAAATTTCCGCACGAAATCAAATGCTACATGCTCAAGATGATATTGTAGATAGGTCCATAAAATTTTATTTAACCAATTTAAATTTTTCAAAAATCCAATTTTGACCTAAATTGCAAAATCCCCAAATTTTCCTTCTTGCTGAATTTTTTGCTTTAATTCAAGTTTTCGATCGATTTTCTTCAAACAAACTTCATAGACATGAAATTCCAAGTATTGCGCACATGCTAGTATGTTCAAATCAAATTTTCCCCAAATTTTAAATTTTTCGAAAAATTACGAAAATACCCTTTTGGCTCAAATCTCAAAGTAGCACTAACTGGAAATGTCTCTTGTCTCTATCACAGATACACACTATGCAGAGGGGAGGGCGAGGACGAGGTAGAGGTCGTGGTCGCATTGTAGGGGCACTTAGGGGCAGAGGTCAGGTTCCTTCAGAGCCTAGACAAGAGGTTCGGAGACCGGACATGTTCGACACACCTCAGGCCGAGTTTTTGTACGAGGCCTACTTCAGTTACTGTAACATCGATTTGGGACGTCTACTTCACCTACGCCAGCTACGAGTCTTTAGGATTCGGCAGAGATTCGACACGTTGCAGTGGACTCATCTCTTCACTGAGGATCTGCCGGTATACCCGGAGCTAGTGAGGTTGTTCTTCAGCAACCTTACTTACACAGAGGAGGCTCGAGGTCAAGGACATCCACTTAGACTTGTCCTCAGGAGCAGGGTCTTCCAGACTCAGATTCGCTTTTCCACCCGAGCACTGGCTGAGATCTTGCAGGTTCCTTACTATCCACAACAGTGTGTGTGGATACCTGCAGGAGCAGATTTTGACAGCTATCTGATGCCGTACGAGCTATGCGAGATATGCTCTACACTATGGGATAGTCGTCGATGCTTCGCTCCGTGGACCAGCGGACGGATGACGGATTCTGCACGGATTATCGGTCGCATAGTCGGCCGAAACATTATGCCGAAGGCCGGACATCACCATCGGGTCACAGTGATGGAGGCCTTAGTCATCTACCGCATCTACATGGGCTTCGAGATCGATCTCTCCTACATCATTCAGCAGGTCATGCTGGACTTGGTTCTGCGGCCTAGCATTCGGAACCTTTGCTATGGGAGGCTACTGACCTTGATCTTCAGGCATTTCAGGGTGAGTTTCGAGGATACACCAGTGGACACTGGTTCACAGGGATACGTCATCGGAACTCGGACCATTCGTCAGATGAGACTGCAGCAGTCTGAGAGATCTTCTGGTCCGGAGGGTGAGGATGATGAGGAGTCAGAGGATGGAGGAGAGGATATCGGTCCTGATAGTGATGATCAGGCCGGAGACAATACAGAGATGCACGAGGCTGAGCCAGTGCATCACGAGTTTCCTTCATCACACTTCGAGGCAGGTGGCCCTTCTCATGCAGTTCAAGAGACTTCAGATCTTGGGGCACAGATGAGATCGATGACTTCCATGCTAGAGAGGATGGAGGTCAGACAAGAGCAGATGTATGAGACCCGAAGTAAAGTAAGAAGTCAGCTTTGGGCCATCCCAGTGGAGGACTTGGTGTCTGGCTTTGAATCCATGAGAGTTGATGATGAAGTTCTATTTATGGAAACTGAATCTTGATGAAGATCGGATTAGTTGATGGACTTGGAGTGCTCTCTATCTTGGTTTGAAGGCATTTCTACCTATTAGGTAAGTCACTTGACATGTGTGCAAAACCCCTTTAGGATTGGATTTTATCTGGGCCTTCAATTCCCTGTTTTGGAATTGCTGTCAGCATTGGTCGACTGATTGGTCGACTGGACCAGTCGACCAATCCACTCGACCAATGAGTGCTGTCTTTGGCAATTAGGTTTTTCTTGCTCTATTTAAGTCCAATCTCGAGTCTACTTCGTATTTGCTGCCTCCAAACTCTTTGGAACGAACCAAAGACCTCTGCAAGTCATCTCCCTTGCATCCTTGGTGATTTTCTTGACGGATGTTCGTCGAAACTCTTCCTTTTCATCAAAAGGTATGTCTACACTCTCTTCTTCTCCTCCATCTCTGTTTTTCTTTCCTTTTTGAGTTGAGACAGTAGAGGAGATGCTGCATTCTCTGTTGCAAACATCTCTGGACTTGTCTCTCATGATCATCCTAAGGATTAATGGCTAGAACAATGATCTTAACCATGATCATTGCAAGCTTTTGAAGGAATCATGATCAAACCATGATCTAATCTTTGTTTAACTTCTGATTTGAATTCTGATCTCCTTGGATCTTCTATATTGATCATGTTAGTAGCCAATTGCTGTGTTTTCTTTTCATGATCCATGATCTATCAATCTCTAGTTGTTTCTCTTCTACCATACCATGTTTTCTTCATGAATCATGATAGTTACATATATGGTAGGTTTTGTTTCCTTATTTAGATTTATGCTTTTAAGCCTATTTCCTTGAAGATCTAAGTATGCTTTTCATGATACCTTTACCTGAAGCAATGATCCATTCTCCTATTGTTCTTGTCTTTAATTTCTATCTTGAATTCTTCAAGATCCATGGTTGATCTAATTATGGTAACTTTTTGTTTCCTAATTTGGATCTTGATGGCTTGATTGGATTAGTGTTTTGAGGTCCCCTATATGTTAGGATACTACTGATGTAGTTTACCCCTTGATTAGTACCCTTTTGAACCACCAAATTCGGATTTCATATCTTAAAACTCTGTTTTTTAGGCTGGTTATCATATTGCATTGGTCGTTGATTGGTCGACTGGACCAGTCGACCAATCCACTCGACCAATGAGTACAGCAACTCCAGAATTGGTCTGTGTTGGATGTTTTGGTATCTTTTCTGTTAGGGATCTTTCCTAATATGTTGTATACACTTGTTTAGGACCTTCTTCTCAAGTTTGCCAAGATCTTACTTGATTTCTTAGGATTCCTTTGCGAGTTATAAAAGGTAAGGATGGTTATTTCCTTAATTACATAGATAGCATGAATCTAGTTTCTATATTTGAATATCATTGATATGTTTCCTTAATTAGATTCTTACAATGATATACTACTGTTGCATAACCTTGGTTACAGTAGCATTACTTGTTTATGATTAATTGATTCATGTATGATTTACTTACCAATTATATACAAGTGATTGCAATTGTTGATTTCTTTCCATATATGAAGTTACCATATATGTAATGGTATGAATTGATGCATGTGTATGCTTAAATATGGTTTCGGAAGGAGAGGTGTCCTTTTGACACTTCTGTCCTTGGACTACTACGGGAATATTATGGGATGTTTCCGGAGATGCCCTATGGACACCTTCCTAAACTGTTGGATGACATATCTAGGATTGTCTAGTAGTGTTTGGCTAAGATGTCCTGTTATGTCAGACCCTAATCGGAGGGGTATTGAGACCGAACGACCCATGGTAGCAATGGGGATTCATGGGCGCTCAAGACCGGTAACCAACCCGTGAGAGGAAAGGAATCACATTGTGGGGGCCATTATTTGGTAGGGTTGCATATGGTTAGACTTGGGCTCACGGGCGCTCAAGACCGGTAACCAACCCGTGAGAGGACGTGAGAGCTTCCCGTTTACCATATGTGGATGATCAATAGGGTTGATGAGTCCGTAGTCAGGGACTATGAGGACTCTAGTGTGAAGGATACCGGAAAGGATCGTCAGGGACGAGGAATGGACGTATCTGGATCTGACTTGATGTAACTAAGTAGAAGACTTGCATTTGGCTAGGTTTTACCCTGACATGCGCCGGTACTTAGACCAATGGTGATGTGAGAGAGTGGTGACTTAACCCCCAGCCATGGAATGTCCCGAGGGATGCCGGACCCATTACCAACTGATGATGAGTGATTAAGACCTTCCTAAAGAAGTACGGTGCTATGACTTAAAGCATGTCTGCCAATAGAGACCAGCATACATAGAGTTAGATTCATTCATTCATTGCTTGTCTCATATCATATTGCATTTATGTTTGTTCTGAAATCCTGTCATTTATGTTATTATGGATTTAACTGCCTTACTGAGTTTCTTTGAAACTCATTCCTTTATTGTACAATGTTTGTTAGACTATTCTGCAGGTACTGAATATTATGACGGTCCCTATGAAGAAGAACAAGGCGAGGAGGCATATCTCCAGGAAGGTGATTGCGGTTACAACAATTACACTGAAGATCCCGCAAGTGGTTATGCTCCGTACGATGCTTAGTCCGACCATTGAGTGGAAGCGTCCTTGTGCTGTTTATGAGATTTACACTTATAGGGATGTTGTCTATAAAGTGGAGAACAATTTAGTTACCCATTGTACTTGCTACTGGGATTAGGTTTTGTCTAGTTTATTCTCTTTTAGAGCTACTTTTCCGCTGGTTGTAGAGTGGGATTTTGCCTCACTTTACTTATCTGTTTTTGACACTCTGATTATATCTAGTACTCTGGTTTATATATGATTCATTCTTTCCTTATTGGATTTATGGTTTATCTTCCGCACTTTTATTATGATTGTTCATGATTATATTATTGTTTATGTGGGAGGTTGATTACTCGATACCTGATCTTCGGGCTGTGGATCACACTCTCGGGTATGCCAGATAGGGTACCGGCTGGGAGGATGTGACATCAGATCTTGGGGCACAGATGAGATCGATGACTTCCATGCTAGAGAGGTTTGAGGTCAGTCAGGAGCAGATGTATGAGAGGATGGAGTCTCGACAGGATAGGATAGAGCATCAGGTGACTCAACTAGCGGAGGAGTTCAGAGCATACAGAGATCAGAGGAGATCACCTAGATAGACTGTACCCTAGGATTTTCATTTATGCATTTCAGATGTAATCGTTGTAAAAGCTTTTGAAATTAATGAAGTTCATTTTGTTTCACTTAATTATTGTATATTATGCACCTTTCTTTTATTTGCATTAGTGACATTTGTTTAAGTATAATTATGGTATGTTATTCAGAAATGTTCTGTTATGCTTCATGGGTTAAGTTTCTAATCCAAGTGTTCTATTATTCACTTCTAAGAGTAGAGGAGTCATTTCAGATCAATGACTCAGGAATGTTCAGTTATTGTCTTTTGTGGTTAGGATTTCCTCGAACCTTGGGCTCTGATACCAATCTGTCACATCCTCCCAGCCGGTACCCTATCTGGCATACCCGAGAGTGTGATCCATAGCCCGAAGATCAGGTATCGAGTAATCAACCTCCCACATAAACAATAACATAATCATGAACAATAATAATCGAAGTGCAAAAGATAAACCATAGATCCAAATAAGAAAAGAATGAATCATATATAAATCAGAGTACTAGATATAGTAAGAGTGTCTAAATCAGATAAGTAAAGTGAGGCGAAATCCCACTCTACAACCAGCGGAAAAGTAGTTCTAAAAGAGAATAAGCAGGATACAATCTAATCCCAATAGCAGGTACAATAGGTAACTAAATTGTTCTCAATCTTATAGACAATATCTCTATAAGTATAAATCTCATAAACGGCACAAGGGCGCTTCCACTCTATGGTCGGACTAAGCATCGTACGGAGCATAACCACTCGCGGGATCTTCAGTGTAATTGTCATAACCGCAATCACCTTCCTAGAGATATGCCTCTTCTCCTTGCGCTTCTTCATACGGGCCGTCATGATATTCAGAACCTGTAGAATTGTCTAACAAGCATTGTACAATAAAGGAATGAGCTTCAAAGAAACTCAGTAAGGCAGTTAAATCCATAATAACATAAATGGCAAGATTTCAGAACAAACATAAATGCAATATGGTATGAGACAAACAATGAATGTATGAATCTAACTCTACATATGCTGGTCTCTATTGGCAGACATGCTTTAAGTCATAGCACCGTACTTCTTTAGGAAGGTCTCAATCACTCATCATCAGTTGGTAATGGGTCCGGCATCCCTCGGGACATTCCATGGCTGCGGGTATAGGTCACCACTCTCTCACATCACCATTGGTCTAAGTATCGGCGCATGTAAGGGTAAAGCCTAGCCAAATGCAAGTCTTCTACTTAGTTACATCAAGTCAGATCCAGATACGTCCATTCCTCATCCCTGAAGATCCTTTCCGGTATCCTTCACACTAGAGTCCTCATAGTCCCTGACTACAGACTCATCAAACCTATTTGTCACATCCACCCAGCCGGTACCCTATTTGGCATACCCGGGATGTGATCCACAGCCCCGAAGATCCATAGTTCAGGGACCACATAATCCACATCGACGATAATACAATCATGAACAGATAATAATCATAAACTAACAATGAATGATCATGGAATTCAGAAATAAGGTGTCAGACATAATCAAAGTGCGGAAATAAATATCAAATCAGATAAATTAAGAAGGCAGTGGGCGGAATCCACTCCTTCACCAAACGGAAGTGAGGTCAAAATTTAGTTAAGTACAAGTCTCAAGTTATAAAGGTAAGTTAAAGTTATTACAATTCTTCTAAGTATACTGTCACAAAAGAAGGGGTAACTACTCATAAGTCTCCTCCATAATAAATATATCTTCTTCAAAGTTGAGGACCATGGAGACCCAACATGACTGCTCCCATACAACTCCGGGGCTAACCCTGGTACGCCTGGTAATCTTCTTCGGTATGGTCACCGAAGTCTTCAACGTAGCCAGCCTCCGGATGGTAGTATGAGGTATCCGGGTCCGCCTCGGGGAGGGTGCCATCGGAGTAATCACCTGTAGAATAGCCTAACAAAATATTGCAACAGAAAAGGAATGACTTCAAAAGAACTCAGCAAGGAAGTTATCCCACCACACATAAACCACAAGATAATCATAAAATGATGCAGATGATATGAGGCATATAATGCAATATGACTTTATTCTAAGTATGATGGTCATCTATGGTAGACATGCTTTAAGTCATAGCACCATACTTCTTTAGGTAGTCTCGAGTCACTCATCACCGGGGGAATTGGGTCCTGCATCCCTCTCGGACAAATCCATGGTTGGGGTTTCGGTCACCGCTCTCTCACATCACCGTTTGGTCTAAGTATTGGCGCATGTTAGGGTATAGCCTAGCCCAATGCAAGTCATCTACTTAATCATATCATGCCAGTTCCAGATACTTCCATTCCTCCCCTCTCGGGATCCTTTCCGGTATCCTTCACACTAGAGTCACGGATATTACTCACCGGACTCATCAACCCTATTGGTCATCCACAAATGGTAAACGAGAAGCTCTCACGTCCCTCTCACGGATCATTTCACCGGTCTTGAGTGCCCGTGAGCCCAAGTCTAGCCATTTGTAACTCTACCAATAAATGGCCCCTTTCGGGTAACCGTAATGCAATTTATGTCCTCTCACGGAGTGGATACCGGTCTTGAGCGCCCAAAAATCCACACTACTACCACGGGTTGTTCGGTCTCAATGCCCTTCCGAATCGGGTCTGATATGATAGGGACATCCTAGCCATACATCTAGACAAATCCTATGCATGTCATTCAATAACCCGGGAAAGCGTCAATGGACACCTTCGGAGAACATCCCATACTATTCCCTCCGATGTCCAAGGACAAAAGCACCAGTAGAGTACCCCTCAATTCCAAGTTATACTTAAGCAATCACATGCCCAAGTTCATCATATCAGTTCACAAGATACAGCGTCATAATAAACATTCAATTCATGACATTGACATAAGTCATCATATATTGAAATTGATAAACATGATAAAACATTGAAGTAATATAATGTAAACACAAAGCTACTGTTAAAAGACATATGTAGCAAGTCTAAGACGATAAGAATATGAAATAGAAACTATATTTACTAGGTTAGGAATACCAAGTCAAGATTTCCATATCCTAGGTAATTACATCGATAACTATCCTTACCTTGAATCGGAGAAGAGAATGGTCCAAGATCACAAGCAGTGGCCCAAATAGTCTTAAAGTCCTAAACAAGCATATATGAAAGGTTAGAGAAGAAATCGGAACAATTGGAGATCAAACGAATCGGAAGCTGGGCAAAAGTTGTCGATAAAGCAACTCTATTGGTCGATACATTTGGTCGATATTATCGACCAATAGTATCGACCAAATCAATTCCAGGACAGCAAGCTGGCTTTTCGGATTCTTGCCCAGATTTGGTCTTCCGGGTCTCGGATTGACATGAAACTTGGAGGATAGTCTAAGCACAACATGGGGACACTAATTATCAAGAAACTTTCATAATCCAATGGTCCATTTGGAAATCCCCAAATTGACATATTAAGGTTAAGAGTTGTAGATCATGGCATTGGCTATATCTCAATGCAAATTAGGGGAAAACATGGGGGATTAGGTAGGGAATCGTTTAGAAGTAACATGGAGCACATATGCAAGGTATAGATTAGGTTAATCATGAGCTTCATCTCAGTTTTGGTAAATAAAGCAAGTTGGTAAGCAATAAATCATGGAAATGTGTAGTCAATGATCATGAGGTGAATCAAGCATAGTCATATCGGTGAAAACATCATTGTATGGGGTTTAGAAGGTTCATGGCAAGGTGTATGCAAGGTTGCAGCACCTTGGCCATGGTCCCAACAGTAAAATAGAGAAAAAGATGAGTGAGAAAGTGATTAGGAGAGAGAGTCATACCTTTAAAGTGGAACAAGAAAGTAGGAATGAGTGGTTGGCAATGATTGATGAAGAAGATGCTTCACCACTACCAAGGAGGAGTTCTTGGGAGGCTCTCTCACGTTCCCAGATGTTAAAAACGCGAGAATAGGGCTCCAGTCTCGAGGAATAAATAAATAGAAAAGAATATTCCAAGAATCTTTAAATCTGGGCTCAACAGACTTGTTGGTCGATACCTTTGGTCGATGGTATCGACCAATAGTATCGACCAAAACAATCTCTGCAGAAATTTTACAGAATAGTTCAGCAACTTTAGGTGCGGACTTGGAGGGCTATACAAGGTCAAATTGCATGGGGTTTTCTCCTACAGTTCACTCAAGAGGTCTAGTTTCAGGGAGTACCTTCGGATTATGCACAGGAGTCCATTTGCTATTTCAACTATCTCGCTCTTCATCAGTGCGCAGATTCTAACTTAGCACTGGTAATGTGCTCAAGGAAGGAGCAGCATCATCAATGTCCATAAACTGGAATCCCGACATTACATCATCAACCAGTAGGGCCCATAAGTCCCTCCTACCACCACTTCGGGTCTTTGGACCTACAAACATAACAATGACCGGGTCGGGTCAAGGTTAGGTAAAAGCTGGATTTTACATTCTTCCCCCCTTAAAAGAATTTTGTCCTCGAAATTGAAAGCGTACCTGTGCTCCCAAAAAGATGAGGAAACTTCTCCTTCATTTCTTCTTCCTTTTCCCATGAAGCCTCTTCCGGGTTATGGTTCTTCCACCGAATCTTCACCAAAGGGATGGTGCGATTCCGCAGCTGCTTGTCCTTTTTATCTAGGATTTCAGCTGGTCCTTCATCGTAAGAAAGATCAGCACTAAGTCCTTCGGGTGCTTGCTGTAGTATGTGTTCCGGGTTCTCTATGTACTTCCGAAGCATCGAAACATGGAACACATTGTGAACTCCAGCAAGAGATGGAGGCAAGGCCAAGCGATAAGCAACAGGTCCAACCCTTTCCAAGATTTCAAAAGGTCCGATGATGCTGGGGGCTAAGCTTTCCTCTCACATTGAATCTCATCACACCTTTCATAGGTGATACTTTAAGGAAAACTTTCTCTCCAATAGGAAACTCCAGATCGGTCCTTCTCTTGTAGGCATAGGATTTCTGTCTTGACTGAGCAGACTTAATCCTCTCTCTAATCATGTCGACCATAGCACTTGTAGCTTCAATCATTTCCGGGCCTAAGACTTTTCTTTCACCTGTCTCAGTCCAATACAAAGGCGTTCTACAAGTGTTACCGTACAAAGCTTTAAAAGGAGCCATGTCTATTGTTGATTGATAACTGTTGTTATAGGCAAACTCCACCAAAGCTAAGTGTTCATCCCAATTTCCACCCATGTCCACCACACAAGATCTAAGCATATCTTCTAAAATTTGAATCGTCCGCTCAGATTGTCCATCAGACTGGGGATGATGAGCTGTACTCAGGTTTAATTGGGTTCCCAGGGCTTTTTGCAATCCATGCCAAAACCTTGAGGTGAACCTAGGATCACAGTCAGACACAATACTCACCGGCACACCGTGTAGACGAACCACGTTGTCCACATAGAGTCTAGCTAGCTTGTCCAAAGTGTAGGTGATCTTCATAGGTATGAAATGGGCTGATTTAGTCAACCTATCTACAACCACCCACACAGTGTCATTTCCTTTACTTGTCCGCGGCAAGCTAGTCACGAAGTCCATGGATATATCTTCCCACTTCCAACTAGGAACGGGAAGGGGCTGAAGCAATCCAGACGGAGGTTGGCCAACGGCTTTAACACGCTGACAAGTCTCGCACTTGGCAACAAAGTCTTCCACATCCGCTTTCAAGCTATTCCACCAAAAATGTTCCCTTAAGTCTTTATACATTTTGGTACCCCCGTGGATGTATTGTAAAGATCGACCGGTGTGCTTCTTTCAATATTTCCTTCTTGATTTCATCAACAAGCAGCACACAGAGTCTACCTCTAAACAATAAGGCACCATCTAAAGATGTACTAAAAGGTGGTCCATCTCTGAATTCGTGGCAACCTTCCCAATCTTCTCTCTCGGTTCAGGGTCGGAACTTTGCAAAGCGACGATCCGGTCTCTAAGGGTGGATCTTGCCGTCATGGCAAAAAGAATACAATCCGAACCCTCAGGAACCACTTCTAAGCCAAACCTTTCCATTGACAGCAACAAAGGTCAACTCAAAGCACACAAGTTCAAATCCTTCTTCTGACTCTTCCTACTAAGAGCATCCGCAACTACATTTGCTTTACCTGGGTGATATTGGATGTCACAATCATAGTCAGAAACCAACTCCAGCCATCTTCTTTGTCTTATATTCAGCTCTTTCTGGGTGAAGAAGTATTTCAAACTCTTATGATCTGTGAAGATAGCGATCTTCTCACCGTATAGGTAATGTCTCCAAATCTTTAAAGCAAAAACAACGGCGGCAAGCTCTAAGTCCTGAGTGGGATAATTCCGCTCATAGTCTTTCAATTGCCGAGAAGCATAAGCCACAACTTTGCCGTGTTGCATCAACACGCAACCCAATCCGATCATGGAAGCATCGGTGTAGACTGTCAACCCACCGGAACTATCAGGTATAGTCAAAACCGGGGCGCTTGTCAATCTAACCTTCAGCTCCACAAAATTCCTCTCGCAAGACTCGGTCCAAACGAACTTCTCTCCCTTTTTAGTTAGCTTAGTCATAGGGGCAGCCAACCTAGAAAAATTCTCGATAAATCTCCGATAGTATCCTGCCAATCCAAGGAAACTTCTTATCTCAGTCACGGTCTTCGGTCTTTCCCAATCGGTAACGGTTTGCACTTTTTCCGGGTCGACACGAATACCTTCGGCTGAAACAACATGGCCAAGAAACACTACCCTTGAGAGCCAAAAGTCACACTTGCCAAACTTAGCATAGAGTTTCTTTTCTCTCAACCTTTACAAAGTGAAGTTCAGATGTTCCGCATGCTCTTCTTCATTCTTCGAGTAAATCAAGATGTCATCAATGAATACGATCACAAACTTATCGAGCACATCATGAAATACCCGGTTCATGAGGTCCATGAACACGGCAGGGGCATTTGTTAAGCCAAAAGGCATAACTTTGAATTCATAGTGTCCATACCTTGTTCGGAACGCCGTCTTAAAGATATCACTTGACTTCACTTTCAACTCGGTGATACCCCGATCTTAAGTCAATCTTCGAGAAAACAGACGCGCCCTTCAACCGGTCAAACAGGTCATCAATCCGAGGCAACGGGTATCTGTTCTTGATCGTTAACTTGTTCAACTCTCTCGTAGTCAATGCATAGGCGCATACTACCATCTTTCTTCTTAACGAACAAGACCGGAGCTCCCCAGGGTGACACACTTGGCTGCACAAAACCTCTATCCAGGAGTTCATTCAGCTGAGCTTGCAACTCCTCTAGCTCGGTAGGCGCCATCCTGTAAGGAGCTTTAGACACCGGAGACGCTCCAGGAGTTAAGTCTATGGAAAACTCAACCTCTCTATCAGGGGGTAGTCCTGATAAATCGTCTGGAAACACATCAGCGAAGTTACAAACTACACTGATATTTTCAGGTCTCTTCTTTTCCTTAACCTTGCTTCCAGATGAAACATCTTCCACTAGGGAGTGGACTTGCATTAAAGCGGTCAAAGTCTTCTTGCTCACTCTTCCCTTCCTTCCTTGGAACTCCAAAACTAAATTCCCCTCCAATTGGAATTGGATCTTCTTTGAAGAGCACAAGATCACAGCGTTGTAGGATGTCAACCAATCAATTCCCAAGATCACGTCGAAATCTCTCATATCGAACAACACCAACCTTGCCTTCAAGTTCAAACCACAAACACAAACAGGACATTCCTCTAACACTTTATCTAGTTTAACAGCAGACCCAACAGGGGTACAAATTGATAAATAACTAGACAAACATTTGGGTGTTAGGTTAGTCTTCACAAAGAAAAGTAGATGAAATGAATGAATGAGATGCACCCGTATCAAACAATACAAATGCTGGTAAAGAAGCGACTAACAATGTACCTGTAACAACATCATGACAAGCTTCTTGGTCAGTACCAGATATACTGAAGACTCTGCCGGCAGGAGGGGCAGGGACACTCTTCTGAACAGGAGCACCGGGCTGAACAGACTTTTTGGGGCAGAGGCGGGCAAAATGGCCGGGCTGTTTGCAAAAGAAGCAAACATTATCCTTCGGTCCAACAGAGGTAGCTGCCACTGGAGGTCTCTGAAATGCAGGCCTGGGGTGTACCATTCCAGGTAGAGAAGGCTGAACAATTCCCGCAGGTCGGGTCCCACTAGTCGGCCATACCGGCCTACATGAGCAAGATCGGGACTCGGCCCAACACTCCGGGGCTGATAGGTGGGAGTGGGGTACGGTGCAGGCCTCACAAAACGACGGTCAGTACGATCAACAAATCCAGAAGGTCTGGATTGCCAAGGTTTTTGTGCTCGCACATTCTCCTTCTCAGTTTCCTCAATTTTCTTCGCATTCTCCACGGCCTGAGCATAGTCTCCAAGAGGTAAGGCAGTGAGGTGGACTTTGATCGAAGGTCGCAGCCCTTTGAAAAATTTCTTCGCCTTGGCAACATCGGAACTCAAAGAATCGGGAGCGAAGAAAAAGAGTTCTTCAAACTTCGCTGGTATTCCAAAGCCAGTAAAGGGCACCTTGTACCAATGCCATGAATTCTCGCCTCTTTGGCATCCTTTACCGACTCAGGGAAATAGTTCCTACAAAATGCTTCCTTGAACAACTCCCAAGTAACCACACCAGCATGAAGGTTCTCGAGAATAGGCCTGGTGGAGGTCCACCATGCATCAGCTTCATGTTGGAGCTTCGTTTCGCAAACAACACCTTCTCGATTATCCGAACACCGCAGTGTCTAAATGCCTTTTCCAATTCTCTCAACCATCTATTAGGAAAGAGGGTGTCCTTGGTCATTCCGGTAAAAGATGGTACTTGGAGTTTAAGAAAACTTTCCATCAGCATGGTATGCGGGATCTCAGTGGACCTCTCCACATACGGAGCTGCACGGCCAGGGTTTCTTGAACCACTTGCTCGGTTCTCTTCTCGCATAGCCAAAAATCCGGTCATCATTTGATTGAACTGCGCCGCTTGTTGCTGCATCATGTTGGTCATAATGCTAGCAATGTCTCTGAAGCTTCCGATTTCAGGAGCATCGGGAACTCCATTAGGGGCGGGGTGCTCTCCTTGTCTTTGCTGGTCCGGGGTCCCAGCAGGCACATCTTCAACTCCGGAATTATCAGAACCAATCAAACGATTCCTCAGAAGCACCATTCTTCAAACATCGGAAATTTACAACATCAAAAATCAACTTGTCAAAATCACTTGATCAATAGAATAGAATGCCCAAATCATGCTTAAAATCATCAACATAGCAAGATTATAGTCCAACATTGACAAGAAACAAATCACAAATCAGATTTCCACAAAAGCCCAAAAGCAGAAATTTTTTCCCTATTGGTCGATACATTTGGTCGATGGCATCGACCAATAGTATCGACCAAAAACATTCTGCGTGAAAAACAGAATATATGGTTCACCCGTTTCATTTCCAAAACATTTCCATTTCAAACTTGGCTCTGGGGAAAACTTCTCCTTAAGGTCTCTAAGGGTTTTAGGGGTGATTTGAGACTTCCAACACTCTTGCAAGCTTGCATTGATCAACAACACAAGTAAGTCTCATTCTCTTCTTCTCTCTTCTTGCGTTTTCATTTACCAAGATATGATTTTTCTTCAAAACTGCAAAATGGTTGATGCTAATGGTTAGAATCATGTCTAGGGACGTTTAGAAACATGCTCCCACCATTTTACAAGCCAAACTAAGCATGAAACACAAGATTTCACATTCTTAGGATTCAAAAATCACTATTCATCTCAATATTTCCAACTTTACAAATACTTGCCTCATTTTTAAACCAAAATGAATTTTGACATGAAACCAAGTCCCACATGACTAATTTACCATGGGGAAGGTGTTCCCACATTCGGTTTGCCGAAATTCCAACTTTTGAAAAATCTCAAACATAGCCCAAAGAGGGATTTCTTCCTTCACCTTCTTGCTGAATTTTCACTTCTACATGGCCAAGATGTTAGATTTTCACCAAACGAAACATCCCAGCATGTTTATCCAAGTCTTATACACATGCTAGTATGTTCGAATCGCATTTTCGCAACAATTTCAAATTTTCGAAAAATTACAAAAATGCCCTTCATCTAACAAATGAACAAGGGAATTAATCAAAATGAAATTTCTTTCTTGTCTCCGCAGGTTCATCATGCCCAGAGGAGGACGGAGGGCTGACAGAGGTATAGGACATGCTCCACGGCAGGAGGTGACCGAGGAGGACCTCTTCATATCACCTCAGGCAGAGTTCCTGTTCGAGCACTACTTCTATGACATACCGATCGAGTACGGGCGGTTGGTAGTCTTAGATGAGCTAGAGACCTTTCGCATACGGGAGAGGTTAGAGGCGATGGGATGGTTATCTTTGTACACCACGCCATATCCAGTCTACCCAGAGCTTGTCAGGTACTTTTATAGTAACCTGACCTACCGATTCGAGGATGACCCGCGAGATGGTCCTCGGATTGTCATCTGCTCCGTGGTCAGAGGCGTTGAGATCACATTCACTACCAGCGAGTTGGCTGGGATCTTGGGAGTGCCGTCTGTACACGGACTTTCGCTTGTGGATTCCTCCTCGCACTGACATTCTGGAGGGTCTCATTCCACACGAGACACACGAGATATGCAAGACTCTGTGGGACGATGAGAACTGCTTCATGCCCAGGAGTGGCACTTCTATGATACCATCTGCCCGAGTCATCGCTCGCTTTGTCGGGCGAAACATTATTCCGAAGGCAGGGCATCACAGTAGGGTGACGATTATGGAGGCACTAGTCATCTATTGCATTTACACTGGCGTGCAGATAGACTTGGCTCACATCATGCAGCATATCATGATAGACCGAGTTGAGTCTCCCGGGGTCAGGAACTTAGCTTTTGGCCGGGTCTTGACACGCATTTTCCAGTACTTCCAGGTGGATTTAGAGGACACACTGATGATTCCTGATATAGAGATAGGTGAGGACCTCTGTGCATGGTCGGTCAAGAAAATGGGGCTTGGTAATGCGGTTAGATCAGACAATGAGGCCGACATCGATGGGGATGCCGAGGATGACGATGTAGATGAGCATGGAGACGATGATGATCAGGGTGATGCTCCAGTTCAGGATGATGACCAGGGGCATCAGGAGATTCCCGCTCCACGATTCTCCGAGGATGGAGGTCCATCTCACCAGACTTCTGAGGCTCCAGGTGTGACTTCTCATCAGTCTCCGATTTATTCCATACTCGAGAGGATCGAGGCTCGACAGATGAGGATGGAGACATACATGCACACTTTAGGTGAGAGGTTTACACGGCTCGAGGATGAGTTCAGATCGAGGAGGGATCAGACAGATCGTCGGAGTAGATCACCTAGATAGATAGCATTAGGAGTTTTCCTTTTTATGTTTCCCGTGATGTACTTTCTTTCAGACTTGTAAAAATTTTCTTATGTGATTAATGAGATCAAGTTGTTTTGCTTATATTATTGTATCTTATTCCATAATCAGTTAAGTTTCATTTATTCAGTTACTAATCTCGGTTATCTATTATTCAGCTCTAAGAATAGTTGAGTTACCCTTTTTGATCGGTAACTCGGAATGTTCCATCATCGCTTCCGTGGTTAGGGTCTTACTGAACCGGGGCTCGATACCACTCTGTCACATACACCCAGCCGGTACCCTATCCGGCATACCCGGGATGTGATCCACAGCCCCGAAGATCCATAGTTCAGGGACCACATAATCCACATCGACGATAATACAATCATGAACAGATAATAATCATAAACTAACAATGAATGATCATGGAATTCAGAAATAAGGTGTCGGACATAATCGAGTGCGGAAATAAATATCAAATCGGATAAATTAAGAAGGCGGTGGGCGGAATCCACTCCTTCACCAAACGGAAGTGAGGTCAAAATTTAGTTAAGTACAAGTCTCAAGTTATAAAGGTAAGTTAAAGTTATTACAATTCTTCTAAGTATCTTGTCACAAAAGAAGGGGTAACTACTCATAAGTCTCCTCCATAATAAATATATCTTCTTCAAAGTTGAGGACCATGGAGACCCAACATGACTGCTCCCATACAACTCGGGGCTAACCCCGGTACGCCCGGTAATCTTCTTCGGTATGGTCACCGAAGTCTTCAACGTAGCCAGCCTCCGGATGGTAGTATGAGGTATCCGGGTCCGCCTCAGGGAGGGTGCCATCAGAGTAATCACCTGTAGAATAGCCTAACAAAATATTGCAACAGAAAAGGAATGAGTTCAAAAGAACTCAGCAAGGAAGTTATCCCACCACACATAAACCACAAGATAATCATAAAATGATGCGAGATGATATGAGGCATATAATGCAATATGACTTTATTCTAAGTATGCTGGTCATCTATGGTAGACATGCTTTAAGTCATAGCAC
Source organism: Hakea prostrata (assembly GCF_041222555.1). Taxonomy (NCBI): domain Eukaryota; kingdom Viridiplantae; phylum Streptophyta; class Magnoliopsida; order Proteales; family Proteaceae; genus Hakea; species Hakea prostrata. Next base: position 25,264,416 of record NC_142601.1, on the reverse strand, counting down.
CATACTTCTTTAGGTAGTCTCGAGTCACTCATCACCGGGGGAATTGGGTCCCTGCATCCCTCTCGGACAAATCCATGGTTGGGGTTTCGGTCACCGCTCTCTCACATCACCGTTTGGTCTAAGTATTGGCGCATGTCACGGTATAGCCTAGCCCAATGCAAGTCATCTACTTAATCATATCATGCCAGTTCCAGATACTTCCATTCCTCCCCTCTCGGGATCCTTTCCGGTATCCTTCACACTAGAGTCATGGATATTACTCACCGGACTCATCAACCCTATTGGTCATCCACAAATGGTAAACGGGAAGCTCTCACGGATCATTTCACCGGTCTTGAGTGCCCGTGAGCCCAAGTCTAGCCATTTGTAACCCTACCAATAAATGGCCCCTTTCGGGTAACCGTAATGCAATTTATGTCCTCTCACGGAGTGGATACCGGTCTTGAGCGCCCACAAATCCACACTACTACCACGGGTTGTTCGGTCTCAATGCCCTTCCGAATCGGGTCTGATATGATAGGGACATCCTAGCCATACATCTAGACAAATCCTATGCATGTCATTCAATAACCCGGGAAAGCGTCAATGGACACCTTCGGAGAACATCCCATACTATTCCCTCCGATGTCCAAGGACAGAAGCACCAGTAGGGTACCCCTCAATCCCAAGTTATACTTAAGCAATCACATGCCCAAGTTCATCATATCAGTTCACAAGATACAACGTCATAATAAACATTCAATTCATGACATTGACATAAGTCATCATATATTGAAATTGATAAACATGATAAAACATTGAAGTAATATAATGTAAACACAAAGCTACTGTTAAAAGACATATGTAGCAAGTCTAACACGATAAGAATATGAAATAGAAACTATATTTACTAGGTTAGGAATACCAAGTCAAGATTTCCATATCCTAGGTAATTACATCGATAACTATCCTTACCTTGAATCGGAGAAGAGAATGGTCCAAGATCACAAGCAGTGGCCCAAATAGTCTTAAAGTCCTAAATAAGCATATATGAAAGGTTAGAGAAGAAATCAGAACAATCGGAGATCAAACAAATCAGAATCGGGCAAAAGTTGCTTCGACAACAACTCTATTGGTCGATACATTTGGTCGATAGTATGATAGTATCGACCAAATCAATTCCAGGACAGCAAGTCGGCTTTTCGGATTCTTGCCCGGATTTGGTCTTCCGGGTCTCGGATTGAGATGAAACTTGGAGGATAGTCTAAGCACAACATGGGGACACTAATTATCAAGAAACTTTCATAATCCAATGGTCCATTTGGAAATCCCCAAATTGACATATTAAGGTTAAGAGTTGTAGATCATGGCATTGGCTATATCTCAATGCAAATTAGGGGAAAACATGGGGGATTAGGTAGGGAATCGTTTAGAAGTAACATGGAGCACATATGCAAGGTATAGATTAGGTTAATCATGAGCTTCATCTCAGTTTTGGTAAATAAAGCAAGTTGGTAAGCAATAAATCATGGAAATGTGTAGTCAATGATCATGAGGTGAATCAATCATAGTCATATCGGTGAAAACATCATTGTATGGGGTTTAGAAGGTTCATGGCAAGGTGTATGCAAGGTTGCAGCACCTTGGCCATGGTCCCAACAGTAAAATAGAGAAAAGATGAGTGCGAAAGTGATTAGGAGAGAGAGTCATACCTTTAAAGTGGAACAAGAAAGTAGGAATGAGTGGTTGGCAATGATTGATGAAGAAGATGCTTCACCACTACCAAGGAGGAGTTCTTGGGAGGCTCTCTCACGTTCCCAGATGTTAAAAACACGAGAATAGGGCTCCAGTCTCGAGGAATAAATAAATAGAAAAGAATATTCCAAGAATCTTTAAATTTGGGCTCAGCAGACTTGTTGGTCGATACCTTTGGTCGATAGTATCGACCAATAGTATCGACCAAAACAATCTCTGCAGAAATTTTACAGAATAGTTCAGCAACTTTAGGTGCGGACTTGGAGGGCCATACAAGGTCAAATTGCATGGGGTTTTCTCCTACAGTTTACTCAAGAGGTCTAGTTTCAGGGAGTACCTTCGAATTATGCACAGGAGTCCGTTTGCTATTTCAACTGTCTCGCTCTTCATCAGTGCGCAGATTCTAACTTAGCACTGGTAATGTGCTCAAGGAAGGAGCAGCATCATCAATGTCCATAAACTGGAATCCCGACATTACGTCATCAACCAGCAGGGCCCATAAGTCCCTCCTACCACCACTTCGGGTCTTTGGACCTACAAACATAACAATGACTGGGTCGGGTCAAGGTTAGGTAAAAGGTGGTTTTTTATTTAAACTTTTTTTTTTTTTTATTTTTTTTAACGGGAAGCTCTCATGTCCTCTCACAGATATAACTCACCGGTCTTAAGCGCCCATGAGCCCAAGTCTAACCATATGCAACCCTCCAATACATGGCCCCCACAATGTGATTCCCATCCTCTCATGGGTTGGTTACTGGTCTTAAGCGCCCGTGAATCCCCATTGTTCCCACTGGTCGTTCGGTTTCAATACCCTTCCGAATTGGGTCTGATATAATGGGGTCATCCTAGCCAAACACTGCTAGGCAACCCTAGGTATGATAATCAATAACTCGGGAGAGCATCGATGGACAACCCTGGAAACATCCCATACTATTTCCGATAATGTCTAAGGACAGAAGTGTCAAAAGGACACCTCTCAATCCCAAATCATACCTAATCAGATACAATCTTAGATCAGTCATGACATACACAGTCAACAGTTCATCATATACCAAAGAGAATATAAAGTCATGATCTAATCATTAACAACATGATAATAACCAATTCATATAAGTATGAATAATGAAAAGATAACCTAACAGCAAGTGCTTTGTTCTCCACAGTAGTAAATCGGAAGTAAAAGTATATAGACAGTAGTTAAACTCATAGTTTCATAAAGATAGAAACCAGAGAGTATGTGATCTATGTAGTTAAGGAGACAACTGTCCTTACCTTCTAACTCGTAAAGGAACTTAGAGAATCAAGTAAGACCTTGACTAAACCTGAGAAAAGAGTCTTAAACAAGTGTATACAATAAGTTAGGAAAGATACATAGAAGGAAAGATCACAATTCAATCAAAACAGACCAAGAATGGGGTTGCTGTACCCATTGGTCGATCGATTGGTCTTCATCGCCCTCGCATCGACCAATGAGTTGACCAACAGAGACAGTAGCCTTCAAGAATCAGAAATTTTAGAATATGAATCCGAATTTGGTGGTTCAAAAGGGTACAAAATAAGGGGGAAACTCTAATGGAAGCATCTAAGTCTATAGAGGACATCAAACCATTAGTCAATTCAAGTTTCCAGGTTACAACTTAGGAACCAGAAGGTTAACCTAATTAGGTTAAATCTAGATCATGAAGGGAATAATAGGTGGATCATGAGGATAATGAACTAGAGGATGATAGGTTATGATTCTAGTAAAGAAAACACATTGATTGGATGTTAACAAGGTCAATAACATATATCCAAGAAATTAGGGTTTCACCCTTTTTGGCTCCCATGAAAAAGGTTGAGATCACAGGAGGGAGGGAATTAATGATATGCCAATTACAACAAGAAGAATTATAGAATATTAAATTTAGATCAACCTAACAATTTACCCATGAGGTTTCCCTCACATGGGAGGTTACCAAAAGGTTCTCCTGATGACCACACAAGGTTAGGTTTTCAAGGGTTAGGGTTTCCAGGATTCAACTGGCAAGGGTTGAGATCATGATGATGATCATAGATCTCAAAGAACATGATGAGATCATGGAATGGATGGTTGCAAGAATGCAGCATCATCTTCCTGTTCTCAATCAAGAACATATTAAAGAAAAGAAAGTCAGAGATAGAGAGGAAAGAGATCATAAACATACCTTTGATGCAGGAGGATGAAGATCACTTGAGTTCTTGCGAGATATCAACCAAGGATGCAAGGGAATTGATTAGAATAGGGTTCTAACTTGTTCCAGGGGCTTAGGAGGCAAATGAGGTGGAGTATTCCCAAGACTAAACTTAAATAGAGTAGCCATGACCTAAATTTCAAAAACAGACTCAATTGGTCGATTGATTGGTCGACTGGTCCAGTCGACCAATGAGTCGACCAATCAGAACAGCAACTTCAAAACAGGGAATTGAAGGCTCAGATCAAGTCCAAACATCAAGGGGTTTTGCACACACCTTAAGTGACATACCTAGTAGGTAGAAATGTCTTCGAACCAATACAGAGAGCACTCCAAGTCCATCAACTAATCCAATCTTCATCAGGGTGTAGTTTCCATAAATGGAACACTGACATCCACACTCAAGGATTCCAATCCAGCCATCAAGTCTTCAACAGAAATGGCCCAAAGATGACTTCTTGCCTTACTTCGGGTTGCTGGACCTACAAACAACAGGGTTTCCGGGTCAGGGTTAGGGCTGGGTTCACATTCTCCCCCCCTTAAAGAAGTTTCATCCTCGAAACTGAAAGCGTACCTATGCTTCCAAAGAGGTGAGGAAACTTCTCCTTCATATCTTCTTCCTTCTCCCAAGAAGCTTCTTCAGGGGTATGGTTCTTTCAATGAATCTTTACCAAAGGGATGGTGCGATTCCGCAATTACTTGTCCTTCTTATCCAAAATTTCGGCTGGTTCTCCGTCATAGGTGAGATCAGCTGTCACATCCACCCAACCGGTACCCTATCTGGCATACCCGGGATGTGATCCACAACCCCGAAGATCCATAGTTCAGAGACCACATCAGCCACATCGACAATAACACAATCATGAACAATCAATATTAAGTTACAATCAATAAAATAGAATTCAGGAATAAGATATCATGGATAATCAGAGTGCGGAAATAAATATCAAATCAGATAAATTGAGAAGGCAGAGGGCGGAATCCACTCCTTCACCAAGCGGAAGTGAGGTCAAAATTTAGTTAAGTACAAGTCTCAAGTTATGAAGATAAGTTAAAGTTATTACAATTCTTCTAAGTTTAATTATCACAAAAAGAAGGGGTAACTACTCATAAGTCTCCTCCACAATGGATATGTCCTCTTCAAAGGTGAGGACCATGGAGATCCAGCATGATTGCTCCCATACAACTCCAGGGCTAACCCTGGTGCGCCGGGTGATCTTCTTCGGTATGGTCACCGAAGTCTTCAATGTAGCTAGTCTCCGGATAGTAGTATGAGGTATCCGGGTCCGCCTCAGGGAGGGTGCCATCAAAGTAATCACCTGTAGAATAGCCTAACAAAATGTTGCAATAGAAAAGGAATGAGTTCAAAAGAACTCAGCAAGGAAGTTATTCCATCACACATAAACCACAAGATAATCATAACATGATGCAAATGATATGAGGCATATAATGCAATATGATTTTATTCTAAGTATGCTGGTCATCTATGGTAGACATGCTTTAAGTCATAGCACCATACTTCTTTAGGTAGTCTCAGTCACTCATCACCAGGGGAAATTGGGTCCTGCATCCCTCTCGGACAAATCCATGGTTGGGGGTTTCGGTCACCACTCTCTCACATTACCGTTTGGTCTAAGTATTGGCGCATGTCAGGGTATAGCCTAGCCCAATGCAAGTCATCTACTTAATCATATCATGTCAGTTCCAGATACGTCCATTCCTCCCCTCTCAGGATCCTTTTCGGTATCCTTCACACTAGAGTCACGGATATTACTCACAGGACTCATCAACCCTATTGGTCATCCACAAATGGTAAACGGGAAGCTCTCACGTCCCTCTCACGGATCATTTCACCGGTCTTGAGTGCCCGTGAGCCCAAGTCTAGCCATTTGCAACCCTACCAATACATGGCCCCTTTCGGGTAACCGTAATGCAATTTATGTCCTCTCACGGAGTGGATACCGGTCTTGAGCGCCCACAAATCCACACTACTACCACGGGTTGTTCGGTCTCAATGCCCTTCCAAATCGGGTCTGATATGATAGGGACATCCTAGCCATACATCTAGACAAGTCCTATGTATGTCATTCAATAACCCGGGAAGCGTCGATGGACACCTTCGGAGAACATCCCATACTATTCCCTCCGATGTCCAAGGACAGAAGCACCAGTAGGGTACCCCTCAATCCCAAGTTATACTTAAGCAATCACATGCCCAAGTTCATCATATCAGTTCACAAGATACAACATCATAATAAACATTCAATTCATGACATTGACATAAGTCATCATATATTGAAATTGATAAACATGATAAGACATTGAAATAACATAATGTAAACACAAGGCTACTGTTGAAAGACATATGTAGCAAGTCTAACATGATAAGAATATAAAATAGAAACTATATTTACTAAGTTAGGGATACCAAGTCAAAATTCCATATCTTAGGTAATTATATCAATAACTATCCTTACCTTGAATCGGGGAAGAGAATGGTCCAAGATCACAAGCAAGTGGCCCAAATAGCCTTTAAGTCCTAAACAAGCATATATGAAAGGTTAGAGAAAAAATCAGAACAATTGGAGATCAAACGAATCAGAACTAGGCAAAAGTTGCTGACAGCAACTCTATTGGTCGATACATTTGGTCGATAGTATCAACCAATAGTATCGACCAAATCAATTCCAGGACAGCAAGCTGGCTTTTTGGATTCTTGCCCAGATTTGGTCTTCCGGGTCTCGGATTGACACGAAACTTGGAGGATAGTCTAAGCACAACATGGGGACACTAATTATCAAGAAACTTTCATAATCCAATGGTCCATTTGGAAATCCCCAAATCGACATATTAAGGTTAAGAGTTGTAGGTCATGGCATTGGCTACATCTCAATGCAAATTAGGGGAAAACATGGGGGATTAGGTAGGGAATCGTTTAGAGTAATATGGAACACATATGCAAGGTATAGATTAGGTTAATCATGAGCTTCATCTCAGTTTTGGTAAGTAAAGCAAGTTGGTAAGCAATAAATCATGGAAATGTGTAGTTAATGATCATGCGGTGAATCAATCGTAGTCATATCGGTGAAAACATCATTGTATAGGGTTTAGAAGGTTCATGGCAAGGTGTATGCAAGGTTGCAGCACCTTGGCCATGGTCCCAACAGTAAAATAGAGAAAAGATGAGTGAGAAAGTGATTAGGAGAGAGAGATTCATACCTTTAAAGTGGAACAAGAAAGTAGGAAGGAGTGGTTGGCAATGATTGATGAAGAAGATGCTTCACCACTACCAAGGAGGAGTTCTTGGGAGGCTCTCCCACGTTCCCAGATGTTAAAAACGCGAGAATAGGGCTCCAGTCTCGAGGAATAAATAATTAGAAAAGAATATTCCAAGAATCTTTAAATCTGGGTTTAGCAAACTTGTTGGTCGATACATTTGGTCGATAGTATCGACCAATAGTATCGACCAAAACATATTTCTGCAGAATTTTACAGAATAGTTCAGCAACTTTAGGTGCGGACTTGGAGGGCTATACAAGGTCAAATTGCATGGGGTTTTCTCCTACAGTTCACTCAAGAGGTCTAGTTTTAGGGAATACCTTCGGATTTTGCACTGGAGTCCGTTTGATATCTCAACTGTCTCTGTAATATCCAGCCCTATTCTAACCTTGACCCTAACCCGGATCCACTGTTGTATTCAGGTCCGAGGACCCAAAGCGGTGGAAGAAGAGATTTATGGACCATTCTGATTGATGATCTTGATTCGGAGACCGAACCCATGGACATTGACAATGATACCCCTTGCTTAAATGCATTGTTAGTGTTTAGGGAAAATCTGCGCATCGGAGAAGATTAATGTGGTTGATGTACCAAATGACCTCCTGTGCACAATCCGAAGGTATTCCCCGAAACTAGACTTCTTGATTGAATTGTGGAAGAAAACCTCACTCAATTTGACCTTGTATAGCCTTTCAAATCCCTACTTGAAGTTGCTGTTCTAAACCTGAGTTTTCTGCTGAAATCATTTTGGTCGATCATTTTGGTCGATACCATCAATCAAAAGCATCGACCAAAATGTCCCAGTCTGCCAAGTTAATGATTCCATGGAATATTCCTTTTCTATTTAATATGACCTCGAGCCTTGAGCCTTTTGCAATCATTTTCTCACCTAGGAACGTGGGGAGAGCTTCCCAAAGCAGCTCCTTGGTTAGTGTGAAGGGTATCTCATCAAAGACACTTAGTTTATCATTGATTCTTGCCTTCATCTTCTACACTAAGGTAAGACTCTTCATTCCACTCTCTACCCTACCATTTTCTACTCCTTTCTATTGTCATCTTGCTGATGGGACATTTGGAATGGTGCTGCAACCTTGCAACCACCACTCCAAGTGCCTACTCATGCTCAATCCATGATTCCCTTAGCCATTCATTGATGCTAATGCTTATATCTCATGTCTAGCATATGTATTCCATGCTTTACCTATTAACATCATACCATTTGATATCAAACTGAGCTATAAAGTGTATTATGTTCATGTTTAACATTGCCATATGATTCCAATGTTTTTTGTTCCCCTGCTTCTGCTCCCCCCCCAACCACCCACCCCCCCCCCCCCTTTTCCCCCCCCCCCCCCCCCCCCCCCCGAATTTCTATTAGTTCCCCTAGCTTTTGCATGCTTTCCCCCCCCAATCCAACCAATCCCCCCCCTCCCCTTGTTTTTTTCCCTTTAACTTTGTTACTCCAATTGGGGGTTTTTTTTTTAACCCTTTGGGGTGGTTTTTTTTTTTTTTTTATTGTCCCCCCCCTTTTTTTTTTTTGCCCCCTCCCTCCTTCTTCTCTCCCCCCACCCCCCACATCCCCCCCCCCACCCCCCCCCCCCCACTCCCCCCCTCCCCCCTTGGTTTTTTTTTTTTTTTTTTCCTTTCCTCCCCCCCCCCCCCCCCCCCCCCCCCCCCCCCCCCCCCCCCCCCCGAGTGTGATCCACAGCCCGAAGATCAGGTATCGAGTGATCAACCTCCCACATAAACAATAACATAATCATGAACAATCATAACAAGAGTGCGGAAGATAAATCATAGATCCGATAATGAAAGAATGAATCATAAACGAATCAGAATAATAGATATAATCAGAGTATCAAACAGATAAGTAAAGTGAAGCAAAAATCCCACTTTACATCCAGCGGAAAAGTAGCTCTAAAGAATAAACTAGACAAAATCTAATCCCAGTAGCAAGTACATTGGGTAACTAAATTATTCTCCACTTTATAGACGACATCCTTGTATGTATAGATCTCATAAATAGCACAAGGACGCTTCCACTCAATGGTCGGACTAAGCATCGTACGGAGCATAACCACTCGCGGGATCTTCGAGTAATTGTGGTAACCGCAATCACCTTCCCGGAGATATGTCTCTTCGCCTTGCGCCTCTTCATAGGGACCGTCATAATACTCGGTGCACTGCAGGATAGTCTAACAACATTGTACAATAAAGGAATGAGTTTCAAAGAAACCCAGTAAGGCGATTAAAATCCATAATAACATAAATGGCAGGATTCCAGAACAAACATAAATGCAATATGATATGAGACAAACAATGAATGAATGAATCTAACTCTACGGATGCTGGTCTCTATTGGCAGACATGCTTTAAGTCATAGCACCGTACTTCTTTAGGAAAGTCCACTCACATCCTCAACCATTTAAGATATCTTGGATTCTCTCACGGATCATTTCACCGGTCTTGAGCAGCCGATTGGTAATGGGTCCTTCATCCCTCAGGACAAACCTTGGCAGGGGGTTAAGTCAACACACTCTCTCACAACCATTTGGTATAAATCTTGGCGCATGTCGGGGTAAAACCTAGCCAAATGCAAGTCTTCTACTTGGTTACATCAAGTCAGATCTAGATACTTCCATTCCTCGTCCCTGACGATCCTTTCCGGTATCCTTCACACTAGAGTCAGCGTATCCTATGGCACCGACCAACTCGGACTACGGACTCATCAACCCTATTGATCATCCACATATGGTAAACGGGAAGCTCTCACGTCCTCTCACGGGTTGGTTACCGGTCTTAAGCGCCCGTGAGCCCAAGTCTAACCATATGCAACTCTACCAATAAATGGCCCCCACAATGTGATTCCTGTCCTCTCACGGGTTGGTTACCGGTCTTGAGCGCCCATGAATCCCCATTGCTACCACGGGTCGTTCGGTCTCAATACCCCTCCGATTAGGGTCTGACATAACAGGACATCCTAGCCAAACACTACTAGACAATCCTAGATATGTCATCCAACAGTTTAGGAAGGTGTCCAGAGGGCATCTCCGGAAACATCCCATAATATTCCCGTAGTAGTCCAAGGACAGAAGTGTCGAAAGGACACCTCTCCTTTCCAAACCATACGTAAGCATACACATGCATCAATTCATATCATCACATATATGGTAACTACATATATGGAAAGAAATCAGTAATTACAATCACTTGTATAACATTGGTAAGTAAATCATACATGAATCAGTTCAATATGAATAAGTAATGCTACTGTAATCAAAGTTATGCAACAGTAGAATATCATTGTAAGAATCTAATTTAGGAAACATATTAATGATATTAAAATATAGAAACTAGATTCATGCTATCTATGTAATTAAGGAAATAACCATCCTTACCTTTTATAACTCGCAAGGAATCCTAAGAAATCAAGTAAGATCTTGGCAAACTTGAGAAGAAGGTCCTAAACAAGTATATACAACATATTAGGAAAGATCCCTAACAGAAAAGATATCAAAACATCCGAAACAGACCAAAATCGGAGTTGCTTTGTACTCATTGGTCGAGTGGATTGGTCGAGTGGTCCAGTCGACCAATCAGTCGACCAATGCGAGACGATAGCCTATAAAATCAGAGTTTTAAGATATGAAATCCGAATTTGGTGGTTCAAAAGGGTACTAATCAAGGGGTAGACTACATCAGTAGTATTCTAGCATATAGGGGACCTCAAAACACTAATCAAATCAAGGTATCAAGATCCAAATTAGGAAACAAAAAGTTACCATAATTAACTCAAACATGGATCTTGATGAATTTGAAATAGAAAACAAGGACAAGAACTATAGGAGGATGGATCATTGCTTTCGGTAATGAAAACATGAAAACATGCATAGGTCTTCATGGAATAAGGCTTAGAAGCATAAATCTAAATAAGGAAATAAAACCTACCATATATGTGACTATCATGCATCATGAAGAACACATAGTAAGGTAGAAGAGAACAACTAGAATTCTATGGATTATGGATCATGGAAAGAAAACACAACCATTAACCACTAACATGATCAATGAAAGAAGATCCAAAGAGATCAGAATTCAGATTAGAAGATTAACAGAGATTAAATCATGGTTTGATCATGAATCCTTCAAAAGCTTGCAATGATCATGGTTAAGATCATTGTTCTAGCCTTAAATCCTTAGGATGATCATGAGAACATGTTCAGAGATGTTTGCAATAGAGGATGCAGCATCTCTTCTACTGTCTCAACTTAAAAAGGAAAGAAACACAAAGATGGAGGAGAAGAAGAGAGAGTAGACATACCTTTTGATGCAAAAAGAAGAGTTCCGACGAAGATCCGTCAAGAAAACACCAAGGATGCAAGAGAGATGACTTGCAGAGGTCTTTGGTTCGTTCCAGAGGGTTTGGAGGCAGCAAATACGAAGTGGACTCGAGGTTGGACTTAAATAGAGCAAGAATCAACCTAATTGCCAAAGACAGCACTCATTGGTCGAGTGGATTGGTCGATTGGCCCGATCGACCAATCAGTCGACCAATGCTGACAGCAAGGCCAAAACAGGGAATTGAAGGTCCAGATCAAATCCAAACCTAAAGGGGTTTTGCACACAAGTCAAGTGACTTACCTAATAGGTAGAAATGCCTTCAAACCAAGATAGAGAGCACTCCAAGTCCATCAACTAATTAGATCTTCATCAGGATTCAGTTTCCATAAATAGAACCTCATCATCAACTTTCATGGATTCAAAGCCAGACACCAAGTCCTCTACTGGGATGGCCCAAAGCTGACTTCTTACTTTACTTCGGGTCATCGGACCTACAAACAACAAGGTTTCCGGGTCAAGGTTAGGGCTGGGTTTCACACCATCGACCAAAACCATCGACCAAAGTTGTTGCTGACAGCAACCTTGGTCAGTTTTGACTCGAATGACACCCGATCTTCCCGACTTCTTTTCTAACTTATTATTGATGTTTGTTTAGGGCCTTAACACTTCTATTGAACTATTCTTGGTATTCTCAATTCATCATCAACTCATCCAAGGTAAGGATGGTTATATCCATAAACATATAAGTCATCAAATATTGAACTATGCTTTATTCAAAGAATGAAGTCCCTAAATTTCTTTCAATCATTATGATACTGATACATATGTGTTGGAACAGTAATATTTAAATCTTTATACATTTGTTGTGTTACTCTATCATTTTGATTTGCTTATGTTTATAATGATTCGTTTCAATATCATGATTCGAGTACTATTATGAATATGCATTGGATGCATGAGAAATGATGAGATTTGATGTGTGATTGCTTACGTATGACTTGGGATTGGAGGGTGTCCTACTGACACTTCTGTCCTTGGGCATCGGAGGGAATAGTATGGGATGTTCTCCGATGGTGCCTATCGACACTTTCCCGAGTTATTAGATGACATACATAGGAGTGTCTAGTTGTTTGGCTAGGTTCATCCTTGTCGTGTCAGACCCGAATCGGAAGGGCATTGAGACCGAACAACCCGTGGTAGTGTATGGTTGGATGGGCGCTCTAGGCCAGTAGCCAATCCGGTAGGGGATATAAACCATGCTACGGATACCTGAAAGGGGCCATTTATTGGTAGAGTTGCATATGGATAGACTTGGGCTCACGGGCGCTCAAGACCGGTAACCAATCCGTGAGAGGACGTGAGAGCTTCCCGTTTACTATATGTGGATGACCAATAGGGTTGATGAGTCCGAAATCTGGGATTTCGCTGACTCTAGTGTGAAGGATACCGGAAAGGATCGCCGGGGGCGAGGAATGGACGTATCTGAATTTGACTTGACCGACTGAGTAGATGACTTGCATTGGGCTAGGCTTTACTGTGACATGCGCTAGTACTTGACCAAATGGTGATGTGAGAGAGCGGTGACCGATTCCCCTTACCATGGTTTTGATGACTTTACCGATCTTCCCCGGGCATTCCCAATATATGGAAATGGGAGAGTGACTGACGACCCAGAGAAGTACGGTGCTATGACTTAAAGCATGTCTACCTTAGAGACCAGCATTCATAGAGTTAGGCTCATATCTGCATTATATGTTCCATATCACATTGCATTATTATATGTTCTGAATGTGTATGATTTCTAATTAGGGAATAACTTCCTTGCTGAGTTCTTCGAACTCATTCCTTTTGTGCAAATGTTTTAGATTACATTCTAGGTACCGAAGATGACGATGGCACCTCCTATGAGGCGGACTATGATTCCACATACTACCCTCCGGGTAGTGGCGTCGGTGAGGATTCATATATTGGAGCCGAGGAGGATTATTATTCGCACCAGGGTTAGCCCCACAGTTGTGCGGGAGCAGCAGCGCTGGGTTTACTTCATCCGTACTGTTGAGGAGACTACTATTAGTATAGAAGAAACCCTAGCATAGTGCCCCATTCCCCTGGTGTATTTGTGGAACCATTGGTCTTGTAACTAACTTATCTTTGAGTTTATCTTTTGACACTTAGACATGTATTTGACGTTATCACACCTCTTTTCCGCTGTTCTGAGAGAGTGGTTATCATACCTTCTCTCACCCTTATGATTATGCTTTAATGTTATTGCCTTCCGCACTCTGATTTATTTAGTCTTATCTTATTCATGATATTTAGTATTAACTATTTTTACCATTGATTATTACTGTTCATGATTGTGTTACCGTGTATGTGGGAGGCATGGACCTCAGATCATTGATCCTTGGACTGTGGATCACATCCCGGGTATTCCAAATGGGGTACCGGCTGGGTGGATGTGATGATTGGTATCGAGCCCAAGATCAAGTGGAACCCCGACCACGAAACGGTGACGGAACATTCCGAGTCACAGATCCGAAAGTGACTCAAGTGCTCCTAGAAGTGAATAATAGATAACCTGGACTAGAAACCAAAATATGGAAACATAACTTGACTCATGAATAAGACACAATAATATAGACAAAACAACTGAACTTCATTGATTTCATAGGGAAATTTTTACAAGTCTGAAAAAAAGAGAAATACATCCATAATGACATAAAAGAAAATTCCTAGTGATGTCTATGTAGTTGAACGACTCCTGCGATCTGTCTGATCCCTCCTAGATCTGAACTCCTCTTCCAGTCGTGCAAACCTCTCACTGAGGGTGCACATGTGTAACTCCATCCTCTGCTGCCGAGCCTCGATCCTCTCAAGAATAGAGTAAATCGACGACTGATGGGAACCACATCTGGAGCCTCAGAAGTCGTGTGTGATGGGCCTCCGACCTCAGTAATTCGTGGAGCGGGAACCTCCTCATGCCTCGGAGCATCATCATGACCCTGATCATCATCCTCACTATGCTCATCATTGTTACCACCGTCATCATCATCGGTACTATCATCCTCTGAGTCGTCATCTCCTGATGCATCATCGATACCATCCTCATCCTCTGATCTGACTGCATCCTGGAGCCCCATCTTCCTGATCAACCATGCACAAATGGGCTCACCTAAATCTCGACCCTGAATCGTAGGTGTATGCTCCAAGTCCACACCAAAGTACTCAAAGATACGAGTCAAGAGTCGACCGAAAGCCAAGTTCCTATCCCCAGGAAACTCGATCCGATCAATCATAACATTTTGCATGATGTATGCTAAATCGATTTGTACTCCAGTATACATACTATAAATGATCAGTGCCTCCATCGCCGACACTTTGCTATGATGCCCTGCCTTCGGAAGGATGTTTCGCCCGACGATGCGAGCGATAACTCTAGCTGAAGGACGCATCGCGGTACCACACCGGGGCATATAACAGTCAATGTCATTCCATAGAGTCATGCACACCTCGTATACCTCATAAGGAAGAAGCACCTCTGTAATATCTGTACCAGCAGGAATCCACCAACGAGAATCTCGTATGATCGGTACATCTAAGATGCGAGCCAGTGTCCTCGTGGTGAAACTGATCTCTCTACCTCCGACCATGGAATCTGTGACAATCCTAGAACCATCCCTCGGATCATCCTCTATACGGTAAGTCAGATTACTATAGAAGTATCTGATAAGATCTGGGTAGACTGGCTGTGCCGTAGTGTATAAGTGAAGCCAATCCATAGCCTCTAATCTCTCTCGGATGCGAAATACCTCTAAATCATCCACATCCACCAATCGTCCCTGCTCGATCGGTATATCATGGAAATAATGCTCGTATAGAAACTCTGCCATAGGAGTAGTGAAATGCTCCTCGTCTATGACCTCAGCCAGGGGAACAAGTCCTCTACCCCTGTCCACTCGTCTCCCTCTTCTAGGCATGGTGTATCTGTTGAAACAAGGAAAGAAACTCATTTGGATTAGTCTTAGTGTATGATTGTTAGATGAAGGGCATTTTCGTAAATTTTCAGAAAATTCGATTTTTGGTGAAACTTTGGTTTGATCATTCTAACATATGCATAAGACCTATACAAGCATGCTAGAATACTTTATTTGGTGAAAATCCATCTTTTTGGCATATTCAAAGTGAAAATTCAGCAAGTAAGAGAGAGAAAAATCCCTCTTTTGGCTTGCATTTGTGATTTTTGAAAAT
This sequence comes from Hakea prostrata, assembly GCF_041222555.1. Classification (NCBI taxonomy): domain Eukaryota; kingdom Viridiplantae; phylum Streptophyta; class Magnoliopsida; order Proteales; family Proteaceae; genus Hakea; species Hakea prostrata. The sequence continues at coordinate 25,248,604 of NC_142601.1, read as the reverse complement.
TTGGAATTTGACCGAATGGAGAGTAACCCTAGTAGATCAGTGTTGTAGAAATTTGTTTCATGTCAAAATTCCTTTTGGGTTGAAAATGAGACAAGTGCTTGTAAAGTTGAGTTTTTGTGAAATGAATAGTGTTTTGGTAACCAAAATGAATGCAATCTTGTGTTTGAAACTTAATCTTATTTGAAAAGTTATGAAAACATGTTTCTAATCATTTATATGTATGATTCTAACCATTAGCTGCAAGTATTACTCAGTTTTATTGAAGAACACAACAATGGTGAACGAAGTTTATAAGAAAAGAGAAAAAGAAAGAGAACTTACTTGTGTAGATGATCAAGTGAGATTATCAAGAATGATTGAAGCCTTGAATCAAGTCCTAGCACTCTTGAAAACCCTAGAAAATCGCTTTCTCTAGAGCTAAACTCGAAATGGTTGAGTGAGAAATGAAAATGAAATGAGAAGTGGGCCCTTTAAATCTGATTTTTCGCGCAGAATTTATTTTGGTCGATCATTTTGGTCGATACCATCGACCAAAAGAATCGACCAAAATCCTTCATTTTTCTGCATTGGGTTATTTTGGGAGTTTTTGATTCTTGGACTCATTTCCTTTGGATTTTGATCAATGCTGATTTATTTTACTGTTATATTGATAATTCTAACCATGATTTGGTTATCCTATTCGTTGGCCAAGTTGTCTTTGTCAAAATTGAAATTTTGGTATCCTTATCTTTGATCCTTGCAGAATGGTCTTACTTAGAAATCGTTTCGTCAGATCCGGAAGCAACGGAAATGAAGAAACCCCTCTGGGGGCTCCGATCAGCGAGACACGGGACGATAGCCACACCACGAATGGCATTCCCTGGTGCCCCCGATATCGGAAGCTTTAGAGATATCGCCAGCGTCATGACCAACATGATGCAACAGCAGGCTGTCCAATTTAATCAAATGATGACTGGTTTTGCTACCCTTCGCAATGAGAACCGTGCCGGAATTGGAACTTCTAGAGCCGCAGCCCCTCTTATGGAAAGATTCATCGGGACACCCCACACCCGTTTGATGGAAAGTTTCCTAAAGTTGCAAGTACCTTCCTTTACTGGTGTAACAAAGGACACCCTCTTTCCAAACAAGTGGCTTCGTGAGTTGGAGAAGGCCTTCAGACATTTGCAATGTTCTGATGCTCAGAAAGTGTTGTTTGCCGAGCGAGAAGCTTCACAAGAAGGCGATGCATGGTGGGCTTCCACTAGGCCTATCCTTGAGACCTTGAATGGTGGTGTCGTTACCTGGGAGAAGTTTAAGGAAGCTTTTTGCAAGAACTACTTTCCGGAAGCTGTAAAGGACGCAAAGGAGGCCGAGTTCATGGCCTTAGTACAAGGTACTTTGTCCGTGCTTGAGTATCAGTGAGAAATTTGAAGAACTTTTCTTCTTCGCCCCGAGTCTATTAAGTCTGAAGAAGCCAAGGCGAAAAAGTTTTTCAAGGGTTTGCGACCTTCTATTAAGGCATACCTCACTGTCTTGCCTCTTGAAGGATATGCTCAAGTGGTTCAAAACTCGAAGAAGCTTGAAGAGAATGAAAAGGAAAATGCTCGAGTTCAGAAACCATGGCAGCCTAGATCTTCTGGATTTGTGGACCGCACTGATCGGCGTTTTGCTAGACCTACTCCTTATCCTGCACCCACCTTTCAGCCAAGGCATGTTGGTCAAAATCCTAATTCCCTTCCTGTGAGCTATTATGGTCAGTCCAGTGGAGCCAGACCTCAGGGAGCTACTTATCCTCCTAGGCCTGGGATGGTGAATCCTAGACCAGCTTATCAGAGACCACCCCCTGCTGCAGCTCCTATTGGACCGAAAGATACTACTTGCTTCCTCTGCAAGCAAGCAGGCCATTATGCTCGTTCTTGCCCCAACAAGTCTGTGCAATCTCAAGCTCCTGTAGTGAAGAGTACTCCTGCTGCTACTTCTGCCCCTCCCTCTGGCAAAGTGTTTAGTATATCTGGTACCGAGCAAGACCCCTGCCACGATGTTGTAACAGGTACTCTGTTAGTAGCTTCTCTTCCCGCATTTGTATTATTTGATACGGGTGCATCACATTCATTCATATCATCTACTTTTGCCTTGAGGACTAACTTGACACCTCGATGTTTATCTAGTCATTTGTCTATTTGTACCCCTGTTGGATCTACTGTTAAACTAGATAAAGTGTTAAAGATTGTTCTATTTTGATTTGTGGAAGAAATCTGAAGGCAAACCTTGTATTATTTGACATGAGAGATTTTGATGTAATCTTGGGAATCGACTGGTTGACCTTCTACAATGCCGTGATCTTATGTTCCTCAAAGATATTTCAGTTCCGTGTAGAAGAGAATTCAGTTTTCGAATTTCAAGGAGAGAAGGGAAGATTTAGCAAAAAGACCTTGTCCACTCTAATGCAAGTCCATGCCTTTTTGGGAAATGCTTCGTCTGGAAGTAAGGTCAGAGAGAAGAAGAGACTTGAAGAAGTCAGAGTTGTTAGTGAATTCCCTGATGTTTTTCCGGATGACTTGTCAGGTTTGCCTCCTGATAGGGAAGTTGAGTTTTCTATAGACTTAATTCCTGGAGCGGCTCCTGTATCCAAGGCCCCTTACAGAATGGCACCTACCGAACTCGAAGAGTTGCAAACTCAATTAAATGAACTCTTAGAGAGAGGTTTCGTGCAGCCAAGTGTGTCACCTTGGGGAGCTCCGGTCTTGTTTGTAAAGAAGAAAGATGGTAGTATGCGTCTGTGCATTGACTACCGGGAATTGAACAAGCTGACAATCAAGAACAGATATCCTTTGCCTCGGATTGATGACCTTTTTGATCAGTTGAAGGGTGCTGCTGTCTTTTCAAAGATTGATTTGAGATCGGGATATCACCAGCTGAAGGTGAAGTCAAGTGACATCCTTAAGACAGTGTTCAGAACAAGGTACGGACATTATGAATTTAAAGTGATGCCTTTCGGCTTGACTAATGCCCCCGCCGTGTTCATGGATCTCATGAACCGAGTATTTCACGATGTACTCGATAAATTTGTAATCGTTTTCATTGATGACATCTTGATTTACTCAAAGAATGAGGAAGAGCATGCGGAGCACCTGAACTGCACGTTGCAAAGGTTGAGAGAAAAGAAACTCTATGCTAAATTTAGCAAGTGTGACTTCTGGCTCTCAAGTGTAGTGTTTCTTGGCCATGTTGTTTCAGCCGAGGGTATTCGTGTTGACCCAGAGAAAGTCCAAACTGTTACTGATTGGGAAAGACCGAAGACCGTGACCGAGATAAGAAGTTTTCTTGGATTAGCAGGATACTACCGGAGATTCATTGAAAACTTTTCTAGGTTGGCTGCCCCTATGACTAAGCTAACTAGAAAAGAGGAGAAGTTTGTCTGGACCGATTCTTGTGAGAAGAACTTCGAAGAGCTGAAAGTTAGATTGACAAGCGCGCCGGTTCTAACTATACCTGATAGTTCCGGTGGATGGACGGTCTACACTGATGCTTCTAAAATCTGTTTGGGTTGCTTGTTGATGCAACACGGAAAGGTAGTGGCTTATGCCTCTCGACAACTAAAGGATTATGAGCGGAACTACCCCACTCATGACTTAGAGCTTGCAGCTGTTGTATTTGCTTTGAAAATTTGGAGACACTATCTATACGGTGAGAAGATCGCCATCTTCACGGATCATAAAAGTTTGAAATACTTCTTCACCCATAAGGAGTTGAATATGAGACAGAGAAGATGGTTGGAGTTGGTCTCTGACTATGATTGTGACATCCAGTACCACCCAGGTAAAGCAAATGTAGTGGCGGATGCTCTTAGTAGAAAGAGTCAAAGAAAAGAGTTGGATTTAAATGCTTTGAGTCGGCCTTTGTTGTCCTCGATGGAAAGATTTGGTTTGGAAGTGGTCCCTAAGGGTTCGGATTGTATTCTCTATGCCATGACTGCAAGATCCTCCCTTAGATATAGAATTGTTGCCTTGCAAAGTTCTGATCAGGAGTTGAAAGAGAAGATTGATAAGATTGCCTCGAATTCAGAAATGGACCCTGCTTTTAGTACATCTACGGATGGTACATTATTGTTTAGAGGTAGACTCTGTGTGCCCGCTGTTGATGAAATCAAGAAAGAAATATTGAAAGAAACACACCAGTCCATCTTTACAGTACACCCTAGAAGTACCAAAATGTACAAGGACTTAAGGGAACATTTTTGGTGGATTGGTTTGAAAGCAGATGTCGAAGACTTTGTTTCCAGGTGTGGAACTTGCCAATGTGTGAAAGCTGTTCGCCAACCCCCATCTGGATTACTTCAGCCCCTTCCTATTCCTAGTTGGAAGTGGGAAGATATCTCAATGGACTTTGTGACTAGCTTGCCGCGGACGAGTAAGGGAAATGACACTGTGTGGGTGATTGTTGATAGGTTGACTAAATCAGCCCATTTCATTCCTATGAAGATCACCTACTCTTTGGATAAGCTAGCTAGACTTTATGTGGACAATGTAGTTCGTCTACACGGAGTACCAGTGAGTACCGTTTCTGACCATGATCCTAGGTTCACCTCAAGGTTTTGGAATGGATTGCAGAAAGCCTTGGGAACCCAATTGAATCTGAGTACAGCTCATCACCCACAGTCTGATGGACAATCTGAGCGGACAATTCACATTCTTGAAGACATGCTTAGGTCCTGTGTGGTTGACATGGGTGGAAATTGGGATGAACACCTAGCCTTAGTCGAGTTTGCCTATAACAACAGTTATCAAGCAACAATAGGCATGGCTCCGTTTAAGGCTTTGTATGGTAACACTTGTAGAACGCCCTTGTATTGGACTGAAACTGGTGAAAGAAAAGTCTTAGGTCCAGAGATGATTGAAGCTACCAGTGATATGGTTGACATGATTCGGGAAAGGATTAAGTCTGCTCAATCTAGACAGAAGTCGTATGCCGACAAGAGAAGAACCGACTTAGAATTTCCAATTGGAGAGAAAGTCTTCCTTAAAGTATCACCTATGAAAGGGGTGACAAGATTCAATGTGAAAGGAAAGCTTAGTCCCCGCTTCATTGGACCTTTTGAGATTCTGGAAAGGGTTGGACCGGTAGCATACCGCTTGGCCTTGCCTCCGTCACTTGCTGGAGTTCACAATGTGTTCCATGTTTCAATGCTTCGGAAATACCTAGAAAACCCGGAACACATACTACAGCAAACACGCGAAGGACTTAGTGCCGATCTTTCTTATGATGAAGGACCAGCCGAGATCCTAGATAGAAAGGACAAGCAGTTGCGGAATCGCACCATCCCTCTGGTGAAGATCCGATGGAAAAACCATACCCCTTAAGAAGCTTCATGGGAGAAAGAAGAAGACATGAAGGAGAAGTCTCCTCATCTTTTTGGAAGCACAGGTACGCTTTCAATTTCGAGGACGAAATTCTTTTAAGGGGGGAGAATGTAATATCCAGCCCTATTCCAACCTTGACCCTGACCTGGATACACTGTTGTATTCAGGTCCGAGGACCTGAAGCGGTGGAAGAAGAGATTTATGGACCATTCTGATTGATGATCTTGATTCGGAGACCGAACCCATGGACATTGACAATGATACCCCTTGCTTAAATGCATTGTCAGTGTTTAGGGAAAATCTGCGCATCGGAGAAGATTAATATGGTTGATGTACCAAATGACCTCCTGTGCACAATCCGAAGGTATTCCCCGAAACTAGACTTCTTGATTGAATTGTGGAAGAAAACCTCACTCAATTTGACCTTGTATAGCCTTTCAAATCCCTACTTGAAGTTGCTGTTCTAAACCTGAGTTTTCTGCTGAAATCATTTTGGTCGATACCATCGACCAAAAGCATCGACCAAAATGTCCCAGTCTGCCAAGTTAATGATTCCATGGAATATTCCTTTTCTATTTAATATGACCTCAAGCCTTGAGCCTTTTGCAATCATTTTTCTCACCTGGGAACGTGGGGAGAGCTTCCCAAAGCAGCTCCTTGGTTAGTGTGAAGGGTATCTCATCAAAGACACTTAGTTTATCATTGATTCTTGCCTTCATCTTCTACACTAAGGTAAGACTCTTCATTCCACTCTCTACCCTACAATTTTCTACTCCTTTCTATTGTCATCTTGCTGATGGGACATTTGGAATGGTGCTGCAACCTTGCAACCACCACTCCAAGTGCCTACTCATGCTCAATCCATGATTCCCTTAGCCATTCATTGATGCTAATGCTTATATCTCATGCCTAGCATATGTATTCCATGCTTTACCTATTAACATCATACCATTTGATATCAAACTGAGCTATAAAGTGTATTATGTTCATGTTTAACATTGCCATATGATTCCAATCGAATTTCTATTAGTTCCTCTAGCTATTGCATGCTATTCCTCATCAATGCAATCAATTCCAACTCATGCCATGATGTTTATCACTTGAACTTGATAGCTCAAATTGGGGCTTTTTAATTAGACCATTGGATTGGGTTAATTCCTTGATTTATAGTGTCCTACTACTGTTGTTAAGTATGCCTCCAAGTTCCAGATTGATCCGAACACCGGAAGACTCATTTCGGACCAAAATCCCCAAAATCCACTATTCTGCCCGAGGACTATTTTGGTCGATCATTTTGGTCGATACCATCGACCAAAACCATCGACCAAAGTTGTTGCTGACAGCAACCTTGGTCAGTTTTGACTCGAATGACACCCGATCTTTCCGACTTCTTTTCTAACTTATTATTGATGTTTGTTTAGGGCCTTAACACTTCTATTGGACTATTCTTGGTATTCTCAATTCATCATCAACTCATCCAAGGTAAGGATGGTTATATCCATAAACATATAAGTCATCAAATATTGAACTATGCTTTATTCAAAGAATGAAGTCCCTAAATTTCTTTCAATCATTATGATACTGATACATATGTGTTGGAACAGTAATATTTAAATCTTTATACATTTGTTGTGTTACTCTATCATTTTGATTTGCTTATGTTTATAATGATTCGTTTCAATATCATGATTCGAGTACTATTATGAATATGCATTGGATGCATGAGAAATGATGAGATTTGATGTGTGATTGCTTACGTATGACTTGGGATTGGAGGGTGTCCTACTAACACTTCTGTCCTTGGGCATCGGAGGGAATAGTATGGGATGTTCTCCGATGGTGCCTATCGACACTTTCCCGAGTTATTAGATGACATACATAGGAGTGTCTAGTTGTTTGGCTAGGTTCATCCTTGTCGTGTCAGACCCGAATCGGAAGGGCATTGAGACCGAACAACCCGTGGTAGTGTATGGTTGGATGGGCTCTCTAGGCCGGTAGCCAATCCGGTAGGGGACATAAACCATGCTACGTATACCTGAAAAGGGCCATTTATTGGTAGAGTTGCATATGGATAGACTTGGGCTCACGGGCGCTCAAGACCGGTAACCAATCCGTGAGAGGACGTGAGAGCTTTCCGTTTACTATATGTGGATGACCAATAGGGTTGATGAGTCCGAAATCCGGGATTTCGCTGACTCTAGTGTGAAGGATACCGGAAAGGATCGCCGGGGGAGAGGAATGGACGTATTTGAATCTGACTTGACCGACTGAGTAGATGACTTGCATTGGGCTAGGCTTTACTGTGACATGCGCCAGTACTTGACCAAATGGTGATGTGAGAGAGCGGTGACCGATTCCCCTTACCATGGTTTTGATGACTTTACCGATCTTCCCCGGGCATTCCCAAGATATGGAAATGGGAGAGTGACTGACGACCCAGAGAAGTACGATGCTATGACTTAAAGCATGTCTACCTTAGAGACCAGCATTCATAGAGTTAGGCTCATATCTGCATCATATGCTCCATATCACATTGCATTATTATATGTTCTGAATGTGTATGATTTCTAATTATGGAATAACTTCCTTGCTGAGTTCTTCGAACTCATTCCTTTTGTGCAAATGTTTTAGATTACATTCAAGGTACCGAAGATTACGATGGCACCTCCTATGAGGCGGACTATGATTCCACATACTACCCTCCGGGTAGTGGCGTCGGTGAGGATTCGTATATTGGAGCCGAGGAGGATTATTATTCGCACCAGGGTTAGCCCCATAGTTGTGCGGGAGCGGCAGCGCTGGGTTTAGTTCATCCGTACTGTTGAGGAGACTACTATTAGTATAGAAGAAACCCTAGCATAGTGCCCCATTCCCCTGGTGTATTTGTGGAACCATTGGTCTTGTAACTAACTTATCTTTGAGTTTATCTTTTGACACTTAGACATGTATTTGACGTTATCACACCTCTTTTCCGCTGTTCTGAGAGAGTGGTTATCATACCTTCTCTCACCCTTATGATTATGCTTTAATGTTATTGCCTTCCGCACTCTGATTTATTTAGTCTTATCTTATTCAAGACATTTAGTATTAACTGTTTTTACCATTGATTATTACTGTTCATGATTGTGTTACCGTGTATGTGGGAGGCATGGACCTCAGATCATTGATCCTTGGACTGTGGATCACATCCCGGGTATTCCAAATGGGGTACCGGCTGAGTGGATGTGACAGTCTCACTCTTCATCAGTGAGCAGATTCTAACTTAACACTGGTAATGTACTCAAGGAAGGAGCAGCATCATCAATGTCCATAAACTGGAGTTCCGACATTACTTCATCAACTAGTAGGGCCCATAAGTCCCTCCTACCACCACTTCGGGTCTTCGGACCTACAAATAAAACAATGACCGGGTCGGGTCAAGGTTAGGTAAAAGCTGGATTTTACATCAGCACTAAGTCCTTCAGGTGCTTGCTGTAGAATGTGTTCCAGATTCTCTATATATTTCCGGAGCATCGAAACATGAAACACATTATGCACAGCAGCGATTGACAGAGGTAATGCCAATTGATACGCAACAAGTCCAACCTTCTCCAAAATCTCAAAAGGTCCAATGAAACGGGGGATAAGTTTTCCTTTAACATTCATCACACCCTTCATTGGTGAAACCTTCAAGAAAACTTTCTCTCTAACTTGAAATTCCAAATCGGTCCTTCTCTTATCAGCATAAGATTTCTGCCTAGACTGGGCAGACTTAATCCTTTCTCTTATCATATCAACCATTGCGCTCGTAGCTTCAATCATCTCAGGACCTAAGACTTTTCTTTCACCAGTCTCAGTCCAGTACAATGGTGTCCTGCAAGTACTACCATACAAAGCCTTAAATGGAGCCATGCTTATTGTTGCTTGATAACAGTTGTTATAGGCAATCTCAACCAAAGCTAAGTGTTCATCCCAATTTCCACCAATATCCACCACACAAGATCTGAGCATATCTTCTAAAGTCTGAACTGTCCGCTCAGATTGTCCATCAGACTGTGGATGATGAGCTGTACTCAAATTCAATTGGGTTCCCAAGGCCTTCTGCAAACTGTTCCAAAACCTTGAGGTGAACCTAGGATCACGATCAGAAACAATACTCATTGGCACACCATGCAGACGAACCACATTATCCACATAAAGCCTAGCTAGCTTATCTAGAGTATGAGTGATCTTCATAGGAACGAAATGGGCTGATTTGGTCAACCTATCAACAATCACCCACACAGTGTCATTGCCTTTACTTGTCCGAGGCAAGCTAGTCACGAAGTCCATAGAGATATCTTCCCACTTCCAATCCAGCCATCAAGTCTTTTACTGAAATGGCCCAAAGATGACTTCTTGCCTTACTTCGGGTTGCTGGACCTACAAACAATAGGGTTTCCGTGTCAGGGTTAGGACTGGGTTTCACACAGATACTTCCATTCCTCGACCCAGGCGATCCTTTCCGGTATCCTTTCCACTAAAGTCCTAATAGTCCCGGATTACGGACTTATCAACCTTATTGGTTATCCACATATGGTAAACGGGAAGCTCTCATGTCCCCTCACGGATCATTTCACCGGTCTTGAGCGCCCATAAGCCCAAGTCTAGCCATATGCAACCCTCCAATAAATGGCCCCCACAATGTGATTCCCGTCCTCTCACGGGTTGGTTATCGGTCTTGAGCGCCCGTGAATCCCCATTGCTGCCACGGGTTGTTCGGTCTCAATACCCTTCCGATTTGGGTCTGATATAACGTGGATATCCTAGCCAAACACTGTTAGACAGCCCTAGGTATGACAATCAATAATTCGGGAAAGCGTCGATGGACAACCCCAGAAACATCCCATACTATTTCTGATAATGTCCAAGGACAGAAGTGTCAAAAGGACACCTCTCATTCCCAAATCATACCTAATCAGATACAATCTCAGATCAGTCATGACATACATAGTCAACAGCTCATCATATACCAAAGAGAATATAAAGTCATGATCTAATCATTAACAACATGATAATAACCAATTCATGTAAGTATGAATAATGAAAAGATAATTTAAACAAGTGCTACTGTTCTCACATAAGTATATCAGAAGTAAAAGTATACAAACAGTAGTTAAACTCATAGTTTCATAAAGATAGAAACCAGAGAGTATGTGATCTATGTAGTTAAGGAGATAACTGTCCTTACCTTCTAACTCGTAAAGGAACTTAGAGAATCAAGTAAGACCTTGACTAAACCTGAGAAAAGAGTCTTAAACAAGTGTATACAATAAGTTAGGAAATATACATAGAAGGAAAAATCACAATTCAATCAAAACAGACTAAGAATGGGGTTGCTGTACCCATTGGTCGACTGATTGGTCTACTGCCCCAATCAACCAATGAGTCGACCAACAGAGACAATAGCCTTCAAGAATCAAAATTTTTAGAATATGAATCCGAATTTGGTGGTTCAAAAGGGTACAAAATAAGGGGGAAACTCTAATGGAAGCATCTAAGTCTATAGAGGACATCAAACCATTAGTCAATTCAAGTTTCCAGGTTACAACTTAGGAACCAAAAGGTTAACCTAATTAGGTTAAACATAGATCATGAAGGGAAAATAGTGTGGATCAAGGATAATGAACTAGAGGATGATAGGTTATGATTCTAGTGAAGAAAACACATTGATTGGATGTTAATAGGGTCAATAACATATATCCAAGAAATTAGGGTTTCACCCTATTTGGCTCCCATGAAAAAGGTTGAGATCACAGGAGGGAGGGAATTAATGATAGGCCAATTATAACAAGAAGAATTATAGAATATTAAATTTAGATCAACCTAAATATTACCCATGAGGTTTCCCTCACATGGGAGGTTACCAAAGGTTCTCCTAATGACCACACAAGGTTAGGGTTTCAAGGATTAGGGTTTCCATGATTCAACTGGCTAGGGTTAAGATCATGATGATGATCATAGATCTCAAAGAATCGAATGAGATCATGGAATAGATGGTTGCAAGGGTACAGCATCTTCTTCCTGATCTCAACCATGAACAGAATAAAGAAAAGAAAAATCAGAGATAGAGAGGAAAGAGATCATAAACATACCTTTGATGCAGGAGGATGAAGATCACTTGAGTTCTTGCGAGATATCAACCAAAGATGCAAGGGAATTGATTAGAAAGGGGTTCTAACTCCTTCCAGAGGCTTAGGAGGCAGATGAGGTGAAGTATTCCCGAGACTAAACTTAAATAGAGTAGCCAGGACCTAATTTTCAAAAACAGAATCAATTGGTCGATTGATTGGTCGACTAGTCCAGTCGACTAATGAGTCGACCAATTAGAACAACAACTTCAAAATAGGGAATTGAAGGCTCAGATCAAGTCCAAACATCAAGGGTTTTGCACACACCTAAAGTGACATACCTAGTAGGTAGAAATGCCTTCGAACCAATTCAGAGAGCACTCCAAGTCCATCAACTAATCCAATCTTCATCAGGGTGTAGTTTCCATAAATGGAACACTGACATCCACACTCAAGGATTCCAATCCAGCCATCAAGTCTTCAACAGAAATGGCCCAAAGATGACTTCTTGCCTTACTTCGGGTTGCTGGACGTACAAACAACAGGGTTTTCGGGTCAGGGTTAGGGCTGGGTTTCACCCTAACCCTTATAAACTCTTCTTGAAACCCTAATTTTTCCCTTCTTGATTCACTTTCTTAACATGATTGGATCTAATTTTCATGATGGATTTGTGAATGACTTCTGATTATCTTCTAGAATTAGATCTAATCTCCTTTAGTCTTCCCATGGATTCATAGTATATTTTTCATCGAATTCTAGAGTTTTCACCAAATTGGGGAAACAATGATTTTGAATTGGAAGGTAGTGTTTTTAATCATTGTTAATGCCTAATCTATACTTCTTTAGTGTTAGAATAATATTCTAAAGGTTTCCTCCAAGTTTTGTAGAGTTTCGAATCTTGTAGATTGAGTTTCGGATCAAAATCCACTGTTTTGCTTCGTACTGACTCAGTTGGTCGACTGGATCAGTAGACCAACCAATCGACCAAGCAAGTTAGTAGCTATGTTTTTTGCTCAGTTTGATTCGTTTGATCTCCAATCTTTTAGGCCTCTTTCCTAATGTTGTATCTATGATTGTTAGGGCTTATTTGCTAGGTTTGGAATCTCTCTCTTTGATCTTTGGATAACCATCAACGCTATTTAAGGTAAGGACAGTTATCTACATAATGACATAGATTGCGTGTATGTTAGTTTCTGATTTCGGAAACTCTTAGATTCACTACTGATATTGTACTTTTTATTTATGATGTACTGTTGTAAGTACAGTAGCACTTTACTTATGTTTTCTCTTTCATTATTCAAGTATATTTATGCATGCTTATTCATGTATTTTTTATTTAATGAATGGATCATGCTTTTACATATTCTTTCATATGATGATATGTCAGTTATGTATGATGTGACTAATCTGAGAATGTGTTTGAATAGGTATGATTTGGGATTGGGAAGTGTCCTTTTGACATTTCTGTCCTTGGACATTAGTGGGAATAGTATGGGATATTTCCAATGGTGCCCCTTGACGCTTTCCCGAGTTATTGGTTGTCATACCTAGGGCTGTCTAGCAGTGTTTGGCTAGGATGTCCCTGTTATATCAGACCTGATTCAGAAGGGTATTGAGACTGAACGACCTGTGGTAGCAATGGGGATTCATGGGCGCTCAAGACTGGTAACCAACCTGTGATAGGACGGGAATCACATTGTGGGGGCCATTTATTGGAGGGTTGCATATGGTTAGACTTGGGCTCATGGGCACTTAAGACCGGTAACCAACCCGTGAGGGGACATGAAAGCTTCCCGTTTACCATATGTGGATAACCAATAGGGTTGATGAGTCCGTAGTCAAGGACTATTAGGACTCTAGTGTGAAGGATACCGGAAAGGATTGCTAGGGGCGAGGAATGGACGTATCTGGATTTGAGTTTATATGACTAAGTAGATGACATGCATTGGGCTAGGCTTAACCTTGACATGCGCTAGTACTTAGACCAATGGTGATGTGAGAGAGCGGTGACCTATACCCTCAGCCATGGATTGTCCTTAGGGATGAACGACCCACTACCAACCGGCGTTGTGTGATGAGACCCTCCTAAAGAAGTATGGTGCTATGACTTAAAGCATGTTTGCCTATAGAGACTAGCATACATAGAGTTAGATTCATACATTCATTGTCCGTTTCAAATCGCATTGCATCAAGATATGTTCTGAAATCATGTTATTTATGTTGTTGTGATTTAACTTGCCTTACTGAGTTCATTCGAACTCACTCCTTTTTGTGCAACCTCTTGTGTTAGATTACTCTACAGGTACTGATTACTATGAAGGCCAATATGAAGAAACACCGGTTGAAGAAGCGTACTACACACAAGGTGCTGGCTACAATGAAGATCACATTGATGATCCCACGAGCAATCATGTTGCGTACTACAATTAGACCTAATGTGGAGTGGGAACGTCTGAGTTGGATTGATGAAGTCCATTATTATGAAGACGTTATCTATAGAGTAGAAGACTCTTAGTCTAGTTGTTTTCCATTTTCTTACTTTCTTTAAGAACAGTTGTATTTATGTTTAGACTTACGTGCTACATCCCGCTGTAATTGTGGAGCGAGATTCCGCCTCACTCTACTCCTTTTTGATGTTTACATCTGGTATCATTTTTCCTCACTCTAGTTATACTGTCATTCTTTTCCTCATTTGGATCTCTTATTTATAATATTATACTTTGATTATATCCATTCATGATTATGTTATTGCTTATGTGGGAGGATGATTTCCTCAATACTTGATCTTTGGGGCTGTGGATCACACACTCGGGTATGCCAGATAGGGTACCGGCTGGGTGGATGTGACAGTAAGTACTTCAAGTGCAATAGTACCTCATTCATGTATTTCTTTATTACTTGAATCATGTATGATTACTTATCCTTGTCATTTACATATGCAATTGATCATGTTTATATGTATCTTTCTATATTTTATGAGATATTGGTTGTGTATGTTGTGACTGAATTGGGAATGTGATTGATTAGGTATGATTTTGGATTGGGGAGTGTCCTTTTGACATTTCTATCCTTGGACATTAGTGGGGATAGTATGGGATATTTCCGATGGTGCCCTTTGACGCTTTCCCGAATTATTGTATGTCATACCTAGGGCTTGTCTAGCAATGTTTGGCTAGGATGTCCCCGTTATATCAGACCTGATTCGGAAGGGTATTGAGACCAAGTAACCCGTGGTAGCAATGGGGATTCATGGGCGCTTGAGACCGGTGAGTTATATCCATGAGAGGACATGATTCACATTGTGGGGACCATTCATTGGTGGGGTTGCAAATAGTAGACTTGGGCTCATGGGCGCTCGAGACCAATGAGTTATATCTGTGAGGGGACATGAGAGCTTCTCGTATATTATTTTTGGATGACCAATAGGGTTGATGAGTCCGTAGTCCAGGATTATGCTGACTCTAGTGAGAAGGATACCAGAAAGGATCGCTCGAGGTGAGGAATGGACGTATTTGACTCTAACTTGATATAACTAAGTAGATGACTTGCATTAGGCTAGGCTTTACCTTGACATGCACCAATACTTAGACCAAACGGTGATGTGAGAGAGCGGTGACCTAAACCCCAGCCATGGATTGTTCGAGAGGGATGCAAGACCCATTACCAACCGAAGATGAGTGATTTGAGACCTTCCCAAAGAAGTATGGTGCTATGATTTAAAGCATGTCTGCCTATAGAGACCAGCATACATAAAGTTAGATTCATACATGCATTGTCTATTTCATATCATTTTGCATCATGCTATGTTTGGCTATCATGTTATTTATGTTGTTATGGAATAACTTGCCTTGCTAAGTTCTTTTGAACTCACTCCTTTTTGTACAAATATCTTTGTTAGATTATTCTGTAGGTACTGAAGAATATGAAATCCAGTACTATGAGACACAAACCGATGAAGCACACTTTGCTTAAGGTGCTAGCAGTTATGAAGATTAAATTGAAGATCCCTCAAGCGATTATGCTGCGTACCAAGATTAGCCCTACTCTGGAGTGGAAGCAACCTTGCTTAGTTTCTTTTGTTTATGTTTATGAAGACATTCTTTATAAGACTGAAGAGACTTTAGTTTAGTTTGATCTTTTCTTTTCTTTCATTCTTTTGAGGATCAGTTGTAATCTTTCCTTTTTAGATTTTGAACTACATTTCCGCTGTATTATGTGGAGTGATTTTCCGCGCACTCTACATTTTGATTATTATATATTGGTATCATTATTTCCGCACTCTGATTATTGTCATTCTCTATTCTTATCTTGATCTCTTGTTTATATTATTATTGCGAGACTCGGCCCTAACCTTAACCCATAAACTCTATTGTTTGTAGGTCTGAAGACCCGAAGTAGAAGTGGAAGTCAACTATGGGCCATATCAGTAGAAGACATGGTGTTCGACTCTGAACCCATGGAGATTGATGATGATGCCCCATACTTGAAGACCTTGATGGATTTAGAAAAGAGACTACACCTTGATGAAAAGAAGTTTGGTTGATGACCTTAGAGCTTGGTTTGACATGATTTGAAGGCATTCCATGCTAGGTGAGTTATAGTTTATGTTGTGAGAAACCCCTTTGATTTTGATAAGAGATAGGCCTTCATTTCCCTGTTTCAGGCTTTGCTGACAGCCTAGGTCGACTGGGCCAATCGACCTAGCCAATTGACCCACAAAGACAGAATCTATGCAAGATCCTCTGTTTAGGTTTATGTTGCTATATTTATATAGGACTTCATATTTTTAGTTTCCCTTGCTTCCAAAACACCTAGAGAACGAAGTGAACTCCTCTCAAAGCCTCCTTTAGTGTGGAAGAGGATCAACTCTTGCAATTCTCAAGTTTCCTCTCTTGTTCATCACTCAAAGGTTAGTATTCACTCTTGTATGTTATTGATCTACTCTTACTATGATCCATTCTCTGTACTGAGATTATGAAGAAGATGCCGCATCCTTGCAAACTTCTCTTCTACAATCTCCATTCATTCATTCATGCTATGATCTTCATATTCAATCCTAATCATAATTCTTATGTTTTCTTCATGAAACTATGATCATACTCTTGTTATGATTTCTCTAGCATTATAGATACATCTTCATGATTATTCATATCCATGAATACTATGTTAATCTACTAGAATGAGATCTCATCATCTGTAGTTCTTCTCTTAGATTCATAGCTTGTTTTCATTGAAAACTATGATTTTTATCAAATTAGAAAGTATGATTCTAAATAAGTAAGTGTTGGTTTTAATTGTGGTTTGATGTCTAATCTATGCTAGTTAGTCTTAGATTACTGTGTTAGAGATTCCCTCCTAATTTCGTAGCATTCCGAATCTTGTAGAATAGGTTTCGGATAAAAAATCAGATTTTGGATGCGAATTGTTCACTGGGTCGACTGCTTGGGTCGACTGGACCAATCAACCTAGCCAGTCTTCCCAGCATGACAGCATGGGATTTCTTGGTCCATTTCAATCCGTTTGATGTCTATTCTTTTAGGACTGCTTCCTATTGATTTTGTAATGCTTGTTTAGCATTTGTTTGCTAACTTTGGATTCATTCTCTTGTCCATTCGGAATATCTTTGAATCTATTTAAGGTAAGGACATTTGTTTCCATATTAATATAGATTGAGTGAAGTTTCTAAATTGGGAAACACCTAGATTTTCTACTGATATTGTAGTTTCTGATTATGATATGACTGCTTTAAGTACAGTAGGATCTTACTTATACATTTCCTTTATGTACTTGATCATGTATGGACTCTTACTCATGTATGTTGCTTATTCAATTGATCTTGTCTTTATGTATTCTTTCATATGATAAGATATTAGTTGTGTATGCTATGACTGAATTGGGAATGTGATTGATTAGGTATGATTTGGGATTAGGGAATGTCCTCTTGACATTTCTATCCTTGGCCATCAGTGGGAATAGTATGAGATATTTCCGATGGTGCCCTTTGACGCCTTCCTGGATTATTGGTTGTCATACCTAGGACTTGTCTAGTAGTGTTGGCTAGGATTCCCTGTTGTATCAGACCCGATTCGAAAGGGTATTGAGACCGAGTAACCCATGGTAGCAATGGGGATTTATGGGCGCTCAAGACCGGTGAGTCATATCCGTGAGAGGACATAAATCACATTGTGGATACTTGTGAGAGGCCATTTATTGGTAGGGTCGCATTTAGTAGACTTGGGCTCATGGGAGTTCAAGACTGGAAGCCAACCCGTGAGAGGACATGAGAGCTTCCCGTCTATTATTTATGGATGACCAATAGGGTTAATGAGTCTATAGTCCGAGTTGGTTGTAGCCATAGGATACACTGACTCTAGTGTGAAGGATACTGGAAAGGATCGCCCGGGGCGAGGAATGGACGTATCTAGATCTGAGTTGATATAACCAAGTAGATGATTGCATTTGGCTAGGCTTTACCTTGACATGCACCAATACTTAGACCAATGGTGATGTGAGAGAGCGGTGACCAAAACCACAGCCATGGAATGTCCAAGAAAGATGCAGGACCCAATTTCCACCGAAGAACCCAAGATACTGAGATAGTTGAGGGTGAGTGATTTCAGACCTACCCAAAGAAGTATGGTGCTATGACTTAAAGCATGTGTGCCTATAGAGACCAGCATACATAGAGTTAGACTCATTCACGCATTGTCTGTCTCATATCATTTTGCATCATGCTATGTTTCTGCCTTCATGTTATATGTTGCTATGGAATAACTTGCCTTGCTGAGTTCTCTTGAACTCACCCCTTTCGTGCAAATATCTTTTGTTAGATTATTCTACAGGTGTTGATGACTATGACGGCCAGTATGAGGAAGCATAAGCTGAAGAGGCGTACTTCACGCAAGGTGTTGGTAGTTATGAAGATCTCGGTGATGATCCCTCGTGTGATCATGGTACGTACCATGATTAGCCCAACCGTGGAGTGGAAGCGGCCGTGCTTAATCTCTAAAGTTTATGTTTATGAAGACATTCTTTATAAAGTAGAATGAACTGTAGCTTAGTATGATTATTTCTCTCTTTCCTTTCTTTCGGAATTGGTTGTAATTTTCTTTTTGACATTCGAACTACATTTCTGTTGTATCCGTGGAGTAAGATTCTGCCTTACTCTACATTTTGGTTATATATATATATTGGTATCATTTCCGCACTCTAATGTTATTTCGTTACATTGCTTTGATCTTCTAAATAATATTAACAACCTTGATTTAGTCTTGTTCTTGATTATATTATTGTGAATGTGGGAGGTTGATTTCCTCGATACTGATCTTTGGGGTTGTGGATCACACACTCGGGTATGCTAGATAGGGTACCGGCAGGGGTGGATGTGACAATTACACATTGATTATATCTTGTTCATGATTATGTTATTGTGCATGTAAGAGGATGATTTTCTCGATACTTGTTCTTTGGGGCTGTGGATCACACACTCGGGTATGCCAGGTAGGGTACCGGCTGAGGGGATGTGACAAAAATGGAGAATAAGAAAATAAGAATATACATATAGAAAGAGAGAAGAAAGAGGATATACCTGGTAAAAGGCCGTGACTGGCCAACCCATCATCGGTTCAGAAATCGCTCACATTAATTTGATCCCTAGTGGGAAGTAAATTTCAGGTATGTTGGTCATATTCCCTAAGGGAAGGTCGTTGATTCAAGGTGTCACACCCCACCCAGCCGGATCTGGTAATACCCGAATACCCGTGGGGGTGATACATCGCAAGATCTAGGTTCAATGACAAATCCATACAAAACATGATATAGCATAATTAAATGGACAAGAATAAATCAAGTTCAAGTAATAAATTACCAAATCTGAAATAATGATTACAATCATCCATTATTTCAAATCAAAACTAAACATCAGAGTCCTAGAAGAGAAAGAATATTTAAAGTTGCAGCGAAAAATCATTTAAGGAAGCTCTAAGGAAAAGAAACTCTATAAGAGCAGTCTTGGCATGAACATGAAGCGTCATGAGCTTCCACTTCTTCTCCGACAACGCCCTCTTGGTAGCCATTCATCAAAGGATCCTCAGCGTAGGAGGGGTCCTCATAACCTGTAGAGTAGTCTAAAGAAACAAACAAAATAAAGGAATGAGTTCATAGAACTTAGTGAGGTAACTAACATTCATGTCAATACATTCATCCATACTCTATATCATAATTCATAAAACAATCATTTATTTAATAATATAAACAACAAATGCATGGTGATGATATGAGGTTCCTAACTCTATAATGTAGTCTCTAAAGTAGACACGCATTAAGTCACACACCAGTCTTCTTTGGGATGTCTCATCATTCTTCCCTCACGGCAATCAAGCACATCTGTTGGGTTCTCCGCGGCAATTGGGTCAAGTCACATCAATCCGTGGCTGGGGTATAAGTCACCACTCTCTCACATCACCATTGGAATAAGATCTGGCGCATGTCAAGGATTACTCTAAGCCCAATGCAAAGTCATACGGTCTCATACTACATATGGTCCGGATACTTCCCGTATGGCACCAACCAACTCAGTTTAGTATCTTTTCCCACCTAGATTCAACAAATCCTATGGCACCAACCAACTTGGACTACATTGACCCCTAACCCTATGGTCATCCACATATAATGGACAGGATGCTCTCCATGTCCTCTCACGGGTCATTTCACCGGTCTTGAGCGCCCATGAGCCCTTGTCTATTATATGCAACCCTACCATCTCATGATGACAGTGGGTCTGCTTGATGCTTACAGGAACCAGCCATTGACATCACGGGTTAACCGGTTTTAATACCCCTACCGGAAGGATAGTAGTACTCATGAGGCTACCTAGCCAAACACTGCTAGACATGCCCTAAGTATGTCAACAGTAATCAGGGAAAGCGCCAAGGGCACCATAGGAATGCATCCCATACTGCCTCCTCTGGTATCCTATGGCAGAAATGCCAAAAGGGCATTCCCCATTCCCCAATGTAACCTAGACAATCACATAAAATCACTAGGGCAATGGGCAAACCCACGACCCTAGTAGAAAATACTAGGTAAATATATTAATATTGTTCTTCATCTTTCATCTCATACAATATCACACCATATTCATATCAATAACATAGGATTCAACAGCAAAGAGAAATAGTCAAGCAATAAATCTTACATTCCATTCGTGCAAAGTCATACACATGCATATCATGGTAAATATAAATTTACAACAATTTATATCAATAAAGAAATTAAAATAGCAACAATTAATTATGTATAACATGGTTAGTTATTCCTCACCTTTTACTTTGCTCCTTTCTCCAAAGTCCAAGAATTCACTCCCACAAGTTTGGTGAGTAAAGACACATAAATGCCTTTCCTAATAATTTTGCGAAGATTCGGATCATAAAAACTTTCGGAAGGATGAGAACCGCTCTTTTTCTTGGTTCCTCCTCTTCCCGCAGCCTCCAACTCGTTCTAGCCTCCAAAAATGTGTTTACGGATGAGATAAAACATAAATAGGGTTTAAAAATCCGAAATTCCATTTTTGCCCCTAAACAAAAATGGGGTGGGGGGTTGGTTCACCCAAATGACCCAATCTTCCGACCCATGGTTGGACCCCCAAACAGACTCCGATTTCAGTGATTTTTGGCTCATTGGAAAGGTCTTTTGACGAGCTTCAATTTGATAACTTATTCACATCAATCGGATTCTCCGACATCAATCTATGGTCATTCAAATATCACCCTATTTACATCATTGTGATTAATCTTCTCTCTTCATATAAACTTTAGGAGAGTTGTTGAGTCATCACGAGGGTCATCCACCAACACTGGGTCCATTTTCAAACCTTAGGGCTCGACTTGAATGGTCCACGGTTGTCGCCGATTCGAGGCTTGAGTTTTTGGTCTTGAAACCACGGGTTAAAGGGTAGAAATCTGGGGGATTTCACACAAGGGGATACAGATTTAGGAGTATGCAAACACCATCGAGAGCGATAGTTCGGAAAATGAATGGCACAGAAGAAGTACTTCTGCCTCCAACCTTTATTGTCATGCGGAATGGATGAGTCAACAAAGATAAAGTAGTCACGCAACTCAATGCTAATGTTGGTTCTCCTTGAAAAATGGAGATAACCGCGCTTGCTTCCAACTTTCAATGTGTGGTAATTCTTGAAAAGAAAAAGAGGGATTGCGTCCCATTTTTTGGACAAAAGAAAAAAAAAATAGTAAACAAGTCTCCAACTATTCAGAGT
The DNA here is from genome assembly GCF_041222555.1 of Hakea prostrata. NCBI lineage: Eukaryota > Viridiplantae > Streptophyta > Magnoliopsida > Proteales > Proteaceae > Hakea > Hakea prostrata. The sequence goes on along the minus strand of NC_142601.1, from coordinate 25,226,900 downwards.
TAGTTGGTATGGATAAATTCAATAGTAGTCAAGAAGAGATTGGACTAAAGGAATCAGAGGGATTATGAACCCATCTTCAAGGTGATCAAGGTAAACAACAATAACTCCAACAGTCAAGTAAGCATGACCAGAAGGTTCTGGAGTCCAAGCTTTAACCTCAGGGGGAAAGCAACAATCTCGCAGGTAAGAGGACAGTTTGGACTTCTTGATTTTAGAAGGGTACCATTCTGACCCAACAGTTTTTGGGTTCTTTCTTTCGATTTCAACATCTACAGGTTGGTAGGGAACTATCACCTCATCGTGAGCATAGGGGACAGGTTCCCAATATAATGGAGTTTGATCAGAAGAAGGATTGGCTAATATCTTTTTTGAGTCAACCTTTGCGGAAGTCTCTACCCCAGCCGAAGGACTGGGACCAGAAGGATAGGTAGGGTGATCCATGGAAAAGAAGAAAAAAAAAAGATGAAGGTTTGAGTATTATTCAGCAGAATTGTAGAGCGAGTTGCAGACAACTGAGGAAAGAAAAAGGAAGTCGAAGGAAAGATGGAGAAGAAAAGAGGTGACGAAGGATGAGTAAATATAGGAAGTGGGGTGACGTGATTGGAAGCTTTTAAAATTTGGAGGGAAGATATACGATGATTCAAATCAACGGCCATGACTAATCCGAATCGACATCTAAGGTTGATCACTTGATTTTGAAACAATACAACTAAGCACATGGAAGAAGTGGGTAAGTTGAGGAAAAGGCGTTGGAATCGTGCGTTGGAGGATAAATAACATCTGTGAGAAACTAAAAACTTGCATTTATGAAGGAATGGAAAAAGCTGATAAGTGGAGATTTCCATAAGATATTCGAGATGGTTTGGGGGCTGAGCACAGTCTTTGAAATGATTATAGTGGTTAAACATTTTCTCAAGACGAGAAAAGTTCATTTTCGATGGAATTCAAGCCGTAAGCCATAACTCTGGTTTTGGAAATCCAAACCAAAATTATGGTTTTATGGTTTCGGAAATTATTTCTAGTAGTTTTAGAAACTCAAATGTCGACGAATCCGAACTTCACAATGTGGAGGGCAAATTGAGAAACGACATTCAAAAGTAAATACTTAAACAGTAGCAGTTAGCTTCAAAGCAAATATAAAAGAAGAACGGCTCTAATTGAATCTAGTATTCATTGATGAACTCCAGCTCAGGTTGAACTTGACGATACCCGATGAACTCCCAAGATCAGATGATGAGCTCAGGATTTTGGTGAGCTCTATGATTCAATAGAATGAACTTATAATCTTCGATGAACTCAATTGATCGAAGGATGAGCTCGAGAGTTTCTGATGAGCTCTACAGGTTGGCAGATGAGCTTAAAATTCTAATGATTCATAAGTAGAAAGTTCATATTCTTCAGTCATTGATAAACAATTTGTTGGACAATACTCAATGCAGTTACCGCAAAATATACAGATTCCGAAATCAATACTATAATTAAACAATCAGTCGAATATTTGTTTCCAATCTCCAATTTACAATGGGTAGATCTATAGGGCATACAAGAACATATACTTCACAAGCAATCCATTTATCAAATTCAAAATTGATTCGACCATGGAAATGTTCTGATGTGATCAATTTTTCACAAGGATATTGAATAGTTATAGGTAAACGGTTCGCATGGGATAAGGTAATCATGAAACTTTGACCTATGTACCTTGTAGCTCGTACTATTTGTTGACCATAATTCATGAACGCAGTTACCATAGGGAGCATATCGTGAATATCTATGAATAAAATTCAAATAATTTTATGTTTCTTTCTCTTGTTTGAGAGAAGGTATGAATCTAGAATTCTAGTATTCCTTTACAGCGAAAAAAGTTGAGAAGAAGTTGTCAATAATAGATTACCTAGAGAAATAGGTAAAAGAAATTTCCACCCAAGATTTAATAGTTGGTCCATTCTCATCCTAGGTAAAGTCCATCTTGTCGTGATAGGAATGAATAGGAACAAATAAGCTTTAGCTAATGTAATAAAGATATCCATAGCCGTTCCAAAGTCCCCCTTTGCCTTATTTATTTCTAAAAGCTCAGGAATGAATATATATGGAATAGAAAGATTTAAACCCCCCAAATGAAGAACTATTACAAATAAGGAAGAAACAAGTAGATTTAGATAAGAAGCAACATAAAATAAAACAAATTTGATACCTGAATATTCGGTTTGATAACCTGCTACTAATTCTTCCTCGACTTATGGCAAATCAAAGGGTAATTTGCTAGGGAGGAAATAAAAAAAAAAACAACAAATCCTATGTGTTTCCGCCACAAATTCCACCCCCAAAACCATTTGGATTGTGTCTCAATTATATCAACTGTACTTGAACTGTTAGATAATTATAGTCGATGACAATAGGACGGTTCCCATTGCTATTATAGAACTGTACATGAGACTTCAGCTTCATACGGCTCCTCGAAGGCTACAAATAAATCTAAGGATCACTTCAGCATTATCTCAATATTTTAGTATGGTAAATAAAATAAAGATAGATCGGAGAATCCTGAATTTGACTAATAGAATTCTGTCTGCTATAATAAAAAAGTGCTTCCGAATTGATCTTATATTTCATTTTCAAATTCCAATTTTTCTTTGTTTAGTTATAACTTAATCCTTCAATAAAATTTTACCAAAAAAAAAAAAAAATCCTTCAATAAAATACTCGTTCTATTAATATCAATAGAAATTTCGACCCATATTTTCGATTACGAAAAAGAAATCGATTTTAGATTTGTTCATGAATCATAATAAGAATTCTATCTCTATTACTATGGATATGGATAGAATATGGGAAAAAAGGAAAAATAGGTATCTTTTTTTCTATTGCATGCAATTGCATTGCATTTCTTTTATTCCTATTCTTCTTTCTCAGAAAAGGGGACTCTAAAAAAAAATAAAAAATTACTTCGTTTTTTATAGTCATTTCTTTAATCAGTGAATAGGAGGATCCTCTGAATTGGAATCATGGGAAAGTATTTCTTGATCGTTTCTACCAACTTAAAGCCCCATCGGAATTCCTTTTATGTAGTCCCAACTTACACTACCTCTATTACTAATCCTTTCACACAGTACCCAAATGAAGGCTTAAATAGCAATACAAGTTACCTCTTAAAATGCCTAGATCCAAAGACGCAGTGCAACCAAACTTTGATGCTCAGAAGCTCTCTTTTAGGGCCTGTTTGGTTACATGAGTCTAGAGATTTCAAATATCTAGAGATTTCAAATCTATAGATTTCAAATCTGTGGAGTTATAATTTATAAAATTAGATGTTTGGTTGTGGAATGAAATTTGTGGATTCATCCTAAAAAAATTTTTGATCGACGTGATTTTTGTGAATGTACAAATGTATAGCTTTTTTGAAATCTCTGGATTTCACCCCTTACCCATAAATCTATAGATTCACGTTTTTAGTGTAAAAAGGTGAATCTCTAGATTTCATGAATCTATAGATTTTTAAGTTTCCCATCCCTTCGATCTCCACAGTTTTCCCAGAAGTGTCTTTTAAACCCAGCGATCCCCTTTTTAAGAAAAGGGCTTCAACAATCCAGGCCTTCTTTGTGCAGTTTTTCCGTATAGGCAGAAGGCATTCCAAAATGAAAAGCTGATGAAAATACTGGGGTTGGCAGCATTGCATATCTCATATCCCATATTCATTTTCCCTGGTGGGACCAAGGCCTGAAGAACTCGACAAGATGCAGAATGCCAAAAAGCAGCGCAAGAACAAATATTTGATTGAAAAAAAGCCTTTATACAAGTTCAATCTGTGGCATATGTATCAAAAGACAATGGGTGAACCTTATTCCACATGTTATCGTTCATTTCCTGCCATGATTCCATATACCACCAGACACCGGGACCATTGAACAGCTTTTCTTTATATTCTGCGGACTGACACCAAAGATTTACAGAATTCGAATAAGAATGCCTATAACTTCCCCGGTGAAACACCATAATTCCAGATGCTACTCCATTTACAGTGGCTACTCCCTCCTTTCCCTTCACTCCTTCAAGTATGGTGAATCATAGAACTTATGAACTGAGGAACAAAACCAGATACAGCAACCTTCAATTGCACATCCAACGTTAGTTCACTATGTTCCAAAAGAATAAAGCAAGAGTGTTTCACATTATTATATAATAAGGAACTAGTATATCAAACCTCTATTATGCATAATCCTCCATCAGTGCATAGACAACTGCTGTTCTACATGGGGCATACACCAAAAATGAGGAGGGCCTGTTATCATACCACCCATCCTGCAAAAGTAAACCAGCAGAATTAAGATACTGTTCTTGCAGGAATTATTAAAGGGGACCCAGAATTTGATTCCTTACAGAGGTAAAATATTCTGCTTTGTGATCAATTCTCCCAAAGCCACCAAATAATTTATCATCTGAATCCAATATCGCCTGGAAGAAATTGTATAAACACAAAGGAGTCCACATGGATTACTGATTGGAAAGCGTAACGAGGAGAAAAAAAATTAATGCTCTCAACCAGAGGAAGTAACTTCTACTAAGCACAGAAGTTGTCAATTGAGAAAAGGTACATCTTGAAATGATATCTACTGATTGGAAAGCACAAGAAGGAGAAAAACATTAACACTCACGACTATGAGTAACAACCAGGGGAAGTAATTTCTACAAAGCAAAGTTATTGTCAATTGAAAGTGTATCTTGAAATAATGTCGACAGCAACAACGATAATAACAACAGCAATGCAACCCTACATTTAGAGATTCATGATATAAAATGAAGTACTCTATTGGCAAGATGTTTATTTTACTTAATTCTATTCTATTCCCCATCTTTTGTCGAAAAACTTCCACCATGCATTGTTTTTGAATATTTGGTTTCCTTATTCTTTTTTGTTAGTCAATACCTCAGTACATAGAATTTAAATCTTGAAAGAAGTTCTCCAAAAAAATCCATCCTGGTACTTAATAGTTTCTTCTTGCATCAATTGTCAATCCAACTTTTCAGTCATTTAGATTCATTGGTGATTTGTATGATTATTGACAATTGGAACCGTCTCACTTTTCCTGTCAAACAAATCAAAATTGTTGAAAATTTTTCTAAAGCTTAAAGAGAGTGGATTCAGCATTCAACACGACTGACTCTGTCTGCCCCCAAACAAACTTATTGTCATAGGTGATTTTTCTAAAAATTTTCTTGGCGCATAATGAGGATGGAAAATTAAATGAACAGGATAAGAATTCAAATGTACTTTCAGCATTCAACATGACTGACTCTGTCCGCCCCCAAACAAAATTCTCTGTCTGCTTATTTTTCTGCACTCAAAACGTCTAATTATTTCTTTCAAATTACTCTTAGATCCAAATCGTTGAAGGGAATAGTAATGGAAACAAAGAATTGAATCCATAGGGATACTCATTTGATGGTAATAAGGGGACATCAATAAATCAAAACAGCAGAACAGGCATATTCAGGAATCTAATAGAACAGAAAAGAAAGTTAATAGGTAAACAGCAGTACCTTATACTTTCCAGGCTTTAGGCAGCCGATTCGATAGTCTGAATAACTATTATTCCAGTGAAAATTGAAAACAAATACTAAATCCCCTCGCTCAAAAACAATCATCCTATCTCCTTCATCTTTTCGTGATATGTACTGGTGGACTGAAGTCATGAACTGAAACAAGTGGTACGTAGGAATAAAAAATTATACATACGAATATACCGGAGCACAATTTTTATAAAAATATTACAGAAGACTAAGAAATTACAGCAGAAGTGGAAATAATTTCCAAATTTCATATCTTGATTAGGATGTACGTTCAATATTTTATAACCTGTCACAATCTATAGTCCAATGGGAGTCTAATGAGAAGGGTAAATAGTGTCTGAATTAGTGAAGTATCTTTATAGCCAGGAAAACTCCCATGTGGAAGCCAAAAAACGACTCTGGTTTTAATCATGCCAATTTGAGCTAATCTTCTGGACAGTGCACTTTCAATACAGTTGAAGTATCTCTCTTTTCCAGGTGCTTTATAACTGAAAGTTTTAACATTCTGATAACAGCTACTATCTGGAAGACAAGTTAAATGTAGATGATCCAGGTGTATTATGTATATTAGAGTTCAAATAGAATTCTCTAGGCAATGGTAGATCCTTGTCTTTCTCAAATACCTACCTAAAAGTAATTTTATAAAAGAATAGAAGGGTGCTCTTAAAACTGGTAGCCACATAGGTCTGTCTGGTTACAAAGCTTGGTAATAAACAACTGGCCAGATGCTAATTTTCACATCACAAGACATGGGTTCAAGTCTGTCTTCCCTTTTCTAAAACCAACAACTAACTTGTATCCCCAAAACTGCCTGTACATATAAAAAGGGGTGGGGATTGCAAAATTTTTACAAGTTACCAGACAAAATACATACAGTATATTTCTCTTCTACATGTTGCATTGCTTGATCAAACTCTTGCAATCCATGATATCTTAGATATCCTGCATCCCCCTGCAGTGTATTTAAATAAAAATGATAAGAACAAAGAACCAATAATATGAAACTCATTTATTTAAAAACTGAATGTAAAGAAAAAGACTGCCATATTCTGTACAAAATAAAAAATTTTGTCGAGAGAACAAGATGATCTTAACATACTCACTTCCATGGCACCAACACGAAACAAAGGAAGACCGATGTGTCTGCAAGTGTCATATTCCAGGTAAAATGCCTATCTCATGCATGTTTTGAAGATCACATGTATATATCCCCCATAACTTGGCTCTAGATCCCTATATTTCTAAATTCCAAGTATTAATTGATGTGTTCCGCTAACCAGCTAGGAACAGATTAAGGGAACTAATCCGAAGGACAGAACAGTAGAGGAATAGAACTATAAAAGACCAGAAGCTACAAGGGCTTAAACCAACAGAGATAAAAAAAATTGGATCATTTCAGAAAACTGGTCAAAGGTAGCTTGTTTCATACCCAAACTATTTCCAAAATCCAAGCACACTCAAGTGTTGGTTCAATAATAGTAAGGTGGACAGAAAATAGAAACTTAGATGGAAACTAAAATAGCAAGTCAGATAAACTTAGATAGCTTCTAAATGATCCGGTGGGAGACAGAATAGAATCATCAACAACCTCTTCATTTCTATGACATGAACCTGAGGAGAGAAGAAAGGAATGGACTCAAAGAAGCTGGTGTCTTTAGAGAGAAGTTGCCTTTGGAAAGGATGATATCATTTATACCCTTTGGTGCTCAGGGTCAAGCTTTTTATTGAGGTGATTTATTAACATGAAAATAGCAGATACATCCAAACACTTGGGGAGGGAGAGAAAAACCTGAAGCTTTGGGTGGAGGGGCTGCTAGAAGGAATTTGAAGCCAAGGAAGGGGTAGGTATCCAATTGATGAGGATTGCAGAAACAAGGAAGGCATCAGACCAAAAAGTCTGATGGACATGCAAATCAAAAAGAAAACCCCAAGAGAACTCTAACAAGCGACAGTTCTTTCGAGTTTCGACTAGCCACCCCATCTTGTTTAGAGGTGTCTACTCAAGTAACTTGACGAATGATCCCATGATCAATCAAATCTGTCAAGTCTCCCATACATGTACTCAACCCCCTAGTCAGAACAAACAATTTAAATACGAGTACTAAATTGAGTACAAAAGTTTTTGAAAGATCCAAGTGGACCAGAAATAGTCATCTGCAGAAGGAACGAAGTAGTTCTTGTGAGTTTGAGAGTATTGCTTAGAGAAAGATGATTCATTCATAGGCCCCAAGAGGAATTTACAGTTTACAATCTGCGCAAGTCCTACTCTAAGTAGGAAAAGCAATACAAAAAACAATTAGGAATGCAAAAACTTGAACTAGACTGACTAGGAAACTGATATACACAAAATAGGAAACTAGTCTAACAAAAAACCATTCCAACAAGGAGTCTTACAAGCAATAGGAGAGGGAATCGTCCCTCTTGAGTAGAGGGGCTAAACTCCAAAATAGCCCTTAAACAACATTCCCCCTCAAGTTTGGGCATAAATGTCACACATGTCCATCTTGGTCAAAATAGGATAAAACATACGTCATGGCATGGTGCAAATATCGGTTGAAACCTAAGTTTCAACCTAGGAAAAAACTGAAATTTCCAGGTTTTGACCAAAATTTCGGTTGAAACCTAGTACTTTTTTTTTGAAATTTTGACCCTAGGTTTCAGGCCTTGTATGACCTCCATTTCATCTGATTTCTTGTATCCTACCTATTTAAAGCATTATAAACACAATTGAACTATTATTTTGCAAAAAAAAACTAAAAAATTATCATTCAAGTATACTAACAAATGACTGGTACCGACAAGTAAAAAAATTATATGCATACAGGCATTAGAATCAGTAGCATACATGAATTGTTTGATAGAAAATGGTTACACATACAACAAGTCAACAAAATACAATGACTAACTAGATCAAGTGATGGTATCTCACATATATTAAGTTGAAGCCATATATCATGTATACATCTTTTGAATTCGAAATACATAATTTAAAAATAATTTTTAAAATCAGCAAAAAATAAGTTTAACAACACAAGCTTAAAAGGTGTTAGGAGCCAAAAGAGGAGAAAAAGAGGTGTTTGAAGGCAAAGAAGTTGTGAAAAGTAGGTGAAAATGGGATAGAAATCAACAAAAATCAAGGAAAAATAAGTTGGAGTGTTGAAACGTGTGAAGTTTCGGTCGAAACTGTGAAATTTCGGGTCGAAACGTATGATTTCGACAAAGGTGTCGTTTTGATTTCCAAAAATGCAGTGAGTTCGGTTGAAATTTATTCCACACTTCTAGGTTACCCTTTGGTGAAGGCATATGCTACCATGGTACAAAATCTCATTCTCAACAAGATTAAAAAAAAAGAGATTTTGCTCAAGATCTGGTATCTTTTCCCCGCCAACTTGAGTGAACACAAGGGCCCATCTCGAGGGGTTTTAAGGGTTAGGTTGGGCTTAAATTAGGTATTTAGCCTATTTTAGGCCTTCTAAACACACTAGTGGCCTTAGAATTGTGAGAAGATAACCCTAAGTAAGAGTTTTAACTCGACCCTAAGTTTGAAACTTAAATGCTGCAGGAATGAACATGCAAGGTTATATACAACATGAAATATAGAACCACTAGGCATATAAATGAAAAGCAAGTGATAAGATACATCAAATAACTTAAATATCAATAGAAGTCCACCTATATGAGTACGATACAACATCATATTCTCGAGTCTCAAGAGTACATTAATACAACCATCATAAGTTCAATATAAATCATAAGTTCATAATAGAAGTGCCGGGTATGGCTTATGCTTCACATTCTAATGTCGACAACCTTCCTTCGACGCACAAGCGGTCCTACTTCTAGGCCTCTTATATGATTTTGGGCTTCGGAATTTCCTTTGCAATTTGGGCCTGGGCCCACGAATTGCGAATTGTTGTTGTGGCCTTGTTTGAAGAACCTCAAATGGTCTTATTTGATCTTCCTCTCTTGATGTACATGTGCTAAACCTTGTTGCAAGTCAAGAGCCGGCATCAATCCGACAAGAAAAAGGAAAAAAATGGAGTTTTTGGAATGTCTCAGCGAGAGAGAGGCATGTTAAGATCTTGAGCTGTCTCACTCAGAGAGATGGCATTTAAAGTGGTTGAGTGGAGCGAGATCTTGGTCGATATTTACTACAAAGGAGATCTCGCATGAGATTTCGACTTGCTATCTCAAAATATTGAGATCTTGAGTAAAATCTCACGAGATCTCAAACTATGTATGCTACTTGATCTATAGACTTCACGAATGACATACAGATAATGCCACTATACAACTTCTCTTATATAGAATGTCTATCAATCTCCTGATGCTTTATCTTATCATGTTGCACTGGGTTATGAGCAACGTTTATATCTGATTTGTTGTTACAGTAGAGCATCATTGGAAGGGGCACTTACACAACTAGATCATGTAGTAGACTACGTAACCATAATAACTCACAAACCCCTTACACCGAAGCTTAAAACTTTGCTTCAGAACCAGACTTTCCAACAACATCTTCCTTCTTACTTCACCAAGTAATTAGATTCCTGCCCAAAAAAGTACAAGATGGGTGAACCTCCTAGTTTGCACCATGTAGGCTTTAACAAAGAATTATCATGAGGGGATAGGAGGACACCTTTGTTTGTAGCTGATTTTAGATAAAGAAGAACATGGAAAATGGCAAACAGAAGATTGGAATGCTGATCATGCATGAATTGACTTACAATACTAACTGCAACAACAATGTCAAGTTGCATATGAGATAGGTCGATTAGCTTTCCTACCAGTCACTGATAACAATCTTTATCAATAGTTTCCCTCCCTTATCCTCGAGTCACGTATCTAAAATATGCTTTTAGCTAAATGAGGAACTTCAATCCCTAGAAAGTACCTTAGTTTTCCTAGAACCTTATTTCATACTCACGACTCAGGAACTCTTTTCAATTTTAGTATTTCTTCACCACCATTGTTTGCCACAACTATATCATCAACATAGACAATTAGAATGTTAACCTAGGGACCTATTCTTTCAAGAAAGAGTTTGTGATCAACATTACTCTGCTTATATCCAACTAACACCGTCGCCTGATGGAATCTACAAAACCACACCTGTGGAGACTGCATTAACCTATATAGTGCATGTCGTAGTTTGCAAACTTTTCCTTTGGTCTTGTCATTAGAGAAACCAAAAGGAATTTCCATGTAGACTTCTTCTAGTTCTCCATGAAAAAGGCAATCTTCACATATACATGCAAGTAATACTCTGCCAGTATTAAGCTTTGCAACAGGTGCAAATATCTGTTACAGGTTTGGGCGAATCCTTTAGCAACTGGTTTGGCCTTATATCGATATATAGATCCATCACTGTTCTGCTTCACAACAAACGCACACCTACAACCAATAGGCCTTTTTCCCAGAGGAAGAATGGCATGGACCAACATCCCATTTTTGTCAACTGCTTTCATTTCTTCCAACATTGTTGACTTCTTTTTAGGATCTGCATATCCCTCCAGTCACTTCTGTGGGATAGGTATAGAAGAAAGGGAAGACACAAAACTATGATAAGAAGGTGAAAGAGACTTAAGCGAGACAATATGGGATAAGCGCATTTTCAAACACTACCTTTCGAAGGGCTATAGGTTGTTCAAGAGAAAGATCCATCTGCCAGACTATTTCTTTTCCAAATATACTGAAGGAATTGAGTGGAAGAACCATTCATATAATCTGTCGCCCCTGAGTTGATAATGTAAAGGTCACGGTTACTGGAAGTAGCTGAGGTAGTAGTAGTGGCAGTGGTGGTGGTGGGGGTGGGGGGCAGCTTATAGTAACTGATAAAGAGCTTACAGTTCTTTGTCGGAGAGCATGGAGACTGTGTCAGTAACAGGATCACCTTTAGTTGGTTGGCCTGAATCGTTTGCCGATTCTTTCCATGACCAGCCTTTCTTTTGTCTACCATAGTTTACCACAGTGGTCACATTTGATAATTCTTTAGGTGCTTTTGTACTACTTCCAGTTTGAGTCTAGAGGGCTCACTTGTAAGTATGGAGGAAGGGAGCATTGCAGCATGGCGACAATCTTTGGTGCATACAAAGGCATTGATTCCAATATGGTGGGAAAGGGATCTTGGCGGAGAATCTCAAGCCGAATAAGATCACATTTAACTTCAACTCCAGCTAGGAAATCATACACTCAAGTCTCATAAAGGTCCTTGCGGTAGGCTGCAATGTCTTCAGCATTATTTGGCTAAAAGGTATCGTAGTGATCAATCTTTTGCCACAATGCACTAAGAGTACTGTAATATTGAGAGTGTCATCTCCATTTGTTTTGTCATGTGAACTTGCTTGTAGAGTTCATAGACTCGAGCCCTGTTTCCAACTTTACCATAGGTTTTCTGAGCCGCATTCAATACTAGCAATGGTGTCCAACAGTAGAATAGTTTGGTGTAATTCTGGTTTAATAGATCTGGTTAGAAAAGCTATCAACAGAGAGTCATGTGCAAGCCATCGATCCTACAGTGATCCAGGGTGTCTTGGTTTTACAGTAATTACTAGTAATATGTCCTAGAAGCCTTCTGCCAGTGCTAATAAGGTAGGAAAATGTTGACGACATTAGGTAGTTTTAACCCATCTAGGATTGTAAGAGGGAAACTAAGAGGTAAATAGTCATTCTTGTTAGGACTGTCAGCTGTAGAAGTTACAGGTTCTTTTGTTGTTGTAGATTCGGATGTAGCCACCTTCCAACTTTTTAAGGTTTCAGACCAATGGTATCTGGGTAAAAAGTAAGGCACATTTGCGTGGGTAACAACTATGCCCCCCCCCCCCCCAAAAAAAAAAAAAAAAAAGAGAAGAAAAATCATAAACTCTAAGAATCCGAACTGATTACCAATGGCAGTCCTAAAGACAACCCTAAAAGCAATTGCTAAGGTAAAGGGAAAAATAACAATCGAAAATTCTGAACTGCTACTAATTACAGCCCTAAAAAAGAGATTGCAATAGGAGTAACGGCTAGATAAATAGAAGAAAGAAGTATCTCAGATCTGCCCTAGATTTAGGTCTCAATGATAATAATTTTTAGAAAATTTTAGGTATAAGCACTGTCCAGACCTGATGAAATTTTGGTTTCCTAGAAAACTGAGACGAAGTGTATGGTGAGAAAGAGAGAGGAAGAGGGGAAAAAAAAAGAAAAGGAAAGCAAAGAAAGATTTCAACCATTTCAACCAAACTAGTTGAAACATGGTTTCAACTGCAACAGTCCAACCACAGCCCTGTTTCGAGTGAGATCTGCACAGTTCGTAGATCTTGTCTCAATACTGTCAGCCCAGTTTTGTCCATCTTGCCAAGAAATCTCATTTTTTTAATTCAAACTGTCTTTCCCCGTCAAATCCCTGCACTCCTTCGTCAACAGCCTCTATTTGCTGGATCATTGGGGATTAAACATCATTTGAAGCTAGGAATGTGTATTCTTCCCTAATTTTCTATTTCTTTAGAATTGATGTATCAAAACAGTTTTTTTTCTTCTTCTTTTTCTTCCTTCAAATCAATATATGTCCAGATAGAAGCATGATCTACCGTGTGTTGTTAAATTTTTTTTTTTTGAGAAGTCCTAGTATTTTTGTTTCTGGTTTTAAAAATTAATTTCCATATAATATATTTAAAAAAATAGTATTTATACATGATAGATGACATTGAATCTAAGGTATGTGAGCCTGCCACTCAATCTTCATTGTGATGGTGTCGAATTTATTTTTTGTTGTTAATTTTTTATTTAAATTATTTGAAAATTATTAAATAATTCTTGTATTTATCTAGAAATTGATAAAAGAATACCAACTATTTATTGTTTTATACTTAACAATACTGGAATACTAGTAAAAGTATGTATGTAATTATCATGCTGTTAAACATTCAATTTGATTGTATGAAACATTTTAAAGTACTTTTATTACAATTTACAATTCTTTGTATTTGTTGGAACCGACACACATGTCTCTCAATTAGAAGGGTATGAGTACTTGTAATTAATTTTTTTTTATACAAAATACCTCTTCCATTGTGTTAATTATACTTTTAAATAGGGTTTATGTAAAAAACCCAATTAAAAAAACCACCAAAATAGGGCTGAAAACAAGGATCGAAATTCTAGCCATATCTCAGATTCAAGGCTGGTGAAACTGACCTCAAAACTAAGAATCCAAACTTTGGGTACAAGAGGAGAGCAGGTTCCGAGCAGAACTAAATAGGGTTTTATTTCATATTTTAAGTCATGAAAAAGGAATGAACGGGGGTGGTAGTGATCTCAAGCTCTCTATTTATAATTAAGTGGAAAGTACACTATTACAAGGAATAGAATTTTACATGAATACAAACTCTAATTTAACTCCTATACAAACTCTAATTGAACTCCTAATAGAATCTAATATTCCCCCTCAAGTTGAGGCATAGATATTAGTCATGCCCAACTTGCCTACAATAGGAAGGAAATTTCTTTCTTTTAAACCGTTAGTGAAAACATCTGCTACTTGGTCTCCAGATCTTACAAAAGGTATGCAGATAAGCCCTTGTTCCAACTTTCCTTTGACAAAAAACCTGTCAATTTCAATGTGCTTAGTTCGATCATGTTGCACCGGATTATTAGCAATACTAATAGCAGCCCTGTTGTCACAATATAACATCATAGGGTTTGGAGCTTGGACTCCAATATCTTGCAGCAAGCCTTTCAACCATAGTAGCTCACAAACTCCACGAACCATAGCTCTATATTCAGCTTCGGTACTAGATAAAGGTACCACATTCTGTTTCTTCTCTAAGTAACTAGATTACCTCCAACAAAGGTACAGTAACCTGAAATTGACTTCCTGTCTAGAGATCCAGCCCAGTCTGCATCAGTGTATGCTTTTACTTTTAGATTATCAGTGGGTGACAAAAGTATTCCTTTTCCAGGAGTTCCCTTCAAATACTGTAGTATGCTGATAACAGCCTTCATATGAGCTAAATATGGATCATGCATGAATTGGCTCACTATACCTACAACATAAGCGATGTCTGGCCTGGTGTGGGACAAGTAAATAAGCTTCCCTACCAGCCTTTGGTATCTTCCTTTGTCCACTGGTTCCCCCTCTTTTTCTTTAACTTTAGCTCCAGCTTCAATAGGGGTATCAACTGCTTTACACCCCAACATTCCCACTTCTGATAATAGATCTAAGACATACTTTCTTTGGGAATGGAATATACATTTCTTTAATCGAGCCACCTCAATCCCTAAGAAATATTGTAACTTCCCTAGATCTTTAATTTCAAACTCTCTGCCAAGAAAGTCCTTCAACTTTTGAATTTCTTCACCATCATTCCCTGTGATGACAATATCGTCTACATAGACAATAAGAAGTGTGATGTTAGTACCTGACTTCTGAGAAATAGTGTATGATCAGCATTGCTTTGCTTGTACCCAATAGAAGTCATTCACTGTTTTAACTTATAAATTGACCTCTTCAACCGACAAACATTCCCTGCAGTATTGTCATCGGAGAAACCATGTGGGATTTCCATATAGACCTCTTCTGCTAACTTCTCATGTAAGAAGGCATTCTTTACGTCTAGTTGGTGCAAGTTCCAGTCTTTGTTCACAGCTACAGACAACAAGGATTCGACAGTGTTTAGTTTCACAACAGGGGCAAAGGTCTCCTGATAATCAATCCTATAGGTCTGGGTAAACTCCTTTGCAACTAGTCTCGCTTTCAACTTATTGACTGATCCATCCAAATTTTGTTTAACCACAAATACCTATTTGCAGCCCACTGGTTTTTTTCCTGGAGGAAGTGTAACCAACTCCTAAGTGTCATTTTTCTTCATTGCCTGCATTTCCTCTACCATAGCTGCCTTCCATCTCTTATCAACATAGGCTTCCGGCCAACTTTTAGGAACAGATACAGATGATAGAGAGGATATAAAAGCACGGTAGGAGTTAGACAAAGAGTTACAAGAAACATATTTAGCTATGGGATGTTGAGTACAAGACCTGACCCCTTTTCTAACAGAAATAGGAAGATCGGAAGAAGATACCTTATCTGGAGCAGGAGACTGAAGTGGTAACGTATCACCTTTCTCCACTTGCTTTAGCCGGTTGTATTTCTTCCTTTGATAAGTCTGTACCTCCTTATTCTGGTCAATCTGGTTTTAAAAGACCCCAACAATGTGTCTCATAGGAGTGGTCTCCCCCTGGCTAGGTTCTTCACATGGTTCAGAAATCAAAGGGGGAGGATTAGAGTCCTCAGGTATACTGGCCGAAGTCTCCCCCTGGTCAGGATACTCTTCTGGGACTCTTAAGTTGTGTTGGTGTGTGATAGGAAGATCTAGAGTCAGAAAGAACACCTCTCCTCTAGGACTCTCCCATGCAGAGGTGTATAGTAAGGGCAAAACTCATGAAAATTACATCCATGGATACAATGGTTTTCCTGGAAGGAGTATGATAACATTTGTACCCTTTCTGAGTAGCAAAATACCCCAAAAATATGCAGCGTAGGCCGTGGGGAGCCAGCTTACTCTGGTGGGCTGTGATTCTGGCATAACACATGCATCCAAAAACCTTCGGGGGAATAACAAAAGAAGAGGCTCCCTGAAGAGTCTCATTAGGACATTTAAAACCAAGTATCCTACTGGGCATCCTATTCATAAGGTAAGAAGCAGTGAGTATAGCATCACTCCAGTAATGGTCAGGTACTTTCATAGCAATCGTAATAGAACGGGCTATCTCTAAGAGATGCCGATTCTTCCTTTCGGCAACCCCATTTTGGGCAGCCGTATCAACGCAACTGGTCTGATGTATTATGCTAGAGTCAGAGAGATATCTTTGAAATTCACCATCAATATACTCTGTGCTATTGTCACTGCGAAGGATCTTCACAATGGCATTGAACTGAGTGTTAATCATATTATGAAAATCACGAAAACATTGGAAAACCTCATTTTTTTGTTTTAAAAGATAAATCCATGTAAAACGAGAGTGACAATCAATAAAAGTAACAAAGTACCTATGGCTAATAATAGACACATGTCGGTAGGGACCCCACACATCAGTATGAATTAGCATAAAAGGAATAGGTTTTCTATTATAAAGAGAAGGTAAATTAGTAGAACGAGTCTGCTTCACAAAAATGCAAGCTTCACAAAAAAAATTATCCTCATTACAAGAAGAAACCAAATCAGGAAATATTTTCTTAAGAGTTTCTAGAGGGGGTGACCTAGCCTACGGTGCCACTGGTAAAGGTCTAATATTACCCAATAGATCGGATTAGAAGATGTAGTCAAAGCAGACGCAGATTCTCCAATCAGCTTGAGCAAATAAAGTCCATTGTCTAGTTTACCATGTCAAATCTCCTTCCCGTGACCAGATCCTGGAAGACATAGTAAGATAGGAAAAAAGTCACTTTACAATTCAAGTCATGTGTAAGACTACTGATAGAGAGCAAGTTAGTAAAGAAAAAGGGAACATGTAAAACTTTAGACAAAGAAAGTGATGGAGAATGCTGAATGGTTCCTTTTCTAGCAATGGAAGAATAAGAGTCATCAGCAATTCAAACTTTATCATTTCCAGAAGTTGGAGAATATTGTAAGAAAGAGGTGGATAAACCTGTCATATGATATGTGGCTCCTGTATCAATGATCCAAGGAGTAGAAACTGAAGAAGCTTGAAAGCCTATAAAAGTTTTACCTGAAGTAGCAAGGTAGGAGTTGGTATGGGTAGTAGAGGAAGCAGTGGTCGAGGTTGTACCGGCAATAGAAGACTGCAGAATACGTCACAGAGTAGCGAACTCCTCCTGTGAAAAACCAACGTCTGCAGAGGGTGTGGTGGAAATTGTCTCAGAAAGATTAGCCTTTGGATTTCCCTTTCTTTGTGCTCGTTTTTGCTCAACATCAGTAGGCTTCCCATGCAATTTCCAATAATTTGCCTTGGTATGATATGGTTTGTGACAGTGCTCACACTTGACAATCTCCTAGCCGGATCAGATTTAGTGTGAACACACTGTAAAGCTGATTTCTCCATAATAGGAGTATGAAGCATGGCTAATCAACGACTTTCCTCACACTGAACAAGAGCATAAGACTGTTCTAGTGTAGGAAAGGGAGAACGACTTAAGACTTGCACTTTGATCTGATCGTACTTGTGAAACCCAGCCCTAACCTTGACCCGGAAACCCTGTTGTTTGTAGGTCCGACGACCCGAAGTAAAGCAAGAAGTCAGCTATGGGCCATCCCAGTGGAAGACTTGGTGACTGGCTTTGAATCCATGAGTGTTGATGTCAGTGTTCCATTTATGGAAACTGCATCTTGATGAAAATCGGATTAGTTAATGGACTTGGAGTGCTCTCTATCATGGTTCGAAGGCATTTCTACCTACTAGGTAAGTCACTTGGTGTGTGTGCAAAACCCCTTGATGTTTGGATTTGATCTGAGCCTTCATTTCCCTGTTTTGGTCTTGTTGTTCTGATTGGACGACTCATTGGTCGACTGGACCAGTCGACCAATCCAATCGACCAATGGGTTCTGTTTTTGCTAATTAGGTTTTGCTTGCTCTATTTAAGTTCAATCTGGAGTCTACTTCGTATTTGCTGCCTCCAAACTCTTTAGAACGTACCAGAGACCTCTGCAAGACATCTTCCTTGCATCCTTGGTTGATCCCTCGCAAGAACTCAAGTAATCTTCTTCCTCTTGCATCAAAAGGTATGTCTACACTCTCTTTTTCTTCTCTATCTCTGATTTTCTTTCCTTTTTGGGTTGAGACAGTAGAGAAGATGCTGCATTCTTTGTTGCAAACATCTCTTTACTTATCTCTCATGATTTCCTAAGGATTAATGGCTAAAGCAATGATCTTAATCATGATCATTGCAAGCTTTTGAAGGAAACATGGTCTATATCATGATCTTGTCTTCGTTCATCTTTTGATTTAAATTCTGATCTTCTTAGATATATTTTATTGTTCATATTAGTAGTCAATCGCTGTGTTTTCTTTACAAGATCTATAACCTATCAATCTCTAGTTATTTCTCCTCGATCATACCATGTTCTTTCTTCTAAAACCATGATTGATTTAATAATGGTAACTTTTGTTTCCTAATTTGTAACTTGAAAACTTGATTCGATTAGTGTTTTGAAGTCCTCTATATACTAGGATACTACCATTGTAGTTTACCCCTTGTTTAGTACCCTTTTGAACCACCAAATTCGGTTCTTTATTCTCAAAATTCTGATTTTTGAAGGCCACTGTCTCGGTTGGTCGACTAAGGCAGTAGACCAAGTCAATTGACCAATGAGTATAGCAACTCCATATTTGGTCTGTTTTGGATGTTTTGATATCTTTCCTTCTAGGTATCTTTCCTAATATGTTGTATACACTTGTTTAGGACCTTCTTCTTAAGTTTTGTCAAGATCTTACTTGATTCCTTAAGATTCCTTTGCGTGTTATAAAAGGTAAGGATGGTTACTTCCTTAACTACATAAATTGCATATCTTAGTTTCTATATTTGAATCTTGTTAGTTTATTTCTTTAATTAGATTCTTACAATATTATACTACTGTTGTACTATCTTGATTTCAGTAGCATTACTTGTTTATGATTCATGTATGATTTACTTATTAATTATACGCAAGATATACGTTATTATTGATTTCTTTCCATATATGAAGTTACTATATATGTGATGTTATGGATTCATGTTTGTGTATGATTAAGTATGGTTTGGAAAGGAGAGGTGTCCTTTTGACACTTCTGTCCTTGGACTACTACGGGAATATTATGGGATGTTTCCGGAGATGCCCTTTGGACACCTTCCTAAACTGTTGGATGACATATTTAGGACTGTCTAGTAGTGTTTGGCTAGGATGTCCCGTTATGTCAGACCCTAATCGGAGGGGTATTGAGACCGAACGACCCGTGGTAGCAATGGGAATTCATGGGCGCTCAAGACCGGTAACCAATCCGTGAGAGGACAGGAATCACATTGTGGGGGACCATTTATCGGTAGGGTTGCATATGGTTAGACTTGGGCTCACGGGCGCTCGAGATCGGTAACCAACCCTTGAGGGGACGTGAGAGCTTCCCGTTTACCATATGTGAATGACATATAGGGTTGATGAGTCCATAGTCAGGGACTATGAGGACTCTAATGTGAAGGATACCGGAAAGGATCGCCAAGGGCGAGGAATGGACGTATCTGAATCTGACTTGATGTAACTGAGTAGGAGACTTGCATTTGGCTAGGCTTTGACCCTGACATTCGCCGGTACTTAGACCAATGGTGATGTGAGAGAGTGGTGTCCAATACCCCCAGCCATGGAATGTCCCGAGGGATGCCGGACCCACTACCAAAAGGCGTTGTGTGATTAGACCTTCCTAAAGAAGTACGGTGCTATGACTTAAAGCATGTCTACCAATAGAGACCAGCATACATAGAGTTAGAATCATATTGCATCATGTGTTTCATATCATATAGCATTTTACTTTGCTTTGAAATCCTACCATTTATGTTGTTATGGATTAACTGCCTTACTGAGTTTCTTTAAAACTCATTCCTTTTGTGCAATGTTTTGTTAGACTACTCTACAGGTTCTAAGTATCATGACTGCTCGTATGAAGAAGCGCAAGGAGAAGAGGCATATCTCTAGGAAGGTGATTGCGGTTACGACAATTACACTGAAGATTCCGCAGGAGGTTATGCTGCGTACGATGCTTAGTCCGACCATAGAGTGGAAGCGCCCTTGCGCCATTTTTGAGATTTATACTTATAGCGATGTCGTCTATAAGATTGAGAACAATTTAGTTACTTATTGTACCTGCTATTGGGATTAGTTTTCATTCCTTTTCCTTTTCTTTTAGTACTACTTTTCCGCTGGTTGTAGAGTGGGATTCCGCCTCACTTTACTTTATTAATATGACATTCTGATTATCTTTCGTACTCTGATTATATATGATTTACTCTTTCCTTATTTGGATCTTTTGTTTATCTTTTGCACATTAATTATTACTGTTCATGATTATGTTATTGTCTATGTGGGAGGCTGATTACCTCGATACTTGGTCTTCGGGGCTGTGGATCACACACTCGGGTATGCCAGGTAGGGTACCGGCTGGGTGGATGTGACAGTACTCCACATTCAAACCTGCTAAGAAGTCATATACCCAAATCTTATCAATGTGCTTCCTATAAGTAGTCACATCATCTGGGTCAGTGGGATGATAATCCCCATAATGATCTAACTCCTGCCAAAGAGATCGCAACTCAGAATAATATTGGGCCACAGTCAGTTCCTTTTGGGTAGTCTCATGAAGCTTCTTTCGTAGCTTATAAACCTCTACATCATTCCCCAACTGTCCATAGGTTTCAGTAGTAGCCTTCCAGATTTGGATGCAGTATCAAGTAATAGATATCCACGGTCAATATTTGGAATCATGGAATTCAAAAGAAATGACATAATAAGAGAGTAATTCGAAATCCATTTATCCTGTGAAACGCCTGTGGTAGTAGGTTTGATAGTGGTGCCCGTAATGTGTCCAACAAGTCCTCTTCTGGCAATAGTCAGGTAAGCAGATCGGGACCAAATCAAATAATTTGTCCCATCAAAGCTTACCGAAAGAGGATGAAGAGTGGGGTAATGTTCGGAGCCAGTGGGAGTAGGAGTAACCATCAATAGTTGTCATATTGACAAAATTATCTGTAGTTCTTCAGTCTTCACCCTTTCGAAGTAACAGAAATGTCGCAGAATGCAATAGCCGAACAACTTAAACAAACCTCTCTTCTTCTTTTTTCTTTTTTCTCCTCTCTCTAACAGAATAGTAGATTATAAAAAAGAAAAAAATAATAATATGGTTTGACCAAATATGCAATGGTCTAGTTTGGTCTAAATTTGGAGAGAACAACAATATGGTCTAAATTTGGTTTGGTAATTTGGAAAAAACCAAAATATTGTTCGGCCAAAGAGAACCAAAATATGGTCTAAAATTTGGTTTGGTAATTTGGAAAAAACCAAAATCTGGTTCAACCAAAGATGAATTGGTTTTAATGGGATTTTAGGAATGTTACTGCATCGTCGAGTTTTAGGGGGTTAGGTTACCTGGCTTCGATGGCGATGGTGGGTGAAGTAGACTTGGTCGATGACTGATGGCTGAAGACGATGATGGCAGCAATGGCGGCTATGGCTGAAGGCGGCGATGGCTGAAGGCAGCGATGGATGAAGGCAGCGATGGCTGAAGGCAGCGATGGAGGAAGGCAGCAATGGCTGAAGGCAGTGATGGATGAAGGCAGCGATGGAGGAAGGCAGCAATGGCTGAAGGCAGTGATGGATGAAGGCAGCGATGGCTGAAGGTAGCGATGGCTGAAGGCAGTGATGGCGATGGTGAAATAGAGAAGGAAAAAAACTTCTCGGCCTGAAGTTTGATCTTGTGTTTACGCTCTGATCGTCGTCCCTCTTTTACTCTCTTCAACAGTCGCTATCGGTTACTGTCAATGTAGATGAAGGCAGGAGAAGGACTGGAAGCAGATTTGGAAGATGATGGCTTATGTATGGTTCGATGATGAAAATAAAAAGCGATGGCTGCTTGGAGAAACGTCTCGGTAATGGAGGTAGGTTTCCTCACCGAGATTTTTTTTTCCTCTTTTCTTCCCTAATCGAACTTAGGCTTTGATGCCATGTTGTGAAACACAACGTTTGGCAGAATGGCTTATGGATCCATGATCTCAGGCCCTCTATTTATAATTAAGTGGAAAGTACACTATTACAAGGAATAGAATTTTACATGAATACAAACTCTAATTTAACTCCTAATAGAATCCAACAGTACTCGGTAGTTTGGTCCATTGACTTCCCTTGCTGCTGTCCCCAACGTTAGGGTAAGAAAGGAGGTTGCAGCTAGGGTTTTTCAGCAAACTAAAAAACTGCAGTTTTACTTGAATTTTTCTGCAATGAAAAAGCTTTAATCTGCATGAGAAGATCCACCTGATTTGCGAAAAAAATTAGAACCAGCAGCAATGTTTGAAGAGGCTTGTCTAAGAAGGAGATGTAAGACCAATCCCGTGACTGGCTTTATAAAGAGAGGAAGCATTACAAAGGGTCTTATAGAAAGATAGATCGACTGAAAAGCCTTGGGCTCTGATACCATGCCGTAAATTTAAGAGTTAATTGCTCAAAGAAAGATGATTCATTCCATTAGTGTTACAAAAATAGAAACTAAGTTACAAAAAAAGGGACAGTCTTAGACTGTTGGTTGAGTTCTACTAGGAGTTCAACTCCGTTAGTGTTTTTGTTCATGTAATTTTCTATTTTTTGTTACCCAAGTAAGGGTATTTATGTAATAGTGTTCTTTCCACTTTTTTATAAATAAAGGACTTGAGATCAAAGAATGAAAATTTCGGTAGATGGCGAAATCTCACCGAAATTTTGCCCAAAAATCCGCAGATTTCGACCCCCCATTTGGGGGTATCTTTGGTCATTTTAGGTTGAAACTTGGTGTCTACCCTAATTTGATGCCAATATTTGGTAAATTTGAATTATGTCCTATAAATTCTTCCATTTAAATTCTCCTTCCTAGCCATATTTAACAATTTCCTTCTGAGGCCTAAATCATTCGGACATAATTGAAAAGATTACCCGTTGACCTTGAAAATTCCATTATAGAATCCCTTCATAATTTAAATTATTTCCATAAATTCTTTTATGTATATACTCTTCCCTAACCACATTTAGCACGCTGACTTTTGAGGCCTAAATCACTGGAATATAATTGGTAAGATTGCTCATTAATCTTGAAGATTTTGCTATAAAATGTCTCCTAATTTGAATTATTTCCAGAAATTATTCTATGTAGATTCTCCACCCTAATCACATTTGGCATATTGCCTTTTGAATCTTGAATCATTGGGACAGAATAGGTAAGATTATCCATTGACCCTAAAGATTCCGCTATAGAATCGCAAGAGAAATCGCCTAAAAATCGGCAAAATATCAATATTTTGGCAATATATAGTCGATTTGGCGATATGTTGCAGAATATCGCCGAAATTGATATTCTGCAATTTCGAAAAATCGGAGGCCGTTCAGTTCGCCTTTCACCAAAATTTGGCAATTTTTTATTTTGCCGAATTTTGCCGAAAGGTTGTACATTGCTTGAGATCATACTGATCTATTAAAGCCATTTTACCAAAATCGTGTTTCTCAACATGGCATCAGAGCCTAAGTTCGACTAGGGAAGAGAAAGAAGAAAAAGAAAAAGGAGAAAAGAGAAATCTCTATCTCTCTCGCTGACGAAGACCTACCTCCACAGCTGCTGCAACTGCTTTGTCAATGAAACCGAAACTTCCCGCTGCAACCCAACATCATCGCTTAGTCCTAGATCCCATCACAGAAACCTTCCGCCTTCTTCTTCTGATTTCTGAAACGATAGCTCCTTACATCTCCATTGCAAAAACCTTCCGCCGCCTTCTTCTGTTTTTCTTCTTCTTTTGATTTTTGTAACCATCTTTTGATTTCGTCACGATAGCTTCATACATTGTTTTCTTCTTCTGATTTCTGAAATGATGGATCCTTAAAAAACCTATTCAACCCTTGAACCAAAATCATGGACCAAACCAGACTAGGGGTCTAATTGTAAATTCGTATATATTAAGGGGTCTCTTTTGAAAATTCACAGTTTTACAAGGGCCTATATGAAACTATCCATATTTACATGGACTTATATGCAATTATTCAGCTTTATAGGGGCTTATTTGTAATTATTCATATTTATAAGGACCTATATGCAATTAGCCATATTTCCAGGGGTATATTTGTGATTATCCATATTTATAGGGACTTCCATGCAATAATCCATAATTTCAGGGGTCTACTTGCAATTGTCTATATTTCCATGGGTTTATATGTAATTATACATATTTTTAGGGGTCTATCTGCAATTTTGCATATAAACAAGGTCTTTTTTAAAGGAAAAAAAGAAAGGAAATTTAATAGTGTTACTTACACTATGGACCCTATAACTCTCTAGATTTGTTTGGGTGGTTCGGCTATTCCATTCTGCGATTTTTCAATTGTTTTGAAAGAGTGAGGACTGAAGAACTCTAGACATATTTTTGGCATGGCAACCACCGATGGCCCTATTGCCTCCATTGCCTCCGAACATTACCCCACTCTTCATCGTCTTTCGGTAAGATTTGATGGAACAAATTATTTGATCTGGTCTCAATTTGCCTACTTAACTATTACCGGAAGATGACTTGTTAGACACTACGAATGCCACTATCAAACCTACCACCATAGGTGTTTCACAGGATAAATGGATCTCAAATGACTCTCTTATTATGTCATTCCTTTTGAATTCCATGAATCTAAATATTGCCTCTGGATACCTATTACTTGATACTGCAGCCCAAATCTGCAAGGCAACTACTGAAACATATGGACAGCTGGGGAATGATGTACACGTTTATGAGCTACGGAAGAAGCTTTATGAGACTACCCAAAAGGAATTGATTGTGGCCCAATATTATGCTGAGTTGCGATCTCTTTGGCAGGAATTGGATCATTATGGGAATTATCACCCCACTAATCCGAATGATGTGGCTACTTATAGGAAGCATGTTGAAGATTCATGTATAGTATTATCAGATCAAAGTACAAGTATTAAGTCATTCTCCCTTTCCTACACTAAAACAGTCTTATGCCCTTGTTCAATGTGAGGAAAGCCGTCGACTAGCCATGCTTTATGCTCTTATTGTGGAGAAATCAACCTTCAGTCTGTTAGCATTAAATCTGATTCGATTAAAGAGATTGTCAAGTGTGAGCACTATCACAAACCATATCATACTAAGACCAATTGTTGAAGGTCAATGAGAAACCTGCTGATTTTGAGCAAAAAATAGCACAAAGAAGGGGAAAACCGAAGGCTAATCTTTTTTAGATGGTTTCCACAACACCCTCTGTAGACGTTGGTTTTTCATAGGAGAAGTCAACTGCTCTGTGACGTATTCTGCAATCTTCTACTGCCGGTACAACTTCTACTATTGCTTCCTCCACTACCCATACCAACTCGAACTTTGCTACTTCAGGTAAAACTTTTACAGGCTTCCATGTTTGTTCAGTTTTTGCTCCTTGGATCATTGATACAAGAGTCAAAGATCATATGATAGGTTCATCCTCCTTTTTCTTACAATATTCTCCAACTTCCGGAAAAGATAAAGTTCGAATTGCTGATGGCTCCTATTCTTCCAAAAAATTGCTGGAAAAGGGACCATTAACATTCTTCATCACTTTCTTTGTCTAAAGTTTTACACATTCCCTTTTTCTCTACTAACTAGTTCTCTATCAGTAGTCTTACAAATGACTTGAATTGTAAAATGACTTTTTTCCCATTTTATTGTGTCTTCCAAGACCTGGTAACGGGGAAGGAGATTGGAGGTGGTAAACTAGACAATAGACTTTATCTGTTGGAGCCAATTGGAGGATCTACTTATACTTTGATTGCATCTTCTAATCAGGTCCATTCAGCAGTACAAACCTTCATCAATGGCATCGTAAGTTAGGTCACCCCCCCTCTAGGAACTCTTAAGATAATATTTCCTGATTTAGTTTCTTTTTGTAAAAAGGATGAAATTTTTTGTGAAGCTTGCATATTTGCGAAGCAGACTCGTTCTTACTTACCTTCTCTTCATTATAAAAAATCTATTATGTTTGTACTAATTTATACTGATGTGTGGGGGGCCCTTGCCGACGTGTGTTTATTACTGGCCATCGGTACTTTGTTACTTTCATTGATTGTCACTCTCGTTCTACATGTAAATCTTTTAAAACAAAAAAAAATGAGTTTTTTCGATGTTTTCATGATTTTTATAATATGATTAAAACTCAGTTCAATGTCACTGTGAAGATCCTTCGTAGTGACAATGGCATAAAGTATATTGATGGTGAATTTCAGAGATATATCTCTGACTCTAGCATCATACATCAGACTAGTTGTGTTGATACAACTATCCAAAATGGGGTTGCCGAAAGGAAGAATCGGCATCTTTTAAAGATAGCCCATTCACATATGATTGCTATGAATGTCCCCGACCAATACTGGAGGTGATGCTATACTCACTACATCTTACCTTATAAATAGGATGCCCAGTAGAATACTTGGTTTTAAATGTCCTAATAAGCTTCTTCAAGGAGCCTTTTCTTTGTTATTCCCCCAAAGGTTTTTAGATGTGTGTGTTATGCCTGAATTATAGCCCACCAAAGTAAGCTGGCTCCCCGCGGCCTACGCTACATATTTCTGGGGTATTCTGCTACTCATAAAGGGTACAAATGTTATTATCCTCCTTCCAACAAACAATTGTCTCCATGGATGTAATTTTTAATGAGTCTTACCCTTACCATACACCTCTTTAAGGGGAGAGTCCTAAAGAAGAGGTGTTCTTTCCAACTCTATACCTTCTTACACACCACCACAACACAACTTAGGAGTTGAAGAAGTGTTTCCTGACCATAGGGAGACTTCAGCCATTATACCTGAGGACTCTAATTCTCCCCCTCCGTTTTTTGAACCATGTGAAGAACCTGGTCAGGGGAGACCACTCCTGTGAGGCACACTATTGAGGTCTTCTAAACAAGATTGACCAGAAAAAGGAGGTGCAGACTTATCATAGGAAGAATTACAACAGGCCAAAGCAGGTGGAGAAAGGTGACACGTTACCACTTCAGTCTCCTGCTCTAGAATCAGATTCTACTGTTCCCCTTGAGGTATCTTCTTCTGATCTTCCTATTGTTGTTTAAAAATGAGTCAGATCTTGTACTCAACATCCCATAGTTAAATATGTTTCTTATAACTCTTTGTCTGACTCTTACCGTGCTTTTATATCCTCTCTATCATCCATATCTGTTCCTAAAAGTTGGCAGGAAGCCTATGTTGATAAGAGATGGAAGGCAGCTATGGTAGAGGAAATGCAGGCAATGAAGAAAAATGATACTTGGGAGCTGGTTACACTTCCTCCAGGAAAAAACCCGTGGGCTATGGGTGTTTATGGTTAAAAAAAAAATGGATGGATCAGTCAATAGGTTGAAGGCTATATTAGTTGCAAAGGGGTTTACCCAGACCTATGAGATTGATTATCAGGAGACTTTTTCCCTAGTTGCAAAACTAAACACTGTCGAGTTTTGTTGTCTTGCAGCTGTGACCAAAGACTAGAACTTGTACCAACTAGACGTAAAGAATGCCTTTTTACATGGGGAGTTAGAGGAAGAAGTCTTTATGGAAATCCCACATGGTTTCTCCAATGACAATACAGAATTTATAGGTTAAAATAGTCTCCTAAATGCTAGTTTGGACGCCTCCTAAAGGCAATGACTTCTATTGGTTACAAGCAAAGGAATGCTGATCATACACTATTTTTCAAGAAGTCAGGTACTAATATCACAGTTCTCATTGTTCATGTGGACAATATTGTCATCACAAGGAATGATGGTGAGGAAATTCAACGGTTGAAGGATTTTCTTTGCAGAGAGTTTGAGATTAAAGATCTAGGGAAGTTACAGTACTTCTTAGGGATTGAGGTGGCTTGATCAAAGAAGGGTATATTCCTTTCCTAAAGAAAGTATGTCCTAAATTGATTATTAAAAGTGAGAATGTTGGGGTGTAAAGTAGTTGATACCCCTATTGAAGCATTAGCTAAACTTGAGGAAAAAGAGGGAGAACCAGTGGACAGAGGAAGATGCCAAAGGCTGGTAAGGAAGCTTATTTACTTGTCCCACACCAAGCCAGACATCACTTATGCCGTGGGGATAGTGAACCAGTTCATATATGATCCATATTTAGCACATATGAAGGTTGTTACTAGAATACTGTAGTGTTTAGAAGGAACTCTTGGAGAAGAATACTTTTGTCACCCACTGATAATCTAAAAGTAGAACATATACTGATGCAGACTGGGCTGGATCTCCTGACATGAAGTTAATTTCAGATTATTGTACCTTTGTTGGAGGTAATCTAGTTACTTGGAGAAGTAAGAAACAGAATGTGGTAGCTTTATCCAGTATCGAAGTTGAATATAGAGCTATGGTTCATGGAGTTTGTGAACTACTATGGTTCGTGGAGTTTGTGAGCTACTATGGTTGAAAGGCTTGCTAGAAGATATAGGAGTCTAAGTTCCAAACCTAATGATATTATATTGTGACAACAAGGTTGCCATTAGTATTGCCTATAATCCTGTGCAACATGATCGAACTAAGCACATTGAAATTGACAAGTTTTTTGTCAAAGGAAAGTTGGAACAAGGCTCATCTACATGCCTTTTGTGAGGTGTGGAGACCAAGTGGAAGATATTTTCACTAAGGGTTTGAAGGTAGGAGATTTCCTTCCTATTGTAGGCAAATTAGGCATGACTAATATCTATGCCTCAACTTGAGGGGGAGTGTTAGTTGAGTTCTACTAGGAGTTCAACTCCATTAGAGTTTTTGTTCATGTGATCTTCTATTTCTTGTTACCCAAGTAAGGGTATTTATGTAATAGTGTTCTTTCCACTTTATTATAAATAAAGTGCTTTAAATTACACTAATCTATTCAAGCCATTCAACCAAAACCGTGTTTCTCAACATAGACTTCCTAGAAAATTTATCTAGAAAAGGAAAGAACTAGAAAATAGAAATCTGAAAATAGAAAATCACTAAATAGGAAACTTCAGAACTAGCACATCAAGCAACCACTGATTCTGACTTGCACACCAAGGATTCTTCTCTAAGAACAGAAACTCAATTAATTGAGCACCAAGGCTGCTCAATTCTCAACAAAACTTAAACTAGTCCTACATAAAATAGGAAACAAAACTAATCAAAGACCACTTCAACAAGAAGTCCTACGTAGGAGAGGAATCACCCATCTCAATACCTAATGCTAAAGCTAGACTCGAGAGGGGCTAAATTCCCAAAATAGCCCTAAAACAACAGTAATGATATCCTAATAAAGAAATAAAAGAAGCAAGTGCCCAGACATCTAGATGAAAAATATGAGAAGGAACAAAAGATGGAAGGATTAGCGTTTAGCAAGACACATGACGCACACTGAAGAACAAGAGAAGGAGAAAATTGAGTAAACAAATGTGGTAATTGGTCCCTCATCATAGCAGAAGATGAATGCTACAAGCATTGATGCCAATGTATCATGGAATCAACATTAATACCATCACTCCTACCAGAATCATACAACTAAGCAAGACATGAAATAGATGTCCAAGGTTCAAGTACATAGAGCCTTTTCTCCTCAAATCTACTGCCAATTAACCTCATTCATCTCCAAACCCTAACAAAAGGCAGTAGGAAAGAAAAAGGTGATACAATAATTCAAAGACTTGGTCAGATGATTAACAGATAATAGGTAGTCAAGGGCATAGAGAACAAAATCAACTGAAGTAGGGGGCTTTGACACTATCCTTACGAACAACGGAAAAAACGAGCCATCAGCAATCCTAACCTTATCCCTACCCAAGCACATCACAACATCGAGACATACTAATCTTGTGATTTGTGGCACCAGAGTCGACGACCCAAGGAGCACTTGTTTGTGCAGAGGAAGATGCTTGCAGTCCTGCGATTAAGAAGCAGTGAACCATCTTAGGTTTGTCGCTGATTGATCACCAGAGCTGCCGGCTACATGAAGACTTCAAAACAGAATAGGCAATAACATAGGAACTGTATTCTTTTTACATGATAGATTAGATAATCAACAAAGGACAAAACTAACAAGAGCATCCAGAAAGAGAGGAAAAGAGGGAGGGCAAATCAACAATAAGAGACTGCTTGAGAAAGAGAAGAAAAAGGGTTTTCGGGGGGGGGGGGGGCTAAGGAAGGAAACCGAAATGCTTCTAGAGAATGAAATATTTTTTAGGAGAACTTGAGATCACTGGAATATCACACCACAAGCCTGCCCCCAATCTTAGGACTAATAGAATACCAACTTTGTTGGTGAGCTTTCAGCATGCCAGCTCAAGTCCTGAAATTTCTCTCAAACTAGATAGAATAAACTGTAGCACAAAAAGCAAGTTTGAAGATCTATTTGCTATTAAGAAAACAGGGAAGAAACGAAAGTTAGAAACTATTAGATAGACATAAATATAAACTAAGAGAATGTTAGAAATTGCAAACTAAAATAAGAGCAACTCCTAAAGAATATCTGTACAGAATCCATTGTCTTATCTTCGCAGCAGGGCACATACATGTCTTCTAGAAACCAAAACAAAAAACACAAATGGCAAACCAGAACCAGAGGACAGTTTAGGGCCGGCTCTGGCCTGTTTTCTTCTTGAACTGAACATGCATTAATATATAAAACTGAAGCATGTAAACAAATCTCAAGATGGCAACTTATGCATAAGAATACACATTGATCTTAGTCCTATAAATCATGATTTTGACACTTACAAGATCAAATCGACGCCGACATTTATCAAAGCTATTATTATTTCCAGGGATCACTCTCCCATCAGGCAGATGTTGATCTCCCCTTGGAAAATCTATCCACTCTGTAAAAGGGAATTGAGGGGAAGAAAAAAGAAAAAGAAAAATTACTCAAATAATCCAAGAAGACAAATCATTACATTCAATTAACTGAAGCTTTTCAAGAGAAGAAATGAATAGTTGTGTTTATCCACTCGACACATTCTTACCTGGATGCCCAAATTCGTTTCCCATGAAATTCAAATACCCTTCTCCACCTAAGCCCATGGTGATTAGCCTGATCATTTTGTGTAGTGCTATTCCACGATCTATCACTGGAGTCGATGGTTTATCCAGAGCCATGAAATCATACATGTCCTATATATGAAAGCAATAAAGAATGATACGTATGTATTAGAAAAACAAAGTATAAGGTTTATATAACTGTGCATGTTATCTGCATTTTTCCATCTACAGCATAGTGGCCTTAAATACATTAAATTACCTTCCTTTAATATTTTAGTATCCTAGTTCAAGAATTTGATCTTAGATACAAACTTTGTGGTTCATAAATACCAAAATACAGAGTTGGACTCAGATCCTGCCGAACTGGGGTACTGTTTCTTTGTTGAGATCAAAGCTAGATTTGTGTGGGAAGCATAATAGTAAAATTCTGAGGTATAAGAAAAGTTGTCCAAGAACTCAAGATATTACCGAGATTGCAGAGATATGATTAAGGTATTGATACGGAGAAATTATGATCAAACCGGGTTCATACCTGGTTCGACCCTCGACCCCGGTCGAGGCAGAGGGAACCAACTCGCTCCCGAGCGAACCTGATCCAGAAGATGGCTTGCTGAAGAAGAAAACTGATTCAGCTACAAGCACACCCTAATCCTACTTATGGATTAGGGTAATTACCCTAATGATGGCAGACTCGAATTGACGGCTGCGACTAATCATTATCGAAGGGATAATCATCGCATAACCTAAAGAGTTATCTCAAGAGTCCTCTACTAGTCCAAACTAATAGAAGTCTGTTGCTCAACGGACCTATCTGTTAAGATCCAACGACTACCCGAAGAAGGCTCAAGTGCATCCAACGAAGGAGATTCGAAGGTACACTCTATATAAACCTCACTACCATACAAGGTGAGGGGGATAAAAAACACACAATCTGAGACTCAGGTTCAGATACATACTGATAGACTTAAACTATCAGCGGCTTACGATCTAGATCACCTTTCCCAGTTCTTCATTCCTTAGCTCTGTGCTTCTAGCAGAGCCGTTTGTGATTAAGTTCATCAATTGACTTAGCCTTCGGAGGTGGACTCCCGACCCCCGCGGTCGGGCCACATCTGACGCTTTCGTTTTGCAACTCATCACGAGGAGATCTAAGGGCTGAGCAGATTTTGAACGCATCATTTGGCGCTATCTGTGGGAACGACTTGAAAAGCCATGGTGAATAGATCAGCAGTCGCTGCACAGTGCAATTCCGGTGTTCAGATCCCAAGAGCGAATAATCCAGATATTCCCCAGGGAAGCCAAAATCCTATCGAGGTAGATGATGGTCAGAGAGGACGTAATCCTCCTGATACATTCCAAGATCAATTGGATCAGGTAAAGATTCAACTTTTGGAGGTGAGCCAGGCACTCCGCCTGCTCACCAGACGAGTGGTTTTACCACAAGAACCTGATCAACGCGATTCAGGGAGACGTGCGTTACCACGTGATCAAAGATTGGCTGAAGACCGGAATATCGGTCAGAATTTTCGTGAAGGAGACCGAGGAACTAGGAGGATTGATGATCAACCTAGGCGAGACGATCGGTTCGACAGACCGCAAGAGAGTACAACTGATTCAAATACAAGGTTGGATACAGGGGTAAGAACTCACTCACCAACTGTCAGAAGAACCGTTCGCGATGATCGAGCAGTTCGCGACGAGCGGAATGTTCGGGAAGGACGGGCTGTTCGTGATGATCGGATAGCACGGGATGATCGTGTTAATCGAGGTCATGATCATATTGCTGAAGATCACCCGACCCAGATTGGTCAGGAATTGGCCAACATCAATGAGAAATTAGGGCAGTTGGAAAAGGATCATCTTCTTCCCGAGCCTCATATTGAGGGTCAGCTGGAAAAGGATCATCTTCTTCCCGAGCCTCATATTGAGGGTCAGCTGGAAAAGGATCATCTTCTTCCCGAGCCCAGTCCGGGAGATCCATGCCTAATTTCCCGAAGACCTCTTTATGGCACACCTCACTGAAGGGAGCAGTATCGAAATTAGGGATTGATGCGAGAATTCGCTCCCAAACGTCGTTCTGCCCCAAGCGATAAGCTTGAATGTTGTAGGCACCTAGCAGCTCGGAGAAAGGTACGCAGTTCAGGTATTTCCGAACACACTCCTTCCGAAGCTCTGGCTTGATATGATCGGGCTTGCTAGGGACCGCCCACTTCAGATATTCTTCGTTCTTCCTACATTGAAATTCAAGCCTGTCACCGAACAACGTGGCAGCTTCTTTTTGCTTCCTGGCCTCGCGCTCGGCAGCAGTGGCACGAGCCTTCGAAGCATCGAGGGCATCCTTGAGGGAGATCACTTCTTCCTCATGCTTTCTCTGCAGCTCCTCAGCAGCTGCAGTCAGCCGATCTATCTGGCCTTGGCCAAATTCTCTTCACAGGTTTGCAACAAAGAGCTGTTGCGGCCAACACGGCTCAATGCTTCCATGTGTTGATAGAAGCTCAACACAACATTCCTGGGAGGGCGGAAAATATCAGAAGAAGTCATAAGAAATTATGAAAAAATAAGTAAGCAAGAAGACCAAGACCTTGTGGATTGACTAACAAGGGCAACGTCATCTAGGTTTTCAAATTCCTGGCGATCAGAAGGAACAAGACTGAGGGAGCTCCACTCTGCAGCTTTCTCAGGGTCTCGAGTCACCTTGTCGGTCAACTTCAGGGTCCACTGGGGGGTGAAGACCTCCTCACAATCCGTTGAAGCTCTGGATTTTTTATGGGAGGAAGCATCAATTGTATCATGCCTCCTTTTGGTTCGGGCGGAGGAGGAGACATTGGACCTCTCCACCATTGGCTTCTTCCCTTTACCCGAAGCATCAGCCACGGGCCTGATATTCCTGATACCCCTATAAGAGGGGTCGGGAGAGGGAGCAGAAGCCTCTTAATCTACGGTCAAGGCTCTGGGTGATCGTTGCTCGGCTATCGCAACGGCCCTAGCGGCCTTCACTCGCAGGTTCTCGGGGTTCATTCTTAGAGGCACTGCGAAGAAGAACAAGGGTCAAAATTAAAGACATATCACTTCAAGAAATTAAAGGATGATGGTTAGAAGCTCACAATGAGCCAAGCCCCAGTACTGAAGAATGGAGTTATAATCCACCTCAAGTCCATGTATTTCTTGATACCATGGAATGGATTTGATCTTCCTGACGGCCGCCTCGTCTTCTTTGGATAAGGGAGAGCCTCAGTTATTCTCGGAAGAAGTACACCGCCTCCAGGCGGTTGGGAAGTTAAGATCCGATGGAGGCGCTCGACAAAAAAAGTATCATTTGCACCATCTTTTGTGGTTAGAAGGTCAAGTTCCTTTGGCAAGGATGCTGCCCCTCCAATCAAGTTCAGCCTTATTGCGTTTGGACAGAAAAACCCATCCGGGAGGATGAGAGATAGAAAGAACATGAAAATGTACAAAGAGAGAAAGAGATGGCGTAATGCCAAGTTCAAAACACAAACCCAAGAAGCCGACAATGAGATGCCAGCTATTGGGAAGGAGCATTCCGGGACAAATGTCCCAATGATTCAGAACTGCGGAGAACAAAGGATTAAAAAAGGGAAAGCGAACCTCGCTTTCCAGTGCATCTATGTACAGAGATAATTCACTCGAAAGGGTTGAATCAACCCTCTCATCAGAAAGGGAAGCCCTAACCTGATAAAAGGAAGGAAAATCAAAATCTTGGATGGCTGAAAGAAGGGTTTCCTCATTATAAATGGAGGGAACAGAGCCAGGTCCACCATTGGACCTGGAAGTTTGAGGCTGCCTAGAAGACTCAACAATTTAGAAGATCCAGACTCGAGGAAGGCAGGAGGAGTTTCGGTTTTTCTCTCTAAACCTTTTTGAGAAACTTCAGCAAACTTGCGCCAGAGGACAGTTAGGGTTTTGTTATCACTATCCGACTGTTCGGAAGCAGGAGAAGCAAAAGCCTCACTACTATTACCAACACTGGGTACCAGAGAAGCCCCATTGTCCGCCATTACTTGTTTCAGTAAACTACAAAAAGAAAAAGACCAGTAAACTTACCGATTCGGTGGAGGCGAAGCTTGAGAGCAAGAAGGCACGAAGCGGACAACAAAGGTTCAAATTCAGACGGGAAGAATGAAACCTACGAAGACAACGAATCGCTTTTAAAACACCCGCACGAGTGTTCGGGAATCTGAACGATCGAGATTGATTCAAAATCAACGATCGAGATTGAAAGACGTTTTGAAAGTTTGAACTCACGAATCCGAACCTCTTGGATTACGTGAGCCACGACAGATCGACTGTAAGGTGACACGTGGCCTTACCCTCACAACGCTCGAGGAAAAGTGACCACCGCATTAAATGTGATATGACACTTAATGGAACACGCAAAGTCTATCGCCTGATGAAGAACCCAGTTAAAAACCAAGCCCTCGGGATCGACCGGACGCTTGGTCTGGGGGGCTCGTGATACAGAGAAATTATGATCAAACCGGGTTCATACTGTTCGACCCTCGACCCCGGTCGAGGCAGAGGAACCGACTCGCTCCCGAGCGAACCGGATCCAGAAGATGGCTTGCTGAAGAAGAAAACTGATTCAGCTACAAGCACGCCCTAATCCTACTTATGGATTAGGGTAATTACCCTAATGATGGCAGACTCAAATTGACGGCTGCGGCTAATCATTATCGAAGGGATAATCATCGCATAACCTAAAGAGTTATCTCAGGAGTCCTCTACTAGTCCAAACTAGTAGAAGTCTGTTGCTCAACGGATCTATCTGTTAAGATCCAACGACTACCCGAAGAAGGCTCAAGTGCATCCAACGAAGGAGATTCGAAGGTACACTCTATATAAACCTCACTACCATACGAGGTGAGGGGGATAAAAAACACACAATCTGAGACTCAGGTTCAGATACATACTGATAGACTTAAACTATCAGCGGCTTACGATCTAGATCACCTTTCCCAGTTCTTCATTCCTTAGCTCTGTGCTTCTAGCAGAGCCGTTTGTGATTAAGTTCATCAACTGACTTAGCCTTCGGAGGTGGACTCCCGACCCCCGCAGTCGGGCCACATCTGACGTTTCGTTTTGCAAGTCATCACGAGGAGATCTAAGGGCTGAGCAGATTTTGAACGCATCAGGTATAAACTAGTATGCAATGTCATCTCAGCCAGCTAGAAAACAAGAGACTATCAAGATCTTGGTGAGTTCTCATCCTATGTGCTATAACTGGTCCATGTCAAATATATAGAATAGTGCACAAGTTCCGTAAAATTCAATACGAAATAGTATCTATAATATGCACTCAATTTATGCATTGATGAATATGTAGGAAAATAACAGGTTATGATTTCAGAAGAACAGAATCAATATTTTTATGATTTCAATGATGTTACAGCCAAGAGTTTTATGTAATAACAGTACTTTAGGAACTACTTCATTGTTTAGTTATCATATATTAACATCTCTTTTGTTTGCCTTGTCCTTCCTAGGAAAGTGTATGTAGTTCCTTTCATTTTATTGCTGAAATAATATAGATATGGTAAACTCGCAACATACAACACCCTACAACCATCCCTCTTCTCTCAAACATACAACTTTCTATTATCATCTCTCCTCTTGTTCTCTTCTTTAACCTCCAACTTTCATCTCTTTTCTTCTCTCGCAATCTGTAAAAATCCATTCCTTGAACCCATCAGCAAAACCGGTCTAATGTAAACTACATTCATTCCAGGTACCAGTTCCATGCCAGCATCAGGTCTAGTAATGCACCATCATCCTTGACAATGCAGATTGGCTTGACTTCCCGCTTGTATGGGAACCCAGGTCTGCAGTTATGCACCATCATCCTTGACGATGCAGATAGGCCTGACTCCCACTTGTACGGGAACCTGGAGACTCATTTGGAGTGGCAGTGGTGGAGTTTGCTAGGCATGGAATGCTTTCCAACCTATGTATTAGATGCCAAGATGGTCAAGGTTTGAATCCTTGCAATGCCTCACTACCACCACTGCATCCTCTACCACCGCTGCTCTCACATCACCACCACCACCGTTGCCCTTCCTCTATCATAGCAACCTAATCGCAGTTATCCGTTATCGCCATCAATTGTCTTCTTCATTCTTCTCAACTCTTAAAACAATGAGTTATTATGAACCATTATACCTCCGCCTTCCTCTCTTTTTTTTTTTTCTCGTTCTTCATCTAAGACTAGAAGCTCCTGAGAAGACTAGACTTTAGCTAGTCAATGTCACTCCGGTGATTGGATATAAGAAGTGCATGTTCTCTTTACCCTTTAATCGAACCATACTCAGTCTTTTTCCTCCCACCCTGCGATTCGATTTGCCCAAAAATAGAAAAAACAAATATTGATG
Source organism: Hakea prostrata (assembly GCF_041222555.1). NCBI lineage: Eukaryota > Viridiplantae > Streptophyta > Magnoliopsida > Proteales > Proteaceae > Hakea > Hakea prostrata. The sequence continues at coordinate 25,189,255 of NC_142601.1, read as the reverse complement.
TTTGAGGGGTTAGTCTAAATTTGCATTCTTTCAGGAATTTATTGGTAAATTTGCATATTTTCAGGGACTTATGTATAAATTTACATATTTTCAGGGACCTATTTGTAAAGTAGCATAGTTTTAGGGACTTAAGTGTAAATCTACATATTTTCAGGGACCTATTTGTACATTTACATAGTTTTAGGACTTAATTGAAAATTCAAAATTTTCAGGGGCTTACTTGTAATTTCTCATATTTTCAAGAAAAAGGAAAAAAAGAAAAAAATGGTATTCCTTGTAAGCACTTTTTGAATCCTATCATTTGTTTGGGTGGTTTGGCTATTGCATTCTGCGATGTTTCAGTTACTCTGAAAGGGTGAAGACTGAAGAAATGCAAACAATGTTTTCAACAAGGCAACTACTGATGGTACTACTGCTCCAACTGGATCCGAACATTACCCCACTCTTCATCCTCTATCGGTAAGTTTTGATGGAACAAATTATTTGATCTGGTCTCAATATGCTTACCTGACTATTACCGGAAGAGGACTAGTTGGACACATTACGACCACACTATCAAACCGACTACCATAGGTGTTCCAAAGGATAAATGGATCTCAAATGACTCTCTTATTACGTCATTCCATTTTAATTCCATGAATCCAAATATTGCCCGGGCATACCTATTACTTGATATTGCAGGCCAAATCTAGACTACTACTAAAACTTATGGACAGTTGGGGAATGATGCACAAGTTTATGAGCTACGAAAGAAGCTTTATAAGACTACCCAAAAGGAACTAACTATGGCCAATATTATGCTGACTTCTGATCTCTTTGGCAGGAGTTGGATCATTATGGGGATTATGAACCCAGAGAATGAGATGATGTGACTACTTATAGGAAGCACGTTGATAAGATTTGGGTATACTTCTTGGCAGGTTTGAATGTGGAATACGATCAGATCAGAGTGCAAGTATTAAGTCGTTCTCCCTTTCCGACACTAGAACAGTCTTATGCCCTTGTTCAGTGTGAGGAAAGCCGTCGATTAGCCATGCTTCATGCTCCTATTGTGGAGAAATCAGCCTTACAGTCTGTTAGCACTAAATCTAATTCGGTTATGAAGATTGCCAAGTGTGAGCACTATCACAAACCACATCATACCAAGGCTAATTGTTGGAAGCTCCATGGGAAACTTGCTGATTTTGAGCAAAAAATAGCACAAAGAAGGGGAAAATCGAAGGCTAATCTTTCTGAGACAGTTTCCACAACACCCTTTGTAGACATTGGTTTTTCATAGGAGGAGTTAGCTACTCTGCGATGTATTTTGCAATCATCTACTGCCGGCACAACCTATACTACTGCTTCCTCCACTATCCATACCAACTCCTACCATGCTACTTCAGGTAAAACTTCTATTGGCTACCATATTTCTTTAGTTTCTGCACCTTGGATCATTGATACAGGAGCCACAAATCATATGACAGGTTCCTCCTTTTTCTTACATTATGTTTCAACCGAAAAAGATAAAGTTCGCATTGCTGATGGCTCTTATTCTTCCATTGCTGGAAAAGGGACCATTCAGCATTCTCCATCACATTCTTTGTCTAAAGTTTTACACGGTCCCTCTTTCTCTACTATGTTGCTCTCTATCCGTAGTCTTACACATGACTTGAATTGTAAAGTGATTTTTTCCCCATCTTACTGTGTCATCCAGAATTTGGTAACGGGGAAGGAGAATGGAGGTGGTAAATTAGATAATAAACTTTATCTGTTGAAGCCAATTGGAGGATCTACTTCTACTCTGATTGCATCTCCTAATTAGGTTCATTTGGTAATATCAAACCTTCAGCAATGGCACCGTAGGCTAGTTCACCCCCCTTTAAGAACTCTTAAGATAGTATTTCTTGATTTAGTTTCTTCTTGTAAAATGGATGAATTTTTTTGTGAAGCCTGCATTTTTGTGAAACAAACTTGTTCTACTTATTTACCTTCTCTTCATAATAGAAAATATATTCATTTTTTAACTAATTTATACTAATGTGTGGGCCCTTGCCGACGTTTGTCTATTACTGGCCATAGGTACTTTGTTACTTTTATTGATTGTCACTCTTGTTCTACATGAATTTATCTTTTAAAACAAAAAAAAAATGAGGTTTTTCAATTTTTTCATGGTTTTCATAATATGATTAAAACTCAGTTCAATGCCACTGTGAAGATCCTTCGCAATGACAATGGCACAAAGTATATTGATGGTGAATTTCAGAGATATATCTTTGACTTTGGCATAATAAACCAAACCAGTTGTGTTGATACAGTTGCCCGAAATTAGGTTGCTGAAAGGAAGAATCGGCATCTTTTAGAGATAGCTCGCTCACTTATGATTGCTATGAATGTCCCTGAACAATATTTGAGTGATGCTATACTTACTGTCCTTTACCTTATGAATAGGATGCCTAGTAAGATACTTGATGTTAAATGTCTTAATGAGCTTATCTAAGGAATTCCTTCTTTTGTCATTCTCCCAAAGGTTTTTGGATGTGTATGTTATGCCAGAATCACAACCCATCAAAGTAAGCTAGCTCCCCGAGGCCTACGCTGCATTTTTCTAGGGTATTCTGCTCTTCAGAAAGGGTACAAATGTTATCATCCTCTTTCCAAGAAAACCATTGTCTATATGGATGTACTTTTTAATGAGTCTTGCTCTTACTATATAGCCTCCCAGGGGAAGAGTCTTAGAGGAGAGGTGTTTTTTCCAACTCTAGACCTTTCTATCACCCCACCACAACACAACTTAGGAGTTCAGGAAGTGTTTCCTGACCAGGTGGAAACTTCAGCCAGTATACATGAGGACTCTAATTCTCCCCCTTTGTTTTCTGAATCATTGAAGAAGCTGGTCAAGGGGAGACCACTCCTGTGAGGCACACCATTGAGGTCTTTCAAAACAAGATTGACTAGAATAAGGAGGTGCTGACTTATTAGAGGAAGAATTATGACCGGCTAAAGCAGGTGGAGAAAGGTGACACGTTACCACTTCAGTCTCCTACTCTAGAATTAGATTCTACTGTTCCCCTTGAGGTATCTTCTTCTGATCTTCCTATTGCTGTTAGAAAAAGAGCCAGATCTTGTACTCAACATCCCATAGCTAAATATGTTTCTTATGACTCTTTGTCTGACTCTTACTGTGCTTTTATATCTTCTCTATCATCTATATTTATTCCTAAAAGTTGGCAGGAAGCCTATGCTAATAAGAAATGGAAGGCAGCTATGATAGAGGAAATGCAAGCAATGAAGAAAAATGATACTTGGGAGCTGGTTACACTTCCTCCAATGGACAAATGAAGATACCAAGGGCTGGTAGTGAAGCTTATTTACTTGTCCCACACCAGGCCAGACATCTTTTATGCCATGGGGATAGTGAGTCAATTCATGCATGATCCATATTTAGCTCATATGAAGGTTATTATCAAAATGCTGCAGTATTTGAAGGAAACTCTTGAAAAAGGAAGAATTTTGTCACCCACTAATAATCTAAGTAGAAACATACACTGGTGCAGACTGAGCTAGATCTCCAGACAGGAAGCCAATTTCAAGTTACTGTACTTTTGTTGGAGGTAATCTAGTTACTTGGAGAAGTAAGAAACAAAATGTGGTAGCTTTATCTAGTACCGAACTGAATATAGAGCTATGGTTCGTGGAGTTTGTGAGCTATTATGGTTGAAAGGCTTGCTTCAAGATATTGGAGTCCAAGTTCCAAGCCCTATGATGTTATACTGTGACAACAAGGCTGCTATCAGTATTGTTAATAATCTTGTGCAACATAATCAAACTAAGCACATTGAAATTGATAGGTTTTTAATCAAAGGAAAGCTGGAACAAGGGCTTATCCGCATGCCTTTTGTGAGGTCTGGAGACCAAATGGCAGATGTTTTCACTGAGGGTTTGAAAGAGGAGATTTACTTCCTATTGTATGCAAGTTGGGCATGACTAATATCTATGCCTCAACTTGAGGGGGAGTGTTGGATGAGTTCTACTAAGGTTCAACTCTATTAGAGTTTTTGTTCATGTAAATTTCTATTTCTTGTTACCCAAGTAAGGGTATTTATGTAATAGTGTTATTTCTACTTTACTATAAATAGAGGGCTTGAGATCACACTGATCTAATTAAGTCATTCTACCATAATCGGCTTTCTCAACAAGTTGGGAAACATGTATAAAAAATATTAAGTTCTACTTGAGTCTATTTGGAAATCCTTGCTAAAATTGAAGGTCTTATGACTTTCGCATGTGAGATCCACACACCCCTAAAAGTCAGAACCTGCATATTAGGATGATAACCTATTTTAGGAGTGTGAATGGTTCAGTTTAGGGCTGTTTTGGTTTGGACTTAATAGTTTCAGCCAAAAAAAAAAAAAAACCAAGCCCAAACACAGCCCATTAGAAAAATAATGGTTTCAGTTTCAGTTTCGGTTTGTGTTGGCTAACAATTTGGTTTTGGGTTGGGGCGCTTTTGAGACCATTACCAACCCCTTATCAAACCATTATAGCCCATTTCGAATTAAAATTCATATAGGTCTTAAATCTTACCTCTAGGGCTTAAGGTCCAAACAAAGACTTTTTTATGAGAACAAAAATTACATTAATAGAAGTGGGAAATACATCCTAGATCTATCTGTCATATAAGTTGTATTGGCATATCTCACTCAATTAAAGATTGGGTTACTTGTGCAGGGAGTGTCTTTACTTGCGGCCAGCCTTATATTGTTGATTAGCCATCTAAAACACTAGGAGCACATGTGAATTGCAGAGATGGAATTGGGAAATCATGTTTTATCTTCTAATCATGTTTACTTTTTTAATTAGTTTAGTTAGCAAATACGATAATGGATAACAAGCTTGAGTAGATAAACCCTATGGCATACATAGGAATAAACTGTTCGGTTTTTTATCCCTCAGCCCACAGCCAGCCCCGTTAAGCTTCGGTTTGGATTGGTTTGGGCTATAACTAGCCAGTTCCGTTCATTCTTAACAGTTTGGTCTACAAATTGACACCCCTATCCTATCTAATATTGCATGGGCCAAGAAAAATAAATTTCAACCCTATACATATGGAATCCAAAATCAAATTAACTATTCAGTCACAATTAGGAAAAACCCAAGTCCTAAGCAAGGAAGAAGAGAGGAAGGTCTAGGGAAGGGAATTCACCTGCATGCACCATGACTTCTCAGAATCACTCAAGTCTCCATGCCTCTGATGCTAATTCTTCTCTCATCAGCTCCTACCATGAGCTATTTATCAATTTTACCAACTGAAAATCCTAGACTATTATGACCCATCAATTAGGATCTAGCTATCTATATCCCAAAAATTTTGAAGCTATTGAATCATTTGGATTCACGAAACCAGGGATTTCTGGGTTCTGTTTGAATATAGCCTGAGATGACCTATACATGTAGGTTCCCTCCCAAAAACCTTCTTTCTAAAAGTTCAGTAAATCCACCAGTTGCAGTGGACGGGGTGGTGGAACCAAATGGAGGGTTCCCTGTACTCTTTTACCCTGTTTCCAAATATGGCTGTGTTATGGCCTTGATGTACCCCTAATACCCATGCATTAGATAAATAATATAGCAATGAAGCTTGGAAGTTTATAACCACATTTTTTGGTCACCAATCAAGGTTAAAGACAGCCAAAGGTTGAAGGTAGGTCTTGAATCTTGAGGCAAGAGACTTGGTTGGGACTACAAGTTTAGTTGAGTGGTCTAGTTTAATTTTTAGGTTTCATATTTTGAAATGATTCTTTTATGCTGCACTTACCAGTTACCATTACAAGCTTAGTTTATCAAGATCTCAAACACTCTTTCACTGGTTTTAGAACTAAACCTTAAGTTGATACGTGTGAACTGAAAGCTTGCAATGAAGTTATTTTTAAAATTTGGCAACAAAAATATTCTTGAGGGCCTTATGTGCAGGCAAGCTCTACTTTTAAATGTCTTGAATTTGAGATTTTATGAGGTCCTTCAAGTAAGGTTTCTGACATAGGAATGGTTCAGGACAAAACTTTAATCTAGTTTCTATCATGAAAGAGGAGATATAGCTAATTACAAGCAGCTTGATAAGGTTTACAGTTTAAATGAGTTGTGTATGGCAATAAATTCCATTTGTTAACGACTGATGTTTTTGTATCAGTTCTAGTTGCCCAATACTTTGTTGTTCAGCCAGTCTTTGCCTTGTTCACTATTGCTCCTATGCTGCCCTATCTATTCAGTCATTTCATTGTTTTTTGATGTTCCTATTTGCCTAAACTCATCTTCTTCTCCCGTAAATTCACAGAGCATAAAGATGAGAATACAAAAAATTAAATAAATAAATAAAGAAAACATATCCAAATAATTAACAGTTGTGACTAAAATAACCTTGTCCATTAACCAGAACGCTATTGTTTTGTCACCAACTAAAGCTTGATCATGACTTTCAGCATAAGCAATGCATTTTTCTGACCATCTTCTGTTAATAAGTGTGAAAACAATGTCACCCATTTTCCAATCCTCATCCCTTTTCCTGTGCCAGTAACAAGATGACTAGAAATAAATATGTAAAATAGGTAAAACTCCACCAATGCTACAAATCCATAGTAACTGAACTTGCAAAAGAATGCAACTTGTAAGGCCTCCTAAACTATGGCTTAAATCAATACGCCACCTTCTAAAGAGAAAAATGCATCCAAAAGAATAAGCTACTAGTGGCAATTGCCAATGAAAATATTTTCTTGAGAAAACTAATCATCACCCATTTCATTATTTGTATGAGAAAACTCTACTGACAAAAAAAAAAAGAGAAATCTGGGGAGAAAACTAATCATCACCCATTTCATTATTTGTATGAGAAAACTCTACTGACAAAAAGAAAGAGAAATCTGGGGCAGAAACTTCATCAAATAGTCAAGAAAGCTACTTATTAGCACATTTCAAAATCTTGCCAAATTTCAGCCAGAGAAGGCCAAAACGAGATGCTATTTTGAAATGGAAAAAAATGCAACATTTTGGAATTTCAGTATTTGGTCATCCTATTTTGAAATTTCAAAAATTTCAGTCTAAGATACACTGTTTCGTCAGTATTTTGGTTATTTTTGCATTTTCGACAGGCCAAGCAAAGAACTCCTAGACAAAAGTACAATGTTTAGGCAAAATTTCAATACATAACAAAATACAATGCTTTGGCAAAATTTCACCATCTTCCACAGGTACTATGTACACTTTTCTGTGATCTAATTCACCAAAAGGTACCTATGGTTGCTGCATTTGAATTTTATCACTTTTGCTAGGACATGCAAGTCTAAGAAACTGAAGGAACTACAAGAGCTATGGGCAGCTAAAATATTATAGGAGAAGTGGTGACAAAAGATATGCATGGCTTCCGCCTTGTTTTCAGTATGACCTTGAATAGAACTTATTGGAAGGCAAGGTTCCATGTAATGACCTCATTTAGTTGGGATAAGGCTAAGTTTTCTTTGTTGTTTGTTATGCATGTCTAGGGAATCCATTCATTGGATTTGAATTCCAACTTTTGATAAACTATTCTGTATCACCATGAACGACACTTGTTAGGGAGACATGTTGATCAGATGTGTGGATTTTGACATTTAGTTTCATTTTAATCTGGTCTGTTCTTGCCCAATATTCAGTTCTACTAACTGATACTGGTATTTATTGACCAAGAGAATGTTACCCTTTTTTTCTGTCTATGTTTCATGTCATGAGACCTTGTTGTATACTAAGCAAACAATAAATATATGCATTTCAAAACACTTTTCCGACTCATCTGTAAATGATTTTAGACAAATTTCTGATCCTGTTCTGCATTTTCAAGTCCAAATTTTTTGTATGTCCCAAAGTGTAAATTGTGAGACTCCATAGGAACTGCCCTTTCATTCAAGTCATCAGTTGAAAATTTTACCGATGTGGTTGATGCACACAAAAAATATCAATTATATCCTTTGAAAGGAAATCTTTAGAAACAAGAATCAAGATTGCAGTTGAGAGTTTAGGACTTACTGAAGAACTTCAATCCATTTATCAGCAATGGCCATATGCAGTCGGTAATCAAATCCTACACCACCATCTTGGACAGGAATACAAACTGTTGGCATTCCACTAACCTATAAACATAAATAACGGACGAGCTTAAGAAAACAAATTAGAGTAGAAAATGAATTTACAAGATAAAACAAAAAATAGAGAGGGAAGCCTCATCCCTTTAGGTATAAGTGAATACTTCCAAATAACCCAGGACAAAAGAAAAGGATAAGAAAGAGTAATAAAATAAGATATCTAAACTTGGAATTACTAATGTTAAATAATATATAGTAGAGCTTCAGCATAATTGAAAAGGAATCCACTTACATCTTCACCGACAGTGACAGCTTCAGGAAATAGCCCATGAATTAGATCATTTACCAGCATCAAATAAACCATAGCATCTACATCAGTGGCAAGCCCAAAATATTCATTATAATTTCCAGTAAATGCTACCTGCCACCAAGAATAAAACATAGTAAGGAAAGCATGAAGAACAAGTACAATGGGAAAAAGAAAATTGTACCAAACCATGAAACAGTATATGTAAGACAAAAGATGGGGAGTAACAGGAAGGGGAAAAGAAGCAGGGAACCCAGAACCAACCCTCACTAGCATGCCATGTATCAATGTAAATACCACTGAAAAACTAAGACTTCAGCAAGAAAATCAGAATCTAAGCAAATCTGCCTAGCCACATTTTGACTTCTTAAAATGTTGAACCAAACCAGATTTTCAATCTAATCTGGAATATCTAATCTGGATTAGGTGTAGCTAGATCCAGCTAAATTCAGTTCATCTTATGGGCTGCTGCTAAGGATTGCAACTTCAGTAGCAATTATTTGATATCTTTAGATGTGTCATCCAAACGCATGCCTTTTTGTTGGGATGCTTTTAAGCTAGTCTCACAACACTTAATCCATTGCTGCACTTTTACTTTTGAAGTGTGGTTCTCTCTATAACAAACCCATTTTTTCTGATTTTATCTCTGGTTACCTCACGGTAAATTGATTTGGCACAAGAGACAACGTGCCATGTACCATATAAAGAGTGTTAGAAAACAAGCATTAAATAATCAAAACAGCAGCTGAACTTGAACAAAGAAAAGAGAGAATAAGAAGAAGAGAAGAGAGATGAAGAACTAGTAGAAGAGGCTCGTGATTCTTGCTTAAGAGTCTAGAATCACAGAGCCCTTTTATTTATAGCTTCTAATGAATCTAATACAACTTGAGAGACAAGTAATTGTCCTCTAGAAAAAGGAAACAAAAAATTACAACTTTAGTAACTTCCTAGCTCCTAAAATAGAAAATTCTGAAAATAGAAACTATGCTTTCTAAAAACTCCCAAAACTTATGTAGCAAGACTCCAACATTAGAAATAGAAAGTAGAGTAGCATCATTAGCATATACTGTTCACGTGAACAGTAACACAGATTTTACTGTTCACGTGAACAGTATCGTGAACAGTAAAAACAGATTTTTTACTGTTCACGTGAATAGTGTCGTGAACTGTAAATAGCCCAAGTGTATATACTTCAACACTCCCCTTCAAGCTGGAGTGTACACAAAGAAAACTTCAGCTTGCACAATAAGAATAAACTTGAAAAGTAGCACCAATCTTGAATCGTGTAGCAATGGCAGATGTTGATAAACACTGAGAAAACTTCACTTAGGAGATAATCAACACCAACTTAAAAAAAAATAACTTTAATTCTTCGTGTCAATAGAACCATCCAATATTGAGAACAATCGATGATGTTGAAGACGAACGAAGTCCATAAGTATAGCAGGATCAAAGACACTATCAATATAATGCCGGTAGTAAGGAGAATTATCCACACTAAATCTTCAAAATTGTAACTCCAAAGTTCATATAAATGCTTCACAAGAACGCAAGTAGTAGGTAGGCAAAATGTATTATCCACATATTGCCGGTAGTAGGGAGAAATATCCACGCTAAATCTTCAAAATTGCAACTCCAATGTCCATATAAATGCTTCACAAGAAGGCAAGTAACAGGTAAAGTATGGGTAGGTAAAAGACAATATGGATTACTGTGGACCAAGTTGGTAAGGAAGTATGGGATACTACGGACCAAATAGGTAGGTAAAGGACAGTATGAGTTACTGTGAACCAAGTAGGTAAGGTAAAAGACAATATTGGTTACTACGAACCAAGTAGGTAAGGTAAAAGACAGTATGGGTTACTGCGGACCAATTAAGTAAGGTAAAAGACAGTATGGGTTACTGCGGACCAAGTAGGTAAGGTAGTATGGGTTACTATGGACCAAGTAGGTAGGTAAAATACAGTATGGGTTACTGCGGATCAAGTAGGTAAGGTAAAAGATAATATGGGTTACTGCGGACCAAGTAGGTGAGTTAAAAGACAGTATAGGTTACTGCGGACCAAGTAGGTAAGGTAGTATGGGTTACTACGGACCAAGTAGTTAGGCAAAGAACAATATACGTAAAGATAGGTAATGATATTGTTGTAGAATGCCATAAGTTGAGAACAATGATCTTCACAAATAATATCCATCAGCACATCTTAAGTAGATATAGAATAAGGTACCATTCTCCCCCTCACGTGTAGCATTCCACGTGGACAATTAATGATGACCAATGACAAGCATCTTAAAGTATGAACACAAAAGAAACCCAAGAAGGAAAAGTAGCAACCACAGAGCAGTGTATTATTCACCAATAAAGTTGATCAAGCAGCAGAAAATCGTCTCACGGGACAAAGTCTTGTGCACCAAGCATAGTTGTCAAGGCGTCGCCTAGGCGTCGCTTAATCGTCGCCTCGGCGTCTGGGCTCCTTCGGAGCGCCTCAAATTGGCGTCACCTTATTTTTAGGCAATAAGGCGTCCGCTTTTTTTCTTTCTTTTTTAAATCACGAGAGATGCCTAATCGAAGGCATATATTGAAATGCTTATTAGATTCCGATTGTAAAGTATCTATTGTTTGAACCTATATGCATATGTATAATGACGCTACATGTGATCAAATGTTAAAATAAAAACAAACAAAATTGAAAGAGAATAAGTTCTTAACTCAAGTCTCACACTCTCAATCTCACTCTAATCCCTAATCTCTTTCTCTCTTCTTCTCTTCCATTCCCGCAGCGACACTCCGGCAAGCAGTGGCCAGTGACAAGCAACTTCTTCTCTTCCTTTCTTCTTGCGACTTTTTATTTAGGACCTATTATGTGTGGTTTGTAGTATGTTGGATGACTTGAGGTAGTCTGATATTAGTTTTTTTATTATATAAGATATGATAGATTTAGAGTGAATGAGATGTACACTAAAAACTTCACTTAAAACGCCTCAACCGCCTCAAAAGCGCCTCGTCGACTCATCGCCTCAATTAGCCTAAACCGCTTTGCATCGCCTCGTCGCCGTGACAACTATGGCACCAAGGGGAATTATGGACCACCGCTAACCCTTAGGCAGGAGCAAATTAGATCAGGAAAGAAAATATATTGAACCAACTTGGAATCTCAAAATTGCAGTAGTCGTTGTAGCAATCCACTCGGAAGAAGTGCAATAACAATTTGCTGCAGAGCAGATAATATCAGATCTCGGACCATAGCAGCAAACTTCAGCTAGATTTGAAACTCTAACAGATCTCGATATGAAGGAAAAATAGTCCTCTAGGTCTTTGTGGAAGTATTAGATAAAAAGAAGGCTAAACTTGATTCTAAAATAAACAACGGAAGAAGTAGTAAAGCAAGAAGGTAGCAGCAGAATTTTTCAGAAGAGAGAAATTCAATGAAACAGGGGTACTAGTATACGACTTGCAACTAAACTTATAGCACAAACAATGGAAGACAATACTTAGGTCTTGCAATCCGAATTATGGGCATATCTTTGCAAGAATCAATAGGAATCCCAAGACATCAGTATAGTGCAAATTGAACTTCAGATTTGCACACAAAAAAAGGGTAGTAGCAGCCTCAGTTGAATCAAATAGGTAGACATATCCCCAGAAAGCTTAGGGCCTTTTTGTAGTATTAATACATAAATACTTGGTGCTTCAAAAGTTAAAGAAGAAGGACAGCCATGCACAATTACTGCAGCGAAGGTTGGGGCTGCCCTAGATAAGAAAAAGGAAAAAAACTAGGCAGCCAAGAGAGAGAAAACAGTCCCTAAGTTGATTAAACTTGCTCTGATGCCATGTTAGAAAACAAGCATTAAATAATCAAAACAGCAGCTAAACTTGAACAAAGAAAAGAGAGAATAAGAAGAAGAGAGAGATGAAGAACTAGTAGAAGAGGCTTGTGATTCTTGCTTAAGAGTCTAGAATCACAAAGCCCTTTTATTTATAGCTTCTAATGAATCTAATACAACTTGAGAGACAAGTAATTGTCCTCTAGAAAAAGGAAACAAAAAATTACAACTTTAGTAACTTCCTAGCTCCTGAAATAGAAAATTCTGAAAATAGAAACTACTACCAAAATAGAAACTATGCTTTCTAAAAACTCCCAAAACTTATGTAGCAAGACTCCAACATTAGAAATAGAAAGTAGAGTAGCATCATTAGCATATACTGTTCACGTGAACAGTAACACAGATTTTACTGTTCACGTGAACAGTATCGTGAACAGTAAAAACAAATTTTTTACTGTTCGCGTGAATAGTGTCGTGAACAGTAAATAGCCCAAGTGTATATACTTCAACAAAGAGCATCTATGAAAGTAAAACTCAACACCCACAACAGCACACCCATCCCACTCATAGTTATCAAGGTGGCAAGGCATTGTCCGAAGTGCCTTGGCTACTGTGCAACTGCAAGGTGTTCTATTGTTCTTTAGTACACCCATTTTATTTGGCATAAATAGCATACTAAAAATTATATAGTTCTATTTATGAACAAACGGAATTATAGAATCATACCAGTTCAAGATATTCATCAGAAAAATAAATAAGAACCTATGTTTATTATGCTCCTTAGCAATAAAGCATCTAAGTAGGTTAATCTGTAACAGTTTACAGGTCAAATGATTATAATTTTCAAGACTTCAGTATTTAGATAGGACACAAAATCTGCTTTCCAAGATATTTAAGATTGCTTCAGTCTGCAATTTATATTGAAGGGATAATATTCCGTTCAAACCTTATTTGTCAGTACAAATAGCATAGAAAAGCTCCGAATTGAATCTTGGCTTTGGTCTTCTATTTCGGTGGATATACTCCATCTAAGGACTCCCTCACTCATCATTCATCTCTTCTCAAGGTAAAACTCATCTAAAGAACTACATTTTTTATACTTCTTAAAGTTTTTTAATCATACTTTTTCACTACACTGGAAGAGTGAGATTAGCTCAAACCACGTAAATACAAAAATTCAAGCCTCGCATGACTAGCCTCTCTCACTATGATCTGCCCATGTCTACCAAAATTTGAGATGATGATTCAGACTTTTGATCTCATCAATGCATTTCTAATAAAAAAATAAAACATGACCTGATAAAAGTGTAGTCAAGTATACAAAACAATAATAATGATCCAAAGTTACTAAGCTGATAACAATATGAATCAGAATGCGTGGGGCAGGGATAACATTTGGAAGGAATTTCATAACAGAACATTCGTACCCATCACCAAGAAAAATAAATGACAATGCCCAGATTAGTGGGAGAAAGAGGGGGAGGGGGAAGGGCATTCACGCAACGGGCCAACAGCACTAGCATTTGATGTCAAGAGATATCCATAAATGTGTGACAGTCCTCCACACAACCAAAAGCCACCGGCTTAGCGAAAGAAGTTAATTTCCTTTTACCTGCAGTCCATGATGAGTGTACATCATAGAGGTCACACCATCAAATCTGAAACCGTCAAATTTGTATTCTTCTAACCACCATCTTGCATTTGAAAGAAGATACCTCAGCACCTGAACATGATATGGGACAAACAATTTAGTCTATTACATTGATACACATCAAAACTAGAAGAAGCAACATTTGTCAAAAAAAATTATGGTGAGAAAAGCACAAGACTACATACTTCCCAGTGACCATAGTTGAAAAGACGAGAATCCCACATCCAATGGTAACCTCGTGCGCCAGAGTGGAAGTAATGACTATCGGTCCCATCAAACATGTTTAAGCCATCCAGCACATTGTTTGATGCATGGCTGAATAAAATGCATATTTTGAAGTCATAAACAGTAGGTAAACAATTCACAATGAATGCTAACTAGATGGGTCTGTGATTTTGCCATTTTTTTCAATATATAAACCAAGCTGGATGGGGGATCCAGATGAAGGAAACAAGAAGCAGAGAAACCAGGTATTATATAGGAAAATCAGTCCTGTACATAAAACAATAGGTCATTGGCCAATAGAGTTGCCATGGCAACTAGGGGACTCAACAGTGTCAAGACTCATAGGGGTGCCAAGGCAAGGGTACTCTACGCGGAAGTATATAACTATATGTATGATGGCAATAATAAATTTACATAACTAGAGCAACTTACATGTAGAACACCCAGGTTTGCAATTAATTACATCTACTACCCCAGGAAAAAATCAATTACAAATGCACCCTTAAAAGTGAACACCATTAAGTCTGAATTTAAAAGACCACAATACCACTACTTACCCATCTTAATATTAGTTAAAATGAGCTAACTACCCTTATTAACCAACCTACTTATTGTCTGAAATGACCTAATTACCCTTACTAACACTTTATGAAGGGTAAGCTTGGTATTCTAAATATTTGTTTGGTGATGACATCATCACTTAACCCAAATCCTTAACAGTAGGGGTGTGTTTGCAATTGATTTTTTACAGGGATAGTAGATATTGATTGCAAATCCAGGGGGTCGATACATAATTTTCTCATATAATTATCTTAATACAACATAGAAAAAGAAGATTATCATGGAAAATATAATTTTCCAGACAAGAAATTTTGATGGACCAAAAGCCAGTTTTGTGTTGGAAGTATGATTAAGGTTTCCTAATTGGAGTAGACTCCTCTTTTAATTATGCTTCTATTCTATTTGCTTTGTATTTCCTTATCCTACTCAGAGTAGGATTTACTCAGATTGTAACTATAAATACCCCATTGGGGCCTATGAATGAAAATAACCTTCTGAGCAATTATTTCTTCAAATTCTAACATTTTGCTTTATAGAAAAATATAGTTTTCCAACCACCTAAATTACATTGTCATGAAAACTCTGGTCTCACTAAAATGGCCTTCCAAAGGAAAATGCAATACCATGCTATAAACTGATAATTGCTTAAATTATCTCCCAATCGTTCAACATCAGGACATTAAGCTTTGTATAATACGGGGAAGAATTCCACATCTGGCTCTAATTCTCAATAGGAAATTGTTGAGATAAAATAGGAACTCTTATTTTAAGTAAAATAGGAATCCCTAGGCTATTGAAGGACTTCGAGTCGTTGATTACAGTTATTTTTCATTTTTTTTTTCTTTCAGGTATAGATAAAGCTGTTGGGACTAGAGACTTTGCAAGTTCTGTGAAGCTCCAAGACAGATCAAGCATTCTGTTTCATGTTTCAATTTACAGTATCTATCCCTGATAAGATTTTTGGCCTTTCTTTGTTTCTTCTTCTAAGGTTTCCTCCAGAGTTTCTTCATCATTTAAGGAAGAACATTCTGGGCAATCACCTATTCCGAACCATTTGTAACCTGGTCAACTCTTCCAAGTTCTACAAAACATTCTGTTGGTGCTTAGGATAGGAATATCATCTATGATGGAAGTCTAAGTTTGCTGCAGTCTCCCCTGTGTCTTACATTTGTTCTGGTGCTCGTGGATAAGACAGGTGTTTTATATTAGTAGACTGTCAACAGTATTCATTCCCTCTCCAATCAATAAAACTTGTAATATAACAGGAAGAACAAGCACCGTTTCTTTTCCATTTTCACTTTTTTTTTGGGGCGGTTTGGGGGCAGGGAGGACAATGCTTGATAAGTAAGCTAGAAGGAAAATACATTTTATAGCCATGAAATCTGATTCACCTGTGAACAATGTCCATAAGAACAAGCAGACCAAGCTCATGAGCTTTGTCTATCAAAGACTTGAGATCATCTGGAGTTCCAAAACGGCTACTAGGGGCAAAAAAGTTGGTGACGTGGTACCTACAGCACATATAGCATATAAGAATCTACAGACAAGGAAAATTGCCAGTCATTCAGGCACTAGATAAAAGTTAGTAAGCAGCCACCACTTGGTCAAAAAATACAACCAGAAAGAAGTAAACCCACAGAATACAAAGGTATGTGAAATACAAAATGAGGCCAGAAAAGAGTGTGAACCTTGATTACATGCTGGGGTGGGATTTTTTTTGTATATTTTATTTGGGGGAGATGGGGTTGGAGAGGGTGGAATTATATCCCCAAACACAAAGCATATTAAGAAACAATACCCAAAGCTAGCATAATATGAATGCTCTTGAATGGCCATAATCTGAACCGCATTGTATCCAAGCCTTTTAATGCGAGGAAGTACATCATCTCTAAAATTGGCATATGTGTTGATCATAGGCTCCTGCGTATCAAAATTGATGGTAGTGAAGAGTGAAGAGAAGACAAGGATATTATGAAGAGAAAGTAAAAAAAACAAGACTAAAATGATACATACAAGGATATTACGAAAAGAAAGTAAAACAAGATTAAAATGATACATCCAAGGATATTACAAAAAGAAAGTAACATAAGACTAAAATGATACATCTTGGTTAGAAGTTAAAACCACAAAGAATCTTCCTGAGAATGCAAAATGGGCTGTCTTTAATCATAAAACAGGTGTCTGTTCATTGAATGAGGTAATAGTATGCAGAAAGGTTGACAAGAACAAAATATTTTTCTATTTACATTTTTCTCCACCTGCATCACATTAACCTAATCACTACAAGTTATTTACCATTCACTTATTGGATGATAGAAGTCAGGTTACAAAGGGATCTTTCTGGTAAGTAGATTATAAAGGCATCTTTGCCATTTCCTATCTCCATTTAGCTCAACATTGTGGGGGAAATTGAGAAGAGGTTCAACATTGAAGAATGGGTATGCTGTACTTACAGAAATAAATTGAAAATACGCATGTTCATCATTACATATGAAACTACAACAACAACAAATAAACCTTATCCCAACTAAATGAGGTCAGCTACATTTATTCTTGCACTCTGTTCAGTTCTATTTGAGGTCATACTTGATAACAGGTCTGTGGTATGCATGCCTATCCTCCCTAAGTCTCCAAGGGTCTTTTAGGCCTGCCCTGGGTATTTGAGTTCCTTCAATTTGAACCAAATCATTCCAGACTGAAGCATCCAAAGGTTTCCATTAAACATCGCCATGCCACCTCACTTTCTCATACATAACCATTAATTGGAGCTACTACCAAATTAGCTCTACCATTGATCATTCATAAGTTTATTGTTCCTAATTTTGCCAACAATCCCATTTTAATATCCTCATCTCAACTACATTTCATTTATAAACACTATGCTTCTTAAGTGCCCAACATTCTGCAGCACATATCACAGCCACTTATATAGGTGTCCTATAAAATTTTCCTTTTAGTTTTAAAAGAATTCATATATCACACAACATTCTAGACTCACCCCTCCACTTCACTAATCGTACTAATTGTATATGAACCAGCATCTATGTCACCTTTTTTATTTATTATTGAAGCCAAATTCCATAATAATCAGTTAATCACTTTATCATTTCTTGTCAATTTCACCACCTCATTATTCATCATAATGTAACTAGAGTTGTACACCATACATTGCCCTACCTTTTGATTCCAAGGTTCATCTCATTAACTCTAACTTGGAGCAGATCTCCTCTATTTTGTCATTCACTAAAAAAATACCATTAACAACACATACACTGTATGAACGAGGAACCTGATCCAGAATATCTCTAGCACAATTACCAAGGAGGCAAGGTGGGCACATAACCACTATCTGACGCTCTTTTAACACACTAATGTGAGGGTGTACACCATAGGAATAGAGGGGCTAATGGGGATCAAAACCAAACAGCCATGAGGGGACAGAATCAGTTAAAGGGACAAGTGGCGAGGACTGATTGGCGAGCAGCCACTCAAATGCTGGCATTCCACAGGCCAATGTGGAAAGTTGTTAGTTAGGAATGTGTATGGGGGTTATTTTATGGGGAGGGAGGGAGTGAGATGGGCGAAGAATTTTGTGAGGGAAAGGGAACGAGCTGTGCTCATAGGGTAAGGGGAAGCCGTTGGGCATTCAAGTTTTTGTAATGGCAGCAGTGAAGGTGAGGGTGTCTGATGTAGTTCACGTCTGGTCCTTTGTTGTTAATGCTAGTAGGAGTCCAATTCCATTTAACTCATGTTATTCCTGCCATTCTTATTCAATGAAGTTCATATTATTTTTTGTTGATGTTAATCCAAAAAGAACCCATTTCAGTTGTTCCTTGTAATTCCCCATTACCCACAGTTGATTGCTTCCACTGTATTTGAACAAACAAGTCGAAGAGGAATGATTTGCAACCGAAAGAATTGAGATCTTATCAATGTGCTAACAGAGCTGTTCTCCTCCCAGAGAATGGTCAGGAGTAGAATGAAGAGAAGAACAAGAGAACTTGAGGCTATCATGGAGGAGCTTCAGGGCCAGCTGGCCAGATGTTTGTGCTCAATTCAAAGCGAGGGTCCTTAGCACAATATATGAAGAAAGAGGAGCAAAGTAACCAAGAATTCAGGAATGAGCTTAGGGCCTACATGATGAGAAAAAACAGTGGAAGTAGAGCCCCAACCCCTAGAGTTCACCATCGGGCGAGCCCCAGAGACCCTACAGCCAATATTTGGAATAATGTAACCAAGGTTCAAAATGTCGGCCAAAAATTGCATGTCGGTGGCTGGCAACACCACCGGCAGGGTGACATTTTGGCGACATTTCGGCAACTTTTGGCGGTGGAACCTCCATAAAATCATCTCCTCCATTTTCTATTCTGCAGAGAGATTTTGCAGAGGTCAGATCTGACAAGCAACCGACATAAAGAAACGATTTTGAAAGATACTGCAAAGATCAGATCGAGCTTCAAAGGACTCCATTTTCTGTTTTGCAGAGAGGTTTTGCAGAGTTGCAGCAGTGAGGGTTGTGACCTGTGAGGCGTTTCTATTGTCGAAGTTGGAGAGGGTGAAGGAGAAAGCTTCGAACCATGGCTCTCTTCCTCTCTTCGGGCATCCAACAGCACCTGCTGTGGTAGAACTTATCACCGGCAGCTTTTGATTTTTGCCGATATTTTTCCGGTTCGGCGATTTTCCAACAACTTTTCAGCAATTTCCAGTTGACTTTTGGAGGGTGTTTGTGTCATTATCCACCCCTAATTCGAGAAAATTAGTGATCTATTGACTCCAAGTACTTTGGATAATCTTTATCTACTTTTATTTTGTTGTTTGGAGTCCTAGTAGTCAAGTTATTCAAGAATCTTAGTCCAAGCGGGAGTCCTAGTTGGAAATTACTTTCCCTCTAGATAATTATTATTTTATTTGTTGATTTTTGTCGTCCTTAAGAGACCCACCTTTTTTTGGTTGTTGGTGAGTTAGTAAGTTGTTATTAGTTGGTAGTTGTTAAGGGATTTCCTATCCAAATTGGATTACCAATTTGAGTCCAAGTTTCATAGACAAGCAGTTTGAATCAAAGTGTCTTTCCTTCTCTATAATTGGCTATAAATGAGTCACCCATCATGTAAAGACTAGACTGGATTAATAAAGCAAAGCACTGAAGGAAACTGTTGTGGGTTCCAAGGAGGATCCCCATGGCTGAGAGCAATCAAAATTCATCCCTCTTCTTCTATCTCCTGCAGCATCTTGTGAGAAATTTTACAGCAGTTCAAGAGTGTTCCAGCCACTCCCAATAGCAAGTGAACCCTAGCCCCCTATCCCTACCCTGCGCAACCCTCCCCCACGCCTCTTCTCCTTTTAGGCAGCAGCCGCTCCGCTCCTCCCTTGCAGCCGCAACCCCCCTTCCAGGGCCTCCCCATCTCCCTTCCTTCTTTCTTGCCCTTTCTTGCTCTTGCGCAGCATTAGAGAAGAAAGAAAAGGAGAAGGCAAGAGAAAGGTCAAGATTCTCAAAGAATTTCAAGAACCCATCCGATACCTAACTGAAAGTCCTGAAGGGTTGGCAATAGTCTTCAATTGTGTCTTCTTCAGTAGTTGCAACAGATCTCAAGCTCCAGGAAAGGTCAATCAACAAGAGAAGAAGAAAATAAAGTGTTAAAGAGTATATTAAGTGTGGAGAAGAAGGTGTTTTAGATCTCTCAGCAAGGTTCTTCAACTCTTGGTGTATGGATCTCACGGAAGACCCTATTCCCCCTTATTACTGAAACATGGACAACAGAATAGTACTGGCAAAGCAATGCAAATTCATTAACTTCATAAAATTGTTGGTGAGGCTCTTACAGAAACCAACTTTGCTAATAAACAAAAACTGGTTCTCTCAACACTAAAATAGAAACTAAGCCTATATCGAAAGTAAAAACTAAATAATTCCTAACCACCCCCACATAATCATTCTAAAAAAAGAATCTTCACATGACCTGATCTTAGGTCCCAACAGATATTCTAGTATATCATTCACACAGGTAAAATAAGTGTCTTAACAATGTCCACGTCAAAAGTGTTTTGGCCTCCATGTCTTCATGTTTTATCCTATATCATTTCATAAGTATACTGTAAAACTTAGAGCCTTCCAACTTACCTTTTGCAATCCCATGCCTCTTCCTATCCCTCTTTGTATTAGTTGAGTTTGTTTTATTAATTATTCTCCTTTCTCCACTTGGTAATTCTCTCCTTTTGTCTATTCTATTTTTATTTCTTTTCATTTGTAAATAAAAAATAAAAAATAAAAAAGAGAGAGAGAAAAGAATCCGTTGGCACTTAATGACAAGTTAAGATCATCATTTTACTACTATCATACTGCATAAGTTCCAATAAGTCCAGAAGGTAGTGAAGTGAGTAAACAAAGAAAGATGATTAATTTACAAGGAATATGGAAGGTGGACCTCCAAGTCTAGATCCCTTCAGAAGATTTGGAACTTATCTTTGAAGTTAAATTCAAGATCCTGGGTCTCCAGGATGCAATGTTGAGTCCCCCACAGGAGATTTATTCTATACCTTTGGGCCTTACTATCTATTTTCTAACCCAAGCCTCTCCTTCTTTGTGAAGGCTAAGCTTTGCATTTTTGTATATTGATTATTCTCTTCTTTGGTAATAATTTTTTATTCACCTATAAAAAGTTTAAAAGGAAAAAGAAATGTTCAATGAGGAAAAAGACTCACCATGCTGCTCATTCCAACATGTGACTCATATATCCGAAGTGATTTAGGTCTCTTCGGTTGGGAATGCTTAAAGACATACTTTTCCTGTCAAAATCTGAAAGTAAGCCTCAATATGAAAATAAGGAAACAGAAGACAAGAGGGAAAGACCAGCAAATAAAAGGGGGTCACTTATAAAATAATTTAACATAACATTTCAGATGATTTCCATTTTTCCTGAAGAGTGATGGAAGTACAGAGTACAAGAATATACCTCTTCTGGAGGATCATAATATATGCCATTGTACGGAATTTCACCTGGTGCTTGTACAGAGAACTTAATCCAAGCAGGAATTGAGTCTTTGATTCCAGAAGGTGTATCCATACGAATCTACCATCATAAAGATTACAAAAGGATTAATGCAGGAAGCAAAATCTGTTGAAATCCCAGTTGTCAGTAACTAGCATGATGCTAAGATTGGATGGGCTCGAATATACAGATATAGACATTTTTTAAATCAAGGACATGTCCTAAACAAGATTCCACAGATACCTTCACAGGAGCATGACAAATGCATCAAGGGGCCAGAAGTTCTAACATTACATAATTCCTAAGAATTACATGTTTTCTGGCAGATATATGCAAAAGGAAGCAAGGAATTTCATAGCGATATGGTGCATGATACAAGGTCATTAAATCAGACAATATACAAACAGCAGTAGGAAGAGACAATAGTTGTGCGGGGGGGGGGGGGGGAATGAAAAAACCAACAGGAAAAAAAAAGATCCCACCCTCTTTAAACTTAAATATAAGTATAATCTCATAAATAATTACTAACATACCCTGCACACAAGTAATTCGCGGAAATATCTCTCCTGAACATCTCAACAGTGTTACACATCCACCAACGGTAATTCAGTCCGCCGCTTAAATTCAAATTCATTAGGATCAGTTATATATTGTCAGGATGCAGGCATTACAAAAGTGATGGTTAATCATGGCCTTAGTTACAAAAATCCAGCTCCTGTCCACCACTATTCTGGAATACAAAGACCAATGAGTAGCAGCAATTTCAGCATTTCTAATTATTGAGCAACAACCCCCACTGGATAAGTATGCACACACAGACGATAAATACTGAAAAGATGTAGACAGAGTAATTACGGTACACATGGCTAAAGCACTGAAGCTACCTGGGTGTACTAGAAACTGATAATCGGCTTAAATAATGCTATTACATAAGAAAATGTGCTCAGTTTGCCCATGGAAACAAAATTATGATACAGTAACAGTTATTAGGGTGCCTAGGTGACAAGGTTTTGGATGGCGGCTTAGAGACCCAGGAACCCTAATAGATATCTTTATCATATACCTATTGTTTCTAATATAACAATGATATCAGTACATAACTAAGCTTACAGCATTACAGTAACAACAAAACAGATTGAGTTTATGTAATAATTTGCAACTGAATCAAGCAACTGCTCTATGTTTGAAGCAACAATATTTAGAGGTGGGGGGGTCGAAATAGGTAAACAAGATCAGTAAATAGTGAAGTTCTATCAGGGTTAAACTGACTTTTCTTCTTCTACTAAATTTATGTAACTATCAAACGATGAGAACTTTTAAGTGATTACCATAAGTCAGATGCATCATGCATGCATACCACCAATCAAGTTTACTAAGTGATAAAACTGGCTACTAAACAATTTATATATAGATTATAGAACAATTAAAAAGAATGAATTCAATGATCAATAAAGAACAGATATTAAAGATCTAAAATTTAGAAAGGATATACACAAACCAGAAGCCAATTCTTTTAGACATCGGTAAACCATTACCTTTACTCTAGAGCCATGAGGAATTGGTGGTGAACCATCCGCATTATTTGGCAAAAAGATCTCCCAGACTCCAAATTCATTCTGAAAACAGGTTACAATTGGACATCATGCTGTGAAAACCAGTGATTATCATTCTATTGAATTATAATTGGCCGTCTAATAGACGAAGCTCCACAACTCAACATGAATAAAAAGACAACAAGTTGAAGATGTAAGAGAGTACTGCAAACATTTGCTGAAAATGTTATTAGCTAATTGGACAAAGATCATGAAAAGGTGCCGTGCAATCTCTGCAACGTAAGGTGTGAGATCAGATATACAGATCATCACTAACCTTTGAATATGATGGTTCATTGCAATAAACAGAGTACGTCACTGTTAAAACCACCCACACAGTCATGGATAATAATATCAATGTTTAACTCAGATGATATGCTGCACCATTTCATTTATTAGTGTCAAATTTAACTCTCACTTTGTATGCATAAATACTAATAACTGAAACCATGCTAAATTGCTGTGATGCAAATTTCTTCCAGGAGTTTCATAGGGCCTAGGGTTGTTTCCCCAAACCCTAGGACCCTATTTCGACAAGGGTTATTTTGGTAATTTTGCCAATTTCGTGGTGTCCTGAGTCTAGATCTACTTTTTTTTTCCCCATTCAGATTAGTATTTTGTGAGTTATTGCAGAGTCCTTGTCTAGGTGTGATTCCTAAGTTGGGATCCCCTAGTTTGTATCTACTTTTTACTAGGACTCCAAATCTACTCTTAGAATCCTAATTGGGTCTCTCTATAGAGTCCTTGTCTATGTGCAGTGGCGGAGCCACGTTGGGACCGGAGGGGGCCATGGCCCCCCCCCCGGATTTTTTGAAATTGGAAATATGCTTGTTTTTTTTTTTTATTTCTCTATCTTTAAATGTGAAATACCACTATTTGGCCCCCTCTAAAAATTAAAAATAAAAATTTAACATAAAGATGATGGGTACAAATGTCATTCATAATCTCTATCTAATGATAAATCCCTAGTTTTAAGCAATAAAAGGTTAAATTCTACTTAAAAACTAACTCACGATCCATGAATTTCTCCTTATATATTCTCTCCTATTTTCATTTCTATTTATTCTCTCATGGATTTCCTCTTTTACTTCTATTTTTTATCTTTTTTTTCTTCACACGTCTCACAAAATATTGAAGTAGTTAGCAAACTTTGGAATTTTCCTAAATCTTCTCCGCATCTGGTATTCACTCTCTCTTTCTCAAATTTTTCATTTCTCTCTCTTACACTCACGAATTTTCTATTAATTTACCTAATTTTTAATGTAGACTCTACATTATAATATAATAAGATATTCTGGGATGGAACCTATAATGGGTCCCACATTGGCCCACATATATTCGGCCCCCCTCCATGTTCAATCCTGGCTCCGCCCCTGTCTATGAGAGGCTGATAGTCAGGTCAGAGTCCTAATTAGATTAGAAAGTCAGTTTGAATTCAATCAGGTTCCTAGTTTGTTTTTTATTTTGTTTCCAAAGACTCCTTACTCTGTAATTGACAAGTTGAATCAAATAACAAATTGAGAGTTTGGAGACAGTTAAAGTCGTGGCTTTTAGGAGGGCTACACCAGTTTGAGAGCTCATCTTCTTCAGTTTCAACAATCTTCTACAGGTGCTATGGCCAATATTCATCTCTAAGCAAATGATCATCAAACCTGGCCCCTTTCGGACCTTCTTCGCCCTGTCCTAACCTACCCACAATTCTCCCCCACCCTTCCCCTCTATTGTAGACCTTCCCCAATCCCTACCCAACCCTGCGGCTCCCTTAGAATCCCTCACCTTCCAATCCCAGTTCATTCCCTACCCTCCCCTAACCTTAACCCCTAGATACAGCCCTTCCCCCTTCCCCTTTTCTTCTTCTCTAACCTGCAGCAGCTTAGGAAACCCAAAAAACCTAAAATCAGAATTATCCTGAAGCCTAGAACACCTGTATCTCCTAAACCCTAACTCCAGCTCCCTCATCCTTTAAATTAGCTTCCCCCTCCATTACTCACACTTGACCCCAACCCCAGCCCATTCCAAGAATCCTAACCCCCCCTATAGGACTCTTCAAACCAATCCCAAACCAACTAGGACTGACCTAAACATATTAGAACTAACCCAAATTTATAAATCTCCAACACCAGCCCTCTCCCTAGCCCATTCAAATTTAAACCCAAAACTTCACTTCCTAGTTCTGGAAATCCATTAAAGCAGCAGCCGACCTTAGCAACATTCATCCCAACTCCTGAAACTTCCACCTAAACTCACTACCAGCCCTGAAACCTAAGTTACAGCATCGTTACAAGCTTCAAAATCCAAATCCCTTCACATCCGAGCCTGGCTGAAACTTCCAATACCTAACCCTAACCTTTGCCATCCCTAATTCCTCCAAGAAATCTCCTGTTACAAGCATATATAGCCTCAAAAACTGCTGGTTCCCTGAGAGAGGATCCCAGAGTGAGCCTAAATCTCGGGCAACATATCTACAAGTTAAACCCTAGAATTTGGTTCACATCATGCTGATTAGCAGTTGTCCCACCTTCAATACTGGCATAATTTCTTACACACAAGCCTTTATAGTCGTTTGCAGATGATGTCCACCTCTTTTTACTTTAGCTTTTAATGATATGTAGTAAACCTTTGTGCTGATACCACCCACAAAGGCTAATTCAAGGCTTAATTAGTTAAGTTTCTTTTCTAATAGATAACTGAAAATTATTGTGGAATATACAAGAAAAGATTAAATAAAGCTCCGTCTTCTATTGGGTCCCTGAACAGAAGAAGTAAGGATAAAGATGTCAAGTAATAAAAGGTGCACCAATGCAATTATAGAATATTCAGATAACGTTAATTGTTTAGAAAAAGAAAATTAGCACCATCCACTCTCATAGATTGGTGGATCTTGAATTTCAACAGATGTAAAGAGGTGCTAATAAAGTCACTGGGTGAGTAGGCAAAGCAGGAGGTGATGCGACCCAGACAAAATTCATGAAATAAGGAGCACATTGAGCATATCAGCCTATCTGTACTGGGCTCAGCGGTCATTGATCGGGAGGATCAAGCCCATACTAACTGATACTTTTCAGAGATCAGCTGATGTACTGCCAGATCAGCCGAGCCATAATAGGAACACCAGACATGGTTTTCTTTACCATCCCCTGAATCCGTTATTCAAGGCTTTGTTCAGTGGATCAGATCCAATTGTGAGGCAGACTGTTTTTGTTGTTATTGAGCTAGATCACTGAGTTGTTATCCACATGGAGAGGACATATTGATAAGTGCATGTGGAATGAAACGTACTGCATTAATGTTATGGATCATGGCATCATTGTGAGGATGCATATGCATTTGGTTCCGAGCATGCACTGAGTACTAGCGTACTACAAGGCTTAGGTTTTGGATAACCCTACAAGTGCCAAAGCACCCGCCCTGTAGTAAGATGCTGAGTTCTACTAAAAACAGGAAGCCCGTTGTTTGTATGTAGTGATTAAGGGCGATGGAGCAGGATTCTACAGAGTATACCGAGTATTTATGATTGGTGGATTCCAAAGGCAACCAGGGTATACATCTCCAGGTCTCTTACGCATGAGAAGGTTAAAATGGTTAGCGTTTCCAGGCGCTCCTGCATGTGGGACACTAGGATCTATCCAGTCTGTTAGGAGTAGCACTACAACAGTTGAGACCTAGAGATGATTTTCTAGGTTTTATTTTCTAGTAACTGGAAGCATGGATTGCATAGACCATATATCATTGTTTAACTGCTTGCTTGCAAGGTTATTCCTTATCAGTGATTTATCCTTGCACTTTAGAGAGGATTTAAAGGTTGCAACTCACTTGCAGCTCTGCTCACAATGCTTGTGTTGAAAAGTTAATCCCTCAGGGAATGTTTCTTTTGATATTCTGCTGCAGCCTGCAGGTGTACTCCAGTTTGGAGAAGTAAGCTTGGTTGGTTCAAGAGATTGCAACATGATTCCCATGTGTATGCGATGATTACGGCATTGGATCTTGAAGATATTATGTCTTTACTTATTTAGAGACACTTTGAACATTACTTATTTTATTTGATTTGATACCATGTAAATTAGCACTCTGATAATTAGCATTGAGAACCTTAATCATTTATTTAATAAAATTTAATTTCTTCCCCACTTCTAAAGATAAATGGATTCTCTTTGTGCCATTGATATTGAGATCTACGATCTGGCCTTTAAACTATGTGATCTTGGATACTGTGGTGTACAGGTGTAGCATACCAGCCACTCCTTGAATGAAGTGGTACGGGTGGGGTGTGAGACCTCCCTGATGGAATAGAGCTGTTGTGTTGGTTCAATGGATTTCAGAACATTATCCTCCTAAGATTCACCAAGCAGCATGGTGGCTTAAGGATTAAGGTTTGAAGGGAATTTTACAAATTAGCAGGATGCTTGATCATATCTTCTCTTCTTTCTCCTCTTCCATATCACATACCTATCAGGTCAGTTTCTGAATTTTCTTCATTCTGCACATGCTAATTTCACTCTTTTCGTTGATTCTGCTTTGCTCTGTCAAACATAGTTGTCACGTCATCTAGGTGATCCAAAACGTGGAAGGGAACTAGAAGCAAGGCAACCAAGGCTGGCACAACTATGCTTTGAATGTGATATGACGAATTATTGTTCATCCCTTAAAGTTTGGAAGCTAACTATGTCCATTTTCTCAGTAAAACATCATACTGTTGAAAGAAACGATTGTAGTAGAATGGCTTATTGATTCATGATCTCAAGCCCTCTATTTATAATTAAGTGGAAAGTAGACTATTACAAGGAATAGACGTTTACATGAATGCAAACTCTAATTTAACTCCTATACAAACTCTTATTAGACTCCTAATAGAATCCAACACTCCCCCTCAAGTTGAGGCATGGATATCACACATGCCCAACTTGACCAAAAAAGTATAAAACATCTGTCCAGGTAAACATTTGCAATTTGATCTTCAAACTTATAGATTACGTCTGCCTCATAGACTTCCATTTGTTTTGTCCTCATCTTTACTACAACTTTATGTTCCAAGGAAGAACGCCCAAGAAAAAAGGTAGAATCTTCAAATGTTGAGAAGACTAAATTTCTGTGCAAATCTGAGGGAAAATATATTTTTGGGGTAACAATTGCTAGGGTAAAACAGCCAAAGTGAAACTTTTGATTTGTAGCAATGTTAGATCTTTAAAGGGAAAGTTTGCCAAGGGACAATCTTCAAAGGTAGGGGAAAATTTGTCAAGATAAGTGACAATCTCCAAAGGTAATAGAGATCAAGTTCTGCAAAGGTCAAATGACAAATCTTTTGCAAGGTTAGATCTCCGAAGGGAAGATGTCAAGTTAAGGGGCAATTCTCTAGAGTTAACAAAGATCAAATTCTACATAAGGAAGTCTACATGAAAGGCATTGAATTGTAAACATCTTCAATCTCCCCCTCACGTGTAGCTTTACACGTGGGAAAACAATAACAAAGGAAATCCCAATGGGGATACTTGGAAAGGAAGAAATTGTAATGGTACGATAAAACTATCAGGAAAACAAATCTAGAGAAAGTGACAAAATTTGAAAGGGGGTTGACCGAGCCTACGGTGCCACTGATGAAGGTCTAATATTACCTAATGGACCGGATTAGAAGATGTAGTCAAAGCAGAAGTAGATCCTCCAATCGGCTCGAGCAAATAAAGTCCATTTACCACATCCAATCTCCTTCCCCAGATCCTAAAGTAGCTAGGTAGGAGTTGGTAGGGGTAGTAGAGGAAGCATTGGTCGAGGCTGTACCGGCAGTAGAAGACTGCAGAATACATCGCAGAATAGCGAACTCCTCCTGTGAAAAACCAACATCTGCAGAGGGTGTGGTGGAAACTGTCTCAGAAAGATTAGCCTTTTGGTTTTCCCTGTCTTTGTGCTCCTTTTTGCTCAAAATCAGCAGGCTTCCCATGCAGTTTCCAACAATTTTCCTTGGTATGATATGGTTTGTGACAGTGCTCACACTTGACAATCTCCTTAGCCGGATCAGATTTAGTGCGAACAGACTATAAAGCTGATTTTTCTATAATAGGAGTATGAAGCATGACTAATCGACAACTTTCCTCACACTAAACAAGAGCATAAGACTGTTCTAGTGTAGGAAAGGGAGAACGACTTAAGACTTGCACTCTGATCTGATCGTATTCCACGTTCAAACCTGCCAAGAAGTCATATACTCAGATCTTATCAATGTACTTCTTATACTCGAGTCATTTGATATCCATTTATCCTGTAAAACACCTGCGGTAGTGGGTTTGATAGTGGTGCCCGTAATGTATCCAACTAGTCCTCTTCCAGCAATAGTCAGGTAAGCAGATCGAGACCAAATCAAGTAATTTGTGCCGTCAAATCTTACCGAAAGAGAATGAAAAGTGGAAAAATATTCGGATCCAGTGGGAGCAGTAGTATCATCAATAGTTGTCATGTTGACAAAATTATCTGCAGTTCTTCAGTCTTCACCCTTTCGAAGTAACTGAAACGTTGCAGAATGCAATAGCCGAACAACCCAAACAAGTCTAAGTAATGACAAGTCTAGGTAATGATATGATATGAGCCAATTCTGTTTTTTTTTTTTTTTTCCTTCTGATTCCTGATTCCGATTCTGATTCGATTATGGAAAATCGCAAACAGGTCCCTAAAGACATGAAATCACAAACATGTCCCTAAAGATATGAAAATTTACAAACAAGCCCTTGGAAATTTATAAAATTACAACTAAACCCCTAAAATTATGGGAATTTGCATGTAGGTCCCTGGGAAAAAGTAAATTTACCAAAGAAGTTCCTCAACCATCGTATTCTGTTTCTTCCTTTTTTTCTTTTTTTTCTTGGGCAAATAGAATGGTAGCTAAGGGAGAAAAGAAACTAGGTATGATTCGATACAAGTTGGGGCTTGATTCGATACAAGTTAGGACTTGACTCAAGGTTCGAAAGAAAGAATCTGATGAAAAAATTTGACGGAGACGAAGAGTTCCAGAAGAGAAAAAAACCAGAAAAAAACTCACTGTGATTACGATCGATATTCTGCGATTTGGGTGTGATTAGACGATCGATATGCTGCGATTCAGACAAGCGATGGGCCAGAACTGGTTGTATTCTGCGGTGCAGAACAGCCCCTGAAAAATCTCAGATGAAGAATCGATCCTCAATCGCAGGCTTAAGAAGACTAATCGAAGAACCTCAATAGCAGAACCCCGATCGAAGAACCTCAATCGCAGGTTTCAGATGAGGAATCAGAGAGAAAAAAAGTTGCAGGAGCAGCGGAAGCTGTTGCAGTTGCAGAAACAGCGGAAGTTGCTGATTTCTTCTTCTCTTCTTCTTTCCTCTGTTTTCTGTTTCAGTTGGCGACCAAGACTGTTGCAAATTCCTGCGACTGTTGTAGAAAAATTCTGCGCAGAAAATTCTGCAACAATTGGAGAAAATCTGAGATGGGTTTTGCAGAGAAAAAAAGGTCCTAATCGAGGCTGGATTTCGATGGATTTTGACACTCTGGATTTCGAGGCAGCTAGAAAGAAAGGGCGATGGATTGCTTTTTTTTTCTTCTTTTTCTCTCACTTCCCTAATCGTATTTAGGCTCTGATGCCATGTTGAAAGAAACGATTGTAGTAGAATGGCTTATTGATCCATGATCTGAAGCCCTCTATTTATAATTAAGTGGAAAGTAGACTATTACAAGGAATAGAAGTTTACATGAATGCAAACTCTAATTTAACTCCTATACAAACTCTTATTAGACTCCTAATAGAATCCAACACATACTGAAACCAAAAACAAGAAAAGGCTGACAAAATCACAGAGATCTCGGCCATCTTAATTTGTCGAGACAAGTTTTTGAACCTTGGATTCAATACGTATGATGACACCGTCAAATGAATAACATGAGAAGCTGAGTGCAGTCAGAATATTAAGGAGGAAAGAGAGAACAAACAAGTCTGGCTTAATATGGAGAAAAGTTCAAGACACCATACAGCCAGGCAAATCTTTAAAATAAAAGTACAATATGGAAAAGCCAGCAAACAAGTTTAACAATTCTTAAAACCACAGAAAATTTGTGCTACAAAGGATTATGAAATTCTTAGCCTGTCAAGAAATAAAACTACGCATGCTTTACATACCCGGGTCATAACATCTGCATTTGGATTCCAATTATTAAAGTCTCCTATCAATGCTGCCCACTGATAAACAGATAAAGCAGAAAAATAAGTAATACACAACAGTAGAGCAGTTTTGAGATACAATGATCAAAAAATTAAAATGAAGCATCCAAAATAAGTTACCTATGATAAAATAAAGGGGGGGGGGGGGAGTTAATGATTTTGCATGCAAACAATTGCAGAAAGTAATAGTCCTTATATAAAATAACATGCATTGGAGGTACCTGTTAGTATCAAGTCGAATCTGTACACTCCCCCAACCCCCCCCCCCCCAAAAAAAATTTGTTTTGGATAATAAAATCTCAATTACAAAACCCCCAGGGGAGAGGGGAAAAAGAGAGCAGGAGGGGAAAAAGCAAGCAAACTCCAAGGGCAAGATGAGGTAACAAAAAGGAAGCATCTAAACATCAAAAAACAACAAGCATAAGCATGTTCCTTGGGGAATCTACAAAAGATTTAGGGGAAGCAGAGAGAGCTTAAGACTAACATCATTAAGGATGGCCTTCTAACAGATTGGGAGAATGGGATTCTGAAGTCCATCTTCTAGGATTCCACTCCAGCCAAGCATGAGAGATGGAGCCCAAAAAGCAGGAGGCTAGACAGTGCGTTCATGATCAAAGGGAAGGGAATGTCTACTATGGGGTCAAATGGAAGTTAAAATTTTATACCAAATGGAGCAGCTAAAGGTACAGGGACAATTCATGTCAGGAACACCTTTCTTACAAAGGGGTGGAAGAAAGTTAAACCAGGATATGATGGTGAACAAGAAAGCTTTGGGAAGGACCCAAAGGTTCAATGTTCTCCAAGCAATCGAGTGGTGATGGATGGGACTTTTGAACCATAATTCAAAGGATGAAAGCGGTGCATAGTTTGATAAAATGCCAAGCAGACAAACTAGGCAAGGCTCCAAGATGGGAAAGAAGCCAAACCACTTTAAACATGTAGAATGAAGGAGGTCCAAAGTCAAAAACAAGAGAGGACCAGGGGAAGGGAAGGAAGGGAACTGAGAACCCAGAGAGATGAAGGTGGAAAAAGGGGCAAACTTGGGGATACCAAATGAGTAAATGGCACAGGCCCCAAACAGGTTGACACTTGACAAGAATGGCTAGAGGGTGCCAGGAACCAAGCTAGTAGAAGATATCATTTCCACCAATAACCACAGAAGAGGTGATAGAGGTGGCAAGGGGATGGAGAAGCATGAGTTTCCTCCAAAACCAAAGGGAATTGTCGGTAAGGGACTGTCCAAATAGAGACTGATTTAAGGAGTAAAGAGAAGATCCAGTTGACTCAGAAAGGCATAGGGTCCTGTCTGAAAGAAAATTTCCAGATTAGCCTGAGGCGGCAAGCAATATTGCAATTACAAATTCTACTGATTCCCAGGCTTCCTACGGAATCAGTTTACAAACAAAGTTCCAACTGGTAGATGGAGAAGCTTCTTGGCTTCTTGCCTAGTTGCCCTTTCCAAAGAAACCTACAAAAAAGGGATTCCAGATTTTGACACTGGACTTTGGGAAAAGCACATATTTCCCCAGTAAATGAAGACTAAGGAATGGATTTGATCAGCACATTCTTTCGGCATAGGAAAGGAGTTTGCTGTTTAAACAATTGGAACATTTTGCAGATAACCTCATAGGGGTAAAACAGCAACCAGTCAACCTAGCAGGAACAAGAATAAGCCAAGATCTTTCCCTGGGTGCCTAAGCAAGGCAGACAAGCACCACAATCCTCTGAAAATAGAACCAAACCTGCTTATGGCCTTATTTGAAGGGGTTAGGGGGGCCTATTTGAAACATGGTTTTAGTAGGACTGATATGGATGGGAAAAGGACTGACTTGATTTTCAGTTGCAGTGGAAGACTCCTAAAAATAAGGGGCTAGTTCAGTAAAAAAAGGAGTCTAAGATCAATGGCATTCTAGGGTTCCGGGTGGGTGACATTTTAAGGGATTTGAAGGGAATATGTAGGGTTGAGTTCCCCTAACAGAGGCCCTAAACCGGTCACCTATACCATAAAATCTGCAGTTTCAGGTTTCCAGGTTTAGCAAGATTAGTGGCCTTATCCCCCCCCCCCTTCCAGGGATTGTGGTCTGGAATGGCATAGAACTTCAACCTAAGTTAACAGACCATGGGGAATGGATGTCAATAACCTTCAGCAACTTTCTTGAGGGAAAACTACACTTTCAAAATGAATCACGGGTTTAATGATAGATTTGTTTCAAATCTAAAAATAAGAAAGAAAATACAAGGGGAGAAGAAAGATCCAAGACATGGAAAGGTTCCTGCCTCAGTGACCACAAGGACTCACCTGCTTGGCCAACTGGTTGATTCACTGCCCAGCATGTCGATGGTCTGGGACCTTAGATAATGGAGTCCAACTCTAAGGCATTGATCTTCTCCCAGAGAAGATATCACGTGCAGCCAGTCAGCTCTTAAAATGAACTTTATTTTATTAATTCTCTAACTTATTTTACATCTCACCATGTGTCATTCTATAATGGTTGTAGAAGCCTAAATTTTAGAAGCAATCAAGAAAAAGAGTCCTAAACCGACTCTGACTAATGTAACTACCCCTAGTTGACTTAGGGAACTGACCCCCACGGCCCCAACAACTCCTAATTACTTTAGAACTCCTGTTACAGTTGCTGCAGTTTCAGAACACCAAAACCTCAAGAAGAACAGAAGAGAAGAGTGGAAGAAAAAGAGACTGAAGAAGAGGGGAGAGAGGTTGCACACAATTCACTTCCCCTCATACAGCATTTTATTAATAGCAAAGTAAATAATCCCAGTCTAGGATTTATTTCCTAAACTGAGTTGCACAGAAAATAGAAGCTAGATATAACTTGACAGGAAATAGAAACCAAGGCTAAAATAGAAAAACTAAGACTACGCTAGGTTCTCTTGTCAACCAACCTACACCAAAAAAAAAAAAAATCCTAATCTAATAAGTGGAAGCTAAAGAAATAAAATAAAATCTTCGCAGAATAAAATCAATCTTATACAATCTAGGGTGGACCCCACACAGTGTGTTTACCACTGAAATCGTAAATCACACATATCTTAACAATTCTTAAAACAAACCTTTACCCTAAAAACACTAGCTCTCATGAGTGGAGGCTCTGATATCCCTAATCATAACTTTTAGATAGAATAACTGTAATACCATAACTTAAATTGAACCTGAAATAAAAACAACTAAACCAACAGGTTGAATCAACCAGATTAAAGCACAAGGCTTAAAATAAGACTATGGGAATTTTCTAAGAAAAGAAAGGCTTTGTTGTCCTAAGAAATATCTCCTATCAATTGGGGAACTAGCCCAATCTGCATTAGAAATTCCCTCAACTCTCTTGTTGCCATGATTTGTCTAGAGGAGCCCACTGCCAGGAGCTCTCTTAAGATACCTCAATATGTGTATAACTGCATCTCAATGAGTGGTTCAAGGACTAGACAAAAACTGACTCACAACATTGACTACAAAGGCAATATCAGGTCAAGTCACAACCAAATAGTTCAGTTTTCCAACTGACCTTTGATACTTCTCTAGATCATCAAGAGCTTCTCCATCTTCAAGCATAAGTTTTACACTTGGATCCATTTCAAATAGTATATCAACCACATATTTATGTTGGGATAAAACGATTTCTTTCCTGAACTGAGCCAATTCTATCGCTGTGAAATACTTAGGCCTTCCCAAGTCTTCAATGCATCAATACCAGCTAAATCATCTCCATTAATGATAATGCTTTCCACATATGTAACCAGAAATATCCTTGCACTAGACTAATAGAAGAACACTGAGTGATCACTCTTATATCAAGTCAAACCAGAATCAGCACAATTGAAGTAAACTGACCAAACCATGCATGCAGAGACTCTTTCAGGCTTTCAACCCATACAGTGACTTTTGAGGCAACACACCAAACCATACTCCCTCTTAGCAACAACCCTGAAGGTTGCTCCATACAGACTTTCTTATGGATATCCCAATTGAGGAAAACATTCTTTACATCTAGCTGAAATAGAGGCCAATGATAGGTAACTGCTAAGGAAATAAAAATCTGAATAGAAGTGCGCATCCCCACAGGAAAGAAGGTATCCAGATAGCTCACACCATATACTTGTGCATATCACTTTGGGACAAGTCTAGCATTCAATCTAGCAAGACTATCATCAGGATTTAATTTCACTAAAAATCCCAGTGACATCCAACAGCAGCTTTACTAGGAGGCAAGGAAACAAGTTCCAATCTGCTTTGCATTTCAACCACATCCGATGTAATATGTAAAATAGCATTAAACTCCTCGCACATTTTTGGGGTTAAAGGTCCGGCTTTCCTATCAATGCTATAAAACTCCTATGGTACCTCATAAACGCGGGAAAGATTGTTCTCTCCAAAGTACAAAATATTTAGGTAATTCGGTAACTCTTTTGCTGTGTCAATGTGTGTTACTAAGTCAAGAATATTTCTTTCCGTAGAGTTCAGCATCTATCCTAAGATTTGGGCATCTATAGTTTTCAATGTACCATTCCTAGTTGACACAATGAAATGGTGTTGCTTCTTACAACCCTGATATCTTTTTCCACTGGTGGAAATTGAAATTCCCTTCAAGATTTTATTCATTAATACCTTCAAGATTTTATTTAGAAATACAGTGAGATGTGGACGTCATAATTTCAGTTATAGTAGTTTTACCTTCAAGTTTAGGTTCAAATGTAGACATAGCAACCTCATCCTTCTTCAATCTAGGCAAGTAATAGGACACTCCAATCAGAAACAAGTAGGCAGCAATAAAGGACAAAGGGTAGTACTCAACAAAACTTCAATTCCAACAACCGAAAGTGCTCAGTCAAATACACATCAAATCTGAAACACTACGGCAGCAACCAGAATGTCTCCAGAAATGATTTTGTTGATAAACACAGAATTGGTACAATGGCTTATCGATCCATGATCTCAAGCCCTCTATTTATAATTAAGTGGAAAGTACACTATTACAAGGAATAGAATTTTACATGAATACAAACTCTAATTTAACTCATATACAAACTCTAATTGAACTCCTAATAGAATCCAACACTCCCCCTCAAGTTGAGGCATAGATATTAGTCATCCCCAACTTGCCTACAATAGGAAGGAAATCTCTTTCTTTCAAACCCTTAGTGAAAACATCTGCTACTTGGTCTCCAGATCTTACAAAAGGCATGCAGATAAGCCCTTGTTCCAACTTTCCTTTGACAAAAAACCTGTCAATTTCAATGTGCTTAGTTCGATCATGTTACACCGGATTATTAGCAATACTAATAGTAGCCTTGTTGTCACAATATAACATCATAGGGTTTGGAACTTGGACTCCAATATCTTGCAGCAAGCCTTTCAACCATAGTAGCTCACAAACTCCATGAACCATAGCTCTATATTCAGCTTCGATACTAAATAAAGCTACCACATTCTGTTTCTTACTTCTCCAAGTAACTAGATTACCTCCAACAAAGGTACAGTAACCTGAAATTGACTTCCTGTCTGGAGATCCAGCCCAGTTTGCATCAGTGTATGCTTCTACTTTTAGATTATCAATGGGTGACAAAAGTATTCCTTTTCCAGGAGTTCCCTTCAAATACTGTAGTATTCTGATAACAACCTTCATATGAGCTAAATATGGATCATGCATGAATTGGCTCACTATACCTACAGCATAAGCGATGTCTGGCTTGGTGTGGGACCAATAAATAAACTTCCCTACCAGCCTTTGGTATCTTTCTTTGTCCACTAGTTCCCCCTCCTTTTCTTTAAGTTTAGCTCCAGCTTCAATAGGGGTATCTACTGCTTTACACCCCAACATTCCCACTTCTGATAATAGATCTAGGACATACTTTCTTTTGGATAGGAATATACATTTCTTTGATCAAGCCACCTCAATCCCTAAGAAATATTGTAACTTCCCTAGATCTATAATTTCAAACTCTTTGCCAAGAAAGTCCTTCAACTTTTGAATTTCTTCACCATCATTCCCTGCGATGATAATATCGTCTACATAGACAATGAGAAGTGTGATGTTAGTACCTGACTTCTTGACAAATAGTGTATGATCAGCATTGCGTTGCTTGTACCCAATAGAAGTCATTGCCTTCAGGAGGCGTCCAAACCAGCATCTAGGAGACTGTTTTAACCCATAAATTGACCTCTTCAACCGACAAACTTTCCCTGCAGTATTGTCATCAGAGAAACCATGTGGGATTTCTATATAGACCTCTTCTGCTAACTCCTCATGTAAGAAGGCATTCTTTACGTCTAGTTGGTGTAAGTTCCAGTCTTTGTTCACAGCTACAGACAACAGAACTCTGACAGTGTTTAGTTTCGCAACAGGGGCAAAAGCCTCCTGATAATCAATCCCATAGGTCTGGGAAAACCCCTTTGCAACTAGTCTAGCTTTCAACTTGTTGACTGATCCATCCATATTTTGTTTAACCACAAATACCCATTTGCAGCCCATTGGTTTTTTTCTTGGAGGAAGTGTAACCAACTCTTAAGTGTCATTTTTCTTCATTGCTTGCATTTCCTCTACCATGGCTACCTTCCATCTCTTATCAGCATAGGCTTCCTGCCAACTTTTAGGAACAGATACATATGATAGAGAGGATATAAAAGCACGGTAGGAGTCAGACAAAGAGTTATAAGAAACATATTTAGCTATGGGATGTTGAGTACAAGATCTGACCCCTTTTCTAACAAAAACAGGAAGATCAGAAAAAGATACCTTAAGGAGAACAGTAGAATCTGATTCTGGAACAGGAGACTGAAGTGGTAACGTATCACCTTTCTCCACTTGCTTTAGCCGGTTGTATTTCTTCCTTTGATAAGTCTGTACCTCCTTATTCTGGTCAATCTGGTTTTAAAAGACCCCAACAGTGTGTGTCTCAAGAGTGGTCTCCCCCTGGCTAAGTTCTTCACATGGTTCAGAAATCGAAGGGGGAGGATTAGAGTCCTCAGGTATACTGGCCGAAGTCTCCCCCTAGTCAGGAAACTCTTCTGAGACTCTTAAGTTGTGTTGGTGTGTGATAGGAAGATCTAGAGTCGGAAAGAACACCTCTCCTCTAGGACTCTCCCCTGGAGAGGTGTATAGTAAGGGCAAAACTCATGAAAAATTACATCCATGGATACAATGGTTTTCCTGGAAGGAGTATGATAACATTTATACCCTTTCTGAGTAGCAAAATACCCCAAAAATATGCAACGTAGGCCGCAGGGAGCCAGCTTACTCTGGTGGGCTGTGATTCTGGCATAACACACGCATCCAAAAACCTTTGGGGGAATAACAAAAGAAGAGGCTCCCTGAAGAATCTCATTAGGACATTTA
The DNA here is from genome assembly GCF_041222555.1 of Hakea prostrata. Classification (NCBI taxonomy): domain Eukaryota; kingdom Viridiplantae; phylum Streptophyta; class Magnoliopsida; order Proteales; family Proteaceae; genus Hakea; species Hakea prostrata. The sequence continues at coordinate 25,150,496 of NC_142601.1, read as the reverse complement.
AAACCAAGTATCCTACTGGGCATCCTATTCATAAGGTAAGAAGCAATGAGTATAGCATCACTCCAGTAATGGTCAGGTACATTCATAGCAATCATAATGGAACGGGCTATCTCTAAGAGATGCCGATTCTTCCTTTCGGCAACCCCGTTTTGGGCAGCCGTATCAACGCAACTGGTCTGATGGAGAATGCTGAATGGTCCCTTTTCCAACAATGGAAGAATAGGAGCCATCAGCAATTCGAACTTTATCCTTTCCAGAAGTTGGAGAATATTGTAAGAAAGAGGTGGATAAACCTGTCATATGATCTGTGGCTCCTGTATCAATGATCCAAGGAGTAGAAACTGAAGAAGCTTGAAAGCCTATAAAAGTTTTACCTGAAGTAGCAAGGTAGGAGTTGGTATGGGTAGTGGAGGAAGCATTGGTCGAGGCTGTACCGGCAGTAGAAGACTATAGAATACGTCGCAGAGTAGCGAACTCCTCCTGTGAAAAACCAACGTCCGCAGAGGGTGTGGTGGAAACTGTCTCAAAAAGATTAGCCTTTGGTTTTCCCTTTCTTTGTGCTTGTTTTTGCTCAAAATCAGCAGGCTTCCCATGCAGTTTCCAACAATTTGCCTTGGTATGATATGGTTTGTGACAGTGCTCACACTTGACAATCTCCTTAGCTGGATCAGATTTAGTGCGAACAGACTGTAAAGCTGATTTCTCCATAATAGGAGTATGAAGCATAGCTAATCGACGACTTTCCTCACACTGAACAAGAACATAAGACTGTTCTAGTGTAGGAAAGGGAGAACAACTTAAGACTTGCACTCTGATCTGATCGTACTCCACATTCAAACTTGCTAAGAAGTCATATACCCGAATCTTATCAATGTGCTTCCTATAAGTAGTCACATCATCTGGGTTAGTGGGATGATAATCCCTATAATGATCCAACTCCTGCCAAAGAGATCGCAACTCAGCATAATATTGGGCCACAGGCAGTTCCTTTTGGGTAGTCTCATGAAGCTTCTTTCGTAGCTCATAAACATGTGCATCATTCCCCAACTGTCCATAGGTTTCAGTAGTAGCCTTCTAGATTTGGGCTGCAGTATCAAGTAATAGATATCCACGGGAAATATTTGGAATCATGGAATTCAAAAGAAATGACATAATAAGAGAGTCATTCGAAATCCATTTATCCTGTGGAACGCCTGTAATAGTAGGTTTGATAGTGGTGCCCATAATGTGTCCAACAAGTCATCTTCCGGCAATAGTCAGGTAAGCAGATCGGGACCAAATCAAATAATTTGTCCCATTAAAGCTTACCGAAAGAGGATGAAGAGTGGAGTAATGTTCGGAGCCAGTGGGAGCAGGAGTACCATCAATAGTTGTCATGTTGACAAAATTATCTGCAGTTCTTCAGTCTTCACCCTTTCGAAGTAACAGAAATGTCGCAGAATGCAATAGCCGAACAACTCAAACAAATCTACTCTTTTTTCTTTTTTCTTTTTTTTAATCAAAACAGTAGAAAAGGGGGGGGGAAACAATGGAACCAAACATATGGTTCGGCCAAAGAGCAATGAGTCTGGTTGGGTCTGGTCTAAATGTAAAGAGAACCAAATATAGTTTGGTTTGGTCCAAATATGGTTTGGTTTGGTTTAAATATAAAGACTTTTAGGCAAAGGCTGTAAATATTTGGTTTGGTTTGGTTTAAAGACAAAGGGTGTAAAGAGAACCAGAAGGGTTTAAGGGTTGAAGGTCGTGTTTCAGACGAAGGGTACCTAGCTTCGTGGCGATGGCGATGGCGATGTTCTTCTTCTTCTTTCCCTTTTTTCTGTTCTTGGTTGAATCCAACTCACAGATTGCAGCGGTACTGAAGAGAGAAGGCGCTGGAAGAAGTGTCAATGGTCGATGGCTGAAGACGCAGGTGATGGGCAGAAGAAGAGTCGATGAATTGCAGCGATTCTGTTCGTCTTACTCTTCTAAGCACGAGAAGCAGCAGAAAGCACAAGAAGCAGCAGGAAGCACTCTTCTAATTACAAGAACAGGAAGCAGCGGAGCAGCACAAGCATGCGATTCTGTTTGGCTTTTCTTGAAGTAGCAGAAAACAGCGGTGACAAACAGCAACAGGCAGCGGTAAGTGGTTCTCGTCCTCTCTCTCCTTTCCATCTGGTTTTGTTGTTCTTTCAGTGGCAGAAAAATTGAAGAACGATAGATCTATGATGGATTAGGAAAGACAAAAAAAATATAAGAAGATCCTAATCAAACTTAGACTCTGATGCCATGTTGATAAACACATAATTGGTAGAATGGCTTATCGATCCATGATCTCAAGCCCTCTATTTATAATTAAGTGGAAAGTACACTATTACAAGGAATAGAATTTTACATGAATACAAACTCTAATTTAACTCATATACAAACTCTAATTGAACTCCTAATAGAATCCAACAGATTTTTCATAAAAGAGCTAGGTCTGAAACACTACTGCAGCAACAAATAATTGTCGAAAATAGGATCCTGAACTAACCTCAACATAGAATAAATCTTCACAGCAGCAGTTGTTGACCAAAAATAGACCCTCATGGCAGCAGTTCTTAACATACAATAAACACTCACAGCACTAAACTAACTCCTCGAAAAAAAAATTGATCAGACCTAGAATGTTATTGATACCCAGAGAGCAGAATAGCAGCCGCAGAAAAAAGATAAACCTTTTTCTCAGTCAAATGATAAGTTGATTTCATGCATGTTATTTTAGATGATTAATTTGCTATATCTCCATATGTTATAATTGTTTTATATCAATTTACCTAATATTATATGAAAATGAATATGTTGCACCCTTTCCTTTAATTTCTATAATTTTGGTGATTTTATATATTTCCTAGAAAATCCTAATTAAGATTTATTACTTTTGTTTGTAGGAAATTATCAATCAAATTTGCAGGGGTATAATTGGAAAATTCTGTGAAGAGAATCCTTATGGAACCAAGCTGGATTTTATTCCACTCCAGATAGGAAAGTCTTGTTCATCAAGTTGTAGCGCACTCTAAAAGCTTCCTCAAGTCAAAAACATGGAGAGAAGGATTCCTTGCATGCTTCAAGATTTTATTTCCTATTTGGGACTGGATTAAAGAAGGAAAAAGAGGAAAATGAATCCTATTCAGAGAAAGAAGAGGGAAAAATCTTGTTTTTGAGTGTCTCTGTCTAGTTTCGATCAAGCCCTTCATCGGATGGTCATCCGGTGTCCGATCAAGTTTATTTTTGGAGGAGAGCTTTATGACTTCTTGATCTTCAAATCCAACGGTGAAATTGTTCATTTGAGCTCTCTAAGTAAGTCCGATTCATACAACAAAACCCTCCTTGGATGAGTCAGATTAGGAAACTAGAATGGTATTAAATAGAGACTAGCCTATAAATAGGGAAAGGGACTCTAGGAAAAACGTTTTTTGGGGAGCTTTGGAGAAGAGTGGAGGACGAATTTTGAAGATTTTCTACTTCTTCTTCCTCTAGATTGATGTTTCCCTTAACTTCTTCTTCTTCTTCTTCGTCTTCTTCTTCTTCTTCTTCTTCTAGATTGATGTTTCCCTTAACGCATAACAGGTTAGATGGTTTATTCGACATTATTAGTGATTTTATGTTTCATGCAATGCATTGAATTGATCCTCTAAGCGTAACTGGTAGGGGGGATTTAATGTGTTAGGGACCCTCAAGCGTAACAAGTGGGGTGATCTAATTTAGTAATCCTGTCAGATAAGGTAAAGAGTAAATTGATTGTATGAAGGGGAGGGATTGATAATTTATGACATGTTTGATGAAATTGAAACTCTAGTATTTTTTTTTTTTCTTCCACTTGATTTGTTAATTAAATTGCTTCAATTAGAAATAGGTTGATTTACATCTCATTAAGTAAATAAAAATCAGTATTGATTGGCTAAATAACTATAAGAGAAGTGAATATTAGTATGTAATTTGGGTTTCAAATTGGTTTTCGAGGGAACGGTCTCTACTCATTCTATATTACTCGGTTTGATTCCGTGCACTTGCAGATTTTGTCGAACAGTCAACCAAATCAAGGACAATCCAATAATACCAGTGAAGGATTGCAAACACAGTCTCCAACAACTAAGTCTGAAAAATTAGGGCTGTTTCAACAAAACAAAGCAGTCTAGGTCTGATCTGAATAGGGAATCATAAACCAAACTTCAAACAGCACAAATTCAGGGCAAAATTTCTTCAGAAGTAGCTCTTGAACTAAGTAAACATTCCCACAATTCACTAACCTTCAATGGAAATTTAAGAGACCAGGTTCCTTTCATTGTAATGTGAACCAGTTTCATATCCAAACTTCATAAATTGGGTGCTATCCCCAACTACCAAAAGCTCTGTAGAAGACCTTCAAACCAAATTGCAGAAGACACCAGCAGTTTGTAATGTGGAAACAGAACAGGCTGTGGTACAAAGGTTTGTAGATCCCTTGGTACGTCAGCTCTCATACCATGTAATGGAAACCCAATTTTAGGGTTAGGGTTTCTAGGTTGATTTCCCTAAATTTAAGGGTTTGCCCAAAATCTTCCAACAGATAGGTCTAAAAGATCATAGGATCTTTGTGAATCTCTAAAGAAGTTGTGGGAAGCTCTTAGGATTGATACGTGTTGTTCTGATCTAGATGGGGATTGTAAGGAAAAGGAGATAAAATTGGGTACCTATGGGTTGATACGGAAAGTTAGGGTTTTAACAACTCCCCATGGGATGATCTTGATTCTTGAGAGATGAGATTGATCCTAGGGTTGGTAGGCAAAAGGGAAGGGATAATTTGGTTTAATTTTGGTAGGATTTAGCAAAGATTTTAGGGATACAGGAAACCATTTAGGATGAAAAATTGATGGGTTCTTGGATGGATCTTGGGAAATCTTTTTGGATGAAAAACCTTTTCTTTTCTTTTCTTTTCTTTTCTTTTCTTTTCTTTTCTTTTCTTTTCTTTCTTTTCTTTTCTTTTCTTTCTTTTTGTCTTTCTTTTTCTTTCTTTTTGTCTTTATTTTTCTTTCTTGACTTTTTCTTTCTTGTTTCAGATCTCCCACAAGTCAGAGAAAGGTTGGGAGGATAGCCAAATAGGGGAGAGAGGGGAAAAGGGACGCCGCAAGGAAAGGGGGCTGGTGAGGAAGGGTACAGGTAAGTTGAACGGGACAGGGGAGAGGTTCTAGAGTATCAGGCAGGGGTGGGGGAGGGTGCTGCCAAGGGTATGACAGCAAGGGGAGGGGGTTTCTGGGTTGCACAAGCAGGGGAAGGGGCAAGGAGGGTTGTGTGATGGGTTTGAGAGGTGAGGGAGGGGACTGGGGTTGCTGTGATTGAAAGGGAAGGGGTGGCGAGGTGATGTTACTTACTTGTGTGCAGAAATTAGGAGGAGATTGCTGGACTTTGCTGGAAACACGGGACAGAATTGATGAAGATAACAGAGCTCTTGGTAACCACAAGGTCCCTCTCAAAAGGACCCGACCGCACCTTCTTGGCTGCATTTCTTCAATAATTTTATTAATCTAGACTTAAGGTTACAATGAAAAGACTAGGCTACATATAGCCTACACTAAAAGACTTTGATCTACTTGGAAATCCTTTATAATTTAGGATCTCCCTCACATTTAATTTCAGCCACATAATTAAAAGACTTCAACTTAAACTGAACAACTAATAAAATCTTCTAGAAAATATATTCCCTAAGACACTAAGACTCAAACATAAAGAGAAGGATCTCTTCATGAAATAAAAGACTTGTAAGAATCCTACTCCAAAGAAAGAATCCTAAGGACTCAAGAACTCAACTCAGAAATCAAACCAAGACTTCTAAACAAAAAATGACAATGAAATTAAGAAAAAAATTCTGAAAACTAATTCCAGCAGATAATTAGGGCTGAAATTGACAAAATACCCCTCTTGGAATGAGAACCACAGCCTCTAATTTTGGATATTCAAGGTCATGTGAGACTAAATGCCCCTATTACAGAATTCTTAACATAGTTTTGTATCAAAATCCTACCTCAAACCTTCTTGCTTACTGCTGCTGACATGATGTCTCCCCATTTATCCCATAAAGGAGTCCCTCCTGGACTAATCCTTCCCAACAATGAGAACCACAGAACTAATTTTGGATATTGAAGGTCATGTATCTTGCCATGACAACTAGTTAGAGTTGGTGGCGACAGCCCAATATGTCAGACTTTTAATAGGCCTTTGCAAGCTTGGGCCACCACCCAGGGTGCTGACTTACTGTTTTGGTCAGTGGTATCTATGGGTTCATCTCATTTTCTATTTATAGGTCCTGGCTCCCCTGCAAAGGCAGGATCATGGAATTTTTTTAGTTGCAAATTGACCATTGACCATTGACCATCCATGCAGTAGTATGAGCCTCCTGCACTGGGAAGTGGGAATGCCCTTTTCAAAATTTGTTCTTCCACCACTCTCTCCTTCCTTCGGTAAAAAATTATTTATTCACTGGAAAAAATAAAAGAAGCAATTAAAGGATCTCATTCTGACAATCAAGAAAACAAACCTTAGCTGCAGGTGCCCACTCCCTATAAGTTACTCCGGTGGCACTGAAAAGAACAAGAAGAGATGGAATAAGAACATGAAATTCAAAATGTGACAAAAATTGGAAACAATAAAGATCACAAATGAAATACAATTCAACTGCACAATAAATGCCACTATAGTAGTGTCATAAAGTAGTAATAGTTCCACCAATAGGAGCAGTAAAAATGGTCAATCCAAGATAATTTGAATATATGGTACAGTAAGCAAGTTGATCTTGCATGAAGACCAAAAAAGTGGTGGCAAAGATGGAACTGGATACATTAAAATTGTTCCTCAATCAGAACCTCTAATTTATGTGTGGCATAGACCATAGTTATCAATGCGACACCAAGGCATCCTGACTTTTTCTGGAGGACTGAGCAGTTGGTAGCTTTATTTCAAGGCACATTGCATTGTTTAAATTGTGGCCAAGTTCATTTACCTATAAACCCCCCCCCCCACCCTCAGGCACCAAAAATAGAACAATGAAACAAAATTTTCAATAAATCTTAATATGATAAAACATTACTAAAACCAAAAATACATTAAAATAGTCATCTGTTTTGACGTCAAAAGATATGCTTTTGTCCAAAGTGGTAACCGAACGTTACTCCTTTTATGTAAATAAGACTTCAGTGATCTTGGATTTGTTGGAAAGCTAAAGCTATTTTGGTGATCAACCTATACAAAAAAGTCTTCGAAAAAAATAAAATAATTTGACAAATCAAATTCCTAGGAGATGAACATATTGATACACCATATTGATGTGATAGTATGATAAACGTAGCTTGTTTCTCATCCAGGTATTTCTGCACTGGTAGTGTGAAGTGAGAAGTATGATGAGTCACACAACAATGCACCACTGCACAAATTCATCCAAAAAAACTTTTGCTTTTATTGAATAAATATCTTAAATTGGTATGATTCTTTAATATATATTTACCATATAATCATTGATATACTATTTGTGCCAAATAAAAGGTTATATTAAGAAAAGAAAACAAGCATGCTTAGTTTGCCATGCTCATGCTATCTAATTAATGGAAAGTCTGCTTTGGAATCGTTCGCCCTACACCCACCCCCCAAGTATATGCTTCAACAGGAATCAAACAAGGGTAGATTGATACAATAGAAACTTATGGTAAAAGAATCAATTAAAAGAGATCCCCTAATTTCAATTAAAAATTCGTTGGGTCCTTTAGGGACCGTCTCTAAAATTGCGAATTTTATTCATCTTATTACTATTTAATAACTCATAATCATATTTTGGTAAATAAAATATTTGCTATTTGACAATTTAAAACATACTTTCCAAGTATTTAAATATTATTTAATGGATGAAAATGAAAAAAATTATAATCCCGATCCATGCATTAACATCATTTTGAATTCATTCAATTTGAATTGGTATTTTCTCCATCACGATTATTGTGAAGAAACATCCACAATAATTAGCTTGGGACGATTTATTTGTGAGAATTGATGTCTATCCAAAAAAGGACCACATTCAAAATCCGGCCAAGTTCTAATTGTTCATGTTGACTCTTTAGTAATAAGATCGGGTAAGTCCTATTTGGCAGCCCTATCACCAAGGTGCTTAGGACCACTAAATCATACCAAAAAAAAAAAAAAGGACCACTAAACACAATGGTTGCCTCACCAAATCATAACAATGACTACGTTGACAGATTCTTCACTTAGGTACCATCGACGCAATAGATACATTATGGGTCTTTGTGGAGGAGGTGTGGTTATTGTCACTAACACAATAACACATGGGGTGACACAACCCAATCTCCATTTGGCTTCAGAATAACATTTTCGAAGGCATGCCAGGGCAAAAATAATGGAGACTTTGAAACGCCAGATTCCATGAGTTACATATTATTGATGCAAGTGACGCTTCTACTAAGCTCAATAGTTAATAAGACAATTTTGCAATCTCAATCACAAAGAAAGGAGTTGGCAAAGAATCACAATTTTGCTGAATAAGTTGATTGAAGAATATGTGCTTGATGCAGTTCAATGGAACTGCTTCAATTAAACAAATTCTTAAAGAGGCATCTGCATGAAACATGGATAGTCATTGATGAACACATTTATGTGGGAAATCTTAGGGCATAAAGCATGCATTCTACACACTTATGGGCCAACTCCAAGAATATCTTAGAAGTAAAGAAGCCAATTTTGATCTATGCCTGAGATTAGTTAGGATTTTTAATTTACTTTATTGTAATTTAAAAATGTATGGGGCCCCCACAAGTTGTCAAAGATTAGGATTTTCCATAAATTTCTAGAAGATTTTATTTATTTCCCTAATTATTTTTCTCTCTCCCCACTTTCTATTTCTTTCACTTTATTATTTTTTTACTTCCTTAATTAACCCACATTACTTTTCTAAATTTTTTTTCTCTTTCCTTCCTCTCCAATTTCTTCTCCACATCTAACTCAAAATAAAGTTTTTTTTTTTTCTTTCCGGCAAGTGGAAGTGGACTTCGTGCCTGAGCATCCGTAAGGAGTGTCTTCGTCTGATACTGCTTCTGATCATAGACCACAGTAAGCTAGTAGCAACTTGGCCTTAGAAACCTTCATTCCGAAAACGTTTTCTTCCACTCATTCTCTCTCTCTCTCTCTCTCTCTCTCTCTCTCTCTCTCTCTCTCTCTCTCTCTCTCTCTCTCTCTCTCTCTCTCTCTCTCTCTCTCTCTCTCTCTCTCTCTCTTCTTTAGATTTTCCAACAAAATTAGGTTTTTCTTTTTCTTTTTTTTTTTCATTTCCTTATTTGTAAGTCATTCACCATCTCCTATAAATTTACACTCTCCTCTTAGACTTAGGAAACTTCTTTTCTTTTTCATTTATTTAGGCCTTTAACCTTCTTTCTCTTTAGCTTGTTTAGGTTTTCTCTACTCTTTGATTGCTTTGAAGGGTTCTAGTTTCTAGATTGAATGTTTAAGGTCAATTTTTCTATGTAATGCAATGAATATTCAAGTTATTTAGTTTACTATATGCAAGTGTATTTTCTTTCTTTTGATCAATGCAATTTCAATTTCGAGCTCAAGCTTCAAGTTTCAAGTTTCAAGTTTCAAGTTTCAATTTTCAATTTTCAAGAGGATTTGTTTTTCTCTGGGTCTAACAATTGCAGATTTGGATCATTCCAGATCTAGTTGTTAGGGTTGGTTGAGATTCAAATCGATCATTCAAGGTTTTTTTATTGTTTAAGATTCGAGGATGCAAGTAAGTAGCCTTCGTCAGTAATCTCTCTCCCCCCCCCTTCATTCCTGCTTCTGTCTACCCCTCCATATTCTTAACTTTTCAATATTTATTTATTGTTTTCCTTTCCCCTGGGTCCTTAATCAAAGATGCCTACAGTCGTGCCTCTCTTCGGTTAAGGTTTCATTTTTCCATTTATTGCTTTGTTATTTAATCTATTATTTATTTTCTGCATTTTCTTTTTCTTTAATATCCATCCCTCCGATCAGTGGACTGTAAGCTACGGCAAAGGGTCCACGGTGAAAGTCATCCTAGTTATACTCCCCTTCCCTCGATCCAGAGCTGACACTCAGATCACTTCCCTTTTATTTGATTATATATTTATTGTTTGCATATTTTATTCCTACTTTTTATTTATGCATTTTTATTTATTTATTAAATGATGAATGGTTAGGTTATGTCTATTTAATTTTTATCCTCAATTTGATCGCATTAGATTTATGTGTTAGGACCGCTTATTTTGATATACTAATTTAGTTTAATTAATTAGTTAAAATTTTTGAATTCTTGCACTCTCACGTTACCATTAAGAGGTTAAATTCTAAAGTGGTATATCTCCTTGAGATTGACCCGTTAGCTACACGATACCGTACGTTTGTCATTACTTTTACTTCACAAACAAGTTTTTGGCGCTGTTGCTGGGGAGGTATAGTCCATTTTATTTTTCTCATTTTTAGGTAAATCGAAGTGTTTTTTTTTATAATAAAAAATTCAAATATATTACTCTTTAACTAGAGTATACACAAAAATGTATAGTAGTCCCTAGGATTTGATTGTAGATGGCTCCGAAGACTATATAAATTCCCTTGCTGTCAAACCTATACAACGCTAAGCTATAAGTCAACCTTACGGCTTTGGAATCATTGTTTCAATCTTTATGGTGGGAAAATTCACTACTTACTACTTCCCCTTTTGTTTTTGTTTTTATTGTATTCTGTTTTTTTCTTCTTTAGTTACTTTATTTTTATTTTTTTAAAATTCATTCTTTCATAAAAGCCCTTAATTGCATTAGGTGGTTTGTGCATGCGTGTCTGGACTCGTGATTCCACCAATCAACTTGTCTGAGTATCTACCTTGACCATGAGAGACATACTTCCACCTAAAAGTTTTAAAGATAGATTTTATCCAACCTGATCTGCACAACCCTAATGTATACATTTACCTAACGTGAGGGGTAATAATTTTGAACTTAAACCTCATTATTTTGTCTATGTTACCACATATTCGATCAAGGTTGTCACTGTGAAGCTATAGTCAAGGTGCACGGGGTCCCCAATTTAATGGGTTACCTGATCAAGATGAGTATTTGTTCCTTAAGGAGTTTGAGGAGGTTTGTGTCCTTATGAAAGTGCAACAACTCACTGGTGATGCCATAAGACTACGGTTTATAACATTTGTATTAAAGGACCAAGCCAAAAAGTGGCTTATAGCTTACCTCTGGATAGCATTACCACATGGGAACAATTCACTATCCTATTTTTTAAGAAATTCTTTCCTTTTTCAAAGACGAATAAAATAAGAAATGACATTCTTCAACTTCGTCAAAAACCTAATGAGTCCTTTGGTAAGGTAATGGAGAGGTTCCAAAGCCTACTCTAAGAATGCCCTCACCATGGTTTAGAATTATGGCATTTATGCCAAATAATTTATGAGGGTATTGATTATCAAACTAAGTAATTTTTGAATCTATGTGTCCCACAAGATTTACATCGTTCACTGATGATTCCAAAGCTTGGGAATTTTTTTTAGACTTAGCAGATAGAACTAGAGAATGGGAGTCAACCCAAAAATCTAAAAGGACTAGTAGGGGATATTTTGTTGATAGCCAAGTTCATAAGGATGCACAAATAGATAGTCTTTTGAAAAAGTTGGAGACTTTAGTAGTAAAAGTTATACCACCACTACAAAGTCAATCACATTTTATTGACAAATCTATTGCTATGTGTGATTGGTGTTAGTATCATACACATGTAATTGAAGAATGCCCTAACTATTCTGGAGGCCAACATGAAAATGTCAATGTGATGTTTCCAAACCTATACAGTAACACGTACAATCCTTGGTGGAAAAATATCCTAACTTTTCATGGTCTCACAATGGATTAAGTAATTATTCCACACAAAATCAATTTGGTGCCCCTTAAAAATAAAGTGCACAATTTTCTCATAATCAAAATGTCCAGTTCCCTCAAGCCCCAAATTTTTAAAATACAAATTTAGCTAGGTCTATCAATCCACCTATTGTTACTTGTATGCCTCTCATTACACAAAATCAATCATCACCTAGTTTTAACAGAGGTAATAATCTGGAGTTTTCTCGTCTCTCTACATTAAAGAAGAATATGGAAGTACTTTCTAGTTTCTAACATCTTCATAACTTTTATACATAATATGGAAAAACAAATTTTCACTCTTGCAAGTGTTTTGTCTGAGAGAGAAAAATGTAAAATGCCTAGCCAACCTAAGTTAAATCATAGGATTTAGATTCAACAAAGACCATCAAATTTACCAAATCAAGTAATCAAGTTGAATCCTCCCCTTCTTCTTTAGCGTCAATTAATTTTGTGTATGCATTGAGAAGTGGGAAACGGAATTTAATAGGTGAGTCACATATTAACAAAAAGAGCAAGATTAGTAACCAATGTGATGAGGAGAATGTTCAAGTATCTCCTAATGAGAGTTTGTCTGAGGAACCCACAGAAGTTAGAGGATGGGCTAATTGCTTTAGCGATACCTAAGTTTGTTGAACCACTATCTGAAACTATGAGAAAAGAGAAAATTCCAAATTAGAGTTCTTATGTACCTAAGGCCCCTTATCCCAACCATCTAGTTAATAAAAAGAACAATGCAACTATGAAGAAAATTTTAAATGTCTTCAAGAATGTAGAGGTGAACATCCCTATTTTGGATACCATATACCAAATCCCTGCCTATGCAAAAGTTTTGAAATATTTATGCACTCAAAAAAAGAATTACTAGTGTTCCCCAAAAGGTAAGTTCTATAATTACTCAACATGTGGCAGCCAAGTACAAGGATCCAGGAAGCCCTACCATAGCTTATGTCATAGGCAATACATACATTGAGCATACTTTACTTGATCTTGATGCAAGTGTGAATCTTTTGCCTTACCATGTTTATAAGCAATAGGATTATGAGAATTGAAAGCAACTAGAACTACACTTCAGTTGGCAGACAAGTCAGTTAAGATTCCTAAAGAGATGGTTGAAGATGTTTTATTGAAGGTGGAAAATTTTATTTTTCTAGTTGATTTCATTGTGTTAGATACTAAGCCTTTTTCGATCAAAGATGAAATTCCAATAATTCTAAGAAGACCATATTTGGCTACTAGTAATGCATTAATCAATTGTTAGAATGGCCCCTTACGGTTGTCTTTCGAAAATCGAATGTTCAAGATAGGGTTGCAACCACATATAGAAAAAGAGATCAATATGCTTATGGAGTCTTTGGATTTTCCTAATGATTTGATTACCAACTTTGAGATTGATTTTGATTATGAATTTTAAGAATGTATGGATATGTTAGATGATGATACTGCAACCTTCTTTTCTGAAGTCTCAAGTCTTCACATACATTTGGAGCCCATTAGACCCTTATCCATCTCCATCTCCATTCCCAAGCCCTCAATAATTGAAACCCCCCCCCCCCCCCCCAAAGCTAGAATTGAAAGAGTTGCCTTATAATTTGAAGTATGCTTTCTTTGGGACAAGATAACACTCTTCATGTCATTGTTGTCTTTGATTTAACTTCTGACCAAGTAGTAAAGTTGATCACATTGCTGAATGATAATAAAAAAGCATTGGGTTGGTCTATGACTTATATCAAATGTATAAGTCCTTCCATTGTACAATACCATATTCATCTTATGGAAGATGCCAAACATTTTAAAGAACCTCAACGTAAGATGAATATTTTCTCTGACATTGTGAAGGTTTATCTTGAGATCTTTAGAGAAAACATTTTTTATTCATGGTTTTTCTTATTTGGAGTGCCTTCTACATTTTAAATTGATATTAAAGATTTCTAAAGAAAATACCAAAGCTTTCCATGATAAACACATCCTTTGGAAAGGTACAACCCTCATTTGTCTTCCTTGTTTATCTTTTCATGCATGCATTGAGGACATTGCATTACTTAAGTGTGGAGGGGAATAGCTTCTTTGTAGATTTTAATTTTGGCTTATGTGTACATACCCTTTCAATTGCTATGATGTGTGAAATGAGAGTGATTTTGGTACCCATCATGAACAAATAAAAACCCTGTTGAGAGGAAGGTAATTTGTATGTATATTGAGATGGGACTTTCCTTAGAAAAATAAGACTTAGCTTAAGGCGTTGGACTATTTATGGGTTTTATAGGTCCTTGTTCCTTTGGCTAGGAGTTGAGATCAATTTTTTATATGGCATGACACAAAGTTCAAAAAAAAAAAAAAAAAAGAAGAAGAAGAAGAAGAAGAAGAAGAAGAGAGCAAAAAGTAAAAGTTTGAATTCCTTGGAACTAGACAAGGCACTCCGACTCAGGAATCGAGGTGACTTGATTGAAACTCTTAAGAATGAGATTATTGAAAAGAACTCTAGCACCACTGTCTATATGGGCATACGCACAAAAGCGAAGCTACAAAGTAACTTGGGTTTCTGGTGTTTGCTCCACCATGTCATTCAAGCCAACTATAGTGGAGTAGAGTGGAGTTCACTACTCAAAGAAAAGAAGAAAAAAATTAAATAAATAAATGCAAGTGTCATAACTATTGATTGTGTATGTGTGCTTTCCAATTGTTAGAGTTGGAATTTGCAATGTTTTATTTTGAACTGAATTGAATTTTTAGGTGTATATTCTTTGCAAACACCCATGAGACAAAACTTGTCCTCTAGGGGTAACTTAGTGGTTTAAAGGCTTGTTGCACATGCTAAGTGTAACCGTGATTCCTACAAAAGTGAGTTAGGATTTTATTTTGTTGCGTTAGTTTCTTTCTCACATTTGTCTTTTTTTATTCTTGCTTGAGGACAAGCTTAGTCTAAGTGTGGGGGACTTCTGATGAACACATTTATGTTTGAAATCTTAGGGCATAAAGCAAACATTTTACACACTTAGAGTGGAGCTACCTTGAGTTTTATGATGTTTTTGCAGATTTTAGTATTTTTCAAGATTTGAGCAAATATTTGGAGTTTTGGGTATGAAACATACAATTTTATATGTAAAGAGGTCCATTCAAATTCTCAAATGCAAAAAGCGCCAAATTTAGAGCATAATGGACTAAAGATGCAATTATGGGCCAACTCCAAGAATATCTTAAAAATAAAAAAAGCCAATTTTGATCTATAGCTATAGTTAGGATTTTTAATTTACTTTATTGTAATTTTAAAATGTATAGGGCCCACAAGTAGTCAAAGATTAGGATTTTCTTTTCTTTTTTTCCATAAATTTCCTAGAAGATT
Source organism: Hakea prostrata (assembly GCF_041222555.1). Taxonomy (NCBI): domain Eukaryota; kingdom Viridiplantae; phylum Streptophyta; class Magnoliopsida; order Proteales; family Proteaceae; genus Hakea; species Hakea prostrata. Next base: position 25,135,223 of record NC_142601.1, on the reverse strand, counting down.
TTATTTTATTAGATTTTATTTATTTCCCTAATTATTTTTCTCTCTCCCCACTTTCTATTTCTTTTACTTTATTATTTTTTTCCCTAATTAACCCACATTGCTTTTCTAAATTTTTCTTTTCTTTCCGTCCTCTCCACTTTCTTCTCCACGTCTAACTTAAAATAAAGTTTTTTTTCCTCCACTCATTCTCTCTCTCTCTCTCTCTCTCTCTCTCTCTCTCTCTCTCTCTCTCTCTATTCCTTAGATTTTCCACCGAAATTAGTTTTTTTCTTTATTTAATTTTTTTCTTTTTCCTATTTCACTATTTGTAAATCATTCACCATCTCCTATAAATATACCCTCTCCTCTTAGACTTAGAAGACTTCTTTTCTTTTTAGTTTATTTAGGCCTTTGACCTTCTTTCTCTTTAGCTTGTTTAGGTTTTCTCTAGTTCCTTGATAGCTCTATGGGGTCTTAGTTTCTAGATTGAATGTTTAGGGTTAACTTTTCTATGTAATGAAATGAATATTTAAGTTATTTTGTTTATTTTATGCAAGTGTATTTTCATTTCGAGTTCAAGCTTCAAGATTCAATTTTCAAGAGGATTTTTTTTTTCTCTGGGTCTAGCAATTGCAGATTTGGATCATTCCAGATATGGTTGTTAGGGTTGGTTGAGATTTGAATCAATCATTCAAGGTTTTTGGGTTATTTAAGATTTGAGGATGCAAGTAAGTAGCCTTTGTCAGTAATCTTCTCTCCCCCCTCCATCCCCTCTTCTGTCTACCCCTCCATATTCTTAACTTAGGATATACTTTTCAGTATTTATTTATTGTTTTCCTTTCTACTGGGTCCTTAATCAAAGCTGCCTACAGTCGTGCCTCTCTTTGGTTAAGGTATCCTTTTTCTATTTATTGCTTTGTTATTTTTTTGTTATTTACATTATGCATTTTCTTTTTCTTTAATATCCGTTCCCCCGATCAGTGGACTATAAGCTACGGCAAAGGGTCCACGGTGAAAGTCATCCTAGTTATACTCCCCTTCCCTCAATCCAAAGCTGACACTCGGATCACTTCCTTTTTATTTGTTTTTATATTTATTGTTTGCATATTTTATTCCTACTTTTTATATATGCATTTTTTATTTATTTATTAGATAATGAATGGTTAGGTTATGTCTGTTTAATTTTTATTCTCAATTCGATCGCATTAGATGTATGTGTTAGGACCGCTTATTTTGATCTACTAATTTAATTTAATTAATTAGTTAAAAATTTTGAATCCTTGCATTCTCGCATTACCATTAAAAGGTAAATTCTAAAGTGGTATATCTCCTTGAGATCGACCCGTTAGCTACACGATACCGTGTGCTAGTGGTTACTTTTATCTCAAGAAGAGTCATGTACTTAAGTTATAGGTTGAGACTTTCTTTTCTAAGATTTTATATATTTTAATAAACTAACTTATAAGCTCATAAATTGTGGATGAAAATTAGTATATAGGATTAGTAGTTGCATGTTTTGAGTCAAAATTGTATAGTTGATGGCTTTTAAGGGCCCATTTTGAGTCTACTAAGTTGAGGCGGTATAAGAGTGATTGTATTCAATTTACGAAAGTCAAAAGGTTAACATATTACACCCTATCAATTGGACATAACACAAATAATTGAGTTGAAGCTTTTCCACACTCAAATCCACAGCTTCCAGATATCAAGGTTTGGGGCATACTCAATGCCAAGAATTAGTGCCGAAAACTAATCCATCAAAAAGTAAAAAGCAACTAGCCATGGCAAGAAGTAAATTAGAAGCCGCATTACCACTAGAAACAAAAACTACAGCTTCCTAACAATGATATACTCATATATATTAGAGAGAAGTTAAATTAACACGTCAAAAGATTCTTCCTAGTATAGAGAAAAGCAATTACATTATAAATAATATATCAACTGTTTTAGTCAAATCAGGTGACATTACTCGAACAATTTTCACATACCTTCGGTTGAATCCAAACTTTTCATACCCACGAGAAAATGCTTCCAATCCACCCTCGTGCTCGTCAATCAACGTTCGCATTTTCTTGTAATGCCCATAGCTGCAATTCAACAAGAGTATATAATGGTTAATGTCATTATGCACCACCAGAAGACAGCAAAAGCCACAATAAGAACAATGAAAAGTTAGTCTCCCTAAAGGAGAAACCATATGGGAACATGAATAAAACATTGATAGGGTAAAATCTAACATGTTTGCAGGATAAACAATAGATAACTCTTTAAAGTCCAACACTATTAGGTTGTGTTGCAGCAGATAACCAAAGACAGACAAAGAACTATGGAAATAAAACCTTATAAGGGCAGTCAAATAAAAAATAAAAATAAAAAGAGTTTTTTGCAGGGCTCCCACTTAAGTGGGCCTGTAATTTCTGACTACCCATTTAAATGGGCTAAATTGCACAACGTCCACTTTGATCAAATTGGAAAATTGCAAATTACCCACCTTACTGGTCAAACCTCTTAACCGTTATAGATGTTGGTAAAATGATTGATATACCCTTCTGAGTGTAAAAATACCAAAATAACCTCACATAAGTTTCCTCCCATTTTGCTCCCTGGGTGGGAGGGATTCCCCCTTAACCCATCTTCTTCCTATATCTCGTCAAAAACCCCGCCACCGCCCCCTCCCCTGGCAGAGACCACCACCCCTCCCCTGCCGGTGACCACCGTCCCTCCTCTGGTGATGAGAAGAAGGTCGGATCAAAGCTGCCAGAGCTTATTTTCTTAAAACCCTATGATTCAGCTTAAAAAAAAGGCTAATTAGGATGCAATTTCTTCCATTTTTCCTGCCAAAAATAGAAGACCAATAAGCAAATCCTCGATTCATTTAAACGAAAATTTTTCAGTTGGGAACTTGATGAATGCAGTGCCTTGATATCTACCATCTAATTTTCAGATAGAGATATAAAGGTGAAATAAGAAATATTTTCCATAACTGAGAGATGGGATTCTAGGGTTTTGAATTAAAGACTAGAAATTTGAGTGCAAATACATGTTGTGGATTTGCTTAGGGTTTGAGGTTCTAAGATTAAATGAGCGATCAAGAAATGCACAAACAAAGATGGCAAAGGAAAGAGAAACTCGAACTTGCAGACATGAAAGCAGTTGATAAAGACGAAGTACGAAACCTTCCACACGGTTCAGAAACTTGTGAAACTAACCCACTAGATCTAGTTCTAGTTCTAGATGCAGCCATTATTTGTTCCATCAAACCTTACCGAAAGAGGATGAAGAGTGGGGTAATGTTTGGAGCCAGTGGAGGCAGTAGTACCATCAATGGTTGCCATACCTAAAATAGGTCTGCAATTCTTCAGTCTTCACCCTTTCAAAATAACTGAAACTTGGCAGAATGGAATAGGTGGACCACCCTAACAAATTTAGGAAGTTATAGGGTCTATAGTATAAGTAACACCATTAATTCAAAAGAGAGCCTTGAATATATGAGAAAGCACAAATAGATACATGAAAAATTGCAATTAGACCCCTAAAGATATGTATAATTGCATATAGACCCCTAGAAATATATAATTGCAAATAGCCCCCTGAAAATATGGATAATTCCATATAAACCCCTATAAATCTTTGAATTCTCAAAAGAGACCCCTTCATATATATGGAATTACAATTAGATCCCTGGTCTGGTTTGGTCCATAATTTCAGTTCAATGGTTCATGGTTCAATGGTTTCAATGGTTCAAGAGTTATAAAGGTTTTGCGCTCTCATTTCAGAAGAAGAAAAGAGAGAGAAAAAAGAAAAAAAAAACTGAAGTATAAGGCGGAAGGATGAGAAGAGCAAAGACGGATCAAGAGATGGGTTTCTGCGATGGTTTCAGAAGAAGAAAGAAAGAAAAAAATCAGAAGAAGAAGATTTTGGTTGATGGGTTTGCGATGCGTTTCTGCAATGAAGCAGAAGGGTTTGCGATGGAACAGTAAAAAAATCAGAAGAAGAAGATTTTGGTTGATGGGTTTGCGATGGGTTTCTGCGATGGAGCAGTTGCAGCGGTGGTGGAGGTAGGTCTTCAAGAGAGATTTTTGCTTTTTTCCCTTGTTTTCTTTCTCTTCCCTAGTCGAACTTAGGCTCTAATGCTATGTTGAGAAACACAATGTTGGTAGAATGGCTTGAATTGATCAATGTGATCTCAAGCCCTCTCTTAATAATAAAGTGGAAAGAATACAATTACATAAATACCCTTAGTTGGGTAACAAAAAAATAGAAAATGACATGAACAAAAACTCTAATAGAGTTGGACTCCTCCTAGTAGGACTCAACCAACATTCATCCTTACCAGAATTTTCTTTCTTTATTTCTGTTCCTGGAAAGCTTTCTAACCTCTGTTTTGCAGCCAGTCAACAGCAGTTAATTATATTTAGCCCTAAGTATTTCTCTTTATTTCTCTTCCTTTGCAGTAGTTCACTGCAATTTAAAAAATAAAATTCCAAGGTCTTCTTGCATTGTTAAATTGCTGAATTTCTCATTAGAAGTTTGAAATTGACTAGGAAAGCATTGATCTCTTTAGACTTCTTGATATGCTCACATGTAATTTAGAGTTACGGCGCTATAAACCCGACCCCTTGTTTCTTTGTCTATTCTTGTTTAGTTGTATTCGTTAGCTAGGCTTTATTGTTCTTCCTGTGCATTAATTGTTTTATCTGCATGTTAATCAGATTTCAGCTGCTGCCATTACTTCTCCTTTATACTTTTAACTAGTTACCAAGAATAGGTGACTCCCCTAAGAGTCTAGTAGCCAACTTTGTAGATCCCCTAGTCTCTAGGGTTTTCCCTGCATCAGTAGGCTTCCCTGCCCTATTCCCTCTTGCCCAGACCTAGAAACCCACCCCAATCCCATCGCACCTACCCCCTCTCCCTTTCCCTTCTGTTGCAGCAGAACCTCCCCTATCCCCTTCCCTCCTGCGACAGTAGCAGCCCTTATCCCCTGTTAATCCATCTTCCCCAACTCCTTTAGGTCTCTTTTCTGTTCCCTAAGGATTGCACATAGCCCTAGATTGAAGTCCTAAAGTTATCTTCCCAAAACAGCCTAGTTTCCTTGACCTAGAAAAATCCTGCACTTCATCTTCTTCCTTGAGAAATTCTGCAGAACTTTAAACTTAAAAAAAAAAAAAAAAAAAAAAAAAACCTAGTTTAGATAAAAAAAAAAAATCAGACCTTCTTAAACCTCTGAATCACTGAAACCTAGTTCTGAACATTACAGAACCATCAAGGACAGACCTTAATTCACCCTGGCCAAACTTTCCCCCTAATTTCTGATTTCTGCAAAAAGCCAGAATCCTGTACACACTGTAGCAGAGTTTGAGAGTCTGAAAGCACCCCCTAAACCCAATTCTTCTTTTCTGGAATTCCCTGGGTAACCTCTAGATCTAGGGAAATCCCAATTCTACCCTTAGCCCCAGACCTGGTTTACATCAGTGAGTTGAAAGTTATTAATTAGTCTACGTTATCACTTATTATGTTTTTGCATGGTTTCTTACCATCTCATCTGTTTGTTTGTTTGGTAGCCTATTATTTAGATCCAGTACAATAAAGAACATGGGATGAGGCAAGACTTAATCAAGCAATCCATCAAGTAGTGGAGGGGTTGGAACCGGATCCGACAAAACAAACGTTGATCAATCATGAGGTAAGATTGTGACTTGTGAGAACATTAGTACTTGGGTTAATTACTTATTCTTTATACTAACATAGTTATTGTTTATTACAGTTGAAGGCTCTTAGAGATGCCATTGGGAGTTTCGGTCGCGCAATGGCTAACCACCACTCCTGGTTAGTCTGAATCTTATATAGTCTATTTTACATTTTAGTTTTTACTACTACAATTATTTTTAGCCTTAATAATTGGGTTGGGTATGTTTCTTGCAGCTGAGTGGTGGCTGCAATATGGGGGAGACTCGGAGCACTTGGTACTGATTGCAGCTAAAGTGCTCTCCCAGACATCTTCTGCCACCAAGTGTGAGTGTAACAAGGCCACATTCAACCTAATCCACTCTAAGAGGCATTACCAATTAGGGGTGAAGCGGACGGAAGACTTTGTATACATGCTCTGAGGTTCAGAGAGAAGCACATCAAGAGAGGAATAGAAGGGCCAGAAGGGGACAAGATCGAGTTGGCTGACACCTTTGGCAATTGATGAGGAGGAGGAGAACCCCCTATTCAATTGGATCAGAGAGCCACTGTTGGATGAAGTAGGAGGTTGACCCACAACCATATTGCACAGAAGATGGGAGCTGATGTGGATGAGTTCTTGGCCACAGATGGGAGAGTGTAGACTAAGCCTAACCATACCTTAGTGCCACACCTCGATACATCTACCCCCAGTGAGAATTATATTGTGTGGCCGGACACCGATGATGATGCCACTCAGGTATAGGATGATGTTGACTGACCTAGTAATGGAGATGATAGTATGGATGATGATGATGGTGGACCTGCTAAACACGAGTCAGCTAATCATAAGGAGAGAGCACCACCAGCACCAATTGATGAGTCAAGGGCAAGGAGGGGCACCAATATTCACAGGGGAGAGTGAGTTCACCCATACCATAAAGAATGCACATCATGCTTGAGCAGCATCTCGTGGTCACACTACGACCTACAGCCGGAAGGGGAGGGGAAAACAGCACGGACATGGATATGAGGATGACACCTCATCATATAAGTCTTACCATCCTACGGATGTGGCCAGATTAAAAGGTTCAATGGGATCTATGAGATTGGATGAATCCAGAGGCTCCACAGCTAGAGGATTCGGATACTGAGGACCCATTGATTCCCAGTCCAAGGACAGTGGTATGGAGAGCGTTGGATCTACTTCAAGGCCTTATAGTTATGGACCTTATGGTACCCCTTACAGCTATCAAACACTAATGGGTCAGACTTACGCATATTTTCTAGACCTTGATGGTGTAGTAAATCAGCACACCGGTTCTACTGATGGGATGGCATGGGGTCAGAGACATCTTTCGAGTCCATCTTCGGCTAGCAAGCACCAGCACCCCCAAAGCCATCTTCAGTTCAGCATCTGTACTGTACATTCCCTCCAACAGGACATCTAGCATCTATGGATGACTAGACCTACAGAGCTGTAGTGGTCGACTTCCTCGATAACCATAAGAGGAACATGTCATGGAACGTGTATGTCCAGTGGACGAAGGAGAGATTAAGACAAAACCAGTACTATACAGCTCATCGGATGGATTCACCGAGGCACTTATCTTGGCATTGAGTAAGTGAGTAGTGATTTTTGTACTTCCCTTTTTTTGTTAGTTACTTTGTATTAAGGTTTTAAACTTTGAAGTTATATAACAAATTTTCATTATTTTTATAGTGTATTTGTCAGAAACCTCTTTATGTATGTTATGAGTTTGAATGACATATCTACATTGATTCTTTTAGCAATATGCATGCGCCAATGTGTTCTTTATGCTTTAATTAACTTATATGCAGAGTCCCACCTCAAAATACTCCCTAAAGCCCTCCAAAACATGTTGGACTTGCAAAAAAATGTCCCAAGTTTCAACAAAATTTAGGTCATTTCAACGGAAATTTCGGATTTCCATAGGGTACCTAGGTTTTGACCGAAACATTAATCCATGCTATCAACCCAGGAACCATCATTGCATTTATAAATCTCTAAAATAGTCAAAGTCTACTTAACAAAAAATAAAAATAATAATAAAACACTCCATAAACACCAATAATAAAAGAAAACCCAAAAAGCCCATACATAACAATAAGCACTTAACAGATAGACTACAAACTCAAGATAAAATTGTACAAAGTTTGACAAGGGAGAAAAATGCATAACATGATGCACAACAATACCATGGAATGGAACTTCCCTCAAATAAACATATTTCAATAAATAAGCTAAAGTAGTAAATAATCTAATTATTGCACATTTTGCCAATCATTTTGGTGTTATGCATTTGCTTAAATCTTGGGTGCATGAGCACCTTCATACAATGTCACAAATTTGCTAAGACATTTCCTTCTTTCAATAAAAGCACTGAGAAAACAGAAAGAAAACCAGAGAGGCAGCATCTCACCGATAATCAAGATGGTTTCGAAAATTATTCAGCATCGGATCAATTTCATATATTTTCTGGCCAGCGCCAGGTGGAGGAATAGATCTAGGTTTAGACTCCATACTGGCAGCTTCTGTAGCTTGTATAGGAACTGAATGCAGTTCATCATCAACCTCACTATCATGACTGACAAGTTCTGAAGAAAAATCATTTTGTTCACCAGGAGTCCTACTATCCTCTTCCATGGTTGTGCCGGTTACCTCTTGGAATACCTACCACAGGTCCACAAGTATAATAAGAACGTATGACCATGAAGGGAACAGTATGAGATTATATAACGCCCGTCCAGTTGCACATCAACAAAATTCATTTCACCTGAAGCTCGAGAGTATTGATAAAAAGATGGTCAAACCTGAATGGTACTTCTCTTTTTTTCTTAAATATGCCAATTCCCCCCCCCCCCCATAAAATAAGCTTCAACGTTTTACAGAAGAATAAAATAGAAAAAGAAGCCACAAATCCAATACAAATTCATGCTAGATTAAAAGATTTCATTTAGAAGTAAATGAGATTTACTGGTATGGTTCAAAATGAAACAACAATCCTGTCCTTTAAGTTGCAAAAGAAGAAAAAAAGTGGTCAGCCACATAGGAAAAAAGAGTCTCTACCTTGCCAATGAAGGTCAGCACTCAGAAAATTGACCTGCCAATTTCTTTCACCATAGTTCAGAGAAGAATCAATATTGGAATTCTAAACATTAATTGGCAATCTACCCTCCCCATTCATTCTCCTAAATTTCTTCCCAACACCACAACATTGCCATCACCTTACACCGACACTACCACCTCTCTGCGTCTCAGCCTCTCTCAGCATCTACGCCCCCCCCCCCCCCCCCCCTCTCTTTCTAGTATGACCAAGAGGAAGTGGCACTGCCACCCTCGGTTCTGAATTCCCACTCCAATAAGGGTCCTTTTTGTCCCTCTTTCTTCACCCAGTCATTTCTCATGTTTTGAAGGATTTATCTGCACCAACGGATATATAAGCGATAGGTTGATGTTTTAGCATCTCTTCTTCAATTTCCTGACTTTCTTAGCCCATGGTGTACTACTTTTACGATGACAGCAAACTCAGATCTTTGTTCTGCCAAGTCTAGAACTGAAGGGCAAGCTCATGGTTGTCATCATGGCTTCCCTACCTTTGCTGTATGCTCCACTCATTTAGATGGAAGCAATTATTTGGTATGGTCGTGATCCCACTATCATGCCATTGAACCTCACAGATATTAGGTTACCTAACTAGTTCAAAGGGAAAACCCACCACTGAAGTGTTCTGACCATGAAAAGTGTTCTTTTGCCAACCCTTTTGGTTATATCATATCTCCTCAATAGCATAGTTGTCAAGGTACCAAGGCGATCCAAGGTGTTTTAGGGCAGCCAAGGCACTTATGCGGTGAGGCACCCAATGTGGCAGTGTTGAGGCAAATATGGTCACCTTTCCCCACTTGGGGAGTTAACTTTTTTTTTTTTAAATCTTTTTGGAATTTTATTTTTTAACTATTTTTATTGGATTCAAACAAGAGGCATTTTCTTATTTTATGATTTATATCTTAAGTAAATGAAACATAAAATATAACATTAACTTCTTATATGGTATTTGGCATAACTAAGTCCTAGAACCTGATCTGATACGAATTAAACTAGTGAAAGACATCCTATAGTAAGGCGTCAATCCCCTAACCCCCTACAAATCAGCCTAGACCATGGTGGGAGATCTAGCGAGATATCTCGATTTTTCAAGGAAGCGAGACAAGATGGAGATCGAGAGCAGAGAGTTGGGATATCTCACTCGAGATCTAGCCAGATCTCGCCATATCTCGCTTTATCTCGCTAGAACTCTCAAATTTTGCCCCTTTTTTTGTGGATTTCGGCTGGATTTTCACTCAACTACTCTTAGCACATCTACAACATCAAAGGAAACTAAGGAAGATCAATCATTCTCTGCTTGTCTTATGAATTTATGATTTAATGACTTATCCGGAACTTCTGATGGTTGTATAATTTTATTAATCTATTCTTGAGAAAATTGAGATTGTGATACTCATATGGATGGAATTTTGATAACATTTAGGTTATTTGATGCATTTGATACGCTTTCTTTTCATTTATATTCCTTAAAGGTTCTATATTACATATTGTATAACTTTGCATTCCCCAATCCTACAATATTTCAGCTTCACACTATGGGTAGACTTAGAAATCATACTTAAGATTGTTTTCTAACAAATCCAAGGCCTCTAATGTGTTCAACAGGCCTTAAATAGGCTAAAGACCAAGATTCAACCCAATTGGGAGCCTGAAACCCACCGAGATGGGCCACCAAGTTGACGCCAAAAAATTGCATATCTTGATCGAGATCTCGATTTTTCAACGTGGCGAGATCTCACTCTCGAGCAAGATCTTCTACCATGGCCTGGACGTCTAAGCGGTGCCTTGGCAACGCCTTGACAACCATGCTCAATAGTGCACAACCTCAACCTGACTAGGGTTATCTCTTGTTGGACACGTTGTATGGTAAGCTTCTTAGGAAACTTATTCAGACATTGGTATGAGACGAAGGTTATTTCCGATTTGATCATATCTATCGGGGATCCGTTTCAGCGTCACAAACTTTTTTGTTTTTTTGTTTTCACACCAGAAGCCTCTTTCCAATATTTATGTTATGAAAGAGTATGGGCGAAAAAATTAACCACCAAAAGAGATTTAGTCAATATCTTTCTAGTTTGAATAATTAACCAAAAAATGATCCCTTTTTTTTTCTTTCTCTTTTATTATTTCAAACTAGAAAGATACTTTGGGATTACTTGCACAGTTCTATAAACTGCACAAGAAACTTCATGAGACCAAGCAGAAAGAACTTAGTCTATCCCAGTACTACTGTGAGCTGTACAATTAGTGGCAGGAATTGGACTAGTTATGATGTATCCCAGGCCTTAAACCCTGCCAGTGTTATTAAATTTTGGAAAAGGAAGATAAATTCTGGGTCAATGTTTTCCTTACTGGCCTAACTGTGGAGCCTTGAGAAAGATCATATTTCTACTTATGGCTGTTTCTGTACTAGTGCTGAGTTGTTTCCTTCAATTTCTATTTCTGGTTTATTTTTATTTACAAGATTCTAATTCCTTATAGGATTTAGGAATTCATTGGCTGTAATTTTAACTCAGTGTTACATAAATCTATATATATATATATATATATATATATATATATATATATATATATATATATATAAAGTGTTGTGGGGAGGGATTGATTACTGCTACAGTATCAAAGCACGACTATTAGGGTTTCTGCTACCTGCAATTCTGGCACAACAGTATTCCAAGACTCATCATCTTTGAAAATGCAGTACCCCAAGCTGCATATTGTTCAGAAATAAAACTTCAGTAAAGTTCTTATTCATAAGTAGGGTTCTATAACTGCTACATGATGTATTAGATCGATTGTAAGAATTTCAAGTTGAGGCCGCTAGTTCCTGACTGAAAATTACTTCTACTATTATCTCTGACCCAATTAGTGGATCCATTGTTTTTTGTAAGACAGCAGACTTAATCTACTTTGTTCTTGAAAGTTTTTTCCCTCTTACTTCTTGCAGCACCTGTTGGGTGGATTCATATCAGGTTATTACACCAATTAATTCTTCAGCTGTAGTTGTACATTTTTTTATTCCCTGCTTCAGTCACTACACTTGATTCATTCCTTCGGTAGCTCTTTGAAATTTGGGTAAATTTGGGTTGTTAGCAAACCGTAATCCTGTCATTTTTTTTTTTTTACTGATGCTTTTGCTTGGGTTTTCAAACACTAATTTTTCTGGTTGTGCTAATTCTGATATTATCAGATTTATTGACCCTAATCTAATTCTGATTAATACCAATTGTTTGCAACTTATTTTGGGTGGGTTTTAAAAATCTAACGATACTAGTTATTGTTCTATAGTTATTGTTGGGTGTTATCAAACCTAATTGGCCCTGACTGAGGACAGAATCGATTACTTACTGCTGCTGTTGCTGCTGCAGACTACTGCTACTACAGTTTCTTCTTTTCAGTTGCTAAACTATACTGATCCTAAGCCACTAACAGAAAATTTCCAGTTCAGAAAATGTTCCCCTCTCTAGCAAAACGACTGATCCTGTGGACAAAAAGCAGTATAAAGGGTTGGTCAGAAGTTGATCTATGGGTCCATGCTCGACCAGACATCACCTTCACTACTAGTGTGGCTAGCTAATACATGCATGACCCTTGTACATCATATTGGGGAGCTGAGGTTCATATGCCACAATGCTTAAAGCCTGCCCCAGAAGGAGATTCTTTTATCTTATCATGATCACTTGCATTTGGAAGCCTTTACCACGCTCTGTCTGGGCCAGCTTACTTGATGGTCGACAGTTTTACAGGCCCCTGGGGGGGAAGCCTGGTCACTTAGCAGAGCAGGATATAGACTGTTGTTGTCAAGTCAGGAGCTGAAGCCATCTTTCATACCATGTCCGTTGGCATTTGAACTAATGTAGCTCCAGGAACAGTTGAAAGACTTGGCAATTCCTACATCTCTACCTTTGATGCTTTATTGCGACAACAAATCTATTATCAGTCACTTAAAATCCATTCCAGCATCATCACAATAAGCATGTGGAGATTAATCTTCATTTCATCCTAGACAAGCTGGAACAGTACTGTTTGCATTCCATTTGTCAATCCTGCAGACCAGCTAGCTGATGCATTTACCAAGGACTTTAGTAATAAAGTGTTTTTTCTCCTGTTCGCAAGTTGGGCATGTGTGACACTTACGCACCAACTTGAAGGGGAGCATTGTAATGGGTTCAGGGATTTCATTGTCCTTAGGTTTATTAAGTGTTGCCTCAGGGGCCTTCTTTTCCTTGCACTAATATCTCATTGATTACAATTTAAGGTACATGTGCTGTATCTCAATTGAAAGAAGTTACAATTCCCCAAATATCATCAAGGGCTTCCCTGAAATTTTTAAAGCAAAATAACAGATCCTACTGCTATTTTACAGTTGAAGCTTCAATAAAAATTTAACACCAGAAGACCAAGTTTTTAAAGTAGAAAAGGAAATGAACAACAAAAGATTAGCATTTTAAATGAACCTGGGAATCTTCTGAAACAGACTCCGGAGTTTCCACCAAATCTGCAGCAGATGAAGAGAAAACAGCCTCACCACCAGGGACGAGGACTTTCTCTGTAGCAGTAGCCATTGAAGAAGCATCAGAGTCATGAGATGACTTTCCAGCATACATCTTCCCTACAAATGAGAAACCAGTAAGCTCAATTGAACCAACAGGAAAATTAATTTATAAATTAAGTTTTATAAAAATCACAGCAGTATATGCACAGATACATGTTGGCACCCCCTAGGTCTAAAAAATTTGGATTATCATCCCATTGGATATCTTGAATCCAGAAAAAGCTGCTCCATTACAATCTCTCCTTTTTCTTTTACTTTCTTCTTTCTTTCTTTCTTTTTTTTTTTTTTTTTTTTTTTTTTTTTTTTGCAGTAATCCGTTCCATCATCATTCATCCTAATGAAGTACTGTTATAACCCTTCAGCTCCTATATCCCTTATTTTATGAGAAGGTTTTTTTGGGCTACAAAGGGTGAGGGATTGGGGAACAGTTAACATCTCAGACTATATGTGTGTGGGACATGCAAAACATGCATGCTGAAAGAGGGAGAAGAAAGGAGAAACAAATCTCTCCTTGATCTTGCAGAGGGATCTAAGCTAAGCTGCAAGGACTGAAGTCATCCCTTGCAATCTCTCTGAAACATTGATCACTTATTACAATATACATGATATGGGCTCCTTCCACATTGGAGGCATAAAATGTGTTTGAGAAATCTTCCCAAATCCTGGAATGAGTAAAGTATCCACACTCCTTTTTCTAACTTCACTTTTATTGCTCTTGAATATTCTATTTTGGACTTCAGAAAAGCTTTATTTTGTAATTATATCGCATCATTACCACTACAATCATTATTATTTTGAGAAAATCTATCACTCTGCCTTTCAGCAATAGGTGATCATTCACACGCACTCAACTGCTGAGCCTCTACTGAGAAACAAGCAAAAGAGAATCAGGTCCTCGCAGCTATCTTTTAACTTAGCTTAATTATGAACACTGACACAGTGCCCTCTAAGTAAACCAATTCAAAGTTGCACCTCATACACCGAAAACATTTTACCGTCAAATACCATCTAAAGTCAGCCAACTACACAAGGTGAATGCTATCAAGCCAAAAGGGACTGATTCCAAAAAGAAAAGAATGGAATCAATCCAAAAAGGAAAAAGAAGAATGGAATCAATCCCTTTATGACGCAAATATTTCAAATCAAAGCAAGCAGACAGGAGGCAAAAAGCATGCGAATCCCACTCCCGCACCCAGAATAAAAATGTAGGAAATTCAGAAATACATATGCAACTCCAGCTCATAAACTACCAGAAAAACCCTTTTTTCTGGCGGGTGGAGGTAAAGGAGGAATTCTGAGACACAACATTCAGTATCAGAGCAGAATAAAAAACTACAGTCCAGCCTTTGGGAAAGCACTGTCCAAACAATTAACCAAACCAGAAGAGCCAAAAAACTGGGGCTTCAATTAATCAGTAACCAAATTAATGAATCAAGAAAAAGATTATTCACAAGGAGATAATCACATTAAGAACTTACAAAGAGAGGAATCTTTGCTGAGTAAGAGAGGGAAATTCACATTCTTGCGTTCGCTATGGCTGTTCAATCGATTGGAAATACAAGCTGAAGGGACAGTAGGAAGATTGATTCTTGAGAAAGCGTAAGCCATGTCTATGGTTTTGCAGATAGAGAGAGAAGCAGAGAGAATCAGAGATCGAAGCTGATGTAGCAGGGAGAAAGGACAAATATCAGGGCCGGAAAAACTAATTCTCCGAGATTTATGACTGTGGACTGGGAAGTGTGAAGTTTGTCTGTTGCAACTTGCAGCGGCTGGAGTGGTCTATCTACGTGTACACGCCGGGTTGCATGGGATGGGAGATAGTTCCAGTAGGACCCACAACATAAGCACTCGGAACAGCTACTCAGCGACTCAGCAGTGAACCGTCGCCACGTGTTCCTGGATTAGAAATGAATGGCTTTGGACCAGTGGACTAGTGGAGCCCTTTTTTGCCCTTTCCGGAAAACAATTATAATTTCTTTGGTTGTTTTTCCACTTTTACCCTTTTCTCTTTCTCTTTTTACATTTTGAAACCTTTGTCCTTCCCTTTCGTGCCCATAACCCCAATTCCACATCGTATTACTAGTCCACTATCAAAAAATACAAAATAAATAAAATAAAATAATGTATATATATATATTACTCAGTGTCTTCACTTACCTAATAAGGATTGAAATCGTTAGGAATTGTGTGTCTTATAAGTCTGTTCTAGACCTCTTCTTCTTCTACCAGTCTCTTGAACTTCTTTAAGCCAGACTCATGTTAAGGACTGATAGGAATGAAACCTGGTTTCATATTTTCTAATAGGTCCTGCCAAGGGGAAACCTTTGAACAACAGAAATACACCAGCTAGCATATGCTATATGGAGTGTAACACTATAAGTGGTCCTTCCAGGAAGAGTTTCGACTATTCAGTTACAAAGTCTGTGACTTGATTGTATTCTTGGTGACGGAACAGGAAGGTTGGTAATTTGGACAGCCGATTCACAAAAGCCCTGACCTTCAAAATATCTTGAGGGTAAAAAAAAAGAAAAATCACGTGATCAACGGTGAGGAGATTAAACGATTTGTTCGCTCCCACCCGTGTGTGGCTCTCGCATACGCGCTATGTCACTGACTCACTTATGATAGTATCAGAGCGTGGTTCATGCATCCATCTTGCATCCGGATATTATGTAAGGAACGTTTTCTCTTAAAATCAAACTCGTTATGGTTAAATTTCTATGGAATGCATCCCCTAACCCAAAAGGAAAGTCTATTATCTGAACTTCGTAGAGCGAGCTTGTCTATAAGTCTCAATTCTGATAAATAGATGGAGCCCTGTAGGCTTTGTGTTTTGCGCCAAACGAAATTTACCATACAATGCCAGTAATGACCACGAGAAAACCACTCCTTCAATATCTTTACATTCATATAATATAACTTTGCATCAAGCTAAGATATATAAGTCTTAACTAAGAAGGTAGTACTGAGTAGGATATACAACTTTATTGATCACTAGCTGTATCCAGTTTCAATATTCACTGTTCACTATTCACAAGTACTATTCATTTTACTATTCACCTGCCACTAGTAAGTTTACTTTTCTGAATTCTAGTTAATTTTCTTTACCGTCTTTATAAACTTTATATAATAAAGGAAATAGTAGATAAATTTATTGTTTATATTCATCTTTTGCATAATTGTAATAATTTTTCACAAATAAAATAAGTATTTTGCAGTTTACTTGAATATTACAAAACAATTGTGAATATTATAGAACTTCCACAACCATATGTTGAACAAGGATTAACTCTTCCAATAGAAATCTGCGAACTTATCTTTGATAAGTTAGCATCTTCTATTAAACCAACCAATACTATAGTACAAAAAGAACAATTAAGAAATAAATTTAAAAATCAAAGACAAATATATGTGATATATTTAACAGTAAATCATTTTGACAAAAAAGAAACAGAATTATCTTGGTATAATCTTTTAAAAGGAATAAAGTATAAAAGTCACACATCAATAGGATTTGAACCTTATACATATGAATTACTCATGTCTGAAACTCTAGAAATAAAAACATGAACTTAAAATAGAAATTTTACACCAAAGAAATATTGGTGATATGCCAATGATGGGTTACTAAAGCGGTTAAAGACTCAACTTCCCTAGGGGAGGTCTTGGGTTCGCACCCGTTCGGCGGCATTAATTATATATATATAAAATCTCCCTTGAGGATGTAATCGTGGTGCGCGTAAGCTGGCCCGGATGAACCTCATCCAAAAAAAAAAAAAAAAAAAATATTGGTGATGAACTTGTTTATATAAGAACAAAAATTCAACAAAATTATAACAGAATCCATAATATTATAAATAAAGATCAAGTATTAATAGGTAAAAAAGATAGAAAACATATGAATAAAATTGAAAAAAATAATCATAGATTATTTGAACAAATTAAGAATTTAATAAAAATTTATGGAAATATTAAACAATATATGGAGTCTAAACAAAATGAATTAAATACAACAATTTATAATGAAGATAGTGATAATTACGAATTAGAATAATTATGCAAAAACTAGTAGAAACATACACAGTATATATAGCTGCTTTACAAAATAGTCATACAAATAACGGAAAGAAAATAGTTTTTTGTATCTTATTAGAATATTTTAAACATGCAGTAAATATTATTGAACTCCCTGAAGAAACTATTATTCAAGGAATAACTTTACCCAGTGAAATAAGAGAACTCATATTTGATAAATTAGCGTCATCCATAAAATCCACAAATTCAAAATTATTATCACAATTAAAAGAAGACACAATATCAAAAAGACAAAAATATTGTATACATAGGTTTTCGAGTTATTTCGATCAACCTGACGAAGAACTCCCTTGGTATAAAAATATAGAAAATATGAAAATGAAATTAGCTATATCTTACGGATATGAACCATTTGATAGAAGTTTAACTTTAATCGAAACAATAAATATAAAAACTCAATAAATTAAAATAGAAATTAAAAAAAAAAGATATAAGTGATGAGATAGTAATATTGAAACAACAAATAAAAAATAATTATGATAGTATACATAGATTAACTGCTCCAAGATATTTAGGCCACAAGGCCCTACCCTAGAAGAAAGAGAACTTCTAAAAAAAATTAGGCAACAAAATAATGAATTATTTGAAAAAATTGGAATATTATTAAAACAATTTGAACAAATAATTAAATTAAATGAAGAAAATGACAGCTTATTTGAAGATTATCATAATTCAGAAGAATACTACTAAATGGACAAAAAAAATATATATATAAAAATAAACTAATAATACTTAGACAAAATCAAGATTACATAAAAAGTGAATTAGAACAAATTATGTCTGTAACAAACCAATTAAAATTATAATAATTACCAACAAGTGAAGATATACATAAACTAATCTTTTTCATTGAACAATAACAAAAGAGACATATAAATTATAAAGAAATATTTAATTTATTAAACTAAAGATGTGATAAAGTAAATATTAGATGTGATCAAATAATGGAAAAATTAGAATATTTAGAAAAAATAATTAAACAAATAGGATATTAAGCTATGGAAGGCATCCTTATATATAAACAAATTTTACAACAAGCAAAAGAATATCACCCAGAAACAGAAGGCTTATCAAAATATGATCCAAGACAACCCACTGATAAAATTCTCCTTAAACAAAATAATGTAATTATACTATTACATTTAAAACTCCTAAATAACATAGAACAATTACACAAAGATTTACTTTTATTACAAGATTCAATACCAAAGAAAACTACAGTAAATGATATATTATCTCAAATGGAAAATCTAAATATTAACAAGACAACAGGAATAGATAGACTCGAACAACCAAAACCCTTAGCTAAATTTTACGTGCAAAAATCATGAGTAAAATGATAAGAAAATTTTCTAATAGACAGCTAGTAGGACAGTCCTCTAAAACTTCAAAAAGCCTATAAGAAAATAAAATAACAGAAATTGTAGATATAAATGAAAAAATATAAATATTTAGGAATAATTCTTTAAATCTATTAAACCCTAAAACATTATATAATACAGCAAACTTCCCAAGAGATACCGTATTTATAAGATATAAAAACGAAAAAATTGTAAGTTGTTTAGAAGGACAAACCATCAGATTACCAATGGTGGACAAAGAATTAAAAATATTATTAAAACCAAAACATATTAAATAATACACACTGGAATATTTGTAGTTGGAATAAAAACCCTTACTCGAAAATATTTAGGCACTAAAGCCCTGGTAACAATATATGATTCTAGATGGAAAAACACAAATTCAATAATACAATTAATGGAAATAGATATGAACAATAATGTAGGATTAGTATTCTTCACCCCTGATATGTTAATTGATAAAGAAGCTTTCATAAATAATATACAAATAGGAATACAAACTAAATGATATGAAGGATTTACAGGAAACAATCTTATAATTTGTACAGGATTTTTAGGAGCCGGAATACAAAATTCAACCACTAATTATAAAATAAATATAAAAGATATAGTAGAAAGTATGGCTAGTAAAAGTGTAAAAGCCATAACACTCCCTAAAATAGACTTTTTTGAATATGCAGGATTACCATGGAACACTTCTCAAATAGTGCAAAACGATACACAAACGACAATAACTCCATCTGATCACTCAATGTATCAGACAGCTAAAGGAGAGACATT
Organism: Hakea prostrata; assembly: GCF_041222555.1. Taxonomy (NCBI): domain Eukaryota; kingdom Viridiplantae; phylum Streptophyta; class Magnoliopsida; order Proteales; family Proteaceae; genus Hakea; species Hakea prostrata. Next base: position 25,115,662 of record NC_142601.1, on the reverse strand, counting down.
AATAAAATTCACAAATTATACAACCCTAACCCAACCTAAGACAAGCACTGATACTGAATCAATTAGTGATTAAACAAAACAAAATGAATATCAAAAATACTTTAAAAGAAATGCACCAATCAATAGATAAATTAACAAATAATATAACAATAATTACCAAATTAGTAGAAGAACAATGTAAAAAAGATAAGTTAGAACAAGAAAACAAATTAAAGGTTATAGAAAAACAGAAAGAATTTGTTATAACACCCGATACAAATACTACCTATGAATCTGACATAGAATTCGAATCAGAAATATCAAATATTATTAATACGGAATATGTTATAGATCCAGAACGTGAGTTTATACAAGAAATTATAGATAATATAAATAATGAATATTTGGAACCACAAGAATCTAGAGCTAGTGTTTCAAATCCACCTCAAAATACTCACATACGAGATACAACAATGAATACTGAAAATGGATCATCAGGAATGAATATACCTAGACCATCTGCACAACATAGAGATATATTTTGGTTACCGAAAAATACCAACAATTTTAATCATAATACACAATGGAAATCTAGAGGACAAAGATACTCTACAGATGAACCGATAATACTCCAGAATCATGAACAATGAGCTATATTAAATATAACACATCATGATCCACAAAAATGGAATACTGTTATATCTATTTGGAAACAAAGAGTTACTAATGATATTTATAAAAATTTTAATGTAGAAAATTTTAACAACAGAAGAATTATTTACTAGATTAGAAACATATTTAGGTGACTCAGTTAAAGTTATATGGGAAAAATTTAAACAAGAATATCAACCCACATATAAATATTTAATAAATCAAGGAAATAATCCATTCAATTTTTTAAATTATGTAGGACAATTAGTCACTGGAAAAGACCCAAATTTAGAAAACACTACAGAACAGGCTGATGCCCTAAAAACATTAGAACAAATGTCTTTAACAGATTATCGATATATTAAACAATTTTGTAATGATTACATGTATTATGGAATAAAATCTAGATTATACTTTAATAAAGAAATAAGTGACAAACTATTTTTAAAATTACCCGGAATATTAGGACAACAAATACTCGAAGTTTTGAATAATTTTTTAAAAGACAAGGCTGAGCTTATAAATAAAGCAGATATGCACGGCCTCGGTATAAAAGTACAATTTATAATGGAAATACTCAAAGCTAAATGTGCATACCAATTAGCACAAAAACAATTTAAGGGTGACAATAGCTATTGCGATATAATGTATGTTCCACAACAATACAATAGAAATATAACCTTTATAGAAAACAAGCTAAACAAAATAGAAATTATCAGAATCCGAAATATAATACAAATTCCACTACAAGCCAAAATAGCTATACTAGTAAACCTCGAAAAACAAATTCAAATTACTCTATCCGAAAATCTACAGCTAGAAAACCATTTTTATCTCAAGAAAAACATGTTAGAAGATGTGATCTTAGAAGGACATATAACAACAATTAAAATGTTATATATGCGGCAATACAAGACACTTTAGTAATAATTGCCCAAATTTACAAAATACATATACTCAGAATGCTTATTTAGTACAAAATACAAATTAAGCGTTATTAGAAATTGACAAAGATGTTTCAGTTACAGAAAGCATTTATAGTATAATTACTATACATGATAGGGAAGATATAGAATAAGAAGATTTTGAACGGAAACCAATAGAAGAATTATTCCATACTATCAATTTAAACCATATTTATTAAATGACGAGTTGTTCTCATAATTGGATAAACAACAAAGGCAACCTACAAATAGGATGTCTTTACTGTGGCTTTTGGCCATCTTTACTAAATAGGTACCAATGTAACAAATGTTATAAAGAAGCCTGTAAATCTTGCCTTACTGGCAAAACCTCTCCATTTTTACGAACACCAGAATATTCAAATATAACTCTTATCTCACTTACCTCAACCCAAAACACACCTGTTATACAAACTACAATTGCACCTTTTGATTTTAGATTAACACAAATTGAATCAAATTCTCGCCAACATAATGCACAACTTCAAACTTGCATTTCAGCCCTCGAATCTGATATAGTCACTATTAAATCTGATATTCAAACTATGCATACAACCCTACATACCTTAACATCACAGGTCCAATATATTACTGAATTATTACAATTAAAACAACAGGCTCAATCACTGCCTAACGAGCTATATAACACTGAATATTCCACAAACTCTGACCCCATTCCATTTCCTACTTTACAATGTTCACCTCAACCAACTTTAAATATTCTTTTGGTCAAAGTCAAACTAACAATTCTTTCCACTAACAAAGAGATATTTCTTATCGCCCATGTTGACACAGGATGTACAAAAAACCTCATTTCTTCCCATTTTATCTCCGAACATGATACTCAACTCATATCTGACCCACAAACCACGATCAGTTATGGTATTGATAATATTCCACATATATATACTCATCAACTCAAACCTTCCACAATTTCGCAACCATTGTAAACAGTACTCTCTTTCCTATCTCCTTGACACCGTTTATATCAAAACCGACATGTCCCCTTCTATCGATAGGCTTTTAGGCTTAAATTTCATTTTAAATAACAATGCGGGTCTTCTTATCACCAAAGAGGCCCTTATTTTCTTTGATGGTTCTACCCTTACACCAACGGTTTCTACTAATGAATATCCAGCGTCACGTCGTCGCATCACCCAATCAGAGTCGGCAACTTCGCGTGGTGGCATCATTAAGATGACTTCCAAAACTCAAAAAACAAAACCTATTAACATTTCTTCAAACACATGCGCATGTACACGAAATCAATATGTACCTCCACTTCCACTTCAATTACAATATAATAAACATATTGCAAGAAACTTCGAAAAAGGAACAATGAATGACTTCTGCATAATAGAACCTGAACATTTTGAACATCTGATTACAAGAAAATCTTTATATTATAGTCTTGACTCAAACAATGAAATCCAACAGATAATTAGAAATTTAGAAAAACTAGAAATCATAGCAAATGATAATCCACTCAAACATTGGAATGTTACAAAACCAATTTGTAAATTAGAAATAATTAATTCTGAAATGCGAATAGATACAAGACAAGCGAAATATACACCTAAAGATAATGAAGAATTTCTATTACACATGAAAGAATTATTAGAATATAAATTAATACAAAAATCAAATTCTAGACATTCTAGTGCAGCCTTCATTGTAAATAATCATGCTGAACAAATTAGAGGAAAAACTAGAATGGTAATAAATTATAAAAGATTAAATGATAATACACATGAAGATTCTTACAAAATACCTGAAAGAGATTATTTGCTAAGCTATATGCAAGATTGTACAATATTTAGCAAATTTGATTGTAAATCAGGTTTCCACCAAATAAAAATGCATAAAGACTCGATAGAATAGACAGCCTTTTCTACAACCTTAGGACATTTCAAGTGGTTAGTAATGCCTTTTGGATTAAAAAATGCTCCATCTATCTTTCAAAGACGAATGGATGATATATTTTTAAAATACAAGCAATTTGCTATAGTCTATATAGATGATATTTTAGTCTATAGTAAAACACCTCAAGAACATATAAGTCATTTGAAAATAATATTTTTTGTAGAATTTATGAATAATGGTATAATTATTTATAAAAAGAAAATGGAAATTGGTAAACAATACATTAAATTCTTAGGAATGGAATTATGCAATGGTACTATTAAGTTACAGCCCCATATTGCCACAAAAATAAAAGACTTTCCTGATAAATTAACATCAATAACACAAATTCGATCATTTTTAGGCTTAGCTAATCAAGCTAGACCTTTTATACAAAACTTAGGAAAATATTTAGGACCTTTATACCATAAAATTTCACCGAATTGAGAACATAGATGGAATAATCAAGATATTCTTCTTGTACAAAAAATTAAAAATCTTTTCTTAAATATTCGCTCATTAAGATTACCTACATATAAGGATTATCGAATAATAGAAACTGACGGTTGTGAAGATGGCTGGGGAGCTATTTTAAAAATTAAACCATCAGAATAACACCCTAAATCAACTGAAGAAATCAGTAGGTACAACTCAAGAAAGTTTAGTATAAAAACATTGACCTCTGTTGAATACAAAATTGAGGCCTTATTAAAAGAACTTGATTGTATGGAAATATTCCTAACAAATCGACCATTTACAATTCGAACTGACTGTGAAGCCATAGTCAAAGCATATAATAATTTAAATGAAAGGAAAATACAACATAGGAGATGGGTTCTTTTAAGAAACCATTTTTATAATAGAGGATATAAAATTACAATAGAACATATAAAAGGTGTAGATAACAAAACTGCTGATTTACTATCCTGGATACACCAAATTTTACAGGACCCTGGTTAACTTCCTCTATTTTATGATTGATTACACAGAAAGATGATATGCTCCGATACCTCATACAAAGGAGTAATACAAGTCCAGAACAAAGCTCTTCAGCTTCTCCTCTGATAACCCCCTCACATTTATTGAATAATACATTCTCACCACGAACACGACGTTTACCTGCCAGCATAATGGGAACAGTCGGTAATTCAAATACCAGTGCAGCTCGCACATTCCCTTCTTTCTCACCACACAGAAATCCCTCTCCCTCGGAAACTATAAACTTCGGAAAACATATTTTGTTCAAAAATTCTCACATGAAGTTTGAAATAGTAATGGATATATGATCAGTGATGAAGAGCAAATATGTTTGGACAACATATGGTACAATGCAAGCAAGTGCATCTTTCAACATAAAGTTATCTCAGGATTAGCAAATGCCATACATGCTGTTGCTTTCCTATACGGACAACTGAGAACAAAGAAAGGCAAGGCGAAGTTCTACGTCGTCTACCAAGGACACAATACTGGCATTTTTCTTGATTGGGAAGATGTTGCAGAAGCTACAAAGGGTCATCCCAATCCTCTCTTCAAGGGATATGAGACCCTCGAACAAGCACAGATCTTTGCCAAGTCAATGATTGGCCCAACATATTACGTAGATCCAAAACTACGTAATGCTCCTCCTCAACAACCCTCTTTCTTCAACATGGCTCAGAGAAACACAACTTGTATACAATGCGAACCAATCAAGAACAAAAACAGGGAACTCTTGGATCAAGTAGCCAATTGTTCTATGAGGATAAGCAAGTTACAAATAGAAAATGCTACAAAAGAAAGACTAATTCAGCGTTTAGAAGCTTCGAACAAAAGCCTCTTAGCTGATTTACAACTTTACAAAGCACAAGATACTCCATCAGCAAACGATGCTCAACAAGTTGAACAAATATCACCAGGCTCTAGCTCACAATCACCAATGGAGGCCTTTAGAACAGAAATACCTGGAGAAATAGAAGCTCTCCTCCAACAAAAATTCACACAATACAGCGGAAGCTATCGTGGGCCCATAAACCCACAGGACGAACAAGAAAGAACATTGACCCCACAAGAAGACACTGAATATGAAATAGTACGACGAAGACACAACAAAGGAAAGTCTCCGTCAGCATCACAAAATCTACTAGAAATGTAGATTGAACAAAGGGGTGATTCCCTAACCATCCGTCTCACACCCAAACGACGTTAAACTTAGGGATGGTTTTTGTGGACCTTAACAAAACCACAAGGATTTTGGCCCAATCCATAAAGGACCACATGGTTCATAGGACAACCATGTAAAACTACATAATTGTCCTTAACCCTCGATCCAGGCTACAACAGGATCCATGCTAGTACCAAGTATGAAAAACATTGGGTAAACTAGGCCAGGCTAGTATAAAACCGGCTAACCCCGAACACGGGTTACAAAACATAGTGTTTATCTCACTTGAGCATGCTAAGGATAAAAGTATGCCAGGCAATAATCCTGTCTGTAAAATATGGGTTACCTACCTGAACCAAACCAATGTGGAAAACAGTAGTTTTATACTACATGGAATGCCACGGGTTGGTTCTTGAAGAAATACCAAATCTACGGTCCCCAGCAGATTACACAGCTGCATGCGTAGAGGGTGTTGCATGGAATCATTCCTTTAATCATTAAAGTGACACCTCAGTGGACAAAGTTGTAAATAGCAAAAAAAAGCTAAGGGTATTCTAGTACCCTGAAAAATGTACCTTAGTCCATTTACTTCTATCTTTGTTATAACTTGACAAGTGTAATAGTACATTGTATCTTAGTTTGTAATGGTGACATGTGTACTTAGGAATAGTACTCTCCCTTTGCCTATAAATAGAAGTATCTAGTGTGAGATGAAGAAAAAAAAGGATAGCAATAGATGAGTGTGAAGGTGTGAAGTTTCTTTCTCTTCTTGGCTCTCCAAGTGTAATGGTGCTCACTCTTGTAACAAGTTCTTACTTTGTAACATGCTCTTGAAGAAATAAAGACAAGCTTTCGTAATGATATGTTTTGATCTTTTCTCTACTTAGTATTTAGTTAACATTTCGGGGATCCCGAAAGGGAACCCTAAGTGGTTAAGATGTAGTTTATCTTGTGCCTCTGTTTGTATTATTTTTTCTATTAATTTCTTAGAGGAAGGATTTGAGGATGAAAGCCTACAGTCGTGCTTCTATCATCTCTCCTAGGCCCCTCTAAATTTTGACATCATGCATCATCTGCACTTTATATGTATATTCACTTCTTTCATTTCTTTCTTTAATTTCTTCGAGGAAGGATTTGGGATGAATAGCCTACAGTCGTGCTTCCTTCATGTCCTAGGCCCCTCGATAATTTTTCATGCATCTCATTAGACCACATAACCAGAAATGGTCGGCTCTGCCGCTATATTTGGTGACAGGTGGTATGCATTTCATCTGTAAATTCATACTCTTGTAAATATTTGGTATTCATTTTTTTAATCTTTCAAACAAAGTTTTAATTACTGTTACAAGGATGAATCTGGCATAAATTCCTCCTGTAAGACCAGTTTAATTTTAGAAAACTATTAAGATCTGATGTGCTAGTCCTAAATTCCAGCATAAGTCCCGCTTGCTGTGTGCGTCAAGGCAATTGGTTGTGGCTGGACATTAGCTCTGATAGAATTCTGAAAGCTAGGCATGTGATGGTGCACCGAAGGATTCAGAGTAACAACCATTTAAAATTGTTAAAAAAAGATTAAAGTTTTATGTGTTTTACTTACTGTCTTCACTTACCTAATAAGGATTTAGATCGTTAGGAATTGTGTGTCTTATAAGTCTGTTCTAGACCTCTTCTTCTTCTACGAGTCTCTTGAACTTCTTCAAGCCAGACTCATGTTAAGGACTGATAGGAACGAAACCTGGTTTCATACTTTCTAATAGGTCCCGCCAAGGGAAAACCTTTGGACAACAGAAATACACTAGATGGTGTAGTTGTAGTTTGTATAACAGGTGTGTTTTGGGTTGAGGTAGGTGAGATAAGAGTTATATTTGAATATTCTGGTGTTCATAAAAATGGAGAGGTTTTGCCAGTAAGGTAAGATTTACAGGCTTCTTTATAACATTTGTTACATTGATACCTTATTAGTAAAGATAGCCAAAAGCCACAGTAGAGACATCCTATTTGTAGGTTGCCTTTGTTGTTTATCCAATTATGAGAACAACTCGTCATTTAATAAATATGGTTTAAATTGATAGTATGGAATAATTCTTCTATTGGTTTTTGTTCAAAATCTTCTTGTTCTATATCTTCCCTATCATGTATAGTAATTATACTATAAATGCTTTCTGTATCTGAAACATCTTTGTCAATTTCTAATAACGCTTGATTTGTATTTTGTACTAAATAAGCATTCTGAGTATATGTATTTTGTAAATTTGGGCAATTATTACTAAAGTGTCTTGTATTGCCGCATGTATAACCTTTTAATTGTTGTTTATATGTCCTTCTAAGATCACATCTTCTAACATGTTTTTCTTGAGATAAAAATGGTTTTCTAGCTGTAGATTTTCGGATAGAGTAATTTGAATTTGTTTTTCGAGGTTTACTAGTATAGCTATTTTGGCTTGTAGTGGAATTTGTATTATATTTCGGATTCTGATAATTTCAATTTTGTTTAGCTTGTTTTCTATAAAGGGTATATTTCTATTGTATTGTTGTGGAACATACATTATATCGCAATAGCTATTGTCACCCTTAAATTGTTTTTGTGCTAATTGGTATGCACATTTAGTTTTGAGTGTTTCCATTATAAATTGTATTTTTATACTGAGGCCGTGCATATCTGCTTTATTTATAAGCTCAGCCTTGTCTTTTAAAAAATTATTCAAAACTTCGAGTATTTGTTGTCCTAATATTCCGGGTAATTTTAAAAATAGTTTGTCACTTACTTCTTTATTAAAGTATAATCTAGATTTTATTCCATAATACATGTAATCATTACAAAATTGTTTAATATATCGATAATCTGTTAAAGACATTTGTTCTAATGTTTTTAGGGCATCAGCCTGTTCTGTAGTGTTTTCTAAATTTGGGTCTTTTCCAGTGACTAATTGTCCTACATAATTTAAAAAATTGAATGGATTATTTCCTTAGATTTATTAAATATTGATATGTGGGTTGATATTCTTGTTTAAATTTTTCCCATATAACTTTAACTGAGTCACCTAAATATGTTTCTAATCTAGTAAATAATTCTTCTGTTGTTAAAATTTTCTACATTAAAATTTTTATAAATATCATTAGTAACTCTTTGTTTCCAAATAGATATAACAGTATTCCATTTTTGTGGATCATGATGTGTTATATTTAATATAGCTCATTGTTCATGATTCTGGAGTATTATCGGTTCATCTGTAGAGTATCTTTGTCCTCTAGATTTCCATTGTGTATTATGATTAAAATTGTTGGTATTTTCCGGTAACCAAAATATATCTCTATGTTGTGCAGATGGTCTAGGTATATTCATTCATGATGATCCATTTTTAGTATTCATTGTTGTATCTCGTATGTGAGTATTTTGAGGTGGATTTGAAGCACTAGCTCTAGATTCTTGTGGTTCCAAATATTCATTATTTATATTATCTATAATTTCTTGTATATACTCACATTCTGGATCTATAACATATTCCGTATTAATAATATTTGATATTTCTGATTCAAATTCTATGTCAGATTCATAGGTAGTATTTGTATCGGGTGTTATAACAAGTTTTTTCTGTTTTTCTGTTTTTCTGTAACCTTTAATTTGTTTTCTTGTTCTAACTTATCTTTTTTTACATTGTTCTTCTACTAATTTGGTAATTATTGTTATATTATTTGTTAATTTATCTATTGATTGGTGCATTTCTTTTAAAGTATTTTTGATATTCATTTTGTTTTGTTTAATCACTAATTGATTCAAGATCAGTGTCTGTCTTAGGTTGGGTTAGGGTTGTATAATTTGTGAATTTTATTAATGTCTCTCCTTTAGCTGTTTGATACATTGAGTGATCAGATGGAGTTATTGTCGTTTGTGTATCGTTTTGCACTATTTGAGAAGTGTTCCATGGTAATCCTGCATATTCAAAAAAATCTATTTTAGGGGGTGTTATGGCTTTTACACCTTTACTAGCCATACTTTCTACTATATCTTTTATATTTATTTTATAATTAGTGGTTGAATTTTGTATTCCGGCTCCTAAAAATTCTGTACAAATTATAAGATTGTTTCTTGTAAATCCTTCATATCCTTTAGTTTGTTTCCTATCTGTATATTATTTATGAAAGCTTCTTTATCAATTAACATATCAGGGGTGAAGAATACTAATCCTGCATTATTGTTCATATCTATTTCCATTAATTGTATTATTGAATTTGTGTTTTTCCATCTAGAATCATCTATTGTTACCAGGGCTTTAGTGCCTAAATGTTTTCGAGTAAGGGATTTTATTCCAACTACAAATATTCCAGTATGTATTAATTTAATATGTTTTGATTTTAATAATATTTTTAATTCTTTGTCCACCATTGGTAATCTGATGGTTTGTCCTTTTAAACAACTTACAATTTCTTCGTTTTTATGTCTTATAAATACGGTATCTCTTGGGAAGTTTGCTGTATTATATAAGGTTTTAGGGTTTAATAGATTTAAAGAATTATTTCTAAATATTTATATATTTTCATTTATATCTACAATTTCTGTTATTTTATTTTCTTGTGGACTTTCTGAAGTTTTAGACGACTGTCCTACTAGTTGTCTATTAGAAAATTTTCTTATCATTTTACTCATGATTTTTGCACGTAAAATTTAGCTAATGGTGTTGGTTATTTGAGTCTATCTATTCCTGTTGTCTTGTTAATATTTAGATTTTTCATTTGAGATAATATATCATTTACTGTAGTTTTCTTTGGTATTGAATCTTGTAATAAAAGTAAATCTTTGTGTAATTGTTCTATGTTATTTAGGAGTTTTAAATGTAATAGTATAATTACATTATTTTGTTTAAGGAGAATTTTATCAGTGGGTTGTCCTGGATCATATTTTGATAAGCTTTCTGTTTCTGGGTGATATTCTTTAGCTTGTTGTAAAATTTGTTGATATATAATGTTGTCTTCCATAGCTTAATATCCTATTTGTTTAATTATTTTTTCTAAATATTCTAATTTTTTCATTATTTGATAACATCTTTGGTTTAATAAATTAAATATTTCTTTATAATTCATATGTCTATTTTGCTCATGTTCTAAGAAAAAGATTAGTTTATGTATATCTTCACTTGTTGGTAATTGTTGTAATTTTAATTGGTTTGTTACAAATATAATTTGTTCTAATTCACTTTTTATGTAATCTTGATTTTGTCTAAGTATTATTAGTTCATTTTTATAATTTTTATTTTTTTGTCCATTTAGTAGTATTCTTCTGAATTATGATAATCTTCAAATAAGCTGTCATTTTCTTCATTTAATTTAATTATTTGTTCAAATTGTTTTAATAATATTCTAATTTTTTTAAATAATTTATTATTTTGTTGTCTAAATTCTTTTAGAAATTCTCTTTCTTCTAGGGTAGGGCCTTGTGGGCCTAAATACTTGGAGCAGTTAATCTATGTATACTATCATAATTATTTCTAATTTGTTGTTTCAATATTACTATCTCATCACTTATATCTTTTTGTTTTTGAATTTCTATTTTAATTTATTGAGTTTTTATATTTATTGTTTCGATTAAAGTTAAACTTCTATCAAATGGTTCATATCCGTAAGATATAGCTAATTTCATTTTCATATTTTCTATATTTTTATACCAAGGGAGTTCTTCGTCAGGTTGATCGAAATAACTCGAAAACCTATGTATACAATATTTTTGTCTTTTTGATCTTGTGTTTTCTTTTAATTGTGATAATAATTTTGAATTTGTGGATTTTATGGATGACGCTAATTTATCAAATATGAGTTCTCTTATTTCACTGGGTAAAGTTATTCCTTGAATAATAGTTTCTTCAGGGAGTTCAATAATATTTACTGCATGTTTAAAATATTCTAATAAGATACAAAAAGCTATTTTCTTTCCGTTATTTGTATGACTATTTTGTAAAGCAGCTATATATACTGTGTATGTTTCTACTAGTTTTTGCATAATTATTCTAATTCGTAATTATCACTATCTTCATTATAAATTGTTGTATTTAATTCATTTTGTTTAGGCTCCATATATTGTTTAATATTTCCATAAATTTTTATTAAATTCTTAATTTGTTCAAATAATCTATGATTATTTTTTTCAATTTTATTCATATGTTTTCTATCTTTTTTACCTATTAATACTTGATCTTTATTTATAATATTATGGATTCTGTTATAATTTTGTTGAATTTTTGTTCTTATATAAACAAGTTCATCACCAATATTTCTTTGGTGTAAAATTTCTATTTTAAGTTCATGTTTTTTTATTTCTAGAGTTTCAGACATGAGTAATTCATATGTATAAGGTTCAAATCCTATTGATGTGTGACTTTTATACTTTATTCCTTTTAAAAGATTATACCAAGGTGATATGGAGAGTTTATGATCTGACCGGGTTCATACCTGGTCCGACCCTCGACCCCGGTCGAGACGGAGAAAACAGATTCGCTCCCGAGCGAGCCGGAGCCGGAAGATGGCTTGCTGAAGAAGAAAGATTATTTTGCTGCAAGCGTGCCCTAATCTTACTTATGGATTAGGGTAATCACCCTGATGACAGCAGACTCAAACTGACGGCTGCGGATAATCATCATCAAAGGGATAACTATCGCATAACCTAACGGTTATCTCAGGAGTCCTCTACTAGTCCAAACTAGTAGAAGTCTATCGCTCAACGGATCTTATTGATGAGATCCAACAACTACTCGAAGAAGGCTCGAGTGCATCCAACGAAGGAGATTCGAAGGTACACTCTATATAAACCTCACTACCATACAAGGTGAGGGACGGATCAATCGATCAAAAAGAATACTATCTGAGACTCGAGTTCGGATACATACCGATAGATCCAAACTATCAGCGTCCGCTATCTAGATCACCTTTCCCGTTTCTTCATTCATTAGCTCGTGCTTCTAGCAGAGCCGTTTGTGATTAAGTTCATCAACTGACTTAGCCTTCGGAGGTGGACTCCCGACCCCAGCGGTCGGGCCACATCTGACATTTTGTTTTGTAGGACATCACGTGGAGATCTAAGGGCTGAGCAGATTTTGGACGCATCATTTGGCGCCGTCTGTGGGAAAGACTTGAAAAAGCCATGGTGACTAGATCAGCAGCCGCAACAGCCGCTGCACAACGCAATTCCAGTGTTTAGATACCTGGGGTGAATAATCTAGATATTCCCCAGGAAAGCCAAAATCCTATCGAGGTGGATGATGGCCGGGGAGGACGTAATCTTCCTCCCCGATACAATCCAAGATCAATTGGATCAGGTAAAGATTCAACTCTTGGAGGTGAGCCAAGCACTCCGTGTGCTCACCAGATGAGTGGTTTTACCACAAGAACCTGATCAGCACGATTCAGGGAGACGTGCATTGCCACGTGATCAAATACCACGTGACCAAAGAATGGTTGAAGACCGGAATGTTGATCAGAATTTCCGTGAAGGAGACCGAGGACTTCGGAGGATTGATGATCAACCAAGGCGAGGCGATCGGTTCGACAGACCGCAAGAGAGTACAACCGATTCAAATACAAGGTTGGATCTTGGGTAAGAACTCACTCACCCACCGTCGAAGAACCGTTCGTGATGATCGAGCGATTCGTGACGAGAGAAACGTTCGTGAAGGACGGACTGTTCGTGATGATCGAGTAGCACGTGTTGATCGTGTTAATCGAGGTCGTGATCGTATTGCTGAAGATCACCCGACCTAGATTGGTCAAGAATTGGCCAACATCAATGAGAAGTTAGGGCAATTGGCTAAGGGAAGAATAATCGAGGATATTTACTCAGTCATTCGGAAGACTCCTTTTGCTGAGCCGATTGCGGGATATCGGTTTCCCCATAACTTTCGTTTGCCTACCTTCTCAATGTTCGATGGCTCCGGAGATCCAACAGCTCACATCGGCTATTACCAACGAGACCATGGCGTTTCGGGTAATTCGATGAAATTTTATGCGTGGTTTTCGGTTCATCTTTAACGGAGCGGCACAAAAGTGGTTTTCTAACCTCCCCTCGGGAAGGATCGTAAACTTTGACGAATTGGCGCGCCAATTCATAGGGCGATTCCCGGAGTGGGATACAGGTCAAGAAAACGGAAGAAACCTTGTTTCTTGTCAAACAAGGAAAGAACGAATCGATCGGAGAATTTCTGAAAAGATTCAACAAAGTGACGATGGAGATAGAAAACTTGGATGAACAGGTAGCCAGAACCTCTCTATTCACAGGACTCACAAATCGGAAACTCCTGGAGTTATTACTACAGGATATACCCACGACTTATGCTGAGTTGGTACAGAGATGCGAGAAGTAGGCTGAAGTCATGGAGATTCTAGATGCGCGCCAGGGAGATAATAAAGTCTCCAATAAGGAACAAAAGGCTCCTGAGCAGAAGAAGAAGATCCCAGCCTTGGCGCCAAAGATCCCCCGGTAGAAGTGAGTACACTCCATTGAATGCTCCTCGGGCCGATATTTTGAATATCCTCAAAAGAAAAAATATTTTGAAGTGGCCGCCTAAAATTCTTTTGAAACCCGGAGAGCAGCAGGATCGGGAAAAGTATTGCCGATTCCACAAGGACTATGGTCATTACACTAATGACTGTCGTCATCTGAAAACAGATGTTGAGAGATTGATATCTCAGGGACATCTGTCCAGTTTTGTTAGCAGGAGAAGGGAGGAGCCACGTGGGCCACGTGCGGCTGCCCCTAAAAGAAATCGTTCGGTTAGTTCAGAACGATCAAGGGAGGCCCCGAAGTCCAAAAAAGGTAAGGAGGTGATTGAAGCTGCTACTCGGTCACCGATCCTTACCATCTTCGGGGGTCCAGAGCCCGAATCATTCCGGAGTTTAAAAACCAAATCCAAATTTGTTGGAGCCGGAGAGGCGCAGAAGCGGAAGAAGCTGAATGGTGAATATTCTATCACCTTTAGCGAAGAAAACGAAAGAGACGTTTGTTTACCTCATGATGATGCTATAGTCATCAAGGTAGAGATTGCACGGCGGGAAGTGCATAGAGTTTTGATTGATACAGGGTCTGCAGCTAACCTAATTTCTTACGAAGTGTATCAAAAATTGAAGGTGGATCGGGACTTGATGAAACCTTCATCTACACACCTATATGGCTTTGCGGGGTCGTCTGCATGAGCGGAAGGATCGGTTCGATTGGATCTTTCCATTGGAAGTTTTCCTAAAGAAACAACTGTCCGAATCAATTTTTTGGTGGTTTGAGAACTACCAGCCTATAATATGATTCTCGGGCGACCATCTTTATCCAAGATAGGTGCTATTGTTTCGACAAAGCACCCGAAGATAAAATTCCCGATCGATATGGGAATCGGTCAAGTTTCCTCCGACCGGAAGATCTCTCGGCAGTGTTATGTTGCCTATTTAAAAGACAAGGAGGGTCCAAGGAAGGTTACTGCCCTCCCCATAGAAGTTCGAGATGATCGAGAAGAGACAGAGATGCAAAGGCCCGAACCAGTGGAGAAACTGGAGCAAATCCAGCTGTGTACCGAGGATGAGAAAAAGATTACTTATGTCGGGTCCGAACAGCTGGAAGAGTTTAAAGATGAGTTGAAGTTATTTCTTCAACGGAATAAGGATGTATTCGCATGGTCCGCCGAGGACATGCCGGGGATTGATCGGGCCATTGCAGAGCACAAACTCGGATAGACCCTAAGGCGAAACTAGTGATACAGAAAAGAAGAAATTTCTCTATTTAAAAGTATGAAGCCGTTCGGAACGAAGTTGAAAAACTTAAGAATTCTGGTTTCATAGAACCAATCGAGTGCCTAACTTGGTTGGCCAACGTGGTAATGGTGATAAAGGAAAATGGGAAGTGGAGGATGTGTAAAGACTACACGGATCTAAACAAAGCTTGCCCAAAAGATTGCTACCCGTTGCCTCGGATTGACCTCTTGATAGATGCTATCGCAGGATATGAAACTTTAAGTTTCATGGATGCCTACTCGAGGTATAATCGGATCCTTATGAATAAGGAGGATGAGAAGTATACGGCTTTCATGACTGATCGCGAAAGCTATTATTACAAGGTCATGCCTTTTGGCCTGAAGAATGCAGGAGCAACATATCAGAGGGCCGTCAACAAGATTTTCAAAGAGCTGATAGGAAAGAATGTTGAAGCATATGTTGACGACATGCTTGTGAAAAGCTTTACAAAAGCAAATCACATTGCAGATTTGATCGAGGTTTTCTCGATCGAGGAAACATCAAATGAAGTTGAACCCGAAAAATGTGCCTTTGGAGTCTCCTCGGGCAAATTCTTGGGTTTCATGGTATCACGAGAGGGGAATTGAGGCAAATCCTGCCAAAATACAAGCTCGATTGATATGGAGGCTCCCAAAACCGTTCGGGATGTACAATGTTTGACAGGGAGAGTTGCTGCCTTAAATCGATTTATCTCCAAGTCCGGAGAAAAATGTTTGCCTTTCTTCAAGGCACTTAAAGACTTGAAGGGCAGTAAGGAAGCAAAGTGGACTGAAGAGTGCCGAAAGCTTTCGAGGAATTAAAAGAAGCACTTGGACAACCACCGATCCTGTCCGGACAGAGAAGGGGGAAATATTATAGCTATATCTAGCGACATCCCTTTCGGCGGTCGGTGCAGTACTTGTTCGGAAGAAAGATAAGAAACAAGTGGCCGATTTACTATGTAAGCCACGTGTTGCTAGATGCGGAGACGAGATATTCGCAGATCGAGAAGCGTGCTCGGCTCTCATGATGGCCGCCGGGAAGCTAAGGCCATATTTTCGAGGCTCATCCAATTGAGGTATTTACAACTTTTCCTCTTAGTAAAGTTCTTAACAAACCCGATTTGTCCGGAAGGATGGTATCCTGGTCGGTTGAGCTAAGTGAGTTCCAAGTGAGTTTTAAGCCCGTAACTCGCAATCAAGGCTCGGGCATTAGCCGACTTTGTAGTAGAAACTACTGCACAGTGGAACCCACCATTGAGGATCCCATTATACCAACCACTTGGGAGGTATATGTGGATGGTTCGAGTAATAAAGATGGAGCAGCGCTGGAATTTTATTAAAAAGTCCAGCAGGATTTATTATTCGATATGCTTTAAGATTCGCATTTGATGCAAGTAATAACGAAGCGGAATATGAGGCCACGATAGCAGGACTTCGGTTGTCAAAGGCATTAGCTATTGCAGATGTTACTATTTATAGTGACTCTCAGCTTATAGTCAACCAAGTCCAGGGGGAGTATGGCATTAAAGAACCACGCTTGCAAAAATATCGGGAGATAGTGCAGGCATTTCAGAACCAATTTCGGAATTTGAAGATATCTCATATTTCGAGGAATGAAAATTCAGTGGCAGATGAGCTATCCCGACTAGCCAATGCCAAGGAAAAGAATCTAGACCCTTCGGTCTACATCGAAGAGGTAACTTTTCCAAGTTATCATGAGAAAGAAATTTCTTATATTGAAGCAGCGAACGTTCTTTGGATGGATCCAATAATTGAATATCTAAGAGATGACAAGTTACCCGAGGATCCAGTAGAGGCAAGGTTGATCAAGACCCGATCAGCTAGATTTGTCATTAAGAATGGGAGACTATACAAAAGATCTTATGCTGGACCCCTTATGAGATGTATAGGCCCCGAAGGAGCAAAATCAGCTTTGGCTGAGGTTCATGAAGGAATTTGTGGCACTCACATGGGTGGCAGAGCCCTGGCCCACAAAATTCTAAGGCTTGGGTTATATTGGCCTAAGATCCAAGAGGCTGCTATGGACTACGTTCGTCGATGTAGTAACTGTCAAATTCATGCTACAGTATCGAAGCGCCCGGCGGAAATTATGACTTCAATTCTAAATCCTATTCCCTTTGCAATGTGGGGAATTGATATCATGGGCAAATTCACCAAGGCATCGGGCGGACGGGAATATCTGATAGTAGCAATTGATTACTTCACAAAATGGGTAGAAGCTGCAGCTGGCGACAATTATCGAGAAAAAAGTGGAGAAATTTGTGCTTGAATCAATCATATATCGCTTTGGGATTCAAAGATAATTGTCACTGACCATGGTACTCAGTTCGACTGTCCACAATTCGAGCAATTCTGTGGAACATATATGATCGAGCATCGTATGTCCTCAGTAGCATACCCCCAAAGCAATGGCCAGGTAGAGGTTACTAACCGAACGCTACTGGAAGGAATAAAGAGAAGACTCGAAGCTGACAAAGCTTCTTGGGTCGAAGAACTACATAATGTACTGTGGGCTTATAGAACTACGGTTCGAACACCTACAGGAGAAACTCCATTCAGGTTGGCATACGGATCCGAAGCATTGGCACCTATGGAGATAATGGCGGGGACGTTACGGGATCGTGAGTTCGAGGAAAAAGCAAATGAACAAGGACTGCTTGATTTGTTGGACGAAGTTCGGGCAAAGGCAATAGCACGAACTCAACATTATCAAAGAAGGATAGCGTCTCATTATAATACTCAAGTGAAGAATCGTCGGTACTTAGCCGGAGATTTGGTGTTGAGAAACACCCTAGCTTCCGACCCGCGTCACCAAAGAAAGTTGGACCCTTCCTGGGAAGGACCTTATATGATTGTGAAACCGGTCGGTTCCGGAGCTTACAGGCTGAAGAACATTGATTCCCAGAAAGAGTTGGATCGTTCGTGGAATGCTAGGCATCTCAAAAAGTTTTATCCTTGAGGATGATTTCGATTTTGTTCGTGATGAAATCATTTTCAACTCAATCAATGCAACTTTTGGTTTTCAACAAACTATCTTTTGATTGGGGGGCATCATACACCACATTCAAGAACAAGATCCAACTATAAGGCATCGGATGAAAATTCGTGTGGGTCCTTCAACACTTCAACGCTTATGGAAAATTTTTCGAACTTTCTTAAGTCGGGGCATCGGATGAAAATCCGAGTGAGTTCCTTTTGCAAGGCATCGGTTTGATATCCGAGTGAGTTCCTTCGAGACTTATTGAATTTTTGAATTATCCTTAAGTATAAGGCATCGGTTTAAAACCCGAGTGAGTTCCTTCTCAGACTTATTGTATTTCTCCCGGAAATCCTTAAGAGGCGGTAAAACCCGGTGAGTTCCTCTCGGACTTATTGTTTTCTCCGGAAATCCTTAAGTAAAGGCATTGTTTCGGACAACTAAGACCTAATGCAACGGCGATTCAAGTGGCTAGCAAAGTTCAAAGATAAAGTAATTTCTTATTTCTTGGGAAGATCCAAAGAGGCCAAGTATCAAAATAATTACAAGAGCTGGATACAATCTTTGATCAAAGAAGAAAGTCATTACAGGTGACTGTTAACAAGTTATACAAGATCGACGCAACTTTGCTAGAACAAACATATGAGTCAACCATTGGTGGGGAGTCAAGGAAAAGAAGAGAAGAAATGAGGATTACAAAAATATTTTGATATTCGGAAAATCCTCCGCAATTTCATACTCTTTGTTCAGCTTGTCCGAGAGAAGAATGGTCCTCGACCAAACTCGCATTCGGCACAAGCTCGTCATAATTGACTTCTTCCAGCGGAGAATAAACAGGAGAATCTTCCAGATATTGCATAATATCCGGATCGGAAGGTGGAGGATCAATCTTATCCTTGGTCCGGTCGGGAGGAGGAATACCCGTGTCGGTAAATACTTCGGGATGGCAAACAAGATCGTAGGGAGTCGTATCAAAATGAGGATCTTTCCTTAATAATTCCCATACTTCGTTTTCACCATCCCGATACGCCCGCAAGTTATAAGCATTCAGCATATCAACAAAAGGTTTCTTGTGTAAATACTTGAAGACGCAGCTCTGCGAACATCGGTTGGAAGGGATTCGGGCAAAGGAACGACAGCTTGCCTTTCGGGTAATGTTTCGGATCCTTTAGCTCCCGACTTTCCAACTGTCCGCTCCAGCCGCCGGATCTTCTCCCTGGCATCATCCAAATCCGACCGAAGATGACCAATCATCGAATTCTTTTCTCCTGCCACCTCCCAAGCTAGATTCCGAAGGCGAGCAATCTCAACATCTTTAGCTTCGGAGATTTCCCGAAGCCTAGAAACTTCATTGCTCAACCTATCGAGTCTAGTAACTTGCTTCCACTTGGTTGTGGAAGTTACCAGCAAGACTCCCTGCAAACAACTTTCGAGTTAGCGAGGAGGAGAAAAGTAATTTTTCAAAATCGGAGGATAATGAAGAAAGACTTACATCACCAAGTGACTTCGTAAAGACTTCATCCGGAAGTTTGGAAAGAACTGCGCTCTCAGAAGTCATTCGAGCGGCAGTACACCATTCCAATGCTCTGTCAAACTCGTTTGACACTAATTTAGGCGAAGGATGAGAAGGATGAACTACATCAAGCAAAGGCTGAGCTTCATCACTTGTCACCCGACGGCGCTTCCTGGTGGTAAAATCCTCCAACTCAGAAGGAGAGGAGGAGGATGCCAAACAAGCACTAGAGTTAGAAATAGGAGCAGCACCTGCTGGGACCACACCTTCATCAGACGCCAACATAGTTGCCTCGGATGCCCGAAGAGTCTTCTTCGGGGGTGCACCAACAGGCTCACCAGCAGGATTGCCGGCAGCACCATCGGCAACGGAGTGATCAAGATCTTCCTGGGAAAGACGAGCGGTCACTTCGGGCAAAGGAGGCGCAGGGACGACATCAACAGAAGCTGCAGGAATCTGACTTGAAGATTCATCGCCAGCAGTCGCCTTACGCTTGGAGGATTCACTAGCTGAAACCACCGCACTGGCCCCAACCACCACCGACGGAACGCTATTCTTACGAGATTTTGCTCTGATAAAGTTCGGGTTGATCTTGGGAGCCACTATGCAAAACAACAAAAAACAGCCGTACCAGTACAGAAATAAATGATAGCAACAATGGGGAAACCCTAGTTTTCCAAAAGCTTCGATGCACCAACAAACTAAACCCCAAGTATAACTACTGTGCAGTTTACTTCGGGGGGAAGAGGAGAAAGAGATGAGAAATCAAAAAACTCACTTGTTCAGAAATGGATAGAGCTGTCGTTGGAGTACGAGGAATACGGAGGCAGGCCGAAGGACGAAAGGTTGCTTTGGCACTTTAGCAAATCTATCTTGCGAAGTCGGGATAGATGGAGAGTACCCACGAAGGCTTTAAATAGCCTCAGGTATAAGACGACGGTTGAAGGCTAAGGACAACCGACGACCCAGATTGAAAAGACGCTTTGAAATCCGCAAAAAGCAAGATCAACGGTCGAAGGGATGCCACATGGAAACATGTGGAAGCGAGCACCTGATGCAGAGAAACCTCCAATCGTCGCACTGCCATTAAAATAATGGATGTATTTCCGATTCATTGGAAACAGTGAATGGTACACAAAAGCAGGAAAACGTTTGAACTTCGCAGAAGGGAAACGTGCGGACTTTGCAATAAATGAAGTAGTGGGGAAGCTTAACGCATCTTCCCGAAACGCATCTTCACAATATTTCTATAAGATCATTATTCGGCGAGGAATGAAAAGTTAAGTGATAAGTTTTATCGTTAATACTTTGATATTCAAGGCAATACTTCGGCAGGAGACGGGGAAATTTTGAGGCCAACATGAATAAAGAAATGTCTATTCATTATATTGAGGGTACATCTTTACAAAAGAACAACTCCCTAAGCCTTTTCTTCATTATTGCCCGAGGGACCCTGGTCGGGATGACTTTTCTCAGGACCATGAGAAGAGCCTTCCTCAAGAGTGGCATCGGCTGAATCCTCTACAAGCAACAACTTGAGACTCGGCTTGTGATTTCTCCTCTGGAAGTGCCGGCTCGTCATCTAGATATGCCTCATATTGAGGGTCAGCTGGAAAAGGATCATCTACTCCCTGAGCCCAGTCTGGAAGATCCATACCAACTTTCCCGAAGACCTCGGGTGGCATACCTCACGAAAAGGAGCAAGTGTCGAAGTCCGGGATCGTTCTAAGGATCTGCTCCCAAACGTCGTTCGCCCCATGCGATAAGCCCGAATGTTGTAGAAACCTAGCAATTCGGAGAAAGGTACGCTGTTCGGGTATTTCCGAATGCACTCCTTCCGAAGGTCCGGCTTTATATGCTCGGGCTTGCTAGGGATTGCCAACTTCGGATGTTCTTCGAGCTCCCTACTTTTGATTTCAAGGCTGTCACCAAACAACGTGGCAGCTGCCTTTTGCTTCCCGGCCTCGCGCTCGGCAGCGAGAGACACGAATTCTCGAAGCTTCAAGAGTTTCCTTGAGGGAGATCACTTCTTCCTCATGCTTTTTTTGCAGCTCCATGGTAGCTGCAGTCAGCTGGTCTATTTCGGAATTGGCCTTGGCCAATTTCTCTTCACAAGTTTGCAAGCAAGGGAGCTCGGTGCGACCAACCCGGCTCAATGCTTCCATGTGTTGATAAAAGCTCAACACAAGCATTCCCGGGAAGACGGAAGATATCAAAAGAAGTCATAAGAAATTATGAAAACATAAGTAAGCAAGAAGACCGGTACCTTGTAGATTGACTAACAAGGGAGGTGTCATCCAGGGCTTCAAACTCCGGCGATCGAAGGAGCAAGACTAAGGGAGCTCCACTCTGCAGCTTTCTCGAGATCCCGAGTGACCCCGTCGGTCATCTTCGGGGTCCACTGGGGGATGAAGACTTCCTCACCATCCGTCGAAGCTTTAGATTTTTTGTTGGAGGGAGCATCAATTGTGTCATGCCTCCTCTTGGTTCGGACGGAGGAGGAGACGTTAGCCCTCTCCACCATTGGTTTCTTCCCTTTACCCGAAGCATCGCTACGGGCCCGATATTTCCGATACCCCCGTAAGAGGGGTCGGGAGAGGGAAGAGAAGCCTCTTGATCTGCAGTCAAGACCCCGGGCGATCGTTGCTCGGCTGTCACAACGGCCCTAGCGGCCTTCACCCGCAGGCTTTCAGGGTTTGTTCTGGGAGGCATTGCAAAGAAGAAGGACAAGAATCAGAATTCAAGACATATCACTTCAGTCAAATCAAGGGATGATGGTTAGAAGCTCACAATGAGCCAAGCCCCAGTACTGAAGGATGGAGTTATACTCCATTTCATATCCATGTATCTCTTGATACCACGGAATGGATTTGATCTTCCTGATGGCCGCCTCGTCTTCTTTGGATAAGGGAAGGCCCCGGTTACTTTCGGACGAAGAAGTAAACCTCCTCCAGGTGGTCGGGAAGTTAAGATCTGATGGAGGCGCTCGACAGAAAAAAAGTATCGTTCGCGCCATCTTTTGTGATTAGAAGGGCAAGTTCCTTTGACAAGGATGCTGCCCCTCCAATCAAGTTCAGCCTTATTGCGTTTGGAAAGAAAGACCCATCCGGGAGGATGGGAGATAGAAAGAACATGAAAATGTACAAAAAGAGAAAGAGATGGCGTGATGCCAAGCTCAAAACACAAACCCAAGAAGCCGACGATGAGACGCCAGCTATTGGGGAGGAGCATTCCGGGACAAATGTTCCAGTGATTCAAAACTCATGGAGAATAAAGGATTAAAAAAGGGAAAGCGAACCCCGCTTTCCAAGTGCATCTATGTACGAGAGAAATTCACCCGAAAGGGATGAATCAACCTTCTCATCGGGGTGGGGAGCCCTAACTCGATATGAGGAAGGAAGGTCAAAATCTTGGACAGCTGAAAGAAGGGTTTCTCCATTATAAATGGAAGTAACAGAGCCAGGCCCACCATTGAACCCGGAGGTTTGAGGCTGCCTAGAAGACTCGACGATCTTGGAAGACCCAGACTCGACAAGGACAGGGGAAGTTTTGGTTTTTCTTTCAAAACCTTTTTGAGAAACTTCAGCGAACTCCTGCCAGAGGACGGTTAGGGTTTTGTTATCACTATCCGACTGTTCGGGAGCAGGAGAAGCAAAAGCATCACTGCTATCACCAACATGGGGTATTAAAGAAGCCCTATCGTCCGCCATTACTCGTTTCAGTAAACTACAAAAAGAAAAGACCAGTAAACTTATTGATTCAGTGAGACGGAAGCTTGAGAGCAGGAAGGCGCGAAGCAGACAACAAAGGTTCAAATTTCAGACAGGAAGAATGAAACCTACGAGGACAACGAACCGCTTTTAAAACTCCCGCACGAGTGTTCGGGAATCTGAACGATCGAGATTGATTCAAAATCAACGATCAAGATTCAGAGACGTTTTGAAAGTTTGAACTCACGAATCCGAAATAGGCGTTCGGAAACCGTCGCTTGGATGACGTGAGCCACGACAGATCAACTGCAACGAAGACATGATCATCAATCCTCCGAAGTCCTCGGTCTCCTTCACGGAAATTCTGATCAACATTCCGGTCTTCAGCCATTCTTTGGTCACGTGGTATTTGATCACATGGCAATGCACGTCTCCCTGAATCATGTTGATCAGGTTCTTGTGGTAAAACCACTCGTCTGGTGAGCACGCGGAGTGCTTGGCTCACCTCCAAGAGTTGAATCTTTACCTGATCCAATTGATCTTGGATTGTATCAGGAGGAAGATTACGTCCTCCCTGGCCATTATCCACCTCGATAGGATTTTGGCTTTCCTGGGGAATATCTGGATTATTCACCCCAGGTATCTGAACACCGGAATTGCGTTGTGCAGCGGCTGCCGATCTAGTCACCATGGCTTTTTCAAGTCTTTCCCACAGACGGCGCCAAATGATGCGTCCAAAATCTGCTCAGCCCTTGGATCTCCACGTGATGTCCTGCAAAACGAAAGTGTCAGATGTGGCCCGACCGCTGGGGTCGGGAGTCCACCTCCGAAGGCTAAGTCAGTTGATGAACTTAATCACAAATGGATCTGCTAGAAGCACAGAGCTAATGAATGAAGAAACGGGAAAGGTGATCTAGATAGCGGAACACCGATAGTTTGGATCTATCGGTATGTATCCGAACTCGAGTCTCAGATAGTATTCTTTTTGATCGATTGATCTGTCCCTCACCTTGTATGGTAGTGAGGTTTATATAGAGTGTACCTTCGAATCTCCTTCGTTGGATGCACTCGAGCCTTCTTCGGGTAGTCGTTGGATCTTATCAATGAGATCCGTTGAGCGATAGACTTCTACTAGTTTGGGCTAGTAGAGGACTCCTGAGATAACCGTTAGGTTATGCGATAGTTATCCCTTTGATGATGATTATCCGCAGCCGTCAGTTTGAGTCTGCTGTCATCAGGGTGATTACCCTAATCCATAAGTAAGATTAGGGCACGCTTGCAACCGAATAATCTTTCTTCTTTAGCAAGCCATCTTCTGGATCCGGTTCGCTCGGGAGCGATTCGGTTTTCTCCGTCTCGACCGGGGTCGAGGGTCGGACCAGGTGTGAACCCGGTCTGATCATAAACTCTCCATATCAGCATGACACTTTGGGATGATGATAGGTGTTATTATCCTAGAAACAACAGTGAGATGATTGCATCGGCCAGAGTCATCGGTCAGATTGTAGGGAGGAACATCATACCGAGAGCGGGACATCATAATGTGGTTATGGTGATGGATGCCTTACTCATCTATCGGATCTATATGGGATTCGAGATCAATCTATCTTATATTATACAGAATGTTATGATCGAGGTTGTCATGCATCCAGGTGTCAGAAATCTTTGCTTTGGGATTTTATTGATAAGTATCTTCAGTTATTTCGGGATAGATCTGGATGGTGAGGATAGAGTTGTTGGAGGTGCAGGGTATTCCATTGGTACGAGGACCATTGGACTGATGCAGTTAGATCGAGTTGGCAGATCTCCCAGTCTAGGTGACGAGTCTGATTTCAAGGATGATGGTGAGGATATTCCAGCAGAGGATCAAGCTAGGGATGATATAGGTATGTAGGAGGTTGGTCCTGATGATCAAGGGGTTCCCACATCACATTTTGAGACTGGGGGTCCATCACAGGCTGCACCAGAGGCACCGGATCTGTATGCTCAGATGCAATCTATGACTTCCATGATGGAGAGGATGGGGGTTAGGCAGGAGCAGTTGTTCGAGAGTTTAGGAGTCAGGCAGACTCAGATATATGAGAGGATGGAGGCGAGCCAGTCACATATGTATGAGAGGCTTGAGGTGAGGCTTGCACAGATAGAGTCCAGGCAGGATCAGATGCAGTCTCAGCTCACTCAGATCACTGAGGATGTCAGGACATCCAGAGTCCGACGATGATCTCCTAGATAGATATATTGTACTAGGATTTCAGTTATGCTTTTCATATATAACCCGTTGTAAAACTTAGTTAAGTTAATGAATCAGTTTCATTTGTTATTGTGTGTTATTCACTTTCTTTTTCGTTTCATTAAGTGACAATTGTTAAATTATAATTATTGTATGTTATTCAACAATTCACTTATGCTTCGTTAATCAGATTTCTAGCCTGAGTTATCTATTATTTACTTCTAAGAGTAATTGAGTCACCTTGGATCTGTGACTCGGAATGTTCCGTTATCGTTTCTGTGGTTGGGGCCTTACTTGATCTTGGGCTCTGATACCACTCTGTCACATCCACCCAGCCGGTATCCTATTTGGCATACCCGGGATGTGATCCACAGCCCGAAGATCCAGATCGAGCGGCCATGCCTCCCACATACACTATAACATAATCATGAACAATATAATCAATGTATAAAGTAAACAATAAATAGATCAAATGAATAAGGAAAGGGTGATTAATCAGAGTGCGGAAACATTAAGTATCAACTTCTAAGTGACAAAATCTCAAAGAGAAAGAGTGATCAGAAGTCACTCCTTCACAACAACGGAACAATGGTAAATCAAGTTAAGTTACAACCAGTGTTATGAACAAATCCATAGGAACTAGAGAGAGAATATCCAAATGATTAAATTCATCCAGGGAAATGGGGCCTACACATAGGTTTCCTCTATCCTAATGATATCCTCTTCATATGTGTGGATGAAGTAAACCCAACGTGGCCGCTCCCTCACTAATGTGGGGCTAACCCTGGCACGCACTATAATCCTCCTTGGTATAGCAATTCTGACTCTCCGCGTAGCCATCACCCTAAGGGTAGTATGCGGGATCATAGCTCGGGTCATAGGACGTGCCATCAAGGTCTTCTATACCTGCAGTATAATCTAACAAATTGCACAAAAGGAATGAGTTCAAAAGAACTCAGCAAGGCAAGTCATTTCATAATACACAGTTCATTCAACACAAGTCACAATATGATGCAATGTGATATGAGACAATGATGAAATATGATTATAATCTTAAGTATGCTAATTTCTAAGGTAGACATGCTTTAAGCCATAGCACCATACTTCTTTGCGTCGTCAGTCACTCCCCCCTCAATCATAAGATATCTTGGGTCTGCCGTGGTAATTGGGTAAGGTCCTCATCAAGCCATGGTTGGGGATTTAGTCATCACTCTCTCACATCACCATTGGTATAAGTATTGGCGCATGTCGCAGCGAACCCTAGCCCAATGCAAGTCATCTACTCAGTCGTATCATGTCAGATCCGGATACTTTCCCTATGGCACCAACCAACCCGGTTCCGTATCCTTCACACTAGAGGTCAGTGTATCCTATGGCACCGACCAACTCGGACACGGGAAGCTCTCACGTCCTCTCACGGGTTGGTTACCGGTCTTGAGCGCCCGTGAGCCCAGGTCTATCCATTTGCAACCCTACCAACAAATGACCCCTTTCGGGTATCCGCAGTATAGTTCAAGTCCTCTCACGGAGTGGATACCGGTCTTGATCGCCCTTCAACCATACTCTACCACGGGTCGTTCGGTCTCAATACCCTTCCGATTCGAGTCTGATATGACAAGGGAAAAATATCCTAACCATACACCTAGACAATCCTATATATGTCATCCAACAACCCGGGAAAGCGTCGATGGACACCTTCGGGGAATATCCCATCCTACTCCCTCTGATGTCCAAGGACAGAAGTGTCAGAAGGACACTTCCCAATCCCAAGTCATACGTAGTCAATCGCAAACTCAATCTCATCATATTATACTAAATCAATGATTCATCATATAAACAAATACATATCATAACATGATTGATCATACATGAATCATAAAGTAAAACTGAACATGATATTCTAATTGACATATACATTCTATTACTGATAAGAAAACACGTAACAGTCATGTATAGTAAAGGATTACTCATATGAACATAACCATTAAGTTCCCATAATGTAAGCATGTTGATATAATTAACATACTTGAGTCAACAACTGTCCTTACCTTAATCAAGTTGTAAATAGATTCAATGATTACCAAGTATGGTCCCAAAATCAGTGTTGATACCCTAGATAATCATACAATTAATGTCAGAGAAGAAAGCAATTGAATTGGGGTTCAAACGGATCAAATTGGCTGAGTACAGGGCCTTAACAACTCTTGGTTGACTGGCTTGGTCGACTGTCAGTCGACCAAGACTTGTTATCTTCAGGACAACAATGGAAACTTGATCCGAAACTGCCCTTCTGGTGCTCCAATCGTCATGAAATTTGGAGGGCATGTTTATAACAGTAAGAGGATACTACACACTAATTTTCATGATGATCCAACAGTTCAATCAAAAATACCCAAATCGAATTTTAGGTCCTATATAATACTTATCAAGAATCAATTTGGAATTTATAGAAATTGAAAAGGATGGTAAGAATCAATCAAATGAGTGTTAAGAATCAAGCTAGAATCTTAATTTCATTATAGTCTAAGCTTATCATGCATCTACATATCAGATTTGAATCAAAATAGGTTAGATTGAATAGAAATCAATTGATGGAGTGCAATTAATCTCATTTGAATCATAGCATAGCAAGAGTGGGGGAGGATTAAGGAATTGAAAGGTGGAAAACTCATGGTTAAGTGTTTGCAAGGTTGCAGCACTTCATCCATGGTTTCAAGATCATTAATTGATAGAAAAATGAATAGATTAGAAGAGGAATAAAAGAAATCATACCTTGAGTTGATGTTTAGTGTATACAATAATGATTGGAGTCAAAGATCTTCCCAAACATCAAGGAATAGCCCAAGAGAGTGTCCAACCTTGAGCTCTGGAGTTACAATGATTAGTTTAGGTCCTCATTCACGAGTTCCAAAAAGGTAGGGGCAAAATGGGAAGAGATTTAGTGCAAAATTGAATTCCATTACTCTTGGTCGACTGGCTGGTCAACTGTCAGTCGACCAAGCACTCGACCAAGCTATGACAGCAACTTCAGGAGTGGATTCGGAAGGCTATACAGGGTCAAATTGAGCGGGGTTTTCTCCTACAAGTCAATCGACAAGTCTAGTTTCAGAAAATACCTTTGGATTGATCACGGGGTTCCAGGAAGTACTTCAACTAATTCAATCATCATCAATGCACAAATTTTCACCCAATACTGACAATGTGCTCAAGTGAGGGGCATCATTGTCAGTGTCCATAGGCTCGGCATCAAGCATTGAATCAACCACTAAGAGGGTCCACAGGTCTCTTCTACCACCACTTTGGGTCTTCGGACCTGCAACAATATAAAATCCTGGCCGGGTTAGGGTTAGGATAAGGCCGGATTTTACACTAAGACCTGTATGGTGTGGAGAGGGACATACATTCTATTGTGTATAGAATGCTCCACCATAGCATGTATATCATACTATGTGTACTTAGCAATCATTGGAAATGAGAGGATGGATCCTTGCTCCTTTCATTGTGTGAGTCCTGGACCTTATGGTCCATTAGTGTTCTTAGTGACTTTCGACGACATCATGAAACAAAGGGTTGATATGGCTACTTTGGGATGTTACCTATGGTCATGATTGATTCGACCTAAAGGGGCATTACTGCCACATCCTCCCAGCCGGTACCCTAACTGGCATACCCGAGAGTGTGATCCACAGCCGAAGATCAGGTATCGAGTAATCAACCTCCCACATAAACAATAGCATAATCATGAACAATAATAATAAAAGTGCGAAAGATAAACCATAGATCCAAATAAGGAAAGGATGAATCATATATAAATCAGAGTACTAGATATAATCAGAGTGTCTAAATCAGATAAGTAAAGTGAGGCGAAATCCCACTCTACAACCAGCGGAAAAATAGTTCTAAAAGAGAATAAGCAAGATAGAATCTAATCCCAATAGCAGGTACAATAGGTAACTAAATTGTTCTCAATCTTATAGACAATATCCCTATAAGTATAAATCTCATAAATGGCACAAGGGCGCTTCCACTCTATGGTCGGACTAAGCATTGTACGGAGCATAACCACTCGCGGAATCTTCAGTGTAATTGTCGTAACCGCGCAATCACCTTCCTGGAGATATGCCTCTTCTCCTTGCGCTTCTTCATACGGGCCGTCATGATATTCAGAACCTGTAGAATAGTCTAACAAACATTGTACAATAAAGGAATGAGTTTCAAAGAAACTCAGTAAGGCAGTTAAATCCATAATAACATAAATGGCAGGATTTCAGAACAAACATAAATGCAATATGGTATGAAACAAACAATGAATGCATGAATCTAACTCTACATATGCTGGTCTCTATTGGCAGACATGCTTTAAGTCATAGCACCGTACTTCTTTAGGAAGGTCTCAATCACTCATCAACAGTTGGTAATGGGTCCGGCATCCCTCGGGACATTCCATGGCTGGGGGTATAGGTCACCACTCTCTCACATCACCATTGGTCTAAGTACCGGCGCATGTCAGGGTAAAGCCTAGCCAAATGCAAGTCTTCTACTTAGTTACATCAAGTCAGATCCAGATACGTCCATTCCTCGTCCCTGACGATCCTTTCCGGTATCCTTCACACTAGAGTCCTCATAGTCCCTGACTACGGACTCATCAACCCTACTGGTTATCCACATATGGTAAACGGGAAGCTCTCACGTCCTCTCACGGGTTGGTTACCGGTCTTAAGCGCCCGTGAGCCCAAGTCTATCCATATGCAACCCTCCAATAAATGGCCCCCACAATGTGATTCCTGTCCTCTCACGGGTTGGTTACCGGTCTTGAGCGCCCATGAATCCCCATTGCTACCACGGGTCGTTCGGTCTCAATACCCCTCCGATTAGGGTCTGACATAACGGGACATCCTAGCCCAACACTACTAGACAGTCCTAGATATGTCATCCAACAGTTTAGGAAGGTGTCCAGAGGGCATCTCCGGAAACATCCCATATATTCCCGTAGTAGTCCAAGGACAGAAGTGTCAAAAGGACACCTCTCCTTTCCAAACCATGCATAAGCATACACAAGCATCAATTCATAACATCACATATATGGTAACTTCATATATGGAAAGAAATCATTAATTACAATCAACTTGTATATAACTGGTAAGTAAATCATACATGAGTCAATTCAATATAAATAAGTAATGCTACTAATATGAAGACAGTACCACAGTAGTATAACATTATAAGAATCTATTTAAAGAAATAAATTAACAAGATTCATATATAGAAACTAAGATATGCAATTTATGTTGTTAAAGAAGTAACCATCCTTACCTTTTATAACTTGCAAAGGAATCCTAAGAAATCAAGTAAGATCTTGAAAAACTTGAGAAGAAGGTCCTAAACAAGTGTATACAACATATTAGGAAAGATCCCTAACAGAAAATATACCAAAACCCAAAACAGACCAATTCGGAGTTGCTTTGTACTCATTGGTCGATTGGATTGGTCTACTGCCCCAGTCGACCAATCAGTCGACCAATGCAGACAGTAGCCTAAAAAAACAGAGTTTTAAGATATAAAATCCGAATTTGGTGGTTCAAAAGGGTACTAATCAAGGGGTAAACTACATTAGTAGTATCCTAACATATAGGGGATCTCAAAACACTAATTAAATCAAGTCATCAAGATACAAATTAGGAAACAAAAAGTTACCATAATTAGATCAATCATGGTTCTTGAAGAATTCAAGATAGAAATCAAAGACAAGAACAATAGGAGAATGAATCATTGATTCAGGTAAAGGTATCATGAAGGCATACTTAGATCTTCAAGAAAATAGACCTAAGAGCATAAATCTAAATAAGGAAACAAAACCTACCATATATGTAACTATCATGATTCATGAAGAAAACATGGTATGGTAGAAGAGAAACAACTAGAGATTGATAGATCATGGATCATGAAAAGAAAACACAGCAATTGACTACTAACATGATCAATATAGTAGATCTAAGGAGATCAGAATTCAAATCAAAAGATAAACAAAGACTAGATCATGATTTGATCATGATTCCTTCAAAAGCTTGCAATGATCATGGTTAAGATCATTGCATTAGCCATTAATCCTTAGGAAGATCATGAGAGACAAGTCCAGAGATGTTTGCAACAGAGAATGCAGCATCTCCTCTACTATCTCAACTCAAAAAGGAAAGAAAAATAGAGATGGAGGAGAAGAAGAGAGTGTAGACATACCTTTGATGCAAAAGGAAGAGTTTTGACGAAGATCCGTCAAGAAAAACACCAAGGATGCAAGGGAGATGACTTGCATAGGTCTTTGGTTCGTTCCAAAGAGTTTGGAGGCAGAAAATACGAAGTAGACTCGAGATTGGACTTAAATAGAGCAAGCAAGACCTAATTGCCAGAGACAACACCCATTGGTCGAGTGGATTGGTCGACTGGTCCAGTCGACCAATCAGTTCAGCAACTCCTAAACAGGGAATTGAAGACCCATATCAAATCCAATCCTAAAGGGGTTTTGCACACATATCAAGTGACTTACCTAATAGGTAGAAATGCCTTCAAACCATGATAGAGAGCACTCCAAGTCCATCAACTAATCCGATCTTCATCAAGATTCAGTTTCCATAAATAGAACCTCATCATCAACTCTCATGGATTCAAAGCCAGACACCAAGTCCTCCACTGGGATGGCCCAAAGCTGACTTCTTACTTTACTTCGGGTCACTGGACCTACAAATAACAAGGTTTCCGGGTCAAGGTTAGGGCTGTGTTTTACATTCTCCTCTCCTTAAAAGAAATTCCGTCCTCAAAATTGAAAGCGTACCTGTGCTTCCAAAGAGGTAAGGAAACTTCTCCTTCATATCTTCTTCCTTCTCCCAAGAAGCTTCTTCAGGGGTATGGTTCTTCCACTGAATTTTCACCAAAGGAATGGTGTGATTCCGCAGCTGCTTGTCCTTCTTATCCAAGATTTCGGCCGGCTCTTCATCGTAGGTCAAATCAGCACTAAGTCCTTCAGGTGCTTGCTGCAAAATGTGTTCCCGATTCTCTATGTATTTCCAGAGCATCGAAATATGAAACACATTGTGAACACCAGCAAGAGGCAGAGGTAATGCTAATCGATACGCGACAGGTCCAACCTTTTCCAAAATCTCGAAAGGTCCGATGAAACGAGGGCTAAGCTTTCCCTTAACATTAAATCTCATCACACCCTTCATTGGTGAAACCTTCAGAAAAACTTTCTCTCCAACTTGAAATTCCAAATCGGTCCTTCTCTTATCAGCATAAGATTTCTGTCTTGACTGGGCAGACTTAATCCTTTCTCTTATCATATCTACCATAGCACTCGTAGCTTCAATCATCTCGAGGACCTAAGACTTTTCTTTCACCTGCCTCAGTCCAAGACAAAGGTGTCCTACAAGTACCGCCATACAAAGCCTTGAATGGAGCCATGCCTATTGTTGCTTGATAACCGTTGTTATAGGCAAACTCAACCAAAGCTAGGTGTTCATCCCAATTACCACCCATATCCACCACACAAGATCTCGAGCATGTCTTCCAATGTCCGAATTGTCCGCTCGGATTGTCCATCGACCGTGGATGATGAGCTGTACTCAAGTTCAATTGGGTTCCCAAGGCCCTTCGCAAACTATTCCAAAACCTTGAGGTGAACCTAGGATCACGATCGAAACAATACTCAAAGGCACACCATGCAAAGCGAACCACATTATCCACGTAAAGCCTTGCTAGCTTATCTAGAGTATGAGTGATCTTCATAGGAATGAAGTGGGCTGATTTGGTCAACCTATCAACAATCACCCACACAGTGTCATTGCCTTTACTTGTCCGAGGCAAGCTAGTCACAAAGTCCATAGAGATATCCTCCCACTTCCAACTAGGAATAGGAAGAGGTTGAAGTAATCCAGATGGGGGTTGTTGAACGGCTTTCACACGTTGGCAAGTCTCACACTTGGCAACAAAATTATCAACATCAGCCTTCAAACCAATCCACCAAAAATGTTCCTTCAAGTCCTTGTACATCTTGGTGCTTCCCGGGTGTATAGTAAAGACTGACTGGTGTGCTTCCTTCAATATTTCCTTCTTAATTTCTTCGTTTATGTGCACGCACAGTCTACCTCTAAACAATAAAGCACCATCCATGGATATACCAAAGTCAGGGTCCGACTCAGGATTCGAAGAAATCTTCTCAACTTTGATCAAAAGTTCTTGGTCAGAACTCTGCAGAGCAACATTTTTATCTCTAAGGCCAAATCTTGCCATCATGGCAGAAAGAATAAAATCAGAATTCTCAGGGACAATTTCCAAATCAAAACTCTCAATAGAAGACCACAATGGTAAACTCAAAGCATTCAAATCCAAAGTCTTCTTCTGGTTCTTCCTACTAAGAGCATCAGCAACAACGTTTGCCTTCCCAGGGTGATACTGAATATCACAATCATAATCAGAGACTAGTTCCAACCATCTCCTTTGTCTCATGTTCAACTCCTTTTGGGTAAAGAAGTATTTCAAACTCTTATGATCCGTGAAAATGGCAATCTTCTCACCGTAGAGGTAATGTCTCCAAATCTTCAAAGCAAAGACAACAGCGGCAAGTTCTAGATCGTGAGTGGGGTAATTCCGCTCATAATCTTTCAATTTCCGAGAAGCATAGGCTACGACCTTGCCATGTTGCATCAGTACGCAACCCAATCCAATCTTTGACGCATCGGTATAAACTGTCATACCACCGGAACTATCAGGTATAGTCAAAACCGGGGCACTTGTCAATCTATCTTTCAACTCTTGGAAATTCTTCTCACAGGCGTCATACCAAACAAACTTTTCTTCTTTCCTGGTCAACTTAGTCATAGGAGCGGCCAACCGAGAAAAGTTCTCAATAAACCTTCTGTAGTAACCCGCCAATCCAAGAAAACTTCTTATTTCCGTTACTGACTTCGATCTTTCCCAATCAGCCACAGCTTGAACCTTTTCAGGATCGACACGAATACCTTCGGCTGAAACCACATGGCCAAGGAATACTACTCTCTTAAGCCAGAAATCACACTTGCTAAACTTGGCGTACAACTTCTTTTCTCGCAACCTTTGCAAAGTGAAACTTAGATGGCTTGCATGCTCTTCTTCGCTCTTCGAATAGATCAAGATGTCGTCGATGAAAACAATCACAAACTTATCAAGCACATCATGAAATACTCGGTTCATGAGGTCCATGAACACCGCAGGAGCATTGGTCAATCCGAAAGGCATGACCCTAAACTCGTAGTGACCATACCGTGTTCGGAATGCTGTCTTGAAGATATCACTAGACTTCACTTTCAATTGGTGATATCCGGATCTTAAGTCAATCTTTGAGAACACAACTGCACCTTTTAACTGATCGAAGAGATCATCTATTCTGGGCAGCGGGTATCTATTCTTGATAGTCAGCTTATTCAACTCACGGTAGTCGATGCACAAGCGCATACTACCATCTTTCTTCTTGACAAACAAGACCGGAGCTCCCCAGGGTGATACACTAGGTTGTACGAAACCTCTATCAATGAGCTCATTCAATTGATTTTGCAACTCTTTCAACTCAGTAGGAGCCATCCTATAAGGAGCTTTAGATACCGGAGTGGCACCAGGGACGAGATCAATAGAAAACTCGACATCCCTGTCTGGAGGCACTCTCGATAGATCATCAGGGAAGACATCAACAAAGTCACAGACAACCCTGACTTCATCGACTCTTTTCTCCACTTTACCCTTGCCTTCAGATGAAGCATCATCCACTAGGGCATAGACTTGCATCAGTGCAGACAACACCTTCTTACAAACCCTTCTCTTCTCACCAAGAAATTCTAAGACCGGACTTCCACAAATATGGAACTGAATCTTCTTTGAGGAACAAAGAAACACAGCTTTGTGGGCTGTTAACCAATCAATTCCCAAAATAACATCGAAGTCCTTCATATCATGAAGTACAAAATTGGCTTCCAAGTTCTTCCCACCAATCAACACAGGACATTTAGATAACCCCTTATCTAGTTTCACAACAGGACCAGTAGGTGTACTAATCAATAAACAACTAGACAACTTCTCAGGGATTAGGTCAGTCTTCTTGATGAATGCAGATGACATGAACGAATGAGATGCACCCGTATCAAATAAGACAAATGCAGAAATAGAAGCAACTAACAATGTACCTGTAATCACTTCATGGCTTGGATCCTGCTCAGCACTGGAAATACTGAACACTCTACCAGAGGGAGGAGTAGGAGCACTCTTCACCACTAGAGCAGGCTGCTGGACAGGCCACTTCGGACAGGCACGAGCGAAATGACCAGCTTGCTTGCAGTAAAAGCAAACAGGATTGTTGGGTCCAACTGGGGTAGCTGCAACAGAGGGCTTCTGAACAAAAGGCCTAGCACTTGCACTCACTGGTGGTCGGTTTCCGCCATACTGTCTAAACTGGCCGGGCTGCTGAAAACCCGAGTTCTGACCTACACTCCTAGGCTGAAAGGTAGGAGTGGGGTAGGGTGTAGGTCTCACAAAACGCCGATCATTACGATCCACCAACCCAGGGTTCCTTGGCTGCCAGGGCCTTTGCACACGTGCACTTTCCTTCTCTGTTTCTTCCAACTTCTTCGAGTTCTGCACCACTTGAGCATAGCTCACTATAGGCTGGACTGTGAGGTAAGCTTTAATGGCAGGGCGCAGTCCTTTGAAGAACTTCTTCGCTTTGGCGAGATCGACCTTCAAAGAATCTGGAGCAAAGAAATGAAGCTCCTCAAACTTCTGTTGGTACTCCAACACAGACAAAGATCCTTGTGTGAGAACCATAAACTCAGCTTCCTTCGCATCTTTCACCGCCTCGGGGAAATAATTCAAGCAAAAAGCCTCCTTGAACAACTCCCAAGTTACAACTCCTGCATGCAAACCTTCCAAAACAGGCCGAGTGGAGGTCCACCATGCATCAGCTTCTTGTTGCAACTTCTGTTCAGCTAACAGAATCTTCTGAGCTTTCGAGCATTGTAGATGTCGGAAAGCCTTCTCCAACTCACGAAGCCACTTGTTAGGAAACAAGGGGTCCTTGGTAACTCCAGTGAAAGTGGGTACTTGCATCTTCAGAAAACTCTCCATCAGGCGAGTATGAGGAGTTCCAGCTAAACCTCCCGCATTCAGGACTGCGGCATGAGGATTCACATTAGCACCAGTTCGAGTCTCATTATGCAGAGTCATGAAACCCACCAACATCTAGTTGAACTGAGCTGCTTGCTGCTGCATCATATTGCCCATAATATTGGCAATATCACGGAAGCTTCCAACATTCGGGGCACCGGGTATCTCCTGGGTACCCTGATCAACGTTAGGTATCTCACCACCTCCATGAAGTATTTCACCACCTCCATGAGGTATTTCACCACCTCCCTGAGGTATTTCACCACCTCCTTGACCACTGGATTCACCACGCCCACTTCTCAGAGTAACCATTCTGCAAAACTGAGAACATCAAAATACCGAATTTTGAAGTTTCAACATAAACCACAAGTCCAAATGATTTGAAAACTTAAATCATGCTTAAATATATCCATATAGTCATCAAACAATAATCCATAAGGCAAAAATCACATTTTCCAAAAATTCAACAGCAAAAGAGGTCCTGTGACCATTGGTCGAGTGATTGGTCGACTGACCCAGTCGACCAATGAGTTGACCAATCAAGACAGAATGCGAAAATTCACATTATAAGCCTCATTTCCACATTCCAACTTCATTTTATCCTCTTTCAAAGGTGAGAGAGCTCTAGGGAAAGTCTCCAAAAGTTCTTACAAGTGTTCTTGAGGTGTTTTGGTGCTTCAACAAAAACACTTCAACACGCGACCAACACAAACAAGGTAAATCTTTCATTCTTTCCTACATTTTCATCTTCTCATGCTTGCATTTCAATCAAAACCATGCTTTGCTTGTATCCAATGCTAGAAATCATGCTTAGGAAT
Source organism: Hakea prostrata (assembly GCF_041222555.1). Taxonomy (NCBI): domain Eukaryota; kingdom Viridiplantae; phylum Streptophyta; class Magnoliopsida; order Proteales; family Proteaceae; genus Hakea; species Hakea prostrata. Next base: position 25,077,841 of record NC_142601.1, on the reverse strand, counting down.
GCTTAGAAACATATTCCTTAGGTTTCAAACACAATGTCATGCATAGACAACAAGTTCTAACATATTGGTGTTCATCTCGCAACGTTTTCATACCGAAATTGTTAACTTTAGAAAATTTTCGTTTTCTCACAAACCGCTTGAAATTTCCGCACGAAATCAAATGCTACATGCTCAAGATGATATTGTAGATAGGTCCATAAAATTTGATTTAACCAATTTCAACTTTTCAAAAATCCAATTTTGACCTAAATTGCAAAATCCCCAAATTTTCCTTCTTGCTGAATTTTTCGCTTTAATTCAAGTTTTCGATCGATTTTCTTCAAACAAACTTCATAGACATGAAATTCCAAGTATTGCGCACATGCTAGTATGTTCAAATCAAATTTTCCCCAAATTTGAAATTTTCCAGAAAATTACGAAAATACCCTTTTGGCTCAAATCTTAAAGTAGCACTAACTGGAAATGTCTCTTGTCTCTTTCACAGATACACACTATGCAGAGGGGAGGGCGAGGACGAGGACGAGGTAGAGGTCGTTGTCGCATCGTAGGGGCACTTAGGGGCAGAGGTCAGGTTCCTTCAGAGCCTAGACAGGAGGTTCGGAGACCAGACATGTTCGACACACCTCAGGCCGAGTTTTTGTACGAGGCCTACTTCAGTTACTGTAACATCGAGTTGGGACATCTACTTCACCTACGCCAGCTCAGAGTCTTTAGGATTCGGCAGAGATTCGACACGTTGCAGTGGACTCATCTCTTCACTGAGGATCTGCCGGTATACCCGAAGCTAGTGAGGTTGTTCTTCAGTAACCTTACCTACACAGAGGAGGCTCGAGGTCAAGGACATCCACTTAGACTTGTCCTAAGGAGCAGGGTCTTCCGGACTCAGATTCGCTTATCCACCCGAGCACTGGCTGAGATCTTGCAGGTTCCTTACTATCCACAGCAGTGTGTGTGGATACCTGCAGGAGCAGATTTGGACAGCTATCTGATGCCGTACGAGCTACGCGAGATATGCTCTACACTATGGGATAGTCATCGATGCTTCACTCCGTGGACCAGCGGACGGATGACGGATTCTGCACGGATTATCGGTCGCATAGTCGGCCGAAACATTATGCCGAAGGCCGGACATCACCATCGGGTCACAGTGATGGAGGCCTTAGTCATCTACCGCATCTACATGGGCTTCGAGATCGATCTCTCCTACATCATTCAGCAGGTCATGCTGGACTTGGTTCTGCGGCCTAGCATGCGGAACCTTTGCTATGGGAGGCTATTGACCTTGATCTTCAGGCATTTCGGGGTGAGTTTCGAGGATACACCAGTGGACACTGGTTCACAGGGATACGTCATCGGGACTTGGACCATTCGTCAGATGAGACTGCAGCAGTCTGAGAGATCTCCTCATCCGGAGGGTGAGGATGATGAGGAGTCAGAGGATGAGGATCAGGAGTCAAAGGATAGAGGAGAGGATATTTGTCCTGATAGTGATGATCAGGCCGGAGACGATACAGAGATGCACGAGGCTGAGCCAGTGCATCACGAGTTTCCTTCATCACACTTCGAGGCAGGTGGCCCTTCTCATGCAGTTCCAGAAACTTCAGATCTTGGGGCACAGATGAGATCGATGACTTCCATGCTAGAGAGGATGGAGGTCAGACAGGAGCAGATGTATAAGAGGATGGAGTCACGACAGGATAGGATAAAGCATCAGGTGACTCAGCTAGCGGAGGAGTTCGGAGCATACGAGAGATCAGAGAAGATCACCTAGATAGACTGTACCCTAGGATTTTCATTTATGCTTTTCAGATGTAATCGCTGTAAAAGCTTTTGAAATTAATGAAGTTCATTTTGTTTCACTTAATTATTGTATATTATGCACCTTTCTTTTATTTGCATTAGTGACATTTGTTTAAGTATAATTATGGTATGTTATTCGGAAATGTTCTGTTATGCTTCATAGGTTAAGTTTCTAATCCAAGTGTTCTATTATTCACTTCTAAGAGTAAAGGAGTCATTTCAGATCAATGACTAAGGAATGTTCAGTTATTGTCTTTTGCGGTTAGGATTTCCTCGAACCTTGGGCTCTGATACCAATCTGTCACATCTTCCCAGCCGGTATCCTAACTGGCATACCCGAGAGTGTGATCCACAGCCCGAAGATCAGGTATCGAGTAATCAACCTCCCACATAAACAATAACATAATCATGAACAATAATAATAAAAGTGCGAAAGATAAACCATAGATCCAAATAAGGAAAGGATGAATCATATATAAATCAGAGTACTAGATATAATTAGAGTGTCTAAATCAGATAAGTAAAGTGAGGCGAAATCCCACTCTACAACCAGCGGAAAAGTAGTTCTAAAAGAGAATAAGCAAGATAGAATCTAATCCCAATAGCAGGTACAATAGGTAACTAAATTGTTCTCAATCTTATAGACAATATCCCTATAAGTATAAATCTCATAAATGGCACAAGGGCACTTCCACTCTATGGTCGGACTAAGCATTGTACGGAGCATAACCACTCGCGGAATCTTCAGTGTAATTGTCGTAACCGCAATCACCTTCCTGGAGATATGCCTCTTCTCCTTGCGCTTCTTCATACGGGCCATCATGATATTCAGAACCTGTAGAATAGTCTAACAAACATTGTACAATAAAGGAATAAGTTTCAAAGAAACTCAGTAAGGCAGTTAAATCCATAATAACATAAATGGCAGGATTTCAGAACAAACATAAATGCAATATGGTATGAAACAAACAATGAATGTATGAATCTAACTCTACATATGCTGGTCTCTATTGGCAGACATGCTTTAAGTCATAGCACCGTACTTCTTTAGGAAGGTCTGACATAACGGGACATCCTAGCCCAACACTACTAGACAGTCCTAGATATGTCATCCAACAGTTTAGGAAGGTGTCCAGAGGGCATCTCCGGAAACATCCCATAATATTCCCGTAGTAGTCCAAGGACAGAAGTGTCAAACGGACAACTCTCCTTTCCAAACCATACATAAGCATACACAAGCATCAATTCATAACATCACATATATGGTAACTTCATATATGGAAAGAAATCATTAATTACAATCAACTTGTATATAACTGGTAAGTAAATCATACATGAGTCAATTCAATATAAATAAGTAATGCTACAGATATCAAGACAGTACCACAGTAGTATAACATTATAAGAATCTATTTAAAGAAATAAATTAACAAGATTCATATATAGAAACTAAGATATGCAATTTATGTTGTTAAAGAAGTAACCATCCTTACCTTTTATAACTTGCAAAGGAATCCTAAGAAATCAAGTAAGATCTTGAAAAACTTGAGAAGAAGGTCCTAAACAAGTGTATACAACATATTAGGAAAGATCCCTAACAGAAAATATACCAAAACAGACCAATTCTGGAGTTGCTGTACTCATTGGTCGATTGGATTGGTCTACTGCCCCAGTCGACCAATCAGTCGACCAATGCAGACAGTAGCCTAAAAAAACAGAGTTTTAAGATATAAAATCCGAATTTGGTGGTTCAAAAGGGTACTAATCAAGGGGTAAACTACATTAGTAGTATCCTAACATATAGGGGATCTCAAAACACTAATTAAATCAAGTCATCAAGATACAAATTAGGAAACAAAAAGTTACCATAATTAGATCAATCATGGTTCTTGAAGAATTCAAGATAGAAATCAAAGACAAGAACAATAGGAGAATGAATCATTGATTCAGGTAAAGGTATCATGAAGGCATACTTAGATCTTCAAGAAAATAGACCTAAGAGCATAAATCTAAATAAGGAAACAAAACCTACCATATATGTAACTATCATGATTCATGAAGAAAACATGGTATGGTAGAAGAGAAACAACTAGAGATTGATAGATCATGGATCATGAAAAGAAAGCACAGCAATTGACTACTAACATGATCAATATAGTAGATCTAAGGAGATCAGAATTCAAATCAAAAGATAAACAAAGACTAGATCATGATTTGATCATGATTCCTTCAAAAGCTTGCAATGATCATGGTTAAGATCATTGCATTAGCCATTAATCCTTAGGAAGATCATGAGAGACAAGTTCAGAGATGTTTGCAACAGAGAATGCAGCATCTCCTCTACTGTCTCAACTCAAAAAGGAAAGAAAAATAGAGATGGAGGAGAAGAAGAGAGTGTAGACATACCTTTGATGCAAAAGGAAGAGTTTTGACGAAGATCCGTCAAGAAAAACACCAAGGATGCAAGGGAGATGACTTGCATAGGTCTTTGGTTCGTTCCAAAGAGTTTGGAGGCAGAAAATACGAAGTAGACTCGAGATTGGACTTAAATAGAGCAAGCAAGACCTAATTGCCATAGACAGCACCCATTGGTCGAGTGGATTGGTCGACTGGTCCAGTCGACCAATCAGTTCAGCAACTCCTAAACAGGGAATTGAAGACCCAGATCAAATCCAATCCTAAAGGGGTTTTGCACACATATCAAGTGACTTACCTAATAGGTAGAAATGCCTTCAAACCATGATAGAGAGCACTCCAAGTCCATCAACTAATCCGATCTTCATCAAGATTCAGTTTCCATAAATAGAACCTCATCATCAACTCTCATGGATTCAAAGCCAGACACCAAGTCCTCCACTGGGATGGCCCAAAGCTGACTTCTTACTTTACTTCGGGTCACTGGACCTACAAATAACAAGGTTTCCGGGTCAAGGTTAGGGTTGGGTTTTACAATTACTGGGAATATAGTCAATCCTTAGTGTAGTGATGGTCTGGGGGCAAAAGGAAAGGTTTGATTCAAGTACACCCTAAAAGTGTTTGTTGGCACCAACTATATGTTTTACAGTAGTGAACATTTTAAGGACAAGAAGGTAATCTCTCAGAGGGATTGAGATACCTTTAGTTTGGTGAGTTTGAGTAAACCTAGGACACTGTGGTATACTAATGTTTATTTGATGTGTTTCTTTGAATGATGTGCCATTATGGCCTTCTAGGAAGGTTTCTAGTTGGGGGCTCATGCGTGCAGGTATATCACCGATCGCACAACCCATTTCCTAGTATGACTTGTGGATGTTGGTGTCTGGGACACAAGAGGTCTATGTATTTGGGATACATAGCAGAGAGATATACATGTGTGTTTGGGACACATTGTGGTAGAGAGATTGAATGTGTATATCTGGGATATACATGTTTGTCTGGGACACACTATGACAAAGAGATTAACATCTGCCCTTATGCAAGTGGGAGATGTTGGGAATTATTAATTATTAATATAATTATATGCCAAAGGGAAAAGTTGGAAATTCACCTTGTGGGCGGTTACAAAATATAGGGTTATATATTTTGGTAACCACCGCACCACTTGGGAGATCAAATTATTCATACGTGTGATTTCCTGAAAGGCGGCTCCCCCCTCTCTCTCCCTCTCTCCAAGAAACGCAGGAATGAGAAATTGTTTGAGGATATTCTTCTCCTTAATCTTTGGATCTCAATCTTATACCATCCATCCACAAAGCATTTGGGTTGTGGAATAAATTCCCTTTCCTAGAGATTGTGGAATCAAACCGGTGACGAGCTTGTGGAGGAACAAGGACGTGGAATCCAAATTAACTTCCGCTGCGGTAATTCTATTTTTGGGAAAGCGAATCCAGGTAAGGTTCTTTCCCCTTCTATTATCAAATAGAGATATATGGAATTTTACCAACAGAACCTATGGATTTGGATGAACTAGAAGGAGACCCGACCACTTTAATTGAATTCAGGAAGAGAGAGAAAGTCAGTCCATAAGGCATAAAAAAGAGATTTTGGCATGCATGAAAATCGATGCTAGAGGATTCAAATGCCAATGTACATTATACCATTGATTGGGAAATGTGTAGGAGTACCTACCCTCCGAAGCTCATTGGAAATGACTGCTACAACTGAAAGTTAAAGGGGCGGTTGATTGGGGCAGTAGGTTAGATGGGAGCAACACTTGAGTAATGTTGAACTATGTCATGTAACTTCATTCACAAAATTGGGTGCCACATCGAGTACAGATGAGATTAGAGAGCCAAAAAAACCAAAAAATGAATGGTCTTCCCTACTATTAGGAATTGGGGGGGGGGGGGTAGACATCCGACAACATTGGATGAGAGAGCCAATTTAGGGATCCTGGCAGCGAGCAACCATCGTTTGTATTCTATTAGGCTTTCCCTAACAATTGAATGTCGGAATAGAATAGATGCACTGGTTGAACACTCTTAACTTGGTGAATAGAAGAAGATGTGGGATCATTGTTTGGTATATCTTTTTTCAGAAAGATAAAGGACGATGAAAACCAAATAATAGGAATAATGAAGTATGAAAGCAGCCTAAATTGTGAAAATGAGGTTGGGGGAGAGCAATACGAACATCGTGTAGCTAGGTGAAGCGGTGGAGTACTGCACTGTCACATCCCTCCAGCTGGTACCCTATCTGGAATACCCAGAGGTGTGATCCACAACCCTAAAGATCAAATTTAGGAACGATCATATCCACTTAGCACAATTACATAATCAAAAGCAAGAACAAATCATTGTATTCAAGTAATTTAATAATAAAATCAAGAAAGGATCTCAGAAGGATCACAAAAAAATATCAGAGTGCGGAATAACAAGATACCAATCAGAAGACAACTATAGAGTATACCGGAAATATACCCTACAACAACGTGGAAGGCAGATCGAAATCTAAAGTAAAGTCTAAAATATTACAATTCAAAATAAAGTTTAGAAGAACAAGAGAAATCTAGTCAACATCTTCCATTGGCTCTTCTTCTTCTTCAATCTTCATCTTCTTCATTCTAGGGTTAAGCTCTTGTAGCTTCAGGTTAGCATCAAGCTCACGATCCCATCGACGAATAAGACGATGCCGGTTGTTGTCACTAGGAGTCGTCATGCAGTCCAAATCTATGTGCTGGTCACAACATTAGTCATGACCTTCTCCATGGACTTCCAGAGCTGAACTAAGGAAGGGTCCTCCGTATCGTAGCACGGGTTCTCTTCCAATCTTGCAAAACCATCTAAAAACATGTCCTGTGAAATCCAGCCCTAACCCTAACCCGGAAACCTTGTTGTTTGTAGGACCAAGAGCCCAAATTGAGGGAAGAAGGCAACTATGGGCCATCTCAGTGGAAGACATGGTGTCTAATCCAAAACGCATGGAAATTGATGATGGTGCTCTATACCTGAAAACCCTGTCTAAGTTAGAGAAGAAGCTGCTCATTGATGAAGGAGAAAATGGTTATTGGACCTAAAGACTATTTTGACATGGTTTGAAGGCATCCCCCAATGCTAGGTATGTTGTTTGAGGTGTTGTATGAAGCCCATGCAAAAAAAATGAAGTCTGGACCATCAATTCCCTAAAATGGAGTTGCTGTCTTGGTTGGTCGACTGATTGGTCAATTGGCCAATCGACCAACAGGGATATAATGGTCAATAATTGAAATCCTTGCAATTTTAGGACTTTTTATGCTATTTAAAGGGGGGGGGAACTCCGTGTTTTTCACTTACAATCAGTTCTAAGCCTCTGGAGAACGTGGGAAGAACCCTAGAACCTCTCCTCCAAATCCAAGGAAGACCCTCAAGCATCCGTCCGAGTTTCTTCATCAGTTCTTCTTCTAAAAGGTTAGTAACCAATTCGTTTCTTCTTTGATTCATTTTTTCTTCTATACTTCTAATCTTCTGATTATGAGAAAGGTATTACACTACTATAATGGCCTATTCTTTGATTCTCATAGCCATAGAATTGAATCCCCCATTCACTCTATATTCTTGAACCATATGGTGATGTTCTTGTTTCTTGATTATTACCTGAATTCTTAATTACTCCCTTGTGTTGTTTTTCCTACAAAGTTTATGGTTGTGTGGAAGGTCTCATGCCATTACCATGACCTTCCCTTGAGTCCTCATGATTGAGGGGTTGATCCCTAATGTTCCTTGGACCATAGGAAACAAAAAGTAGGGAGATTTTGGGAGGAAACCCTTGGGTAACCCTCATGAGAGGGTAACTAATTTGGTTAAAACTATTGTTTATGTTAAATTGGTGGATCCTCCCCAATGCCATTCTTGATTTTGAAATACTAATTCTATGTTTCCCTTACCCTCTGTGAGCCTACCTTGGATTATTTTTTGAGGTAACCCTCATGAGAGAATAACCAATTTGGTAATGTTTCTATTAATTGTTGGATCCTCCCCAACACCTTCTTGATTATGTATGTCTACTCTTGTTTCCTTAGGATGAATCTTTATTCACCCTAGCCTTTCCATGAGAGCCATGGATAGTATATGTTAAGACCCTAAATTTGTTTTGGCTCAATCAAGATCCTATCTTTTGACCATGACTTGATACTTTGACCTTCTTAGATAGTGCTAATATGTTCTAGGAAGCTCCCCTTCGAATTTCAGAACAATCGGACTTCAAATGAAGAAGTTATGACCAAATTAGGGTTTGCAACCCCATACTGTCCCATTAGTCGACGGGTTGGTTGACTGGGCCAGTAGACCAACCAATCGACCAACAGAGTTAGTAGCCTCAAACCTGCTCTGTTTGCTTCCGTTTTACTTCTAATCTTCTAGGTCTTATTCCTAATTATTATTATATGCTTGTTTAGGTTTGAATTGCTAGTATTGGACCTCTTCCTCTTTATTCTGCGAAATTCTTTAAAGATCACTTAAGGTAAGGATGGTTGATCCCAAATAACCTAATATGCATGCCTTTAGATTTGATTGCATGATCATTACTACTGTTGTACTTAGTTTCTTATAATTATACTGCTGTTGTAGTTCTTCAACTACAGTAGTACTTGTTCTTATAATGCAATTATTATTTCAATTATGAATGATCACTTACTTATGTTTTATATCATCAGTTGTGCTTGTGAATGATTGATTGGGAATGTGATTGCCTAGGTTGTGATTGGGGATTGGGGAATGCCCTTTTGGCATTTCTGTCTTTGGACACCAGTGGAGGTGGTATGGGACATTTTCCTATGGTGCCCCTTGACGCTTTCCCTGATTACTGGTTGACATACCTAGGGCATGTCTAGAAGTGTTTGGCTAGGATGTCCCTGTTATATCAGATCCGATCAGAAGGGAATTGAGACTGATCAACCCGTGGTAGCAATGGGGATTTGTGGGCCCTCCGGATACCGGTTAGTTACATCTGTGAGAGGACATGAATCACATTGCAGATACTCGTGAGAGGCCATTCATTGGTATGGTTGCAGAAGTGGAACGTGGGCCCTGGAACTCAAGACCGGTAACCAACCCGTGAGATGAACACGGAACTACCTGTTAACTTGATGTAACTGACCAATAGGGTTGATGAGTCCGTAGTCCGAGTTGGTTGTAGCCATAGGATACGCTGACTCTATGGTAAAGGATACCAGGAAGGATCGCCCAGGGTGAGGAATGGAAGTATCTGGAACTAAGTTGATATAACTAAGTAGAAGACTTGCATTTGGCTAGGCTTAACCCTGACATGCGCCAATACTTAGACCAATGGTGATGTGAGAGAGCGGTGACCTAAACCCCAGCCATGGAATGTCCGAGAGGGATGCCTTGACCCAACTACCACTGGTAGACCCAAAATATCGAGATGGTTGAGGGGGAGTGATTGAGACCTACCCAAAGAAGTATGGTGCTATGACATAAAGCATGTCTGCCAATAGAGACCAGCATACATAGAGTTAGAAGCATATCTGCATTGTCTGTTTCATATCATTTTGCATTCTGTATGATTTGCTATCATGTGTTATTATGTTATTATGGATTGAACTGCCTTGCTGAGTTCTTTTGAACTCACTCCTTTTTGCAACATCTTCTGTTAGATTTACTGCAGGTAATACTACTATTGTTGATTATGATGGTCAATACTCTGAAGACCAGGTTGATGACTCATACAATACTGACTATGGTGACTACGTCAGTGAAGACTATTAGTACAAGACTGATACTTTTAAGGAGGAGTTCGGTTTTGCACTTGTGTGCCAGCTGGGATATCATTTCATCCTCATCTTGATCTTTATTAGATTTGTTGATACTTTAGTTGTTTGTTCCCCTTTCTTTTGGGAACCGTTTGTAATCTTTTAATCTACTTTCTGCTGCTTCTGTGGAGTGAGTTTCTACCCCATTCTACATTTTGATTTATTCTATTGGTATCATTTTCCGCACTCTGATTGTATTCTTGAACCTTATCTTGTTCTTTTGATTAATAAAGTTAACGTTTGATTTAATCTTGTTCTGGATTATATTATTGTGAATGTGGGTGGATGATTTCCTCAAATACTGGATCTTTGGGACTGTGGATCACACACTCGGGTATTCCAGATAGGATACCGGCTGGGTGGATGTGACAGAGTGGTATTAGAGTCCACAGTTCAAGGAAATTCTAACCACAAGAAACAATAATAGAATATTCCTGAGTTATGGATCCAAAAGTGACTCAAGCATTCTTAGAATGAATAATAGAGAACTTGGACTAGAAACTTAATAAACGAAGCATAATATGTTTGTTGAATAATGCACAATAATTGTGATTAAATAAACATCACTTAATGTAATAAAAGAAAGTGTATTGTCACATCCACCCAGCCGGTACCCTATCTGGAATACTCGAGTGTGTGATCCACAGCCCCAAAGATCAAGTTTAGGAACGATCATATCCATTTAGCACAATAACATAATCAAAAGCAAGAACAAGTCATAGTATTCAAGTAATTTATTAATAAAAGTCAAGAAAGGATCTTAGAAGGATCAAAAAAGAATATCAGAGTGCGGATAACAAGATACCTAATCATAAGACAACTGTAGAGTATAGCGGAAATATACTCCACAAACATATGCGGAAGGTAGATCGGAATCTAAAGCAAAGCTCTAAGCTAATACAAATAAAAGGGAAAGTCTAGAAGAAAAGAGAAATCTAATAAACATCTTCCATCGGCTCTTCTTCTTCTCCAATCTTCATCTTCTTCACCTTTGGGTTATGCTCTTGAAGCTTCAGATCAGCATCTAGCGCACGATCCTATCGGTTAACAAGATGATGCCAGCTGTTGTCAATAGGAGCCATCAATGCAGTCCAAACCTGAGTGTTGGCTGCCTCGTTGGTCAACACTTTGTCCAGTGACTTCCGGAGTTGTACCATATATGGAAGGATCCTTCGTACTGAGGCACGGGTTCTCTTCCAAACCTGCAATGTCATCTAAAAACAAGTCCCCCGAAGGGTAAGCTCAAAACAACTTAGCTAGTATCCAAACACAATAAGCATCTTCACATGCAAACACAAGCAAACATATATACAATGATATGAAACAATATATGCAAGCATGCTTCTAAATCCATGTATGTATACTAGTCTCTATTGGCAGACACGCTTTAATTCATAGCACCATACTCCTCTGGGCCTGGTCCAAATCACTCTCTTTCGGATGGTAATGGGTCCTGAAACCTTCTCGGACAACCTTGGCTGGGGTTTAGGTCAACACTCTCTCACATCACCGTGTGGTCTGAGTAGTGGCGCATGTACATGGATATCTTAGCCCAATGCAAGTCATCTACTAAGTCACATCTACTTAGGGTTAGATACGTCCATTCCTCGCTTCCCGCAATCCTTTCCTGTACCTCTCCCACTAGAGTCATCTCCTTTCTGGTTACGTAGACTCTTAACCCCATTGGTCATCCACACATAGTAAACGGGAAGCTCTCGTGTCCTCTCATGCATCTCGCAATCTCGAGCGCCCACGAGCCCAAGTCCACTACATGCAACCCTACCAATGAATGGCACCTACAATGTGATCCATGTCCTCTCACGTGTTGGTTACCGGTCTTGAGCGCCCACTTCTCCCCATTGCTGCCATGGGTCACTCAGTCTCAATTCCCCTTCCGATGCGGTCAGATATGACAAGGGTTTCCTAGCCAAACACTTCTAGACATGCTCTAGGTATGTCAACCAGTAGTCAGGGAAAGAGTCAAGGGGCACCATAGGAAAGCGTCCCATACCACTTCCATTGGTGTCCAAACACGTAAACGCCAAAAGGGCATTCTCCATTCCACAACTACGACCTAGGCATTCACATCACATCATGATTCCATACAAATCACATTCACACTCATATCCACATCATAGTCCATATCACATTCTCAAAATCACTAATCAATTCTAATATGCAATTCACAATATGAACAAGCTACTGTAACTACAGACATATCATGATGTAAAGAAATTGAAACAACAGTAGCTAGGTCATTCATTCACGTCATAATACAATAAGACATGTAAATAGGCATATTGTGAGTTGGAATACTCACCTCATTATCCGAACTTATAATCTTCAAGTAAGAGATCAGAGAACATATCCAAAATCACCTAAACAAGCTTGAGAAAACATGTATAGGTCATAAGAAGTAAATCCAAGAGATAGGAGTCAAAATGGAGCAAAAATGGAGTTGCTGACTGCCTTGGTTGATTGGGTGGTAGCTTGGTCCAGTCAACGAGTGTGAACAGTACGCAACAACAACACTAAATCGATCATAACTTCTTCGTTTGAAGTCCGATTGCTCCAAAATTCGAAGGGGAGCTCCATATAAACATATTAAGACTACCTAGCATGGATTAGACACCATCCATGATCAAAATCAATGACTTTATATTTTGATCAAAAACATGGTTTTCAATGAAAACAACCATGGCTGCAAAGGAGAATTAAGGACTCACTCAAGAGGATCATTAGAAATAGATCAGAGATGAATACTAACATGAATTCAGATCTAATATACTAGAGAAATCAGATTAAAGGAATGAATATGAAGATATCATATAATCATGGCTAGGAATTCAAGCATGAAGATCATAGCATCAATGGAATGAATGGAGATTCATTCAAAAGGAATGAATACATTAGATCATGCTTAGAAATTTATAAGAAAAAAATCTACAATAGGTTAGGACAGCTACTTACAGGGATAATGAATCATGTTAACAAAACCAATCAAAAACATGGAGAATTGCCATATGGCTTCAAGGAATGCATAGAGTGATTGGGGGTTCACTCTAAGACACAAAGAGATCAGAGAATAGGTAGTTACAATAGTGTATCACCTTCTCCACAATAAAAACAATAAACTAGAATAGTAGAGAGAAAAGATTAGAGAAGAAAGAGTTAGGATACTAACCTTGAAGATGAACGAGAGAGGAGGAACTTTAGATCTTGCAAGAGTTCTTCAAAATCACCAAGGAGAGGCTTTGAGAGAGGCTTCCCACATCCTCTAAGGGTTTTAGAAACAAAAGGGACTAAGGAACACGAAGTCTACTTATATAGAGCACTAAAAATCCTAAACAGAAGATTTTCTCGGATTATGTCCCTGTTGGTCGATTCGCTGGTCGATTGGCTGGTCGATTGACTGGCAATTGGCCCAGTTTACCACCCAATCGACCAAGCATGACAGCAAGGTCAAACTAGGGACTTCAAGGCCCAATCCACTTCAAACCTAAGTGGGCTTCTCCCAACTCAACAAATGACCTTCCTACAGAGGAGTACCTTCAAACCATGTCCAACTAGGCTCTTAAACATCAAGGTGCAATTCATCTCTAATTCATATAAGGTTTCCAAAAAGAGAACTCCATCATCAATCTCCATGGGTTTTGGGCCAAACACCATGTCTTCTATTGAAATGGCCCGCAAGATCTTCTTCCTTCACTTCGGGTCTTTGGATCTACACTAAGGGAGAGTTCTGACTTGGCTTCTTAGGACCTTCTAAACATATCCATACTAAACTCAGGGTCCCACTTCAAGGTCAAACATCAACAAGTCATCTCTTCAACCAAAACAGCTAGGGTGTCCAGGCTAGGTTTTGGCTGGATTTCACATGTATAATACACTAACAAAGTGAAACAAAATGAACTTCATTAACTTTTAGGAAAGTTTTACAATGAGTTACATTTGATCGAGCATAAAAGAAAATCCTAAGTACAAACTATCTAGGAGACTAGCGATGGAGAGTCCGATTGACGAGACTAAGGTATCCAAATGAAGATCGTCGAAAGACCTTTCCATCAAACCAAAAATCACCGGATTTGGAGTCCATTTGGGGATCCAACCATGGACCAGTTGGGTGGCCGGTCAGACCAACCCCCCACCCCTTTTCTATTACAGGACAGAATCAAGATTTTAGGTTTTAAAACCCTCTTTTATATTTTAACTCATCTCTAAACATATTTTTTTAATGCTAGAATGAGGTTGAGGCTGTGGGAAGAGGATAAACCAAGGAGAATAGAGGATCCCATCCATTTGAAGGTGCTTTGTGACTCGGATCTTTGAGGAAATGTTAGGAAATGTTATATTTCTTAAATCCTTCTCTTAGACACAATTTTGTGGGTAATTCTTTTCTTTATTTTGATGAGATTGTGGTAGTGGGAGCATGTTAGGTTCATTGTTTATTCTTGAATTCTCTTGTTGAGGTTGTTCTTTTGTATAAGAGTTAATGGTGTGAAATCCAGCTCTATCCTAACCCTGACCCTGACCCGGAATCCTTGATGTTTGTAGGTCCGAAGACCCGGAGTGGAAAAAGGAGAGAATTGTGGGCCCTCTTAGTTGAAGACTTGTTGTTTGGGCCGAGCCCATGGACATTGACGATGCTGCCCCTTACTTGGATGCACTATCAATGTTCAATGAGAAGCTGCACCTAGAAGAGGGGAAGTTTACTTGAAGTACCTAATGCGCTTCCGAACTCGATTCGAAGGTAATACTCTGATCTAGACTTGTTGATTGACTTGTAGGAGAAAGCCCAATCAAATCTGACTCAATCTAGCCTTCAAATTCTCTGACCAAAGCTTGTTGTACTAGCTTGGTTGACTGGTCCACCAAAGGATTTACAAATTCGAGAATTTGATGCTTTTTGGATATTCTCCTCTCTACTTAAGTGAACCTCATGATTAGAACCCTATTCTACTCATTTAGTCTCCTGAGAACATGGAGAGAGCTTCCCAAGACATTCCCTTGGTAGTGGTGAAGGATTCTTGCATCAATCATTGCCTCTCATCCCCAAAATCATCTCCAAGGTATGAGTTCTCTCTCTCACTCTCTACTCTACTCTAATCCCTTCTCTTACTTGCTGTTGAAACCATGAAGATTGTGCTGCAACGTTGCAACCACCACTTCATGTGTTCTTCCCTTGCTAATGCTTAAGCCCCTTTCATTTCTACCTATGCTATGCTCCCATTTTGATTCTTGTCTATACATTTACACGATTTTCTTCATAGCAACTTGTTTTCTTGTCCTAAACTGAATTATAAAGTATGCTAAGTCTGATTCTATGCTAGCATTTGATTCTAATCTAGTACTTATCATTCCCCTAGCTGATTCCCTAACATTCCTTGCAATTGCATTTGATTTCATTTGAAAACTATGATTTTAGTATATATAACTTAGGGTTTCAAATTGGGGATTCCTAATTAGACCATTGATTTATGTTAATTACTTGCTAGATAGTGTTCTTATACTATTGCTAACAATCCCTCCAAATTTCGGAGTGATCCGAGCTCCGGAAGATAGGTTTCAGATTGAAATTCACTATTCAGCCCCGCACTGTTCACTTGGTCGACTGGGTCAGTCAAGCAATTGATTGCTGCATTGTGTATTTGCCCGATTTGACTCGTTCAACCTCTGATTTTCTCGATTTCTTTTATAATCTTTCATCTATGTTTGTCTAGGGTCTAAGTACCATCTTTGGACCATTCTCTTTTGATCATTGAATTATCTTCTTCTCGACTCAAGTTAAGGACGGTTATCACTATATTACATAGACTATGTGAATCTTACATTGATGTTGGCAACTTAGTAGATTCATCTTCTTTGTTGTATTTGAACATCATACGACTGTAGTATGTACTTTAAGACAGTAGTACCATGTTTATATACTCTTTGATTATCATGACTATTCATTCTTGTCAATTACATATATGATTGATCATGTGATGTTATGACTTATCTTTCAATATGATGAAGTATCATGTATGTATGATATGATGAAATTGAGAATGTGATTGGATAAGTATGATTTGGGATTGGGGAATGTCCTTTCGACATTTCTGTCCTTGGACTTCGGAGGGAATAGTATGGGATGTTCTCCGAAGATGCCCATCGACACTCTCCTGGATTATTGGATGTCATATATAGGACTTGTCTAGTGGTGTTGGCTAGGATGTCCTTGTTGTATCAGACCTGAATCGGAAGAGTATTGAGACCAAACGACCCGTGGTAGTAATGTGGTTTGGTGGGCGCTCAAGACCGGTAACCAACCCGTGAGAGGACATAAATCACATTGCAAATACTCGTTAGAGGCAATTTATTGGTAGGGTTGCAAATAGCTAGACTTGGGCTCACGGGCGCTCAAGACCGATAACCAACCCGTGAGAGGACGTGAGAGCTTCTCGTCTACTATTTGTGGATGACCAATAAGGTTGATGAGTCCGTAGTCAGGGGCTATGCTAAGTCTAGTGTGAAGGATACCAGAAAGGATTGCCAGGGGCGAGGAATGGAAGTATCCGGATCTGATTACGACTAAGTAGATGACTTGCATTGGGCTAGGCTTTACCGTGACATGCACCAATACTTATACCAAATGGTTATGTAAGAGAGCGGTGACTTAAAACCCAGCAATGGATTGTCCCGAGGGATGCAGGACCCACAGCCTACCGGAGCCGAGTGACCGGACCTACCCAAGAAAAGTATGGTGCTATGACTTAAAGCATGTCTACCATAGAGACTAGCATACATAGAGTTAGAATCATATTTGCATCATTTGTTTTATATCATCTTGCATGTTATGTTTTGTATCATGTGACTTATGTATTATGGAATAACTGCATTGCTGAGTTCTTTCGAACTCATTCCTTTCTATGTAAATGTTCTGTTAGATTATTCCATAAGTATTGAAGGATTTGATGGCACCTACTCCGAGGAGACCCCTAATGAGGCATACTACCCTCCGGGTACTGGCTATCACGAGGATTACTGTGAAGATCTCAAGGATGATTACGCTACGTTCCAGGATTATTTCAACCCTGTGTGGGAGCGGCCGTGCCTAGTCTCTTATGTTTACTCTTATGAAGACATTTTGTATAAGACCGAGGAAAAAATTGTTTAGATATTCATTTCGTTATTTCTCCTTTTAAGACTTGGATTTTTAACCTTAACTATGATTTGATATACTTTCCGCTACAACTAAGGGAGTGATTTCCGCTCACTCTCTTTCTTTTGGATTATATACATTGGTATCTTTTATTTCCATGCTTTGATTATATTGTTTCTTATTCTTATCGTGATTCCATTGTTTATATGCTATGACCTTGATTATATTATTGTTCATGATTGTGTTATCGCGTATGTGGGAGGCATGGTTGCTCGATACTTGATCTTCGGGACTATGGATCACATACCTAGGTATGCCAGGTACCGGCTGGGTGGATGTGACAAATGGTGCGATCCCTTGCGAAGGATTTCACAATTTGACTCTCTGAGTTGCCCAAAGGAAATTTAGGAGAGCCAATTTGGGGCTTTTTGATCTAGATCTAATTATATCAAATTGAAGGTACCCTTAGGATCCTTTTACTGCTGATTAGACATTTCCAAAGTTTTGTTTTGATTCAACTTCGAATCAGTAGCAAAATAGAGACCATTCGCTAGTGAGGTTGAGAACTACCTTTTGTAAACCTAGTTTTTAGATTGGGTTTTTGTGGGAAGATTTTGAGATATTTTTCTAACCCCAAATTAACTTCTACTTTATTTTTGTTAATCGTCTTGCATGATTAGGTTTATTTATCTTTTTGTCACCTTCTTGTGGAAGTGAATTTTGATCTTTGGAGAAAAGGATCCAAGTGAAAGGTGAGGAATAACTAGCCATGTTATACTTAATTAATTATTGCTATTTTAATTTCTCTTATTAGACAACACAAAGCTATTCTAGTGGTTGAAACCAACACCTCTTAGTGAAGAGGTCGTGGGTTCGACTCTCGCTGAGGCATATTAATATCCCCATCCCCCAGCTTAATAAAGCCCCTTTGGACCCAAAAAAAAAATTCTCTTATTAATATAAATTGTTGTAATTTCTATTTATCATACTATGCTTGTGTGTGACTTTGCACGAAAGGAAGGTGAAGCTATTTGTTTTAATATTGCTCTTATATTATTGTTATGAAAGTGGTATGATAATGTATGAGAAGAAAGAGGAGGAATGTTATTATTCTCCTTATCTTGTATTCTCTACTAGGGTTATGGGTTCACCTATTACCCTAGTAACCTTATTTGGTGTCATTAAACCCAAATGCATGATTGATAGATGTCTAGAAGTGTTGGGTTAGGAATCCCTTTGAGTACTACTATCACATCCCGCCCAAATACACCTAGCCTATACCCTATCTGGGTTACTCGGGGAGTGATCCACAGCCCAAAAGATCAAGTTTAGGAACGATCATATCCATTTAGCACAATAACATAATCAAAAGCAAGAACAAAGCATTGTATTCAAGTATTTTACTAATAAAAGTCAAGAAAGGATCTCAGAAGGATCACTAAAGAATATCAGAGTGCGGAATAACATGTACCAAATCAAAAGACAACTATAGAGTATAGCGGAAATATAGCCCACAACATATGCGGAAGGTAGATCGAAATCTAAAGCAAGCTCTAAGCTAATACAAGTAAAATAATAGTCTAGAAGAAACAAAAGAATCTAATCCACATCTTCAGTCGGCTCTTCTTCTTCTTCAGTCTTCATCTTCTTCGCTTTAGGGTCATGCTCTTGAAGCTTCAGATCAGCATCTAGCGCACGATCCCATCGACGAATAAGACAATGCCGGCTGCCATCAATAGGAGTCATCAGTGCAGCCAAAATCCGAGTGTTGGCTGCCTCGCTGTTCATTACCTTGTCCAAGGACATCCGGAGCTGTACCATGTAGGGAAAGGTCCTCCGTACTGGGGCACGGGTTCTCTTTCGTACCTGCAATGTCATATAAAAACAAGTCCCCCGAAGGGTAAGCTCAAAAGAACTTAGCAAGTAAACCAAAAACAATAAGCATCTTCACATGTATTCACAAGTGAACATATATGCAATGATATGAAACAATATATGCAAATATGCTTCTAACTCTATATATGTATGCTGGTCTCTATTGGAAGACATGCTTTAAGTCATAGCAAAGTACTTCTTTGGGTAGGTCTCAATTCACTCATCCTCAGTTGGCAAAGGGTCCTTCATCCATCTTGGACAATCCATGACTGGGGGTTAAGTCACCGCTCTCTCACATCACCATTGGTCTAAGTACTAGCGCATGTCAAGGTTAAGCCTAGCCCAATGCAAGTCATCTACTTAGTTATATCAACTCAGATATAGATACGTCCATTCCTCCCCTCTCGGGATCCTTTCCGGTATCCTTCACACTAGAGTCAGCATATCCGACTCTCTCAAATACGGACTCATCAACCCTATAGGTCATCCACATATAGTAAACGGGAAGCTCTCATGTCCTCTCACGGGTTGGTTACCGGTCTTGAGCACCCATGAGCCCAAGTCTATCCATATGCAACCCTACCCATAAATGGCCCCCACAATGTGATTCATGTCCCCTAACGGGTTGGTTACCAGTCTTGAGCGCCCATGAATCCCCATTGCTACCATGGGTCGTTCGGTCTCAATACCCTTCCAAATCGGGTCTGATATAACAGGGGTATTCCTAGCCAAACACTGCTAGACCAATCCTAGGTATGTCAACCAGTAGTTAGGGAAAGAGTCAAGGGGCACCATAGGTGTGAAACCCAGCCCTAACCTTGACCCGGAAAACTTGTTATTTGTAGGTCCAGTGACCCGAAGTAAGGTAAGAAGTCAGCTTTGGGCCATCCCAGTGGAGGACTTGGTGTCTGGCTTTAAATCCATGAGAGTTGATGATGAGGTTCTATTTATGGAAACTGAATCTTGATGAAGATCGGATTAGTTGATGGACTTGGAGTGCTCTCTATCATGGTTTGAAGGCATTTCTACCTATTAGGTAAGTCACTTGATATGTGTGCAAAACCCCTTTAGGATTGGATTTGATCTGGGTCTTCAATTCCCTGTTTAGGAGTTGCTGAACTGATTGGTCGACTGATTGGTCGACTGGACCAGTCGACCAATCCACTCGACCAATGGGTTCTGTCTTTGGCAATTAGGTCTTGCTTGCTCTATTTAAGTCCAATCTCGAGTCTACTTCGTATTTTCTGCCTCCAAACTCTTTGGAACGAACCAAAGACCTCTGCAAGTCACCTCCCTTGCATCCTTGGTGTTTTTCTTGACGGACCTTCTTCAAAACTCTTCCTCTTGCATCAAAGGTATGTCTACACTCTCATCTTCTCCTCCATCTTTGTTTTTCTTTCCTTTTTGAGTTAAGACAGTAGAGGAGATGCTGCATTCTCTGTTGCAAACATCTCTGGACTTGTCTCTCATGATCTTCCTAAGGATTAATGGCTAATGCAATGATCTTAACCATGATCGTTGCAAGCTTTTGAAGGAATCATGATCAAATCATGATCTTGTCTTTGTTCATCTTTTGATTTGAATTCTGATCTTCTTAGATCTACTATACTGATCATGTTAGTAGTCAATTGCTGTGTTTTCTTTACATGATCCATGATCTATCAATCTCTAGTTGTTTCTCTTCTACCATACCATGCTTTCTTCATGAATCATGATAGTTACATATATGGTAGGTTTTGTTTCCTTATTTAGATTTATGCTCTTAGGTCTATTTTCTTGAAGATCTAAGTATGCCTTCCATGATATCTTTATCTGAATCAATGATTCATTCTTCTAATGTTCTTGTCTATGATTTCTATCTTGAATTCTTCAAGAACCATGGTATCTTGAAGACTTGATTCGATTAGTGTTTTGAGGTCCCCTATATGTTAGGATACTACTAATGTAGGTTACCCCTTGATTAGTACCCTTTTGAACCACCAAATTCGGATTTTATATCTTAAAACTCTGATTTTGTAGGTTCTCTGTCTTCATTGGTCGATCGATTGGTCGATCGGGCAGATAGACCAATCCAATCGACCAATGAGTACAAGCAACTCCGAATTGGTCTGTTTTGGATGTTTTGGTATCTTTTTCTGTTAGGGATCTTTCCTAATATGTTGTATACACTTGTTTAGGACCTTCTTCTCAAGTTTGTCAAGATCTTACTTGATTTCTTAGGATTCCTTTGCAAGTTATAAAAGGTAAGGATGGTTACTTCTTTAACAACATAAATTGCATATCTTAGTTTCTATATTTGAATCTTGCTAATTTATTTCTTTAATTAGATTCTTATAATGTTATACTACTGTGGTACTGTCTTGATATCAGTAGCATTACTTATTTATATTGAATTGACTCATGTATGATTTACTTACTAGTTATATACAAGTTGATTGTAATTATTGATTTCTTTCCATATATGAAGTTACCATATATGTGATGTTATGAATTGATGCTTGTGTATGCTTAAGTATGGTTTGGAAAGGAGAGGTGTCCTTTTGACACTTCTGTCCTTGGACTACTACGGGAATATTATGGGATGTTTCCGGAGATGCCCTCTGGACACCTTCCTAAACTATTGGATGACATATCTAGGACTGTCTAGTAGTGTTTGGCTAGGATGTCCCGTTATGTCAGACCCTAATCGGAGGGGTATTGAGACCGAACGACCCGTGGTAGCAATGGGGATTCATGGGCGCTCAAGACCGGTAACCAACCCGTGAGAGGACATGAATCACATTGTGGGGACCATTTATTGGTAGGGTTGCATATGGTTAGACTTGGGCTCACGGGCGCTCAAGACCGGTAACCAACCCGTGAGAGGACGTGAGAGCTTCCCGTTTACCATATGTGGATAACCAGTAGGGTTGATGAGTCCGTAGTCAGGGACTATGAGGACTCTAGTGTGAAGGATACCGGAAAGGATCGTCGGGGACGAGGAATGGACGATATCTGGATCCGACTTGATGTAACTAAGTAGAAGACTTGCATTTGGCTAGGCTTTACCCTGACATGCGCCGGTACTTAGACCAATGGTTATGTGAGAGAGTGGTGACCTATACCCCCAGCCTTGGAATGTCCCGAGGGATGCCGGACCCATTACCAACTGATGATGAGTGATTGAGACTTTCCTAAAGAAGTACGGTGCTATGACTTAAAGCATGTCTGCCAATAGAGACCAGCATATATAGAGTTAGATTCATACATTCATTGTTTGTCTCATACCATACTTGCATTTATGTTTGTTTTGTAATCCGCCATTTATGTTATTATGGATTTAATCGCCTTACCGAGTTTCTTTGAAACTCATTCCTTTATTGTACAATGTTTGTTAGACTATTCTACAGGTTCGAATATCATGACTGCTCGTACGAAGAAGCGCAAGGAGAAGAGGCATATCTCCAGGAAGGTGATTGCGGTTACGACAATTACGCTGAAGATCCCGCGAGTGGTTATGCTCCGTACAATGCTTAGTCCGACCATAGAGGGGGGGGGCCCGGGGGCAATATAGGGGACAAAAAAAAAAGGGGGTGATGTTAAAAATGTGTAAAAAAAAATTTTCCTTTTTTGTGGGGCCCCCCCGCGGGGGGGTGCCCCGTCTGGGGGAGGGGGGGGGGGGGGGGGGGGGGGGGGGGGGGGGGGGGGGGGGATAAAAAAAAAAAAAAAAAAAAAAAAAAAAAAAAAAAAAAAGAGGGGGGGGGGGGGGAGAAAAAAAATATAAAAGAAAAAAAATGAATCATAAACGAATCGAATAATAGATATAATCGGAGTATCAAACGGATAAGTAAAGTGAAGCAAAAATCCCACTTTACATCCAGCGGAAAAGTAGCTCTAAAGAATAAACTAGACAAAATCTAATCCCAGTAGCAAGTACATTGGGTAACTAAATTATCGTCCACTTTATAGACGACATCCTTGTATGTATAGATCTCATAAATAGCACAAGGACGCTTCCACTCAATGGTCGGACCAAGCACCACACGCAGACAATAACCACTCGCGGGATCTTCGAGTAATTGTGGTAACCGCAATCACCTTCCCTGGAGATATGTCTCTTCGCCTTGCGCTTCTTCATAGGGACCGTCATAATACTCGGTACTGCGGGATAGTCTAACAACATTGTACAATAAAGGAATGAGTTTCAAAGAAACTCAGTAAGGCGATTAAAAATCCATAATAACATAAATGGCGGGATTCCGAACAAACATAAATGCAATATGATATGAGACAAGCAATGAATGAATGAATCTAACTCTATGGATGCTGGTCTCTATTGGCGAGACATGCTTTAAGTCATAGCACCGTACTTCTTTAGGAAAGTCCACTCACATCCTCAACCATTTAAGATATCTTGGATTCTCTCACGGATCATTTCACCGGTCTTGAGCAGCCGATTGGTAATGGGTCCTTCATCCCTCGGGACAAACCTTGGCAGGGGGTTAAGTCAACACACTCTCTCACAACCATTTGGTATAAGTACTGGCGCATGTCGGGGTAAAACCTAGCCAAATGCAAGTCTTCTACTTGGTTACATCAAGTCGGATCCGGATACTTCCATTCCTCGTCCCCTGACGATCCTTTCCGGTATCCTTCACACTAGAGTCGGCGTATCCTATGGCACCGACCAACTCGGACTACGGACTCATCAACCCTATTGGTTATCCACATATGGTAAACGGGAAGCTCTCACGTCCTCTCACGGGTTGGTTACCGGTCTTAAGCGCCCGTGAGCCCAAGTCTAACCATATGCAACCCTACCAATAAATGGCCCCCACAATGTGATTCCCTGTCCTCTCACGGGTTGGTTACCGGTCTTGAGCGCCCATGAATCCCCATTGCTACCACGGGTCGTTCGGTCTCAATACCCCTCCGATTAGGGTCGACATAACAGGACATCCTAGCCAAACACTACTAGACAATCCTAGATATGTCATCCAACAGTTTAGGAAGGTGTCCAGAGGGCATCTCCGGAAACATCCCATAATATTCCCGTAGTAGTCCAAGGACAGAAGTGTCGAAAGGACACCTCTCCTTTCCAAACCATACGTAAGCATACACATGCATCAATTCATATCATCACATATATGGTAACTACATATATGGAAAGAAATCAATATTACAATCACTTGTATAACATTGGTAAGTAAATCATACATGAATCAATTCAATATGAATAAGTAATGCTCTACCGTAATCAAAGTTATGCAACAGTAGTATATCATTGTAAGAATCTAATTTAGGAAACATATTCATGATATTCAAATATAGAAACTAGATTCATGCTATCTATGTAATTAAGGAAATAACCATCCTTACCTTTTATAACTCGCAAAGAATCCTAAGAAATCAAGTAAGATCTTGGCAAACTTGAGAAGAAGGTCCTAAACAAGTATATACAACATATTAGGAAAGATCCCTAACGGAAAAGATATCAAAACATCCGAAGCAGACCAAATCGGAGTTGCTTGTACTCATTGGGTCGAGTGGATTGGTCGAGTGGTCGATCGACCAATCGATCGACCAATGCAGACGATAGCCTATAAAATCAGAGTTTTAAGATATGAAATCCGAATTTGGTGGTTCAAAAGGGTACTAATCAAGGGGTAGACTACATCAGTAGTATTCTAGCATATAGGGGACCTCAAAACACTAATCAAATCAAGGTATCAAGATCCAAATTAGGAAACAAAAAGTTACCATAATTAACTCAAACATGGATCTTGATGAATTTGAAATAGAAAACAAGGACAAGAACTATAGGAGGATGGATCATTGCTTTCGGTAATGAAAACATGAAAACATGCATAGGTCTTCATGGAATAAGGCTTAGAAGCATAAATCTAAATAAGGAAATAAAACCTACCATATATGTAACTATCATGCATCATGAAGAACACATAGTAAGGTAGAAGAGAACAACTAGAATTCTATGTATTATGGATCATGGAAAGAAAACACCACCATTAACCACTAACATGATCAATGAAAGAAGATCCAAAGAGATCAGAATTCAGATTAGAAGATTAACAGAGATTAAATCATGGTTTGATCATGAATCCTTCAAAAGCTTGCAATGATCATGGTTAAGATCATTGTTCTAGCCTTAAATCCTTAGGATGATCATGAGAACATGTTCAGAGATGTTTGCAACAGAGGATGCAGCATCTCTTCTACTGTCTCAACTTAAAAAGGAAAGAAACACAAAGATGGAGGAGAAGAAGAGAGAGTAGACAACCGGCAAAAACCCCCGAAAAAACCCAAGAAAAAGGGGGGGGGGGGGGGGGGGGGGGGGGGGGGAGGGGGGGGGAAAAAACAAAAATCCCGGTCGACCAATCGACCAATCTTGCGACAAGGCAAAGGCCAAAACGGGAATTGAAGGTCCAGATCAAATCCAAACCTAAAGGGGTTTTGCACACAAGTCAAGTGACTTACCTAATAGGTAGAAATGCCTTCAAACCAAGATAGAGAGCACTCCAAGTCCATCAACTAATTAGATCTTCATCGGGATTCAGTTTCCATAAATAGAACCTCATCATCAACTTTCATGGATTCAAAGCGGGACACCAGGCCCCTCGGGGGGGGGGGCAGGGGAGTTCTTTTTTTGGTTGGGGGGGGTGGGGCAACAAACAAAGTAGGGGGGGGGGGGGGGGGGGGGGGGGTTTTTTTGTTTGTTTTTGGGGGGAGTGGGTTTTTTTTTTTTTTTTTTTTTTTTTTTTTTTTTTTTTTTTTTTTGGGTGGTGGGTTTTGGCCCTCTTTTTTTTTTTTTTTTTTTATTTTATTTTTTATTTTTTTTTTTTATTATATATATATTTTTTTTTTTTTTTTTTTTTTATGGTTTATCTTTCGCACATCGATTATTGTTGTTCATGATTATGTTATTGTTTATGTGGGAGGTTGATTACTCGCTACCTGATCTTCGGGCTGTGGATCACACTCTCGGGTATGCCAGATAGGGTACCAGCTGGGAGGATGTGACAATAGGAAAGCGTCCCATACCACTTCCACTGATGTCCAAAGACAGAAACGTCAATAGAGCATTCCCCATTCCACAACTACGACCTAAACATCTACATCACATCATGATTCCATACAAGTCATATTCACATCCATATCCACATCATAGTCCATAACATATTCTCATAATCAATAATCAATTCTAATATGAAATTAACAAAGTGGACAAGCTACTGTAGGTGGGGTAGTATCATGATGTAAAAGAAACTAAACAACGATAGTTAAATCATGCATTCATATCATAATACATAAAGACATGTAAATAGGCATATTGTGAGTTGGAATACTCACCTCATAATCCGAACTTATAGTCTTCAAATAAGAGATCAGAGAACAGATCCAAAATCACCTAAACAAGCTTGACAAAACATGTATAGGTCATAAGAAATGATTCCAAAAGATTGGAGTCGAAAAGGATCAAAAACAGAGTTCCTGTCACTGCGGGTTGATTGGCTGGGTTGATTGATTCAGCCAACCCAGGCAATCCGCCGGAGAGTAATTCGAGTCCAAAAACAGAATTTTGATCCGAAACCTATTCTATACAATCCGGAATGCTACGAAACTTGGAGGGAATGTCTAACATAGTAGTCTAAGACTAAAAAGCATATTTTAGACATCAAACAATGATCAAAACCATTACTGACTAATTTGGAATCATACTTTCTATTTTGGTAAAAATCATGGTTTTCATTGAAAACAAGCTATGAATGAAAGAGATGAACTACAGATGATGAGATTTCATTCTAGTACAAAAACACAGTAAATCAAGAGTAAGAATGATCATAGAGATGCATCTAATATGCTAGAAGAAATCAAAATAAGAACATGATCATAGTTTAAGAAGAAATCATGAAAATCATGTTGAGAATGAATATGAAATCATAGCATATAGAATGAGAAGAGATTGTAGAAGATATGATTGCGGAGATGCAATATCTTCCTCATAATCTCATATCGGAGAAGAGAATGATCCAAGTAAGAATGAATCAATAGCATAATAGATTGAATACTAACCTTTGATTGAAGAACAAGAGAGAGAAAGCTTGAGAGTTGAATGTAGATCTTCTTCCACCAATGGAGGCTTGGAGATGAGTTCCCTTCGTTCTCTAGGTGATTTGGAGGCTAGGGATACTAAAAACACGAAGTCTTATGGTATATATAGCAATAATGACCTAAACAGAAGATTCTGCTCGAATTATGTTTACTTGGGTCGATTGGGTTGGGTTGATTGGCCCCCCAGGACCCATCGACCAGTGCCAAAGCATAGCCTAAAACGAGGATTTGAGGGCCTTTCTCTTATCAGAATCAAACGAAATTTGAAACACAACAACTATAAGTTACCTAGCATAGGAAAATGGCTTTAACTCATATCTAACCATGCTCTAAGGCCATCAACCAATCTTCTCTTCACCAAGGTGCAGTCTCTTTTCTAAATCAACCAAGCTCTTCAAGTAGGGAATTTCATCATCAATTTTCTATGGGTTTCCGAATCTACACTAAGGGAGAGGTCCAACTTGACTTCCTAGGACCTTCTAAACATATCAACACCATACTCAAGGTCCAACTTCAAGGTCAAACATCAAACAAGTTCTTCTTCATCCAAAACAAATAGGGTGTCTAATTTATGTTTTGGGCTGGATTTCACATTCTCCCCCTCTTAAAATAATTTGGTCCTCGAAATTGGGAGAGTACTTGGCTTCTAAAGAGATGGCGGTACTCGCTTCTAACTGGACTTCATTCTCTCAAAATCTACGGAAAACAAATAACGATAAGACTTTTGTAAGAAAACAGGGAGTAAATCTAACATGCTTTGAAATCAAATCAAAAGTATGATCATGGCTTCATGAAGATTTCACAAGGATCATGGCGAAGATCAATATGAAGATCATAAAACCTTAAGAATGAAAGGTGATTGTAGAAGAGATGGTTGCAAGGATGCAGCATCTTCTTCGTAATCTCAATCACAAAGAATAAATCATAGCAAGAGTAGATCTTCATCCCACCCTAAATCCACCAAGGGGGTACCCTATCTCTGGATTACCCGGGGAGTGAATCACGGTCCCGCCGATCAATTTTAGGAACGATCATAGCCACTTAGCACAATAATATAATCAAAAGCACGAACAATTCCTTGTATTCAAATAATTTAATAATAAAAGTCTAGAAGAGATCTCGGAAGGTTTCACAAAGTGCGGAAATGATACAAATAGGACAAATAGTCAAAGTGTGAAAAGGAGGGGAAAACCCGTCCTATAATAATAGTAGAAGGTAGATCGACTAAAATTAAGGGTTACAACCGATTCAATATGACAAGGGAACAGACTAAACTACGGTCTCAACAAATTAACTAAAAGGTTAAAAAGAAAATGGGACGATATCCCAACACTAGCACACAAGTGCAAAGGCCGAGCTGCTCCGGATAAGTCCCAATCTCGGACTACTAGTCTTTATCAACTTGTACACCGTGACCCGGTGGGGTACGGGTCATCAACTTGGTCTTCGGAGTGTTGACCATCATAGTCAACAGTGGTGTCACGGGGAAGAGAGTCTAACAAAAATGATAATAAGACCCTAGACAAACATAAATGAAAGGTTAGAAAAGAAATCGGAAAATCGGAGGTCGAACGGGTCAAAACGGAGCAAGGTTGCTGACGGTAGCAAGTTTGGTCGATGGTCCTTGGTTGATGGCGGTCGACCAAAGAGGATGGACCAAAATTGTCTTCGGGCGCATAATGGGTTTTGGGGATTTTGGTCCGAAATGGGTCTTCCGGGTTCCGATCGATCCGAAACTTGGAGGGATGATTAATAACAATGTAAGAACACTACCTAGCAAGTATTATCACAATCCAATGGTCCAAATGAAAACCCGCAAATTGAGGTCCTATGTTCTAAAGACAAGAATCCTAGCATTCATGAGAAATTGATGTAATTGAAAGGGAAGCTAGAGAATTAGTTGGGGAATAGGTAAGGAACATGATTACAATCATTTGCAAGCCGGAGATTAGACTAATCATACTCCACATCTCAGTTTAGTATAATAAATCAAGTTGTTAAGCAAGGAATCATGGTAATGTATATGTAAGGATCAAGATGCAAGTGAGGCATAGCAAGAATGAAGGAAAAGCAAGTATAAATGGGAAGGGGCGTTCATGGCAAGGTGTTTGCAAGGTTGCAGCACCTTGGCCATGGTCTCATCAGTAAAAGAAGAAGGGAAGTGAGTAGAATAGAGAGCAAGAGAGAGAATCATACCTTGGAAGATGATAGTTGGAGAAAGAGACAATGATTATTGTGAAGATCACAACTACGACCTAAACATCTACATCACATCATGATTCCATACAAGTCATATTCACATCCATATCCACATCATAGTCCATAACATATTCTCATAATCAATAATCAATTCTAATATGAAATTAACAAAGTGGACAAGCTACTGTAGTTGCAGTAGTATCATGATGTAAAAGAAACTAAACAACAGTAGTTAAATCATGCATTCATATCATAATACATAAAGACATGTAAATAGGCATATTGTGAGTTGGAATACTCACCTCATAATCCGAACTTATAGTCTTCAAATAAGAGATCAGAGAACAGATCCAAAATCACCTAAACAAGCTTGACAAAACATGTATAGGTCATAAGAAATGATTCCAAAAGATTGGAGTCGAAAAGGATCAAAAACAGAGTTCCTCACCCGCCGGGTTGATTGGCTGGGTTGATTGATTCAGTCAACCCAGGCAATCTGCCCAGAGAGTAATTCGAGTCCAAAAACAGAATTTTGATCCGAAACCTATTCTATACAATCCGGAATGCTACGAAACTTGGAGGGAATGTCTAACATAGTAGTCTAAGACTAAAAAGCATATTTTAGACATCAAACAATGATCAAAACCATTACTGACTAATTTGGAATCATACTTTCTATTTTGGTAAAAATCATGGTTTTCATTGAAAACAAGCTATGAATGAAAGAGATGAACTACAGATGATGAGATTTCATTCTAGTACAAAAACACAGTAAATCAAGAGTAAGAATGATCATAGAGATGCATCTAATATGCTAGAAGAAATCAAAATAAGAACATGATCATAGTTTAAGAAGAAATCATGAAAATCATGTTGAGAATGAATATGAAATCATAGCATATAGAATGAGAAGAGATTGTAGAAGATATGATTGCAGAGATGCAATATCTTCCTCATAATCTCATATCAGAGAAGAGAATGATCCAAGTAAGAATGAATCAATAGCATAATAGATTGAATACTAACCTTTGATTGAAGAACAAGAGAGAGAAAGCTTGAGAGTTGAATGTAGATCTTCTTCCACCAATGGAGGCTTGGAGATGAGTTCCCTTCGTTCTCTAGGTGATTTGGAGGCTAGGGATACTAAAAACACGAAGTCTTATGGTATATATAGCAATAATGACCTAAACAGAAGATTCTGCTCGAATTATGTTTACTTGGGTCGACTGGGTTGGGTTGATTGGCCCAGTCGACCCATCCAGTCGACCCAGGCTGACAGATAGCCTAAAACAGGGATTTGAGGGCCTTTCTCTTATCAGAATCAAACGAAATTTGAAACACAACAACTATAAGTTACCTAGCATAGGAAAATGGCTTTAACTCATATCTAACCATGCTCTAAGGCCATCAACCAATCTTCTCTTCACCAAGGTGCAGTCTCTTTTCTAAATCAACCAAGCTCTTCAAGTAGGGAATTTCATCATCAATTTTCTATGGGTTTTCGAATCTACACTAAGGGAGAGGTCCAACTTGACTTCCTAGGACCTTCTAAACATATCAACACCATACTCAAGGTCCAACTTCAAGGTCAAACATCAAACAAGTTCTTCTTCATCCAAAACAAATAGGGTGTCTAATTTATGTTTTGGGCTGGATTTCACATTCTCCCCCTCTTAAAATAATTTGGTCCTCGAAATTGGGAGAGTACTTGGCTTCTAAAGAGATGGCGGTACTTCGCTTCTAACTGGACTTCATTCTCTCAAAATCTACGGAAAACAAATAACGATAAGACTTTTGTAAGAAAACAGGGGAGTAAATCTAACATGCTTTGAAATCAAATCAAAAGTATGATCATGGCTTCATGAAGATTTCACAAGGATCATGGCGAAGATCAATATGAAGATCATAAAACCTTAAGAATGAAAGGTGATTGTAGAAGAGATGGTTGCAAGGATGCAGCATCTTCTTCGTAATCTCAATCACAAAGAATAAATCATAGCAAGAGTAGATCTGTAACATCCCACCCTAAATCCACCAAGGGGGTACCCTATCTGGATTACCCGGGGAGTGAATCACGGTCCCGCCGATCAATTTTAGGAACGATCATAGCCACTTAGCACAATAATATAATCAAAAGCACGAACAATTCCTTGTATTCAAATAATTTAATAATAAAAGTCTAGAAGAGATCTCAGAAGGTTTCACAAATAATATCAGAGTGCGGAAATGATACAAATAGGACAAATAGTCAAAGTGTGAAAAGGAGGGGAAAACCCGTCCTATAATAATAGTAGAAGGTAGATCGACTAAAATTAAGGGTTACAACCGATTCAATATGACAAGGGAACAGACTAAACTACGGTCTCAACAAATTAACTAAAAGGTTAAAAAGAAAATGGGACGATATCCCAACACTAGCACACAAGTGCAAAGGCCGAACTGCTCCAGATAAGTCCCAATCTCGGACTACTAGTCTTTATCAACTTGTACACCGTGACCAGTGGGGTACGGGTCATCAACTTGGTCTTCAGAGTGTTGACCATCATAGTCAACAGTGGTGGTACTGCAGTAGAGTCTAACAAAAATGATAATAAGACCCTAGACAAACATAAATGAAAGGTTAGAAAAGAAATCGAGAAAATCGGAGGTCGAACGGGTCAAAACGGAGCAAGGTTGCTGACAGTAGCAAGTTTGGTCGATGGTCCTTGGTTGATGGCGTCGACCAAAGAGGATGGACCAAAATTGTCTTCGGGGCTGCATAATGGGTTTTGGGGATTTTGGTCCGAAATGGGTCTTCCGGGGTTCCGATCGATCCGAAACTTGGAGGGATGATTAATAACAATGTAAGAACACTACCTAGCAAGTATTATCACAATCCAATGGTCCAAATGAAAACCCGCAAATTGAGGTCCTATGTTCTAAAGACAAGAATCCTAGCATTCATGAGAAATTGATGTAATTGAAAGGGAAGCTAGAGAATTAGTTGGGGAATAGGTAAGGAACATGATTACAATCATTTGCAAGCCAGAGATTAGACTAATCATACTCCACATCTCAGTTTAGTATAATAAATCAAGTTGTTAAGCAAGGAATCATGGTAATGTATATGTAAGGATCAAGATGCAAGTGAGGCATAGCAAGAATGAAGGAAAAGCAAGTATAAATGGGAAGAGACGTTCATGGCAAGGTGTTTGCAAGGTTGCAGCACCTTGGCCATGGTCTCATCAGTAAAAGAAGAAGGGAAGTGAGTAGAATAGAGAGCAAGAGAGAGAATCATACCTTGGAAGATGATAGTTGGAGAAAAGAGACAATGATTATTGTAGAAGATCATCACCCAAGCCAAAGAGGAGCCTAAGAGGAGCCTTCCCATGTTCTCAGGTGTTGAAATGAGTAAAATCTCGTTCTAGGTTCGAGGTTTCACTTAAATAGAGGAAGGAATATCCAAAAAGCATCTTTTTCTCGATTCTGGGTAACTTTGGTCGATGGTCCTTGGTTGATGGCATCGACCAAAGTGCATCGGGTAACAGGTTTCAGCAGAAAATCCAGAAATAGTTCAGCAACTTCGAACAGGGATTCGGAGGGCTATACGGGGTCAAATTGAGTGAGTTTTTCTCCTACAAGTCAATCAAGAAGTCTATTTTCCATAAATACCTTTGGATCAAGCATGGGAGTTCATTAAGTCCACAAACTAAGCTCACCTTATTTGATGCGCAAGCAGGATTTGCCAGACATAGTTCAGCAACTTCGGACAGGGATTTGGAGGGCTATATGGGGTCAAATTGAGTGGGGGTTTTCTCCTACAAGTCAGTCAAGAAGTCTAGTTTCAGGAAATATAATCAGATTGAGCACAGGAGTTCATTTTGTATTTCAAATAATTGACCCCTCTTTGGTGCGCAGATTCAAAACTAACACTGAAAATGCTCTCAAGTGAGGGGCATCATCGTCAATGTCTATGGGTGTGAAACCCAGCCCTAACCCTGACCCGAAAACACTGTTGTTTGTAGGTCCAGTAACCCGAAATAAGGCAAGAAGTCAGCTTTGGGCCATTTAGTAGAAGACTTGATGGCTGGAGTGGAATCCTTAAGTGTGGATGTCAGTGTCCCTTCTATGGAAACTGCACCCTGATGAAGATTGGATTAGTTGATGGACTTGGAGTGCTCTTTGTATTGGTTCGAATGAATTTCTACCTACTAGGTATGTCACTTTAGGTGTGTGCAAAACCCCTTGATGTTTGGATTTGATATGAGCCTTCAATTCCCTGTTTTGAAGTTGTTGTTCTGATTGGTCGACTCATTGGTCGACTGGACCAGTCGACCAATCAATCGACCAATTGATTCTGTTTTTGAAATTTAAATCGTGGCTACTCTATTTAAGTCTAGTCTCGGGAATACTCCATCTCATCTGCCTCCTAAGCCTCTAAAACGAGTTAGAACCCTATTCTAATCGATTCCCTTGCATCCTTGGTTGATATCTCGCAAGAACTCAAGCAATCTTCATCCTCCTGCATCAAAGGTATGTGTATGATCTCTTTCCTCTCTATCTCTGATTTTCTTTTCTTGAATCTGTTCTTGATTGAGATCAGGAAGATGATGCTGCATTCTTGCAACCATCTATTCCATGATCTCATCATGTTCCTTGAGATCTATGATCATCATTATGATCTCAACCCTTGCCATTTGAATCCTGGAAACCCTAACCCTTGAAACCCTAACCTTGTGTGGTCATCTGGAGAACCTTTGGTAATCCCCATGAGAGGGAAACCTCTTGGGTAAAATTTATGTGAACCTAAACATTATCATTGAATGATTCTTCTTGTTATTTTTGACTAACAATTTACCTCCCTTCATCCGGAACTCTCAACCTTTTCATTGGAGCCAAAAAGGGTGAAACCCTAATTTCTTGGGTAAAATCAAGAACCCCTATTTTGATCATGTTAGAAGACTCTCACTTTATTTTCTTTACTAGAATTGTAACCTATTAATTTTTAATTCCTTACCCTTGATCATACTATATTTTTCCCTTCATGATCTATGTTTAACCTAATTAGGTTAACTTTCTGGTTTCTGAGTTGTAACCTGGAAACTTGATTTGATTAATGGTTTGTTGTCCTCTATAGACTTAGATGTTTCCATTAAAGTTTCCCCCTTATTTTGTACCCTTTTGAACCACCAAATTCGGATTTATATTCTAAAAATTCTAATTTTGAAGGCTACTGTCTCTCTTGGTCGACTCATTGGTCGACTGGGGCAGTAGACCAATGGTTACAGCAACCCCATGCTTGGTCTGTTTTGATTGAATTGTGATCTTTCCTTCTATGTATCTTTCCTAACTCATAGTATACACTTGTTTAAGACTCTTTTCTCAGGTTTAGTCAAGGTCTTACTTGATTCTCTAAGTTCCTTTGCGAGTTAGAAGGTAAGGACAATTATCTCCTTAACTACATAGATCACATACTCTCTGGTTTCTACTTTACGAAACTATGAGTTGTTTACTGTTTGTACACTTTATATTCTGATGTACTATTGTGAGAACATAGCTCTTTATCATGTTTCTTTTATTACTTAGACTTATGTGAGATTGCTTATTACTATATTGTTTAATGATTTGATCATGACTTAACATTCTCTTTTATATAATGAGTTGTTGATTGTATATGTCATGACTGATCTGAGACTGTGTTTGATTAAGTTTGGTTTGGGATTGGGAGGTGTCCTTTTGACACTTCTATCCTTGGACATTATCGGAAATAGTATGGGATGTTTCCGGGGTTGCCCATTGACACCTTCCCGAATCATTGGTTGTCATACCTAGGGCTGTCTAGCAGTGTTTGGTTAGGTTGTACCCCTATTATATCAGACCCGATTTGGAAGGGTATTGAGACCGAACGACCCATGGTAGCAATGGGGATTCACGGGCGCTTAAGACCGGTGAGTTATATCCGTGAGAGGACGGGAATCACATTGTGGGGGCCATGTATTGGAGGGTTGCATATGGTTAGACTTGGGCTCATGGGCGCTTAAGACCGGTGAGTTATATCCGTGGGAGGACATGAGAGCTTCCCGTTTACCATATGTGGATAACCAATAGGGTTGATGAGTCCGTAGTCCGGGACTATTAGGACTCTAGTGGAAAGGGTACCGGAAAGGATCGCCCGGGGCGAGGAATGGAAGTATCTGGACCTGAGTAGATGACTTGCATTGGGCTAGACTTTACCCTAACATGCGCCGGTACTTATACCAAATGGTTGTGAGAGAGAGTGTTGACTTAACCCCTTGCCATGGTTTGTCCTGAGGGATGCCGGACCCACTACCAACAGGAGCCTTATGTGTGACCTACCCAAGGAAGTACGATGCTATGACTTAAAGCATGTCTGCCATAGAGACCAGCATACATAGAGTTTAGATGCATACATACATTACTTGTTTCATATTGCATTGCATCTTGTTATGGTTTGCTTTCATGTTATTTATGTTGTGATGGATTAACTACCTTATTGAGTTTCTTCGAAACTCATTCCTTTTGTACATTGTTTTGTTAGACTATTCTACAGGTATTGATTACTATGGCGAACAGTACGATGAAGCGCAAGCTGATGAAGCGTACTTCACGCAAGGTGTTGGTAACAATCAAGATTACTCTAATGATCCCTCAGTTGATCAAGCTGCGTACTACGATTAAAGACAACATGGAAGTGGAACGTCTCAAATGGATTGACGAAGTCCACTGTTTTGAGGACGTCATCTATAGAATAGAAAACTCTGATGTTTAATTATCTTTCTTAGTTCCTTTGATTTAGTTGTTATTTCTTTTAAACTTACATACTACGTTCCGTTGTATTTTGTGGAGTGAGTTTCCGCCTCACTTTACTTCTTTTGATATCTACAGATATCTAGTATCATTTTCCGCACTCTGATTATAATATTTATTCATTTCTTGTTTTGAATCTTGTTTATATTATTAAACCTTGATTATTTCCTGTTTATGATTATGTTATTGTATATGTGGGAGGATGATTTCCTCAATACTTGATCTTCAGGGCTGTGGATCACACTCTCGGGTATGCCAGTTAGGGTACCAGCTAGGAGGATGTGACAATGGGCTTGGGCTCCGACACCAAATCATCAACCAAAAGGGTCCACAAGTATCTTTTACCCCCACTTTGGGTCTTTGGACTTACAAATATAACAGATTCTGGGCCGGGTCAAGGTTAGGATAACGCCAGATATTACAGGTCTACCCTAAAGGAAAGGTCTGGCATGACTTCTTAAGGCTTTCAAAGATAATAACACTGAAATCAAGGTCCAACTTTAAGGTCTAATATCAATCAAGTCTTTCTTTATCTCAAAACAAATAGGGTGTCCTGGTTAGGTTTGGGCTGGATGTCACAAGATCAACACAACACAAGAGAGATTACTAATCTTTGATTGAAGAATAGGAGATGAAAAGTTTGAAGTCTTGAAACAATTAGAAGGAATAACAATTCATGGAGATCACATTTGATTTCTCTTCGAAATCATCATGTGGAGAATTCACAAGGTTATAGAGTGTATGGAGATCCTCTTTAGAACAGCAGGGATAGAAGGATCAGTCATGGGAATGATTTAAGATCACCCTCCTATCAAAGGGAATGGGAGGCACAAGGAGAAATTGTAGAGAGAATAGATCAGCT
This sequence comes from Hakea prostrata, assembly GCF_041222555.1. Taxonomy (NCBI): domain Eukaryota; kingdom Viridiplantae; phylum Streptophyta; class Magnoliopsida; order Proteales; family Proteaceae; genus Hakea; species Hakea prostrata. The sequence continues at coordinate 25,040,824 of NC_142601.1, read as the reverse complement.
TCGAGGTAAACGTCTACCAAACGAAACTAGGCAACTCATACGACAGAGAATAAATCGAACAATGCATATGGTATGTATGCATTTGGCACAACAACAAAGTTTGGGTTAGGTGGGATTTCACAATCTCCCCCCCTTAAAAAATTTCGTCCTCGAAATTGAAAGCATATTCGAGCTTCCAATAAGATGAGGAAACTTCTTCAGGGGTGTGATTCTTCCACCGAAACTTTACCAGGGGATGGAAGGTACAATGAAAATAGATCTAATAGGTAAAGAACACTGGAATCTTGGCTGACTTCTTAAACAGCTAAGAGGAACTCAAAACAATACTCACAGGCACTTCAATCAAGACTAGGCAAACTAATATGGCAAGAATAAATCAAAACAATGCATATGGCCTATATGCAATGCATCAGTAAGGACTAAATCAAGCAACGTATGATATGTATGTAATGCATAAGTAAAGAATAAATCAGGGCAATGCATTTGGTATTCATACAATGCACAAGCAAAGATAAATCAAAACAGTACATATGGTATGTATGCAATGCAAAAATCAAAGAATAGATCAATAACAAGAGTTGAAGTTAAGAGCAACGTACCGGTTACGACATCACCATTTGGTTCTAACTCACTTTCAACAATGTTAAACACTTTACAGGCAGGAGGGGCTTGAACTAGCTTTGCAGCTAAAGCAGCTCGACGACTTAGTTTACGAGGGCAGAGATGGGCAAAATGTCCTGTCCGTTGGCAGAAATAACAGACAAGATCTCTCTATCCTACAGGTTGTACCGGTGCTAAGAGTCCTTGATTCACTGGCCTCAGGTCTACATCAATTTGATTGAGGTTTGCATTCCCAACACTTTGTCCCACAGTCCGGGGCTGATATGTCGAGGTGGGATACGATGTAGGCCTAGTGAACTTCCTGTCGGTCCTTTTAGTATAGCTAGAACTTCTACTGGGCAAGGACTTCTAGTGACCTAACTTCACTTTTCCAACATCTGGCACATTAGCAAGTTTAAGGTTTGCCTGGGCAGCAGCACGGGTCTCATTGTGCATGGCCATTATCCCAGTCAAGATTTGGTTGAACTGTGCACTCTGCTGTTGCAACATTTCCCCCATAAGATTAATGATTTCTTGGTAGTTGACAACTGGAGGAGCACCGGATAGTTTACCGGTCGCTTGACCTTTTGGAGGGTTCTGAGCTTCAACACTTACCAGAGGACACTCCAGCTTTAGGAACAACTTTCTCTCCATTCCGACTTGAGGAAGCACCACTGTTCCTTCTTCCGGTCATTCTGACAAACCAATCGAAAGTCAAAAATCTACGAGAAAATGTCCAAATTCAAAATCACACTTCCAACTTCAAGTTTGGCTCAGGGAAAAAGGTTATCTAGGGCTCTTAAGGTCCCAAGATTCTCAAGGGGTTTCAACAACAACTTACAACCTTCATCGATCAACAATACAAGTAAGACCTTCTCTTTCTTCTCTTTTCTTTCAAACTTCATGTACCATTGATATGTTTTTCTTCAAGACTGAGAAATACTTGAGGCTAAAGGTTAGGATAGTGCCTAGGGATGTTTAGAAACATGTTCCCATTATTTTCCAAACAAAACAAAGCTTCTAACACAAAGATTTCCCACACTTTGGTTCAAAAATACTATTCACTTTACCAAAATCCCAACTTTACAAACACTTGTACCATTTTCAATCCAAATGAAATTTTGACACCAAACCAGTTCTTACATGACTGTTTCAATATGAGGAAGGTGCTCACACACCTCGTTCGGTCAAATTCCAACTTTCCAAAAATCACAAAACCTTACCCACAAGAAAATTCCTTGTTCCAAAGTTGCTGAATTTTTACTTCTACCCATCAAAATTGATTGGTTTTCACCAAACAAACCATCCCAGCATGTTTATCCAAGTCTTATGAACACACTAGAATGTTCGAATCGAAATTTTGACGAAATCGACTTTTTTTTCAAAAAATTACGAAAATGCCCTTCTTGAAGAAATTTTTTTTTTCTTCCAAACTCCAGGGGTTTCAATGGATCTTCTCCAAACAAACCTTCTTAGCATGTTAAACCAACTCTTATACACATACTAACATGTCCAAATCGCAATTTCCATCGAAAGCAAACTTTTCCAAGAATTTACCAAAATGCCCCTCTTCGCCAAATATTGCATTGCTTAACTTCCTTTACTCATGAAATGCAAAACTCAACTTGTCTCTTCAGATTCCCATTAAACCACCATGAATGAAAACACTTAAGGGTTGGGAGAGGTAGAGATGAGGATCAGAGTACTATTCCTATGTCATAAGCAGAGATAATACATGAATAAGGAGGCAACAATCCAAACTCCAAATAAGGTTCAAGATCAGAATGAAAATGATGACGCGGAGGATCAGGAGATTCAGTAGGATGAGGAGGAAACTATTTCAGCTCAACAGTTTTAAGGATGGAGGCACACAGATACAATATAGAAGATTGATTGACATGACTGGAGGAAGAGTCTCAGGCTATAGAGATCAGCTCGATTCTCAGGAACAATTGCTTAAATAGATAGTACTAGGATTGTCATCGATTCTATGGTTGGAGGCAGAGCAATCAATTTCACTACCAGGGACATCATAGGGGCTTCGCGACGTAGCTCGGTCAGAAGATGAGGGTAACATCGCTGAGGGTGCAGATGACACAGAGGATGATGGTGGTGATGATGATCATCATGATAATGGGGATGAGCACGGAGATGATAATGATGATGACCATTACGGGGTTCAAACTCAGGGTGAGGATGAAATTAATGATCAGGGAGGTGAGGATCATAGAGATGAGGATCGAGGTAAGGATGAGATTCTGAGACACAAGGAGATTCCTACACCACAGTTCTTCGAGGTTGGAGGTCCATTACATACTACTTCTGAGGCTCCAGGTGTGGCTTCTCATCAGTCGTCGCTCCATTCTATACTGGAGAGGATAGAGGCTCGTTAGGTGACTATAGAGGCTGGGCAGAGGAGGATAGAGTCCTACATGTGCACCTTGGGTGAGTGATTTACACAATTGGAGGAGGAGTTCATAGCTAGGAGAGATCAGACAGATCGCCAGAGTCGATCACCTAGATAAGTAGAGCTAGGAGTTTCCTTTTATGCTATCACATATGTATTTTCTTTCAGACTTGTAAACCTAAGTGATTAGTGAAATTCAGTTTGTTTCACTTATGTTAATGTACATTATGCATTTTATTTTGTTGCATTAGTAATTGTGAATGTTTAGTTATGACTTATAACTCATGATAACTACTCACAACCATTACTCCCAATGACAACTCCCGACTTAGACTCATACGACAACACATGACTACAACATGACTCAGACTCATATGAAAACTCATGACAACAACACCTCACAATGACATCTTAACTTGAAATGACAACTTACCACAAAAGACTCGACTCACAACGACAACTTTCAACACAAGACTCGACTCACACATACACAATACTTAAAACTAACAACTTAACTCTAACCATGACTACAACCCAAGTACAAGTCATAAACTTTAATTATTGTGCATTATTCAAGCTCGGTATATTATACTTTGTCCATTCAAGCTTCTAATCCAAGTTTTCTATTATTCACTTCTAAGAAAGTTTGAGTCACTTCTGGATCTATGACTAAAGGATGCTTTCATTACCGTGTTCTATGGTTATGATTGTCCGAAAACTTGGGCTCTGATACCATTTGTCACATCCCGCCTAAATACACCTAGCCTATACCCTATCTGGGTTACCCGGGGAGTGATCCAGAGCCCAAAAGATCAAGTTTAGGAACGATCATATCCATTTAGCACAATAACATAATCAAAAGCAAGAACAAAGCATTGTATTCAAGTATTTTACTAATAAAAGTAAAGAAAGGATCTCATAATGATCACTAAAGAATATCAGAGTGCGGAATAACATGATATCAAATCAAAAGACAACTGTAGCGTATAGCGGAAATATACCCCACAACATATGCGGAAGGTAGATCGAAATCTAAAGCAAGCTCTAAGCTAATACAAGTAAAATAAAAGTCTAGAAGAAACAAAAGAATCTAATCCACATCTTCAGTCGGCTTTTCTTCTTCTTCAATCTTCATCTTCTTCGCTTTAGGGTCATGCTCTTGAAGCTTTAGATCAGCATCTAGCGCACGATCCTATCGACGAATAAGACGATGCCGGCTGCCATCAATAGGAGTCGTCAGTGCAGCCCAAATCCGAGTGTTGGCTGCCTCGCTGTTCATTACCTTGTCCAAGGACATCCAGAGCTGTACCATGTACGGAAAGGTCCTCCGTACTAGGGCATGGGTTCTTTTTCGTACCTGCAATGTCATCTAAAAACAAGTCCCCCGAAGGGAAAGCTCAAAAGAACTTAGCAAGTAAACCAAACACAATAAGCATCTTCACATGTATTCACAAGCGAACATATATGCAATGATATGAAACAATATATGCAAATATGCTTCTAACTCTATATATGTATGCTAGTCGTCATAGCACCGTACTTCTTTGGGTAGGTCTCAATTCACTCATCCTCGGTTGGAAAGGGTCCTTCATCCATCTTGGACAATCCATAGCTGGGGGTTAAGTCACCGCTCTCTCACATCACCATTGGTCTAAGTACTGGCGCATGTCAGGGTTAAGCCTAGCCCAATGCAAGTCATCTACTTAGTTATATCAACTCAGATCCAGATATGTCCATTCCTCCCCTCTCGAGATCCTTTCCGGTATCCTTCACACTAGAGTCAGTGTATCCGACTCTCTCAAATACAGACTCATCAACCCTATAGGTCATTCACATATAGTAAACGGGAAGCTCTCATGTCCTCTCACGGGTTGGTTACCAGTCTTGAGCGCCCATGAGCCCAAGTCTATCCATATGCAACCCTCCCCATAAATGGCCCCCACAATGTGATTCATGTCCCCTCACGGGTTGGTTACCGGTCTTGAGCGCCCTTGAATCCCCATTGCTACCACAGGTCGTTCAGTCTCAATACGCTTCCGAATCGGGTCTGATATAATAGGGGTATTCCTAGCCAAACACTGCTAGACCAATCCTAGGTATGTCAACCAGTAGTTAGGGAAAGAGTCAAGGGGCACCATAGGAAAGCGTCCCATACCACTTCCACTGATGTCCAAAGACAGAAACGCCAATAGGGCATTCCCCATTCCACAACTACGACCTAAACATCCACATCACATCATGATTTCATACAAGTCATATTCACATCCATATCCACATCATAGTCCATAACATTTCTCATAATCAATAATCAATTCTAATATGAAATTAACAAAGTGGACAAGCTACTGTAGTTGCAGTAGTATCATGATGTAAAAGAAACTAAACAACAGTAGTTAAATCATGCATTCATATCATAATACATAAAGACATGTAAATAGGCATATTGTGAGTTGGAATACTCACCTCATAATCCGAACTTATAGTCTTCAAATAAGAGATCAGAGAACAGATCCAAAATCACCTAAACAAGCTTGACAAAACATGTATAGGTCATAAGAAATGATTCCAAAAGATTGGAGTCGAAACGGATCAAAAACAGAGTTGCTGTCACTGCGGGTTGATTGGCTGGGTTGATTGATTCAGTCAACCCAGGCAATCTGCCCAAAGAGTAATTCGAGTCCAAAAACAGAATTTTGATTCGAAACCTATTCTATACAATCCGGAATGCTACGAAACTTGGAGAGAATGTCTAACATAGTAGTCTAAGACTAAAAAGCATATTTTAGACATCAAACAATGATCAAAACCATTACTTACTAATTTGGAATCATACTTTCTATTTTGGTAAAAATCATGGTTTTCATTGAAAACAAGCTATGAATGAAAGAGATGAACTACAGATGATGAGATTTCATTCTAGTACAAGAACACAGTAAATCAAGAGTAAGAATGATCATAGAGATGCATCTAATATGCTAGAAGAAATCAAAATAAGAACATGATCATAGTTTAAGAAGAAAGCATGAAAATCATGTTGAGAATGAATATGAAATCATAGCATATAGAATGAGAAGAGATTGTAGAAGATATGATTGCAGAGATGCAATATCTTCCTCATAATCTCATATCAGAGAAGAGAATGATCCAAGTAAGAATGAATCAATAGCATAATAGATTGAATACTAACCTTTGATTGAAGAACAAGAGAGAGAAAGCTTGAGAGTTGAATGTAGATCTTCTTCCACACCAATGGAGGCTTGGAGATGAGTTCCCTTCGTTCTCTAGGTGTTTTGGAGGCTAGGGATACTAAAAACACGAAGTCTTATGGTATATATAGCAATAATGACCTAAACAGAAGATTTTGCTCGAATTCTGTTTACTTGGGTCGACTGGGTTGGGTTGATTGGCCCAGTCGACCCAGCCAGTCGACCAGGCTGACAGATAGCCTAAAACAGGGATTTGAGGGCCTTTCTCTTATTGGAATCAAACGAAATTTTAAACCCAACAACTATAACTTACGTAGCATAGGAAAATGGCTGTAAATCATATCTAACCATGTTCTAAGGCCATCAACCAATCTTCTCTTCACCAAGGTGCAGTCTCTTTTCTAAATTAACCAAGCTCTTTAAGTAGGGAATTCCATCATCAATTTTCTATGGGTTTTCGAATCTACACTAAGGGAGAGGTCCAACTTGACTTCCTAGGACCTTCTAAACATATCAACACCATACTCAAGGTCCAACTTCAAGGTCAAACATCAAACAAGTTCTTCTTCATCCAAAACAAATAGGGTGTCTAATTTATGTTTTGGGCTGGATTTCACAACTTCCACCCTTCCGGTAGGGGTATTGAAGCCGGTTAATCCGTGATGCTAGTGGCTAGGTCCTGTATGTCGAACATGCCCACTATCACCATAGAGAGGTAGGGTTGCATATAATAGATAATGGCTCCTGGGCGCTCAAGACCGGTAACCAACCCGTGAGAGGACATGGAGAGCATCATGTCCATTATATGTGGATGACCTCTGGGTTAAGGAATGGGGTTCAACATATGCTTCCCGTTGAGGATTTCATTCATAGGTGGGAAGGTATTGAACCAAAAGGGCACTAGGCATTTGGGGAGATATCCGGACCATATGTTGTCACGCCCTCCCAGCCGGTACCCTATCTGGCATACCCGAGAGTGTGATCCACAGCCCGAAGATCAGGTATCGAGTGATCAACCTCCCACATAAACAATAACATAATCATGAACAATCATAATAAAAGTGCGGAAGATAAATCATAGATCCAATAAAGAAAGAATGAATCATAAATGAATCAGAATAATAGATATAATCAGAGTATCAAACAGATAAGTAAAGTGAGGCAAAAATCCCACTTTACATCCAGCGGAAAAGTAGCTCTAAAGAATAAACTAGACAAAATCTAATCCCAGTAGCAAGTACATTGGGTAACTAAATTGTTCTCCACTTTATAGACAACATCCTTGTAAGTGTAAATCTCATAAATGGCACAAGGACGCTTCCACTCAATGGTCGGACTAAGCATCGTACGGAGCATAACCACTCGTGGGATCTTCAGAGTAATTGTGGTAACCGCAATCACCTTCCCGGAGATATGCCTCTTCGCCTTGCGCTTCTTCATAGGGACCGTCATAGTACTCAATACCTGCGGGATAGTCTAACAACATTGTACAATAAAGGAATGAGTTTCAAAGAAACTCGGTAAGGCGATTAAAAATCCATAATAACATAAATGGCGGGATTCCGAACAAACATAAATGCAATATGATATGAGACAAACAATGAATGAATGAATCTAACTCTATGTATGCTGGTCTCTATTGGCGGACATGCTTTAAGTCATAGCACCGTACTTCTTTAGGAAAGTCCACTCACATCCTCAACCATTTAAGATATCTTGGATTCTCTCACGGATCATTTCACCGGTCTTGAGCAGCCGATTGGTAATGGGTCCTTCATCCCTCGGGACAAACCTTGGCGGGGGGTTAAGTCAACACACTCTCTCACAACCATTTGGTATAAGTGCTTGGCGCATGTCGGGGTAAAACCTAGCCAAATGCAAGTCTTCTACTTAGTTACATCAAGTCGGATCTAGATACTTCCATTCCTCGTCCCCGACGATCCTTTCCGGTATCCTTCACACTAGAGTCGGCGTATCCTATGGCACCGACCAACTCGGACTACGGACTCATCAACCCTATTGGTTATCCACATATGGTAAACGGGAAGCTCTCACGTCCTCTCACGGGTTGGTTACCGGTCTTAAGCGCCCGTGAGCCCAAGTCTAACCATATGCAACCCTACCAATAAATGGCCCCCACAATGTGATTCCTGTCCTCTCACGGGTTGGTTACCGGTCTTGAGCGCCCATGAATCCCCATTGCTACCACGGGTCGTTCGGTCTCAATACCCCTCCGATTAGGGTCGACATAACAGGACATCCTAGCCAAACACTACTAGACAAATCCTAGATATGTCATCCAACAGTTTAGGAAGGTGTCCAGAGGGCATCTCCGGAAACATCCCATAATATTCCCGTAGTAGTCCAAGGACAGAAGTGTCAAAAGGACACCTCTCCTTTCCAAACCATACTTAAGCATACACATGCATCAAATCATATCATCACATATATGGTAACTTCATATATGGAAAGAAATCAATAATTACAATCACTTGTATAACATTGGTAAGTAAATCATACATGAATCAATTTAATATGAATAAGTAATGCTACTGTAATCAAAGTTATGCAACAGTAGTATATCATTGTAAGAATCTAATTTAGGAATCATATCTATGATATTCAAATATAGAAACTAGATTCATGCTATCTATGTAATTAAGGAAATAACCATCCTTACCTTTTATAACTCGCAAAGGAATCCTAAGAAATCAAGTAAGATCTTGGCAAACTTGAGAAGAAGGTCCTAAACAAGTATATACAACATATTAGGAAAGATCCCTAACAGAAAAGATACCAAAACATCCATCATAGACCAATTCTGGAGTTGCTGTACTCATTGGTCGAGTGGATTGGTCGAGTGGTCCAGTCGACCAATCAGTCGGCCAATGCAGACAGTAGCCTAAAAAAAACAGAGTTTTAAGATATGAAATCCGAATTTGGTGGTTCAAAAGGGTACTAATCAAGGGGTAGACTACATCAGTAATATTCTAACATATAGGGGACCTCAAAACACTAATCCAATCAAGATATCAAGATCCAAATTAGGAAACAAAAAGTTACCATAATTAAATCAATCATGGATCTTGATGAATTTGAAATAGAAAACAAAGACAAGAACAATAGGAGGATGGATCATTGCTTTCGGTAATGGTATCATGAAAACATACATAGATCTTCATGGAACAAGGCTTAGAAGCATAAATCTAAATAAGGAAATAAAACCTACCATATATGTAACTACCATGCATCATGAAGAACACATAGTATGGTAGAAGAGAACAACTAGAAATCTATAGATTATGGATCATGGAAAGAAAACACAATAATTAACTACTAACATGATCAACAAAGAAGATCCAAAGAGATCAGAATTCAGATTAAGAGTTTAATCAAAGATTAGATCATGGTTTGATCATGATTCCTTCAAAAGCTTGCAATGATCATGGTTAAGATCATTGTTCTAGCCTCAAATCCTTAGGATGATCATGAGAACATGTTCAGAGATGTTTGCAACAGAGAATGCAGCATCTCTTCTACTGTCTCAACTCAAAAAGGAAAGAAAAACAAGGATGGAGGAGAAGAAGAGAGAGTAGACATACCTTTTGATGCAAAAAGAAGAGTTTCGACGAAGATTCGTCAAGAAAACACCAAGGATGCAAGAGAGATGACTTGCAGAGGTCTTTGGTTCGTTCCAGAGGGTTTGGAGGCAGCAAATACGAAGTGGACTCGAGATTGGACTTAAATAGAGCAAGAACAACCTAATTGCCAAAGACAGCACTCATTGGTCGAGTGGATTGGTCGACTGGCCCGATCGACCAATCAATCGACCAATGCTGACAGCAAGACCAAAACAGGGAATTGAAGGTCCAGATCAAATCCAATCCTAAAGGGGTTTTGCACACAAGTCAAGTGACTTACCTAATAGGTAGAAATGCCTTCAAACCAAGATAGAGAGCACTCCAAGTCCATCAACTAATCAGATCTTCATCAGGATTCAGTTTCCATAAATAGAACCTCATCATCAACTTTCATGGATTCAAAGCCAGACACCAAGTCCTCTACTGGGATGGCCCAAAGCTGACTTCTTACTTTACTTCGGGTCATCGGACCTACAAATAACAAGGTTTCCGGGTCAAGGTTAGGGCTGGGTTTTACATATGTAGTACAAGACCGTATGACCTTGCACTGGGCTTAGGTTTATCCTTGACACGTTCCAAATCTCATACCAAATAGTGATGTGAGAGAGTGGTGACCTATACCCCGACTGTGGTTCGATAGGACTTTATCCAACAACCGCGGAGAACCCAATAGACGTCTCTTGTTGAGGGAGAGTGACTGAGACCGCCCAAAGGAGATTGGTGTTTACACTTAATGCGTGTCTACCTTAGAGACTGCATTATAGAGTTAGGAACCTCATATCATCACCATGCATCTGTTTATTTATATTATTAAATACATGATTATCTTATGAATTATGGATGAATATATGATGTGGGTGTTAGTTTACCTCACTGAGTTCTATGAACTCATTCCTTTATTTTGTTTGTTCTTTAGACTACTCTACAAGTTATGAGGACCCCACTTTCGTTGAGGATCCTTTATCAAGTGGTACCAAGAGGGCGTAATCGGAGAAGAAGTGGAAGCACATAATGCTTCTTGTTCATGTTAGGATTGCTCTTATGGAGTTACCTTTCCTTAGAGTTTCCTTAGATCATTTTCCGCTGCAGACTTTAGACATTCTTTCTTTTCTTAGAACTCTGGTGTTTAGTTTTAATTGGAAGTTTTGGATCATTGTAATCCTTTCATTTTCTGTTTTGATAATTAAATACTTGAACTTGTTTTATTTTCTATCCATTTAAATTGTACTTTATCATATATTGTATAGAATTGTAACTGAACCTAGATCTTGCAGTGTATCACCCCCACGGGTATTCAGGTATGACTAGATTTGGTTGGGTGACATATGGGGTTGTGGATCACACCCCTAGGTATTCGGGTAAATGGATATCGGCTGGGTGGATGTAACACAATCCCAATCAAACTCCACGATTTCCCTACAGAATAGCACACAACGATCAAAACAGTTGAACACCATAAGAACAGTCCAAGCATGGACACGCGTCATGACCGAGGTATGGGGATAATAGTTCAATCAACAATTATGGCTAGGGAATAGGGCCACACTCTCTCCCCACGACCATTTGCATTAGATCTGGCACGTGTTAGGGAACTTCCTAGCACAATGCAAAAGGTTATCTACTTAATCATATCATTCTAGGTTCAAATACCTTTCCTATGGCACCAACCAACTCAAACTACGCACCCATAACCCTATCATCATCCACATATAATAGGCAAACTACCTCATGTCCCCTCACCTACTACAACAAGCTATTGGACCAACATACTTAGGCACCACGTCATGGGTCAATTGGCCTCAATTCCCATGCCAATAGGATAACGACATGATGGGAATTCTAGCCATGCATCTAGACACTTAGAGCATATGCTCATATAGAGTCTATATGAGATGCAAGGTCCAGGAGTAATGGGTAAACCCACAACTCCAGGTAGAATATACGGGTATGCATTATTCTTCCATTCCCATCATATCATTATTATCATAATTGTAATTGAAAGTAATAACAAGTACAAGAATATAACTCATGTATAGAACATGGATTAAACACATGATTATATAAGATTGTCTCATCACCTGTCATGGTGTTAATACCTCCAAGAGAACCAAAATGTGAGCAACTAGAAATCCTAAAGATCACCCAAGACCTAGCAAAATCATAAAGGATAGTCTTATTACAATTTGGAACAAAATAGGGCAAAGGTTGGACATCGAAGAACGTCACTCTATCGGACCCAGGGAGGGACGATAGGTCAAGCTGACCAAGCCTTGGTCGACTGCCCCAAGGGTACAAATAGAATTGGTTTTTCCTTGCTTATTTCAAAACCCAAACTTATAGGGGCTTTTGGGGCTTTAATGGAACAGTAACAATGCCCCCAAAAATACCTCCCAAACACTCACACAAGTTTCCAACTAAAAAGCCCCAATTTGGCTAATAGAGAGTAGCCCACAAGCATCTTTGAGATGGTCGATCAATCTTAATTAGATGAAACAACACCAATCAACACACAATGGGGTTTGAAAACATACTAAGAAGCTTCAACAACCATTCAATGGCAATCAATCAACTAATCTACCAACATTCATTATCATCAATGCCAACCACCATCTTAAATAACTCAAAGAAAATGATGGAAGAGGGTTTCATTACCTCCACACGCAATTATCTCTGCGATCGCCAAACTTCAATCTTCAATGATTTGACACAACACCAAGTTCTTCTTTTCTACCAAGCTTTCAACCTCCAAAGAACATAAAAGTATTCGTTTATGAGCCAAAAGAACTATAAAATAAGGTTTCGAAACTCGAATCTCAAAATTACCCTAGGTAGGGGGTAGGCAGTCAGTTTAATCAACCACCCCCAGGAGACTACCCCTAGAACTTCTTCATAGGAATGCGGTTTCTGTCGGGCTTTGGAAGGTAAATATGTCTAAATATGTTTGACTCAATGGTATAGTTTACCTTGGCATTGGAGTGTTCTAGCATTGGTTTCCATGTGTGCCAAAATTGCCTTTTTAACCCATCCGGGTTGACTTTCTTTCTCCTTTCAAAATCCAGAATGGTGGTCCAGTCATCTCCTTCATTAACTATATACATGGGTTCAACTTCTAGACCCACGGCCTCAACTTGGATGGCCCATAGCTACCTTCTATTAGTGCTCTAGGTTTGTGGACCTAAAATGAAGGTTTATCGAGTTAGAATTCTTGGGAATTTCACAAAATACCTTAAAAAAAACCTACGGTATGTTTCAGCTTTGACAAAGTTCGTGATTACAACAATTTTTCAAGTTTAGATTTCTCAACAAGTTATCAACAGTTTGTTTAAGCTCTTATGGAACATTGGAATTTTACCAATCGAGCTAATAAAGCTTTGACTTGAAGGTGTATCCACACAATGAGGCATCTAAGGAGAGAAACTCAGAGAGTCAAAAGCAGTGATTCCTCTCCTCCTTCGTTGACACTCTCACTTTCATCTTCTTCTCCTCAATTTTTCTAGGGTTTCTCTTCCTCTGCAATAGAAAATTTTGTACAAGAATTGCCATGAATGAGAGTTGGGAGAGGAGAGATAATGGAATAGAGAGGATAAAACTGGTATTACAAAAAGAGAGAAAAATACCAACCAACCTGAACAGGTAAGGGTAAAATTAGTATTATGAATGTTTGTTTATTAATGACATCAATATTTAAACCCCAATCCTTAACAGTAGGGGAACACTTGTAGTTGACTTTTAGAGAGAGTAGATGTAATTGATTGCAAATACAATGAGGCCTATATGTAATTTGTCGTTTTAAAAAGAAATTAAGATCACACTGAGAGGTACGGAGTCATTCTCCTCACACATATGTACTACATATTTAAGAGGAGAACCTACTTCTAACCCGCCTTGTAAATGTTCAAAGGTAAACCACCCTCTTAAATGTGTAATAAAAGGATGTAAAGAGGGTATTATCCTCGCACAATAGAGAATCCCAACTCACAACCACGTGCACCTTTACAATCTTGGCAAACGATCAATCACACTATTGTAGCATGCAGTTCACATTTTTTTTTTTTTTCTTTTTTGTCAAAAGTTTCTACATTCAAATGATAAGTTCCCTATGATCTTAGGTACCTAGAGTTTAGGCCAAAGACTGGACTTAAATGAACACCAAGCTCCATATAGAAGGGAGTATAGGACCCCTTATTTCAAGCCCTAATCCCGTAACCTCAAGAACAGACCTATTGCAAAAATGTTTCACTTGGAGCATACGAACCCACAACAGTGCTTTTTCTTCTTTTCTCGGTAAAGAAACCCAAACGCTCACCATATAAGATCCATAAGGCATCATTTGTTTGCAAAGGTAGGGTAAGAAAAAATGGGTGAAAAAGAAAAACATGCGGATCTCATATGTAATGGGTGAGGTAAGAAAAGGAAGAAATTTTGTAAATAAGTATTAAATGTGAACCTTACTTTATTGTTTTTCACACTTTTCTACAAAATCCAACTTTATTTTGTAAAATTTAAAAAATGCATGATATGAAAATATTAACATACCACCCAATAGACAACCTTGCATGCCAACTTTTCACCCCAATAAGTCAAACAACCACACTTTGAAATTTTATGAAATTTTTTTAGTTTTTTCAAATTTTCTCCCACTTTTTTTTTCACCCCACCTTTGTTCCATCAAACAAACAAATATTTATATATATAGATATATAGTCCCTAAAAGAAAACCAGGAAAACTTCCCAGACTGATTTTGAGAAAAATTTCCTTCAATAAAATGTTTTTTAAAAAAATTACTCAAAAAAAATTTATTTTTATGTGAGGTAGTTTTGGTAATTTTTCAAGATCAGTAGATCTGAAAAAAAATTTCAAAAAGAAAATTGTAATCAAAATATGGAAATTGGTATCAGTAGAGGCCACTTGATGCCATTACGGCATCAAGGAGATTTTGCTTGGCTCCTGCGTCAAGCCAGTCGTCCGATGGAAGGAGATTTTGCTTGGGTCCTGCGTCAAGCCAGCCGTCCGATGGATTGATTTTAATATTAAAAAATTCGTAAAACCTGTTAAAGCATGCGTTTTGGTGTTTCGTTCGGTCCAACTAATGTAGTTCGAGTTGGGCAGTTCGATTCAATGTTTTATACCTGATTCAAATACGTATATACGATTTCAAAAAACCAGCAGTTGAATTTAGATTTTCAAAATGTTTTGAAAAACACAAAACCCAATCAGAAACACCCAACCCTCATTTAATGATTTCGATTTCAAGCGCTGACGCATCTAGAGAAGAAGAAGCAGGAGGTTGCCAATGGAGGAGTAGTAGGATGGTTAGGAACCCGCTTCTCAGTGGAGAGGTCATGGGTTCAACTCCTGCCGGCGGCATATGTAATATCCCTATCCCCATATATATAAAAAAGGGCCTTTGTACCAAAAAAAAGAAACAGGAGGTTGAACAAGAATCTTGAAGGGCATTGCTTAACGCTGCAATGTTCGTCATCCTCATAACTGCTATTACTTTCCTCCTTGTCATTCGCTATCACTACAATTTCAACAATTTCTTGAAGAATTACAAGCGCTTCTCTGCTTTGTTCGTGTTGGGTTCTATGAGTGGATTGATATTTGTCTATAATCCAGAATTTCTCGATCCCTATTGATGCTATTACCTGCTCCATTCTGCTTTTCAACTTTACTGTGGTCGGTGTTCTATCGGTTTTCTCCGGTGGAATTTCAGTTTTCTTATGGCAGGGCTATATGGTTCTTCTTGGGATAATTGTTGCCGCTTGGTTTTCCAAATTACCTGAAGGGACAACCTAGGTTCTGCTTGTGGCCCTGGTTGTGTACGATTTGGGTTGCCGTCTTGGCCCCTGGCAGGCCATTGAAGCTCTTGGTTGAACTTGCTTCGAGCAAGGAGGAATAACTTTCGGCTCTGGAGTACGAAGCTCGCCCTACTGAATCGTCGAACCATGGGGGTCGTGGATCGTCGATGGCTGTTGTGTTGGGACTTATAGTCGCTGGGTCATCGGAGTCAAGCTCTGTTGAACTTCAACCGCCTCCACGGAATAACGAAAATTGTATTAGAGTGGTTGATGCTGCGAATCTTTGGCCTCGACAGACAAATGACGGGATTGTAGATGAAGAGTCATCCCTTTTGGTTAGCTCCGCTGAGAGAATGCCTACGATCAGTGCAGGTTTTGAGTCTGACTACTCCACATAGAATGTTGGGTCACTACAAGCTCAACTATATGACAATCAACATCCTGAGATTGTTGTCGATTAGGAAATGTCACCCCTTGTTAATATGCGTTTGGGAAGTGAGCGCACTCTAGTTTTGCAGGATGTTGCAGCTGATCCAACTCTACCTCGAACTAGAGCTGTTCGATGTGCTATGTGCAATCATGGAGAAGTTGTGTTCTTCCAGATCCTTTATTTTATGATCCTTGGAAGAAGCCACATATTTTTTGAGTTCGTTACAAATAAAATATCTGTGTTTCGATTATAAACCAATTGATTAGTAAAACTCTTTTCAACTGATTGAATTTTCTTTTAACATCTGAGACGAAATAGATGTTGAAGATGGTGAAACAAAGTAAATAAAACCTTAGTGTTTTGTAGGTTTGTAGTCTATCTGATATGGAGAAAATATGATCGAACCGGGTTCATACTCGATTTGACCCTCGACCCCGGTCGAGACGAAGGGAATCAACTCGCTCCCGAGCGAGCCGGGTCCAGGAGATAGTTTGCTAAGGAAGAAAACTGAATCAGCCACAAGCACGCCCTAATCCGACTTATGGATTAGGTTAATTACCCTAATGATGGCAGACACAACTTGACGGCTATCACTTATCATTATTGGAGGGATAATCATCAAATTACCACGAGATTATTCTAGGAGTCCTCTACTAGTCCAAACTAGTAGAAGTCTATCGCTCAACAGATCTAATTGTTAGGATCCAATGACTATCCGAAGAAGGCTCAAATACATCCAACGAACCAGATTTGAAGGTACACTCTATATAAACCTTACTTACCAGCAAGGTAGGGGGACACCAGATTCATTCACATACCTCTGGACATAAACGCTCATATGCTTACGATCTAGATTGCATTCCAGTTATTCATTCCTTAGCTCTATGCTTCTAGTAGAGCCGTTTGTGATTAAGTTAATCGACTGACTTAGCCTTCGGAGGTGGACTCCCGACCCCAGCCGTCGGGCCACATCTGACGCTTTCGTTTTGCAGGTCATCATCAAGGAGATCTAAGGGCTGAGCAAATTTTGGACGAATCATTTGGCGCCGTCTGTGGGAATCGATTTAGAAAGCTACGGTGACTAGATCATCAGTAGCCGCAGCCGCAGCCACTGCACAACGCGATACTAGTGTCCAAATCCCTAGAGAAAACAATCCAGATATTCCTCAGGGAAGTTCACCACTTCTTGAAGTGGATGGTGGTTAAGGGGGAAATAATCCTCCAGAGACACTCCAGAATCAATTGGATCAAGTAAAGATCCAACTTTTGGAAGTAAGTCAAGCACTCCGCGAGTTAACCAGACGTGTGGTATTACCACAAGAGCCTGACCATCGCGATCCAGGGAGGCGTGCTTTACCGCGGGATCAGAATATCTATCAGAACTTTCGTGAAGGTGACCGAGTGCCTAGGGGAATCGATGATTTACCTAGGCAGGACGATCGGTTTGACAGACCACAAGGAAGTTCAACCGATTCGACTACGAAGTTGGGTATAGGAGTAAGAACTCACTCGCCAACTGTTAGATGAGCTGTTCGTGATGACCGAATTGTTTGTGATAATCGTGTTGTTCGTGATAATCGAGCAGTTCGTGATGATCGAGTTGTTCGTGATGAATGAGTGGTTGGTGATAATCGTGTTGTTCAAGGTCGCGATTGTGCTGCAGAGGATCATACAACACATATCGGTAAGGAATTGACCAATATTAATCAGAAGCTGAGACAATTGGCTAGAGGAATGATAATTGATGATATTTATTCAGTTATTTGAAGAACTTCTTTTGCAGAGCCAATTGCAGGATACCAGTTTCCTCACAATTTCCGTCTGCTAACTTTTTCTACATTCGATGGCTCCGGAGATCCTACGGCCCACATCGGTTATTATTAGCAGACTATGGCAAGTTGCAGGTAATTCGATGAAATTCTCTGTAGGGTTTTTGCTTCATCTTTAACCGGAGCAGCGCAAAAGTGGTTTTCGAACCTCCCATCTGGAAGGATCGTAAATTTTGATGAGTTGGCGCGCAAATCCATAGGGAGATTCCAGAGTGGAATCCAGGTCAAGAAGACAGAGGAAACCTTGTTTACTATCAGACAAGGAAAGAGTGAATCAATCAGAGAATATCTGAAAAGATTCAATAGAGTTACAATGGAGATAGAGAATCTAGATGAGCAAGTAGCCAAAACTGCTTTGTTCACTGGACTCACCAACCAAAGACTCTTGGAGTTATTACTTTAGGATATGCCTACAACTTATGCAGAGTTGGTGCAGAGATGCCAAAAGCAGGCGGAAGTCATGGAGATCCTAGATGCACGCCAGGGGGACAATAAAGCCTCCACCAAAGAACAAAGGCTCCTGAGATTAAGCGAAGCCGAAGCCAGAATGTTCGTGATCGAGTTGGAAAGACTCAGGCATGGCGGCAGAAATCTCCCGGTAAAGTGAGTATACTCCATTAAATGCTCCTCGGGCTGATATTTTAAATATTATCAAAAGGCGAAATATTTTAAAGTGGCCCCCAAAGCTTCCTTCAAAACCTGAGGAGGAGAAGGATCTAGAAAGATATTGCCGTTTCCACAAGGATTACGGTCATTATACAAATGATTGTCGTCATTTGAAGGCAGATATTGAGAGATTGATATCTCAAGGACATTTTGTCACATCCACCCAGCCGGTACCCTATCTGGCATACCCGGGATGTGATCCACAGCCCCAAAGATCCATAGTCCAGGGACCACATCATCCACATCGACGATAACACAATTATGAACAATCAATATTACGCTAATAATTGATAATAATAGAATTCGAAAATGAGATACCAAAGATAATCGAGTCGCTGAAGTAAATATCTTTTCAAGGTTGAGGAGGTGGACAAATCCCGCAGGTCGGGTCCCACTTGTAACATCCAGCCCAAACCTAGCCCGAACACCCTATTTATTTTGGGATAAAGAAAGACTTGTTCAATGTTAGACCTTAAAAGTTGGACTTTAATTTCAATATTATTATCTTTGAAAACCTTAGGAAGCCATGTCAAACCTTTCCCTTAGGGTAGATCTGTAATGTCTGGCCTTATCCTAACCTTGACCCGGCCCGGGACCTGTTACATTTGTAGGTCTGAAAACCCAAAGTGGGGGAAATGAGACTTGTGGACCCTTTTGGTTGATGATTTGGTGTCGGAACCCAAGCCCATGAACATTGACGATGATGCCCCTCACTTGAGAGCATTGTCAGTGTTAGTTTTGAATCTGCGCACCAAAGAGGGGTGAATTAGTTGAAATACCAAATGAACTCCTGTGCTCAATTTGATTATATTTCTGGAAACTAGACTTCTTGATTGACTTGTAGAAGAAAATCTCACTTAATTTGACCTTGTATAGCCCTCTGAATCCCTGTTCGAAGTTGCTGAACTATTTCTAGATTTTCTGCTGAAACCTGTTACCTGTTTTGGTCGATCCTTTTGGTCGATGCCATCAACCAAAACCATCGACCAAAGTTACCCAGAATCGAGAAAAAGATGCTTTTTGGATATTCCTTCATCTATTTAAGTGAAACATCGAACCTAGAACGATATTTTACTCATTTCAGCACCTGAGAACGTGGGAAGGCTCCTCTTAGGCTCCTCTTTGGCTTGGGTGATGATCTTCTACAATAATCATTGTCTCTTTTCTCCAACTATCATCTTCCAAGGTATGATTCTCTCTCTTGCTCTCTATTCTACTCACTTCCTTTCTTCTTTTACTCATGAGACCATGGCCAAGGTGCTGCAACCTTGCAAACACCTTGCCATGAATGTCTCTTCCCATTTGTACTTGTTTTTCCTTCATTCTTGCTATGCCTCACTTGCATCTTGATCCTTACATATACATTATCATGATTCCTTCCTTAACAACTTGATTTCTTATACTAAACTGAGATGTGGAGTATGATTAGTCTAATCTCTGGCTTGCAAATGATTGTAATCATGTTCCTAACCTATTCCCCAACTAATTCTCTAGCTTCCCTTTCAATTCCATCAATTTCTCATGAATGCTAGGATTCTTGTCTTTAGAACATAGGACCTCAATTTGGGGGGTTTTATTTGGACCATTGGATTGTGAAAATACTTGCTAGGTAGTGTTCTTACATTGTTATGAATCATCCCTCCAAATTTTAGATCGATACGAACCCCGGAAGACCCATTTTGGACCAAAATCCCCAAAACCCATTATGCAGCCCCGAAGACAATTTTGGTCGATCCTTTTGGTCAATACCATTGACCAAGACCATCGACCAAACTTGTTGCTGACAGCAACCTTGGCCAGTTTTGATCCAATTAGCATCTGATCTTCCCAATTTCTTCTCTAACTTATTATTGATGTTTGTTTAGGGTCTTAACAATTCTTTTGGACTAATTCTTGGTATTCTCAATTCATCATCAACTCAACCTAAGGTAAGGATGGTTATCTCCATAAACATATAGATCATCAACTTATGATTCATGTTCTTATTTATGAATAGAATCTCTTGATTACTTTTAATCCTTATAAGACTGTTATATATGTGTTAGAACAGTAGTATTGAAATCTTTATACTCTTGTCATGTTACATTACTATCTTGTTTACTTATGTCTATGATGATTCATTTCAATATCATGATTTAACTTGTATTATGAAGACGTATTGGATGCATGAGAAGTGATGAACTTGAATATGTGATTTCCTACGTATAACTTGGGATTGGGGAGTGTCCTATTGACGCTTCTGTCCTTGGGCACTGGAGGGAATAGTATGGGATGTTCTCCGAAGGTGCCTATCGACTCTTTCCCGGGTTATTGGATGACATACATAGGACTGTCTAGTGGTTTGGCTAGGATGTCCCTGTCGTATCAGACCCGAATCGGAAGGGCATTGAGACCGAACGGCCTGTGGTAGCAGTGGGGATTTGTGGGCACTCAAGACCGGTAACCAACCCAGGAGAGGTCATAAATCTCATTGTGGGAGCCATTTATTGGTAGGGTTGCAAATGGATAGACTTGGGCTCACGGGCTCTCAAGACCAGTAACCAACCCGTGAGAGGACGTGAGAGCTTCCCGTTTACTATTTGTGGATGACCAATAGGGTTGATGAGTCCGTAATCCGGGATTACGCTGACTCTAGTGTGAAGGATACCGGAAAGGATCGCCGGGGGCAAGGAATGGACGTATCTGGATCTGAGATGATATGATTGAGTAGATGACTTGCACTAGGCTAGGCTTTACTGTGACATGCGCCAGTACTTATACCAAATGGTGATGTGAGAGAGCGGTGACCGATCCCCTTACCATGGTTTTTTAGATGACTTTACCGATATTCCCCTGGCATTCCCAAGATATGGAATGGGAGAGTGACAGACGACCCAAAGAAGTATGGTGCTATGACTTAAAGCATGTCTACCTTAGAGACCAGCATTCATAGAGTTAGAACCATACTTGAATCATGTGTTCCATATCATATTGCATCATATTATGGCTTGTATCATATGGTTTATATTTTATGGAATGACTACCTTGCTGAGTTCTTTTGAACTCACTCCTTTTTGCAACATATTTTGTTAGACTTTTCTACAAGTACTACCACTGTTGACTATGGCAGTCAACCCTCTAGAGGCCAAGTTGAAGACTTGTATCATACTGGTGGTGATGAACCAGTTGATAAAGACGAGTAGACCGAGATCGGGACTTGTTTGTAGCAGTTCAGTTTTATATTTGTGTGTTAGGGATGGGATGTCGCCTCATTCCTTTTTTTAACCTTTTATTTGAATTGTCGGGACTATAGCTTAGTTGTTTCACTTGTTATTTGGTGAATCGGTTGTAACCTTTACTTTTTGTCGTTTCATCTTCCGCTAATATTATAGGATGGGTTTCCTCCCTCCTTTTCACATTTGGTTGTTTATACTAATGAAATCCTTTCCGCACTCTGATGTTATTTGTGAATCCTGCTGAGATCTTTCTCAACTTTTATTATTAAATTATTTGGATACAAGGAATTGTTCTTGCTTTTGATTATATTATTGTGCTAAGTGACTATGATCGTTCCTAAACTTGATCGGTGGGATTGTAATTCACTCCCCGGGTAATCCAGATAGGGTATCCCCTTGGTAGATTTAGGGCGGGATGTGACACCACTAGTCTGGCCGTACTGGCCTACATGAACAACACTAGGACTCGGCCCAACACTCCGAGGCTGAAAGGTGGGAGCGGGGTACGGCGCAGGCCTCACAAAACAACGGTCAGTACGATCAACAAACCAGGAGGTCTGGACTGCCAAGGTCTCTGAGCTCGCGTATTCTCCTTCTCAGTTTCCTCAACTTTCTTCACATTCTCAACGGCCTGAGCATAGTTCCCAAGAGGCAAGGCAGTGAGGTGAACTTTGATCGCAGGTCGCAGCCCTTTGAACAATTTCTTCGCTTTGGTAACATCGGAGCCTAAGGAATCAGGAGTGAAGAAAAAGAGTTATTCAAACTTCTGCTGGTATTCCAGGCACGAAAGGGAACCTTGTACCAATGCCATAAGCTCTGCTTCCTTGGCATCTTTCATTGACTCAGGGAAATAGTTTTTACAAAACGCTTCTTTAAACAACTCCCAAGAAACCACACCAGCATGGAGGCTTTCGAGAATAGGCTTGGTGGAGGTCCACCATGCATCAGCTTCATGCTGAAGCTTCTGTTCTGCAAACAACACCTTCTGAATATCCGAACACCGTAGGTGTCTGAATGCCTTCTCCAGTTCTCTCAACCATCTATTAGGAAAGAGGACGTCCTTGGTCACGCCAGTAAAAGATGGTACTTGAAGCTTAAGAAAACTCTCCATCAGCTTGGTATGCGGGATCTCGGTGGACCTCTCCACATACGGAGCTGCATGGTCGGGGTTTCTTGAACCACTTGCTCGGTTCTCTTCTCGCAAGGCCATAAATCCGGTCATCATTTGATTGAACTGTGCTGCCTGTTGATGCATCATGTTGGTCATAATGCTTACAATGTCTCTGAAGCTTCCGATTTCAGGGGCATCGGGAACTCCATTAGGGGTGGGGTTCTCCCTTTGTCTTTGCTGGTCCGGGACCCCAGCAGGCACATCGTCAACTCCGGAATTATCAGAACCAATCAAACGATTTCTTAGAAGCACCATTCTGCAAAAATTTCGGAGATCACAACATCGAAAAAAAAAATCAAACTTGTCAAAATCACTTGATTAAAAGATTAGAATGCCCAAATCATGCTTAAAATCATCAACATATCAAGATTATAATCCAACATTGGTAAAAATCAAATCACGAATCAGATTTCCGAAAAAAGCAGAAATTTTCCCTTATTGGTCGATACATTTGGTCGATGGCATCGACCAATAGTATCGACCAAAACATAATCTGCGTTAAAACAGAATATATGGCCAACTCGTTTCATTTCAAAACACTTCCACTTCGTTCTTGGCTCTGGGGAAAAGTTTTTCTTAAGGTCTCTAAGGGTTTTAGGGGTGATTTGAGGCTTCCAAACTCTTGCAAACTTGTATTGATCATCTACACAAGTAAGCCTTACATTCTTTTTCTCTTTTCTTGCATTTTCATTTACCATGATATGATTTTTCTTCAAAACTGCAAAATCCTTGTTGCTAATGGTCAGAATCATGTCTAGGGACGTTTAGAAACATGTTCCCACTAGCCTACAAACAAAACCAAGCATAGAACACAAGATTTCACACACTTTGGTTCCAAAATCACTATTCATTTCAAAATTTTCCAACTTTGCAAACACTTGCCTCATTTTTAAACCAATTTGAATTTTGACATGAAACCAAGTCCCACATGACTAATTTACCATGGGGAAGGTGTTCCCACACTCGGTTCGCCGAAAATCCAACTTTTGAAAAATCACAAACATAGCCCGAAGAGGGATTTTCCTTCTCACTTCTTGCTGAATTTTCACTTCCACATGGCCAAAATGTTAGGGTTTTCACCAAACAAAACATCCCAGCATGTTTATCCAAGTCTTTTATGCCCATGCTAGTATGTCCGAATCGCAGTTTTGCAAAAATTTTAATTTTTCAAAAATTTGCGAAAATGCCCTTCATCTAACAAATGTACCCGGGGACTAATCAAAATGAACTCTCTTTCTTGTCTCTACAGATTCATCATGCCTAGAGGACGGAGGGCTGACAGAGGTCAAGGGCACGCTCCACAGCAGGAGGTTATCGAGGAGGACCTCTTCATCTCACCTCAGGTAGAGTTCCTGTTTGAGCGCTACCTGCTACGACATACCGATCGAGTACGGGCGGTTGGTAATCTTGGATGAGTTAGAGACTTTCTACATCCGGGAGAGGTTAGAGGCGATGGGCTGGCTACCTTTGTACACCATGCCATTTTCAGTCTATCCAGAGCTTGTTAGGTACTTCTATAGTAACCTGACCTACCGATTTGAGGATGACCCACGAGACGGTTCTCGGATTTTTATCAACGCCGTGGTTAGAGGCATCGAGATCACATTCACCACCAGTGAGTTGGCTACAATCTTGGGGGTGTCGTCCATACCGGATTTCCGTTGGTGGATTCCTCCTCGCATGGACATCATGGAGGCTCTTCTTCCACACGAGATATGCATGACTTTGTGGGATGATGAGAACTTCTACATGCCCAGGAGTGGCACTTCGATGCTACCATCTGCTCGAGTCATCGCTCGCTTCGTTGGGCAAAACATTATTCCGAAGGCAGGGCATCACAACAGGGTGATGATCATGGAGGCATTAGTCATCTCCAGCATTTACACTGGAGTGCAGATAGACTTGGCTCACATTGTGCAGCATGTCATGATAAACCAAGTTGAGCTCCCCGGGGTCAGGAACTTAGCTTTTGGTCGGGTCTTGACACGCATCTTCCAGCACTTCCAGGTGGATTTAGAGGACACACTGATGATTCCTGATATAGAGATAGATGAGGACCTCTGTGCATGGTCGATCAGAAAGATGGGGCTTGGTAATGCAGTTATATCATATGATGAGGCCGACATCGACGGGGGTGCCGAGGATGACGATGTAGATGAGCATGGAGACAATGATGATCACGGTGATGCTCCAGCTCGAGATGTTGATCAGGGGCATGAGGAGATTCCTGCTCCATGATCCTTCGAGGTTGGAGGTTCATCTCACCAGACTTCTGAGATTCCAGGTGTGGCTTCTCATCAGTCTTCGATTCATTCCATACTAGAGAGGATCGAGGCTCGAAAAAAGAGGATGGAGTCATACATGCATACTCTAGGTGAGAGGTTTACACGACTCGAGGATGAGTTCAGATCGAGGAGGGATCAGACAGATCGTCGGAGTAGATCACCTAAATAGATAGCACTAGGAATTTCCTTTTATGTTTTCCCAAATGTACTTTCTTTCAGACTTGTAAAAATTTTCTTATGTGATTAATGAGATCAAGTTGTTTTGCTTATATTATTGTGTCTTATTCCATAATCAGTTAAGTTTCATTTATTTAGTTACTAATCCCGGTTATCCATTATCCAACTCTAAGAATAGTTGAGTTACCCTTTTGATCTGTAACTCGGAATGTTCCGTCATCGTTTATGTGGTTAGGGTCTTACTGAACCTGGGGCTCTGATACCACTCTGTCACATCCACCCAGCCGGTACCCTATCTGGCATACCCGGGATGTGATCCACATCCCCGAAGATCCATAGTCCAGGGACCACATCATCCACATCGACGATAACACAATTATGAACAATCAATATTACGCTAACAATTGATAATAATAGAATTTGGAAATGAGATACCAAAGATAATCAGAGTGCTGAAGTAAATATCTTATCAGATAAGTTAAGAAGGCAGTGGGCGGAATCCACTCCTTCAATCAAGCGGAAAGTGAGGTCAAAACTGGTAAATTACAAATCCCAAGTTATGAAATTAAATTTAAAGTTATTACAATTCCTCCAAGTTTAACTGTCACAAAAGAAGGGGGTGGGCAGCTACGCATAAGTCTCCTCCACAATAAATAAATTTTCTTCAAAAGTGAAGACCATAGAGATTCAACATGGCTGCTCCCAAACTATCCAAGGGCTAACCCTGATACGCCGAAGGATCTGCTTCGGTACCGTCATCGAAGTCTTCATTGTAGCTAGCCTCCGGACAGTAGTATGAGGTATCCGGGTCCACCTCAGGGAACATACCATCAGAGTAATCACTTGTAGAGTAATCTAGCAAATATTGCAACATAAAAGGAATGAGTTCAAAAGAACTCAGCAAGGTAGTTATTCCACAACACATAAGCCACAAGATAATCATAAAATGATGCAGATGATATGAGACATATGATGTGATATGATTCTAAACTCTAAGTATGCTGGTCATCTAGGGTAGACATGCTTTAAGCTATAGCACCATCCTTCTTTAGGTAGTCTTAGTCACTCATCACCGGGGGGAATTGGGTCCTGCATCCCTCTCGGACAAATCCATGGTTGGGGTTTCGGTCACCACTCTCTCACATCACCATTTGGTCCAAGTATTGGCGCATGTCAAGGTAAAGCCTAGCCCAATGCAGGGCATCTACTCAATCATATCATGTCAGTTCCAGATACATCCATTCCTCCCCTCTCGGGATCCTTTCCTGTATCCTTCACACTAGAGTCACGGATATTACTCATTGGACTCATCAACCCTATTGGTCATCCACAAATAGTAGACGGGAAGCTCTCACATCCCCCTCACGGATCATTTCACCGGTCTTGAGTGCCCGTGAGCCCAAGTCTAGCCATTTGCAACCCTACCAATGAATGGCCCCTTTCTGGTAACCGCAATGCAATTTATGTCCTCTCACGGGGTGGTTACCGGTCTTGAGCGCCCACAAATCCACACTACTACCACGGGTTGTTCGGTCTCAATGCCCTTCCGATTCGGGTCTGATATGATAGGGACATCCTAGCCAAACGCCACTAGACAAGTCCTATGTATGTCATCCAATAACCCGGGAAGGCGTCGATGGACATCTTCGAAGAACATCCCATACTATTCCCTCCGATGTCCAAGGACAGAAGCACCAGTAGGGTACTCCTCAATCCCAAGTTATACTTAAGCAATCACATGCCCAAGTTCATCATATCAATTCACAAGATACAACATCATAGTAAACATTCAATTCATGATATTGAAATAATTCATCATATATTGAAATTGATAAATATAATAAGATATTGAATTAAGACTAATGTAAACACAAAGCTACTATTGAAAGACATATGTAACAAGTCTAACATGATAAGAACATGAGATAGAGACTATGTTCATTAGGTTAGGAACACCAAGTCAAAATTTCACATCCTATGTAATTATGTCGATAACTATCCTTACCTTGAATTGGAGAAGAGGATGGTCCAAGATCACAAGCAAGTGGCCCAAATAGTCTTAAAACCCTAAACAAGCATATATGAAGGGTTAGAGAAGAAATCAGAATAATTGGAGATCGAACGAATCAAAACTAGGAAAAAGTTGTTGAAGCAACTCTGTTGGTCGATACATTGGGTCGATAGTATCGACCAACAAGCATCAACCAAAAGAATTTCGGACAACCAAGTGGCTTTTTGGGTTTTGGCCCAAATTTGGTCTTCCGAGTCTCGGATCGATACGAAACTTGGGGAATAGTCTAAGCACGATATAGAGACACTAATTATTAAGGAATTAACATAATCCAATGGTCCATTTAGAAATCCCCAAATTGGCATATCAAGGTCAAGAGTTGTTAATCATTGCATTGGCTATATCTTAATGCAAATTGGGGGAAAACATAGTGGATTAGGTAGGGAATCACTTAGGAGCAATATTGAAATCATATGCAATGTATAGATTAGGTTAATCATAGGCTTCATCTCAGTTTTGGTAAATAAAGCAAGTTGGTGAGCAATAAATCATGGAAATACATGGTTAATGATCAAGAGGTAAGTAAATCATAGCAAGATCGGAGAAAACATCAATGTATAAGGTATAGAAGACTCATGGCAAGGTGTTTGCAAGGTTGCAGCACCTTGGCCATGGTCCCAACAGTAAAATCAGAGAAAAGATGAGTGAGAAAGTGACTAGGAGAGAGAGTCATACCTTGAGAGTAGAGAAAGAGAGTGAAAGTGAGTGGTTGGCAATGATTAATGGGGAAGGTGCTTCACCATTACCAAGGAGGAGTTCTTGAGAGGCTCTTCCACGTTCTCAGATGTTGCAATCGTTGGAATAGGGCTCCAATCTTGAGGAATAAATAAATAGAGTGAAGAATATTCCAGAGAATCTTTAAACCTGGGTTTAGCAATACTGTTGGTCGATACAGTGGGTCGATAGTATCGACTAATAGTATCGACCAATTCATGTTTCTGTAGAATTTTTCAGAATAGTTCAGCAACTTTAGGTGTGGACTTGGAGGGCTATACAAGGTAAAATTGCATGGGGTTTTCTCCTACAGTTCACTCAAGAGGTCTAGTTTCAGGGAGTACCTTTGGATTGTGTACAGGAATCCGTTTGATATCTCAACTGTCTCACTCTTCATCAGTGCGCAGATTCTAACTTAACACTGATAATGTGCTCAAGGAAGGAGCAGCATCATCAATGTCCATAGATTGAAGTTCCGACACCACATCATCAACTAGTAGGGCCCACAAGTCCCTTCTACCACCACTTTGGGTCTTCGGACCTACAAACACAACAATGTCCAGGTCGGGTCAAGGTTAGGTAAAAGCTAGATTTTACACATTTGTCCAGTTTTGTTAACAAGAGAAGAGAGGAGCCACGTGAAGCTGGCCCTGTCACATCCTCCCAGCCGGTACCCTATCTGGCATACCCGAGAGTGTGATCCACAGCCCGAAGATCAGGTATCGAGTAATCAACCTCCCACATAAACAATAACATAATCATGAACAATAATAATAAAAGTGCGGAAGACAAACCATAGTTCCAATAAGGAAAGAATGAATCATATATAACTCAGAGTACTAGATATAATCAGAGTGTCAAAAACAGATAAGTAAAGTGAGGCAAAATCCCACTCTACAACCAGCGGAAAAGTAGTTCTAAAAGAGAATAAGCAAGACAAAATCTAATCCCAATAGCAAGTACAATGGGTAACTAAATTGTTCTCCACTTTATAGACAACATCCCTATAAGTATAAATCTCATAAACGGCACAAGGGCGCTTCCACTCAATGGTCGGACTAAGCATCGTACGGAGCATAACCACTCGCGGGATCTTCAGTGTAATTGTTGTAACCGCAATCACCTTCCCGGAGATATGCCTCTTCTCCTTGCGCTTCTTCATAGGGGCCGTCATAATATTCAAGTACTGCGAGAATAGTCTAACAAACATTGTACAATAAAGGAATGAGTTTCAAAGAAACTCGGTAAGGCGATTAAATCCATAATAACATAAATGGCAGGATTTGGGAACAAACATAAATGCAATATGGTATGAGACAAGCAATGAATGAATGAATCTAACTCTATATATGCTGGTCTCTATTTGCGGAGACATGCTTTAAGTCATAGCACCGTACTTCTTTAGGAAGGTCTCAATCACTCATCATCAGTTGGTAATGGGTCCGGCATCCCTCGGGACATTCCATGGCTGGGGGTATAGGTCACCACTCTCTCACATCACCATTGGTCTAAGTACCGGCGCATGTCAGGGTAAAGCCTAGCCAAATGCAAGTCTTCTACTTAGTTACATCAAGTCAGATCCAGATACGTCCATTCCTCGTCCCTGACGATCCTTTCCGGTATCCTTCACACTAGAGTCCTCATAGTCCCTGACTACGGACTCATCAACCCTATTGATCATCCACATATGGTAAACGGGAAGCTCTCACGTCCTCTCACGGGTTGGTTACCGGTCTTAAGCGCCCGTGAGCCCAAGTCTATCCATATGCAACCCTACCAATAAATGGCCCCCACAATGTGATTCCTATCCTCTCACGGGTTGGTTACCGGTCTTGAGCGCCCATGAATCCCCATTGCTACCACGGGTCGTTCGGTCTCAATACCCCTCCGATTAGGGTCTGACATAACGGGACATCCTAGCCAAACACTACTAGACATTCCTAGATATGTCATCCAACAGTTTAGGAAGGTGTCCATAGGGCATCTCCGGAAACATCCCATAATATTCCCGTAGTAGTCCAAGGACAGAAGTGTCGAAAGGACACCTCTCCTTTCCAAACCATACTTAAGCATCCACATGCATCAATTCATATTATCACATATATGGTAACTTCATATATGGAAAGAAATCAATAATTACAATCACTTTGTATATAATTGGTAAGTAAATCATACATGAGTCAATTCAATATGAATAAGTAATGCTACTGTTATCAAGATTATGCAACAGTAATATATCATTGTAAGAATCTAATTAAGGAAACAAATCAATGATATTCAAATATAGAAACTAGATTCATGCTATCTATGTTGTTAAAGAAGTAACCATCCTTACCTTTTATAACTCGCAAAGGAATCCTAAGAAATCAAGTAAGATCTTGGCAAACTTGAGAAGAAGGTCCTAAACAAGTGTATACAACATATTAGGAAAGATCCCTAACAGAAAAGATACCAAAACATCCAACACAAACCAATTCTGGAGTTGCTGTACTCATTGGTCGAGTGGATTGGTCGACTGGTCCAGTCGATCAATCAGTCGACCAATACAGACAGTAGCCTAAAAAAACAGAGTTTTAAGATATAAAATCCGAATTTGGTGGTTCAAAAGGGTACTAATCAAGGGGTAAACTACATCAGTAGTATCCTAAAATTAAGGGAACCTCAAAACACTAATCCAATCAAGCCATCAAGATCCAAATTAGGAAACAAAAAGTTACCATAATTAGATCAACCATGGATCTTGAGGAATTCAAGATAGAAATCAAAGACAAGAACAATAGGAGAATGAATCATTGATTCAGGTAAAGGTATCATGAAAGGCATACTTAGATCTTCAAGAAAATAGACCAAAGAGCATAAATCTAAATAAGGAAACAAAACCTACCATATATGTAACTATCATGATTCATGAAGAAAACATGGTATGGTAGAAGAGAAACAACTAGAGATTGATAGATCATGGATCATGAAAAGAAAACACAGCAATTGGCTACTAACATGATCAATATAGTAGATCTAAGGAGATCAGAATTCAAATCAAAAGATAAACAAAGACAAGATCATGATTTGATCATGATTCCTTCAAAAGCTTGCAATGATCATGGTTAAGATCATTGCATTAGCCATTAATCCTTAGGAAGATCATGAGAGACAAGTCCAGAGATGTTTGCAACAGAGAATGCAGCATCTCCTCTACTGTCTCAACTCAAAAAGGAAAGAAAAACAGAGATGGAGGAGAAGAAGAGAGTGTAGACATACCTTTGATGCAAAAGGAAGAGTTTTGACGAAGATCCGTCAAGAAAATCACCAAGGATGCAAGGGAGATGACTTGCAGAGGTCTTTGGTTCGTTCCAAAGAGTTTGGAGGCAGCAAATACGAAGTAGACTCGAGATTGGACTTAAATAGAGCAAGCAAGACCTAATTGCCAAAGACAGCACCCATTGGTCGAGTGGATTGGTCGACCAATCAGTCGACCAATGCAGACAGCAATTCCAAAACAGGGAATTGAAGACCCAGATCAAATCCAATCCTAAAGGGGTTTTGCACACATAACAAGTGACTTACATAATAGGTAGAAATGCCTTCAAACCATGATAGAGAGCACTCCAAGTCCATCAACTAATCCGATCTTCATCAAGATTCAGTTTCCATAAATAGAACTTCATCTTCAACTCTCATGGATTCAAAGCCAGACACCAAGTCCTCCACTGGGATGGCCCAAAGCTGACTTCTTACTTTACTTCGGGTCACTTTGGACCTACAAATAACAAGGTTTCCGGGTCAAGGTTAGGGCTGGGTTTTACATTCTCCCCCCTTAAAGAAATTTCGTCCTCGAAATTGAAAGCGTACCTGTGCTTCCAAAGAGGTAAGGAAACTTCTCCTTCATGTCTTCTTCCTTCTCCCAAGAAGCTTCTTCAGGGGTATGGTTCTTCCACCGAATCTTCACCAAAGGGATGGTGTGATTCCGTAGCTGCTTGTCCTTCCTATCCAAGATTTCGGCCAGTTCTTCATCGTAGGTCAAATCAGCACTAAGTCCTTCAGGTGCTTGCTGCAAAATGTGTTCCGGATTCTCTATGTATTTTCGGAGCATCGAAATATGAAACACATTGTGAACACCAGCAAGAGGCGGAGGTAATGCTAATCGATACGCAACAGGTCCAACCTTTTCCAAAATCTCGAAAGGTCCAATGAAACGAGGGCTAGGCTTTCCCTTAACATTGAATCTCATCACACCCTTCATTGGTGAAACCTTCAGAAAGACTTTCTCTCCAACTTGAAATTCCAAATCGGTCCTTCTCTTATCAAGCATAAGATTTTTGTCTTGTTGGCAGACTTAATCCTTTCTCTTATCATATCTACCATAGCACTCGTAGCTTCAATCATTTCAGGACCTAAAACTTTTCTTTCACCTGTCTCAGTCCAGTACAAAGGTGTCCTACAAGTACTGCCATACAAAGCCTTGAATGGAGTCATGCCTATTGTTGCTTGATAACTGTTGTTATAGGCAAACTCAACCAAAGCTAGGTGTTAATCCCAATTACCACCCATATCCACCACACAAGATCTGAGCCTGTCTTCCAATGTCTGAATTGTCCGCTCAGATTGTCCATCAAACTGTGGAAGATGAGCTGTACTCAAGTTCAATTGGGTTCCCAAGGCCTTCTGCAAACTATTCCAAAACCTTGAGGTGAACCTAGGATCACGATCCGAAACAATACTCAATGGCACACCATGCAGACGAACCACATTATCCACGTAAAGCCTTGCTAGCTTATCCAGAGTATGAGTGATCTTCATAGGAATGAAGTGGGCTGATTTGGTCAACCTATCAACAATCACCCACACAGTGTCATTGCCTTTACTTGTCCGAGGCAAGCTAGTCACAAAGTTCATAGAGATATCCTCCCACTTCCAACTAGGAATAGGAAGAGGTTGAAGTAATCCAGATGGGGGTTGTTGAACGGCTTTCACACGTTGGCAAGTCTCACACTTGGCAACAAAATCATCAACATCAGCCTTCAGACCAATCCACCAAAAATGTTCCTTCAAGTCCTTGTACATCTTGGTGCTTCCGGGTGTATAGTAAAGACCGACTGGTGTGCTTCCTTCAATATTTCTTTCTTAACTTCTTCGTTTGCAGGCACGCACAGTCTTCCTCTAAACAATAAAGCACCATCCATGGATATACCAAAGTCGGGGTCCGACTCAGGATTCGAAGAAATCTCTCAACTTTGATCAAAAGCTCTTGATCGGAACCTGCGAGAGCAACAATCTTATCTCTAAGACCAGATCTTGCCGTCATGGCAGAAAGAATAAAATCAGAATTCTCAAGGACAATTTCCAAATCAAAACTCTCCATAGAAGACCACAGTGGTAAACTCAAAGCATTCAAATCCAAAGTCTTCTTCTGGTTCTTCCTACTAAGAGCATCAGCAACAACGTTTGCTTTCCCAGGGTGATCTTGAATATCACAATCATAATCGGAGACTAGTTCCAACCATCTCCTTTGTCTCATGTTCAACTCCTTTTGGGTGAAGAAGTATTTCAAACTCTTATGATCCGTGAAAATGGCAATCTTCTCACCGTAGAGGTAATGTCTCCAAATCTTCAGAGCAAAGACAACAGCGGCAAGTTCTAGATCGTGAGTGGGGTAATTCCGCTCATAATCTTTCAATTGCCGAGAAGCATAGGCTACGACCTTGCCATGTTGCATCAGTACGCAACCCAATCCAATCTTTGACGCATCGGTATAAACTGTCATACCACCGGAACTATCAGGTATAGTCAAAATCGGGGCACTTGTCAATCTATCTTTCAACTCTTGGAAATTCTTCTCACAGGCGTCAGACCAAACAAACTTTTCTTCTTTCCTGGTCAACTTAGTCATAGGAGCAGCCAACCGAGAAAAATTCTCAATAAACCTTCTGTAGTAACCCGCCAATCCAAGAAAACTTCTTATTTCCGTTACCGACTTCGGCCTTTCCCAATCAGCCACAGCTTGAACCTTTTCAGGATCGACACGAATACCTTCGGCTGAAACCACATGACCAAGGAATACTACTCTCTTAAGCCAGAAATCACACTTGCTAAACTTAGCGAACAACTTCTTTTCTCGCAACCTTTGCAAAGTGAAACTTAGATGACTCGCATGCTCTTCTTCGCTCTTCGAATAGATCAAGATGTCATCAATGAAAACAATCACAAACTTATCAAGCACATCGTGAAATACTCGGTTCATGAGGTCCATGAACACCGCAAGAGCATTGGTCAATCCGAAGGGCATGACTCTAAACTCGTAGTGACCATACTGCGTTCGGAAAGCTGTCTTGAAGATATCACTAGACTTCACTTTCAATTGGTGATATCCGGATCTTAAGTCAATCTTTGAGAACACAACTGCACCCTTCAACTGATCGAAGAGATCATCAATTCTGGGCAGCGGGTATCTATTCTTGATAGTCAGCTTATTCAACTCACGGTAGTCGATGCACAAGCGCATACTATCGTCTTTCTTCTTGACAAACAAGACCGGAGCTCCCCAAGGTGACACACTAGGCTGTACGAAACCTCTATCAATGAGCTCATTCAACTAATTTTGCAACTCTTTCAACTCAGTAGGAGCCATCCTATACGGAGCTTTAGATACCGGAGTGGCACCAGGGAAGAGATCAATAGAAAACTCGACATCCCTGTTTGGAGGCACTCCCGATAGATCATCAGGGAAGACATCAACAAAGTCACAAACAACCCTGACTTCATCGACTCTTTTCTCCACTTTACCCTTGCCTTCAGATGAAGCATCATCCACTAGGGCATAGACTTGCATCAGTGCGGACAGCACCTTCTTACAAACCCTTCTCTTTTCCCCCCGAAATTCTAAGACCGGACTTCCACAAATATGGAACTGAATCTTCTTTGAGGAACAAAGGAACACAGCTTTGTGGGCTGTTAACCAATCAATTCCCAAAATAATATCGAAGTCCTTCATATCAAGAATTACAAAATTGGCTTCCAAGTTCTTCTCACCAATCAACACGGGACATTTAGATAACCCCTTATCTAGTTTCACAATGAGGACCAAGTAGGTGTACTAATCAATAAACAACTAGACAACTTCTCGGGGATTAGGTTAGTCTTCTTGATGAATGCGAGATGACATGAACGAATGAGATGCACCCGTATCAAATAAGACAAATGCGAAATAGAAGCAACTAACAATGTACCTATAATCACTTCATGGCTTGGATCCTGCTCAGCCTTGGAAATACTGAAAACTCTACCGAGAGGGAGGAGCGGGAGCACTCCTCACCTTTGGAGCAGGCTCTTTGGACGGGCCGCTCGGACGAGCACGAGCGAAATGACCAGCTTGCTTGCGGTAGAAGCAAACGAGGATTCTTTGGGTCCAACGGGGGTGGCTGCAACAAAGGTTACGAACAAAAGGCCTAGCACTTGCACTTGCTGGTGGTCGGTTTCCGCCATCTTGTCTAAGCGGCCGGGCTGCTGAAAACCCGAGTTCGACCTACACTCTTTAGCCCGAAAGGTAGGAGTGGGGTAGGGTGTAGGTCTCACAAAACGCCGATCATTACGATCCACCAAACCAGAGTTCCTTGGCTGCCAGGGCTTTTGCACACGTGCACTTTCCTTCTCTGTTTCTTCCAATTTCTTCGAGTTCAGCACCACTTGAGCATAGCTCACTATAGGCTGGACTGTGAGGTGAGCTTTAATGGCGGGCGCAGTCCTTTGAAGAACTTCTTCGCTTTGGCGAGGTCAACCTTCGAGAGAATGCGGAGCAAAGAAATGAAGCTCCTCGAACTTACGTTGGTACTCCAACACAGACGAGAGATCCTTGTGTAAGAACCATGAACTCAGCTTCCTTCGCATCCTTCACCGCCTCGGGGAAATAATTCATACAAAAAGCCTCTTTGAACAACTCCCAAGTTACAACTCCTGCATGCAAACCTTCCAAAACAGCCGAGTGGAGATCCACCATGCATCGGCTTCTTGTTGTAACCACATTCGAAACAAACGAATCTTCGAGCTTCCGAGCATTGCGGATGTCGGAAAGCCTTCTCCAACTCACGAAGCCACTTGTTAGGAAACAAGGGGTCCTTGGTAACTCCGGTGAAAGTGGGTACTTGCATCTTGGGAAAACTCTCCATCGAGCGAGTATGAGGAGTTCAGCTAAACCTCCCGCATTCAAGACTGCGGCATGAGGATTCACATTAGCACCAGCTCGAGTCTCATTATGCGAGTCATGAAACCCACCAACATCTGGTTGAAGCCGAGCTGCTTCTTCTTTGCATCATATTGCCCATAATATTGGCAATATCTCGGAAACTTCCAACATTCGGGGCACCGGGTATCTCATGGGTACCCCGATCAACATTAGGTATCTCACCACCTCCATGAGGTATTTCACCACCTCCTTGAGGTATTTCACCACCTCCTTGACCACTTTGGATTCACCACGCCCACTTCTCGGAGTAACCATTACGCAAAAGCGAGAACATCAAAATACCGAATTTCGAAGTTTCAACAAAAACCACAAGTCCAAATGATTTGAAAACTTAAATCATGCTCAAATATATCCATATAGTCATCAAACAATAATCCATAAGGCAAAAATCACATTTTCCAAAAATTCAACAGCAAATGAGGTCTCGTGACCATTGGTCGAGTGATTGGTCGGTGACCCGGTCGACCAATGAGTCGACCAATGCAGACAGAATGCGAAAATTCGCATTATAAGCCTCATTTCCACATTCCAACTTCATTCTATCTTCTTTCAAAGGTGAGAGAGCTCTAGGGAAAGTCTCCAAAGGTTCTCACAAGTGTTCTTGAGGTGTTTTGGTGCTTCAACACCAACACAACAACACACAATCATCACAAACAAGGTAAATCTCTCATTCTTTCTTCCATTTTCATCTTCTCATGCTTGCATTTCAATCAAAACCATGCTTTGCTTGTATCCAATGCTAGAAATCATGCTTAGGAATGCTTAGAAACATATTCCCTAGGTTTTAAACACAATGCCATGCATAGACAACAAGTTCTAACATATTGGTGTTCATCTCGCAACGTTTTCATACCGAAATTGTTATCTTTAGAAAAATTTCGTTTTCTCTCAAACCGCTTGAAATTTTCGCACGAGATCAAATGCTACATGCTCAAGATGATATTGTAGATAGGTCCATAAAATTTGATTAAACCAATTTCAACTTTTCAAAAATCCAATTTTGACCTAAATTGCAAAATCCCCAAATTTCCTTCTGGCTGAATTTTTCGCTTTAATCCAAATTTTCGATCGATTTTCTTCAAACAAACTTCATAGACAAGAAATTCCAAGTATTGTGCACATGCTAGTATGTTCAAATCAAATTTCCCCCAAATTTGAAATTTTCCAAAAATTTACGAAAATACCCTTTTGGCTCAAATCTTAAGGTAGCACTAACTGGAATTGTCTCTTGTCTCTTTCACAGATACACACTATGCGAGAGGGGAGGGCGAGGACGAGGTAGAGGTCGTGGTCGCATTGTAGGGGCACTTAGGGGCAGAGGTCGGGTTCCCTTGAGCCTAGACGGGAGGTTAGGAGACCGGACATGTTCGACACACCTCGGGCCGAGTTCCTGTACGAGGCCTACTTCAGTTACTGTAATATCGAGATGGGACGTCTACTTCACCTACGTCAGCTCAGAGTCTTTAGGATTCGGCAGAGATTCGACACTTTGCAGTGGACTCATCTCTTCACCGAGGATCTGCCGGTATACCCAGAGCTAGTGAGGTTGTTCTTCAGCAACCTTACCTACACAAAGGAGGCTCGAGGTCAAGGACATCCACTTAGACTTGTCCTAAGGAGCGGGGTCTTCCGGACTCGGATTCGCTTTTCCACCCGAGCACCGGCTGAGGTCTTGCGGGTTCCTTACTATCCACGGCGGTGTGTGTGGATACCTGCAGGAGTAGATCCGGACAGCCATCCGATGCCGTACGAGCTTCGCGAGATATGCTCTACGCTATGGGATAGTCGTCGATGCTTCACTCCGTGGACCAGGGGACGGATGACGGATTCTGCACGGATTATCGGTCGCATAGTCGGCCGAAACATTATGCCGAAGGCCGGACATCACCATCGGGTCACGGTGATGGAGGCCTTAGTCATCTACCGCATCTACATGGGCTTCGAGATCGATCTCTCCTACATCATTCAGCAGGTCATGTTGGACTTGGTTCTGCGGCCTAGCATGCGGAACCTTTGCTATGGGAGGCTACGACCTTGATCTTCGGGCATTTCGGGGTGAGTTTCGAGGATACACCAGTGGACACTGGTTCACAGGGATACGTCATCGAGACTCGGACCATTCGCCAGATGAGACTGCAGCAGTTTGAGAGATCTCCTGGTCCGGAGGTTGAGGATGATGAGGAGTCAGAGGATGAGGATCAGGAGTTAGAGGATGGAGGAGAGGATATCGGTCCTGATAGTGATGATCAGGCCGGAGATGATACGAGATATGCACGAGGTTGAGCCGGTGCATCACGAGTTTCCTTCATCACACTTTGAGGCGGGTGGCCCTTCACATGCGGTTCCGGAGACTTCGGATCTTGGGGCACGAGATGAGAACGATGACTTCCATGCTAGAGAGGATGGAGGTCGGACAGGGAGCAGATGTACGAGAGGATGGAGTCACGATAGGATAGGATAGAGCATCAGGTGACTCAGCTAGCGGAGGAGTTCATAGCATACAAAGATCAGAGAAGATCACCTAGATAGACTGTACCCTAGGATTTTCATTTATGCATTTCAGATGTAATCGTTGTAAAAGCTTTTGAAATTAATGAAGTTCATTTTGTTTCACTTAATTATTGTATATTATGCACCTTTCTTTTCTTTGCATTAGTGACATTTGTTTAAGTATAATTATGGTATGTTATTCAGAAATGTTCTGTTATGCTTCATAGGTTAAGTTTCTAATCCAAGTGTTCTATTATTCACTTCTAAGAGTAGAAGAGTCATTTCGGATCAATGACTCGGGAATGTTCGATTATTGTCTTTTGTGGTTAGGATTTCCTCGAACCATGGGCTCCCGATACCAATCATCACATCCTCCCGGCCCGGTACCCTATCCGGCATACCCGAGAGTGTGATCCACAGCCCGAAGATCAGGTATCGAGTAATCAACCTCCCACATAAACAATAACATAATCATGAACAATAATAATAAAAGTGCGGAAGACAAACCATAGTTCCAATAAGGAAAGAATGAATCATATATAACTCAGAGTACTAGATATAATCAGAGTGTCAAAAACAGATAAGTAAAGTGAGGCAAAATCCCACTCTACAACCAGCGGAAAAGTAGTTCTAAAAGAGAATAAGCAAGACAAAATCTAATCCCAGTAGCAAGTACAATGGGTAACTAAATTGTTCTCCACTTTATAGACAACATCCCTATAAGTATAAATCTCATAAACGGCACAAGGGCGCTTCCACTCAATGGTCGGACTAAGCATCGTACGGAGCATAACCACTCGCGGGATCTTCAGTGTAATTGTTGTAACCGCAATCACCTTCCTGGAGATATGCCTCTTCTCCTTGCGCTTCTTCATAGGGGCCGTCATAATATTCAGTAACTGCAGAATAGTCTAACAAACATTGTACAATAAAGGAATGAGTTTCAAAGAAACTCAGTAAGGCAGTTAAATCCATAATAACATAAATGGCAGGATTTCAGAACAAACATAAATGCAATATGGTATGAGACTAGCAATGAATGAATGAATCTAACTCTATATATGCTGGTCTCTATTGGCAGACATGCTTTAAGTCATAGCACCGTACTTCTTTAGGAAGGTCTCAATCACTCATCATCAGTTGGTAATGGGTCCGGCATCCCTCGGGACATTCCATGGCTGGGGGTATAGGTCACCACTCTCTCACATCACCATTGGTCTAAGTACCGGCGCATGTCAGGGTGAAGCCTAGCCAAATGCAAGTCTTCTACTTAGTTACATCAAGTCAGATCCAGATACGTCCATTCCTCGTCCCCGACGATCCTTTCCGGTATCCTTCACACTAGAGTCCTCATAGTCCACGACTACGGACTCATCAACCCTATTGATCATCCACATATGGTAAACGGGAAGCTCTCACGTCCTCTCACGGGTTGGTTACCGGTCTTAAGCGCCCGTGAGCCCAAGTCTATCCATATGCAACCCTACCAATAAATGGCCCCCACAATGTGATTCCTGTCCTCTCACGGGTTGGTTACCGGTCTTGAGCGCCCATGAATCCCCATTGCTACCACGGGTCGTTCGGTCTCAATACCCCTCCGATTAGGGTCTGACATAACGGGACATCCTAGCCAAACACTACTAGACAGTCCTAGATATGTCATCCAACAGTTTAGGAAGGTGTCCATAGGGCATCTCCGGAAACATCCCATAATATTCCCGTAGTAGTCCAAGGACAGAAGTGTCAAAAGGACACCTCTCCTTTCCAAACCATACTTAAGCATACACATGCATCAATTCATATTATCACATATATGGTAACTTCATATATGGAAAGAAATCAATAATTACAATCACTTTGTATATAATTGGTAAGTAAATCATACATGAGTCAATTCAATATGAATAAGTAATGCTACTGTTATCAAGATTATGCAACAGTAATATATCATTGTAAGAATCTAATTAAGGAAACAAATCAATGATATTCAAATATAGAAACTAGATTCATGCTATCTATGTTGTTAAAGAAGTAACCATCCTTACCTTTTATAACTCGCAAAGGAATCCTAAGAAATCAAGTAAGATCTTGGCAAACTTGAGAAGAAGGTCCTAAACAAGTGTATACAACATATTAGGAAAGATCCCTAACAGAAAAGATACCAAAACATCCAACACAGACCAATTCTGGAGTTGCTGTACTCATTGGTCGAGTGGATTGGTCGACTGGTCCAGTCGACCAATGAGTCGACCAATACAGACAGTAGCCTAAAAAAATAGAGTTTTAAGATATAAAATCCGAATTTGGTGGTTCAAAAGGGTACTAATCAAGGGGTAAACTACATCAGTAGTATCCTAACATTAAGGGGACCTCAAAACACTAATCCAATCAAGCCATCAAGATCCAAATTAGGAAACAAAAAGTTACCATAATTAGATCAACCATGGATCTTGAGGAATTCAAGATAGAAATCAAAGACAAGAACAATAGGAGAATGGATCATTGCTTCAGGTAAAGGTATCATGAAAAGCATACTTAGATCTTCAAGGAAATATGCTTAAAAGCATAAATCTAAATAAGGAAACAAAACCTACCATATATGTAACTATCATGATTCATGAAGAAAACATGGTATGGTAGAAGAGAAACAACTAGAGATTGATAGATCATGGATCATGAAAAGAAAACACAGCAATTGACTACTAACATGATCAATATAGAAGATCCAAGGAGATCAGAATTCAAATCAGAAGTTAAACAAAGACTAGATCATGGTTTGATCATGATTCCTTCAAAAGCTTGCAATGATCATGGTTAAGATCATTGTTTTAGCCATTAATCCTTAGGATGATCATGAGAGACAAGTCCAGAGATGTTTGCAACAGAGAATGCAGCATCTCCTCTACTGTCTCAACTCAAAAAGGAAAGAAAAACAGAGATGAAGGAGAAGAAGAGAGTGTAGACATACATTTGATGCAAAGGAAGAGTTTTGATGAAGATCCATCAAGAAAATCACCAAGGATGCAAGGGAGATGACTTGCAGAGGTCTTTGGTTCGTTCCAAAGAGTTTGGAGGCAGCAAATACGAAGTAGACTCGAGATTGGACTTAAATAGAGCAAGCAAGACCTAATTGCCAAAGACAGCACCCATTGGTTGAGTGTATTGGTCGACCAATCAGTCGACCAATGCAGACAGCAATTCCAAAACAAGGAATTGAAGACCCAGATCAAATCCAATCCTAAAGGGGTTTTGCACACATAACAAGTGACTTACCTAATAGGTAGAAATGCCTTCAAACCATGATAGAGAGCACTCCAAGTCCATCAACTAATCCGATCTTCATCAAGATTCAGTTTCCATAAATAGAACTTCATCTTCAACTCTCATGGATTCAAAGCCAGACACCAAGTCCTCCACTGGGATGGCCCAAAGCTAACTTCTTACTTTACTTCGGGTCACTGGACCTACAAATAACAAGGTTTCCGGGTCAAGGTTAGGGCTGGGTTTTACAGGCCCCAAAAGGGATCGTTCAGTTAGTCCAGAACAACCAAAGAAAGCTCCAAAATCTAAGAAGGGTAAGGAGGTGATTGATGCTACTCGGTCACTGATTCTTACAATATTTGGAGGCCCCGAACCCGAATCACTCCGGAAGTTGAAGACAAAATCTAAATTTGTTGGAACCGGAGAGACACAGAAGTGTAAAAGGCTAAATGGTGAAGAATCTATCACCTTTGGCGAAGAGGATGAAAGCGGTGTATGTCTACCTCATGATGATGCCATAGTCATCAAGGTAGAGATCGCCCGCCGAGAAGTACACAGAGTTTTTGTTGATACAGGGTCTGCAGCTAACCTAATATCTTATGAAGTGTATCAAAAGCTTAAGGTGGATGAAGACTTGATGGAGCCATCGTCCACACATTTATATGGCTTTGCAGGATCATCTG
The DNA here is from genome assembly GCF_041222555.1 of Hakea prostrata. NCBI lineage: Eukaryota > Viridiplantae > Streptophyta > Magnoliopsida > Proteales > Proteaceae > Hakea > Hakea prostrata. The sequence continues at coordinate 24,997,940 of NC_142601.1, read as the reverse complement.
CAATAGCAGAAGGATCTGTCCAGTTGGACCTATCAATTGGGAGTTTTCCCAAGGAAGCTACCGTCCGAATCAATTTTTTGGTGGTTCGGGAACTTCCAGCCTACAACGTTATCCTCGAGCGACCATCTTTGTCCAAGTTAGGTGCTATTGTATCTACGAAGCACCTGAAGATAAAATTCCCAACAGAGATGGGAATTGGTCAAGTTTCATCAAATGATTTCTCGGCAATGCTAAGGAGGGCCCCAGAAAGGTGACTGCTCTACCAATTGAGGTACGAGACGATCGGGAAGAAGCATAAATGCAAAGGCCCAAGCCGGTAGAAAGGCTGGAGTGAATCTAGCTGTATACTGATGATGAAAAAAATATTACTTATATCGGGTCTAAGCAGCTGGAGGAGTTCAAGGAAGAGTTGAAGTCTTTTCTTCAACAAAATAGTGACGTATTCGCATGGTCTGCTGAAGACATGCCAGGAATCAATCGGACTGTTGCAGAGCATAAACTCCGGATAGATCCAGTTATCCAGAAAGGAGAAATTTCTCCATAGAAAAGTACGAAGCCATTCGGGGCGAAGTGGAAAAATTGAAAAGTTGTGGTTTCATTGAACCAATTGAATGCCCAACCTGGTTGGCCAATGTAGTAATGGTCAAAAAGGCGAATGGGAAATGGAGGATGTGTACAGACTACACAGACCTAAACAAGGCTTGCCCTAAAGATTGCTATTTGTTGCCACGGATTGACCTCTTGATAGATGCGACTGCAGGATATGGAACTTTGAGTTTCATGGATGTCTACTCAGGGTATAATCAGATCCTTATGAATAAGGAGGATGAAAAGTTTACGGCTTTCATGAATGATTGTGAAAGCTTCTATTACAAAGTCATGCCATTCGGCCTGAAAAATGCAGGAGCTACATATCAGAGGGCCGTCAACAAGATATTCAAAGACCTAATCGGGAAAAATGTCGAAGCTTATGTTGATGATATGCTGGTAAAAAGCATTACAAGAGCAAATCATATCGCAGATTTAACAGAAGTATTCTCAGTAATGCGAAAGTATCAAATGAAGCTAAATCCGGAAAAGTGCGCCTTTGGAGTCTCTTCAAGCAAATTTTTGGGCTTCATGGTATCACAGAGGGGTATTGAGGCTAATCCAGCCAAAATACAAGCTCTAATTGACATGGAAGCTCCAAAAACTGTTCGGGATGTGTAGTGCTTAGCAGGGAGAATTGCTGCTCTGAATCGTTTCATCTCAAAATCTGGAGAGAAGTGTCTACCATTCTTCAAAGCACTCAAAGATTTGAGGGGCAGCAAGGAAGCGCATTGGACTGAAGAGTGCCAGAAAGCTTTCGAGGAATTAAAGGAAGCACTAGGAAAGCCACCGCTTTTGTCCTGACCAGAGAAGGGAGAAATCTTACAGCTATATTTAGCAGCATCCCTTTCGGTGGTCAGTGCAGTACTCGTTCGGGAGAAGGATAAGAAGCAGTGGCCGATTTATTATGTTAGCCATGTGCTACTTGATGTGGAGACATGGTATTCGCAGATTGAGAAGCAGGCTTTAGCTCTCATGATAGCCGCCAGGAAGCTACGGCCATACTTTCAGGCTCACTCAATAGAGGTATTTACAACTTTCCCTCTTAGTAAAGTTCTTAATAAACCTAATTTGTCCGAAAGAATGGTGGCCTGGTCAGTCGAACTCAGCGAGTTCCAAGTAAGCTTTAAGCCCAGAACGGCAATCAAAGCTCAGGTGTTAGCCGATTTTGTAGTGGAAACTACTACACCAATGGAAAACATTGTTGAAGATCCCACTATACCAACAATTTGGGAAGTATATGTGGATGGCTCGAGTAATAAAGATGGAGCAGGATCTGGAATTCTTTTGAAGAGTCCAGCAGGATTTTTCATTCGATATGCATTTAGATTTGCATTCGAAGCTAGCAATAATGAGGCAGAATATGAAGCCCTGATAGCTGGACTTAGGTTGTCAAAAACATTGGCAATAGCAGATGTGACTATTTATAGTGACTCTCAACTTATTGTCAACCAAGTCCAGGGGGAGTATGGTATTAAAGAACCTCGCTTGTAGAAATATCGAGAGATTGTGCAAGCATTTCAGAAAGAATTCAGGAATTTGAAAGTATGTCAGATTCCGAGGACAGAAAATACAGTGGCAAATAAGCTAACCCGATTAGCCAATGCCAAAGAGAAAAATCTAGACCCTTCGGTCTACATTGAAGAGATAACATTTCCAAGTTATCATGAGAAAGAAATTTCTTACTTTGAAGCAGAGCATTGCTAGGTGGATCCAATAGTTGAATATCTGAGAGATGACAAACTACCTGAGGATCCAAAAGAGGCAAGATTGATCAAGATATGATCAGCGAGATTTATCATGCAGAACAGAAGGTTATACAAAAGATCTTATTCTGGACCCCTTCTGAGTGTTTAGGTCCCGAAGGAGCGGAGTTGGCTTTGGCTGAAGTACATGAAGGAATTTGTGGAACTCACATGGGTGGACGAGCCCCGGCACACAAAATTTTGAGACTTGGGTTATATTGGCCTAAGATCCAACAGGCTGCTATGGAGTATGTTCGTCGGTGTAGCAATTGTCAAATCCATGCTACAGTATCAAAGCGCCCAGTGGAAACCATGACTTCAATTCTAGATCCCATCCCTTTTGCGATGTGGGGAATTGATATTATGGGCAAATTCACCAAGGCGTCAGGCGGACGAGAGTATTTGATAGTAGCAATCGACTACTTCACCAAATGGGTTGAGGCCAGCGCCCTGGCAACAATCACTGAAATAAAAGTGGAGAAGTTTGTCCTAGAGTCAATCATATATCGCTTTGGAATTCCAAAGATAATCATCACTGACCATGGCGCTTAGTTCGACTGTCCACAATTTGAGCAATTCTGTGGAACATACATGATCGAGCACCGTATGTCATTAGTGGCATACCCCCAGAGCAATGGACAAGTAGAGGTTACTAACCGAACACTGCTTGAGGGGATAAAGAGAAGACTTGAGGCTGATAAAGCCCTATGGGTCGAAGAACTGCATAATGTACTGTGGGCTTACCAAACTACGGTTCGAACACCCACAAGAGAAACTCCTTTCAAATTGGCTTATGGATCCGAAGCATTGGCACCTATGGAAGTAATGGCAAGAACATTGCGGGACAGGGAGTTCGAAGAAAAAGCGAACGAACAAGGACTGCTTGATAGTCTTGATTTGTTGGATGAACTCCGTGCAAAAGCAATAGCACGAACTCAACATTATCAACGGAGAATAGCGTCACATTACAATACCCAAGTAAGGAATTGCCAGTACTTAGCAGGAGATTTGGTGTTGAGAAATACCTTAGCTTTCAGATCCACGCCATCAAAGAAAATTGGATCCTTCTTGTGAAGGACCTTATATGGTTGTAAAACCAGTCGGTTCGGGAGCTTACAAGCTAAAGAACATGACAACCCAGAAAGAGCTGGATCGTTCGTGGAATGCCAGGCATCTGAAAAAATATTATCCTTGATGACAATTTTGTTCGTGATGTAAACAATTTCAACTCAATCAATGCAATTATTGGTTTTCAACAATTATCTTTTGATTGGGGAGCATCATACACCACACTCAAGAACAGATCCAGCTACAAGGCATCGGATGAAAATCCGTGTGGGTCCTTCAACACTTATTGAATTTTTTCGGAATTTCTTAAGTCAAGGCATCGAATGAAAGTCCGAGTGAGTTCCTTCTTAGACTTATTGAATTTCCGAAATGTCTCTAAGTAAAGGCATCAATTTAAAAACCGAGTGAGTTCCTTCCACAAGGCATCGGTTTAAAACCCGAGTGAGTTCCTTCTCAGACTTATGGTATTTCTCCGAAAATCCTTAAGTAAAGGCATCGGTTTAAAACCCGAGTGAGTTCCTTCTCAGACTTATGGTATTTCTCTGGAAATCCTTAAGTAAAGGCATCGGTTTAAACCCGAGTGAGTTCCTTCTCAGACTTATTGTGTTTCTCAGGAAATCTTTAAGTAAAGGCATTGTTCTGAACAACTAAGACCTAGTGCAACAGCAACTCAAGTGAATGGCAAAGTTCAAGATGAAGTTAATTTCTTATTTCTTCAAACGACTAGAAGGGGCCAACCTTTACATCAAACATACATGAGATTACAAGAGTTGAGTTACCATCTTCATTCGGTCAAAAAAGAAAATCATCATCAGTGATCATTAAGAAATCAAACAAGATCGGAATAGCTTTGCCAAGAACAAACACAAGAGTCAAGAAGCAACACGGATTCAAGAAGAAGAAGAGGAAGAAGGAGGATTACAAAAGCATTTCCGTAATGTACAAAATCCTCCGCAATTCCATACTCTTTATCCAGCTTGACCAGAAGAAGTATGATCCTTGATCAAACTTGCATTCAGGGCAAGTTCTTCATAACTAAATCCTTTCAGAGGAGAGTAAACAGGAGAATCATCAAGATAGAGCATAATATCCGGATCCGAAGGCGGAGGGTCAATCTTATCCTTGGTCCAGTCAGGAAAAGGAAGACCCAGCTTGGCAAACACTTCGAGGTGACAATCAGCGCTGTAGGGAGTCGTGTCAAAATGAGGATCTTTCCTTAGTATCGATTCCCATACTTCGTTTTTGCCATCCCAGTATGCCTGCAAGTTATAAGCATTCAGCATGTCAACAAAGGGCTTACTGTGCAAATACTTGAAGATGCAAGCTCTGGGAACGTCAGTTGGAAAGGATTCGGGCAAGGAAATGACAACTTGCCTTTGGGGTAACGCTTCAGATCCTTTGGCCCCTGACTTTCCTGCTTCTCGCTCCAGTCGCCGGATCTTCTCCCTGGCATCATCCAAGTCTGAACGGAGACACTCAATCACAGAGTTCTTTTTCTCCTGCAACCTCCCAGCCTAATTTCCTAAGGTGAGCAATTTCAACATCCTTGGCTTTGGAGTCTTCCCGAAGCCTGGAAACTTCATTCCTCAGTCTACTGAGCCTAGAGGCTGCTTCCACTTGGCTGTGGAAGTTACCAGTGAGACTCCTGCAACAACTTCCGAGTTAGTCAGGAGCAAAAGCATAATCTTCATAATCAAAAGATAATGAAGAAGGACTTACATCACCATTGACTTCATAAAGTCATCGTCTGGAAGTTTGGAAAGAGCTGTGCTCTCAAAAGTCATTTGAGCAACAGTACACCACTCCAGCGCCTTGTCAAACTCGTTTGACACTAATTCAAACTTCCGCAGCGAAGGATGAGAAGGATGAGCTACATCAAGAGAAGGATGAGCTACATCACCTGCCAACTGACAACGCTTCTTGGTGGCAAAATCCTCCAGCTCTAAAGGAGAGGAAGAGGATGCCAAACAAGCTCTAGAGTTGGAAATAGAAGCAACACCTGCTGGGACCATACCTTCATCAGATGCCAACATAGTTGCCTCAGATGTCCGAAGGGTCTCCTCCGGAGATGCCTGAATGGTTTCTCCAGCAAGGGCATCAGCAGCACCATCAGTGACGAAGTGATCAAGATCTTCCCTGGAAGACCTAGCGATCTCTTCAGGCAGAGGGAGCGTAGGAGAAGCATCAGGAGAAACTGTGGAAATCTGACTTGAAGATTCACCAACGGCAGTCTCCTTACGCTTAGAAGATTCACCAGATGCAATCACCTCACTGGCCACAACCTCCGTCGGTGCTGGAACATTCTTCTTGCAGGACTTTGCCCTAATAAAATTCAAATCGATTCTGGGAGGCACTGCAAGTACAGAAAATGCAATATCACTACAAAAATCCAACAACATACAAAAAAAGGAAAAACCCTAGTTCTCTGTCATATATGAACTACTCAGAATACCCATTAAGTGAACCCCAAGTCTTACTACTGTGGAGTTCACTCAGGGGGAAGGAGAGGATATTCGTGACATAGACAAAACAAAAAAAAAAAGCTTACTGTTTCAGAAGCTGGTCGAAAATATTGTTGGAGTACGAGGAATACGGATGCAGCGCAAGAAGACGAAATGTCGTTTTGCAAATCTAACTTGCAGATAGCAAGATAGATGGAGAGTATCCTTGAGGGACTTAAATAGCCTCAGGAAGTGAGGCAACGGTTGAGAGCTAAAGGCAACCAAAGGCCCAGATCGAAGAAACGCTTCGAATTCTTCAAAAAGCAAGATCAATGGTCATAGGGAGGCCACGTGGAAATATGCACCTGGTACGAGAATACCTTCAACCGTCGTGCAACCATTTAAATAATTGTTATATTACCAATTCATCGAAGGAAGTGAGTGGTATACAAGAGTAGGGAAACGTTTGGACTTCGCAATAAATGAAGGGAAACGTTTGAACTTTGCAATAAATAAAGAAGCAGTGAGGAATACATAAGCTAAAGCATCTTTCCCGAATGTCTCTTCATGATAGCTCAAAGTTAAGTGATAAGTTTTATCATTTATATTTGATTTCCAAGACAAGCTTTTGGATATGAGATGAGGAAAGATTGAGGCAATCATTGGAAAAGTTCTCTTTTCATTAATGGCAGAGGATCAATCTTTACAAAAAAAAAAAAAAAAAGAATAACTCCCTACGCTTCTTCCTCATTATCACCCGAAGAGTCCTTCATAGGAGAATTATCAGGATCGGCTTCCTTTGCGGCAGCCTGTGAAGTTTCTTCTTGAAGGGGCTGTTCATCAGCAAGAAATTCTTCAATATTTCTGGTCAGCAGGAAATGGATCCTCCTCTCCCAAAGCCCAATCAGGGAAGTCCAACTTAAGCTTCCCAAAGATCTCTTTGTGACACACCTCACGAAAGGGAGTTGTATTGAAGGAAGGGATAGATTCTAGGATCTTTTCCCAAACATCAGTCTGCCCCACACGGTAAGCTTGGAGGTTGAAGGCGCCCAGCAATTTAGAGAAAGGAACGTTGTTCAGGTACTTCCGAATGCAGTCCCTTCGAAGCTCTGGCTTGATATGTTCGGGCTTGCTAGGAACTGCCATCTTCAGTATTTGTTCATTCTCTGAGGATTTAAGCTCTAGTCTGTCACTAAACAACGTGGCAGCTGCTTTCTGTTTCCTAGCCTTGCGTTCAGCAGCAGAAGCACGGGCATTTGAAGAGTCGAGAACCTTCTTCTAGGATTTCATCTCCTCATCATGTTTCACCTTCAGCTCTTTGGCTGCTATCTTCAACCGGTCTATTTCAGAATTGGCCTTTGCCAAATTCTCTTCACAGGTCTGCAGCAAGGAGCCATTGCGACCAACTCGGCTCAATGCCTCCATGTGTTGATAAAAGCTCAACACAGCATTCCTAGGGACGAGGAGATTATCAGAAGAGCTCATAAGAGATTATGAGAAACAAACAATGAAAGATCAGAAAGGCCGGTATCTTGTGGAGTGACTAACAAGAGCATCATCATCCAGGGCTTCAAAAGCCTGACGATTGGCAGGCAAAAGACCAAGAGAACTCCATTCTGCTTTCTCAGGGTCTTGTGTTGCCCTATCAGTCTGCGTCAGAGTCCACTGAGGCGTGAAGATCTCCTCGCCATCTTCAGTCTTTTTGGATTTTTTCTTGGAGGAAGCATCAACTGAACCGTGCTTCCTTTTGGTTCGAGCAGCGGAAGGGATATCTGGGCTCTTCCACCATCGGTTTTTCCCTCTTCCCGAAGTCTCAACCACTGGCTTCAGGTTCCTAATACCCTCATAGAAAGGGTCGGGAGAGGGAACAAAAACCACTTAATCAGCAGTCAAGGCTCGAGGCGATCGCTGCTCAGCTGTCACAACGGCCCTGGCAGCCTTGGCTCGAAGATTTTCGGGGTTCATCCTTGGTGGCATTGCAAGGAAGGACAAGAATCAGAATTGCAAAAAGGCATATCATTTCCATGAAATTAAAAGAGGGTGGTTAAGAAGCTCACAATGACCCAGCCCCCAGTACTGAAGGATGGAGTTTTACTCCACCTCATATCCATGCATCTCCTGATACCATGGAATTGATTTGATCTTCCTGACGGCCGTCTCGTCTTCTTTGGATAAAGGAAGAACCCGGTTACCCTCTAAATATGAAGTATACTGTCTCCAGACGGTCGGGAAGTTGAGATCCGATTGAGGCGCTAGACAGAAAAAATATCGCTCGCGCCGTCCTTTGTGATTGGAAGGGCAAGTTCCTTTGGCAAGGATGCTGCCCCTCCAGCCAAGCTCTATCTTATTACGCTTGGAGAGCACAACCCAACCAGGAGGATGGGAAATAGAAAGAAGATGAAAATGCACAAAAAGAGCAAGAGAAGGCGTAATGCCAAGCTCAAAACATAAACCCAAGAAGCCGACGATGAGACGCCAGCTATTGGGAAGCAACATTCCAGGACAAATGTCCCAGTGATTCAGGATGGCTGCAAACAAAGGATTGAAAAAAGAAAAGCGAACCCCACTTTCTAGTGCATCAATATATAGGGAAAATTCGCCCGGAAGGGTCGAATCAACCCTCTCATCAAGGTTAGGAACCCTAAGATGGTAAGAAGGAGGAAAATCGAAACCCTGAATAGCCAAAGGAAGAGTATCCTCCTTATATGAGGAGGGAACAGAATCAGGTCCACCACTAGACCTAGAAGTTTGTTTTGACTGCCCAGAAGACTCGGCGGTCACCCTAGGAGTCGTGGATGGTCCAGACTCAGGAAGGGTAGAAGAAGTCTCAGCTTTTCTTTCTAATCTTTTCTGGTTAACTTCAGCGAAGTCACGCCAAAGAGCAGTTAGGGTTTTATTATCACTATCCGACTGCTCAAAAGGAAGGGAAACAAAGGCCTCATTACCACTATCACTCTTACTGGCGCTGGGTACAAGGGAAGCTTTAGAAGAAACCCTAATATCCTCCATTACTAAAGTCTCACTACGGTAAAAAGAAAAACCTGGAGACAGAAAGTTAGACTTTGCAAAGGGATCAATAAACTTACTAATTCAGTAAGGCAAAAAGCTTGAGAACGAGAAGGCGCGAAGGAGATGACGAAGTTTCAAATTCCAGACAAGAAGAATGAAACCTACGAAGACAACGAACTGCTTTTAAGCACACGCACGAGTGTTCAGGACATGAACGATCGAGATCTATTCGGCATCGACGATCAAGATTTGAAGACCTTTTGAAAGTTTGAACTCACGAATCCAAAACAAGCGTTCAGAAACCGTCGCTTGGGTTACGTGAGCCATGATAGCTCGACTGCAAAAGGACGTATGGCATTGCCCTCACAACGCTCGAGGAAAAGAGACAACCGCATTAAATGTGACATGACATTTAATGGGATATGTAGAGACTATTGCTTGACGAAGAACCCAGTTAAAAACCAAGCCCTTAGGATCGACCGAATGCTTGGTCTAGGGGGCTCGTGATATGGAGAAAATATGATCGAACAGGGTTCATACTCGGTTTGACCCTCAACCCCGGTTGAGACGAAGGGAATCGACTCGCTCCCGAGCGAGCTGGGTCCAGGAGATAGCTTGCTGAGGAAGAAGACTGAATCAGCCACAAGCACGCCCTAATCCGACTTATGGATTAGGTTAATTACCCTAATGATGGCAGACACAACTTGACGGCTGTCACTTATCATTATTGGAGGGATAATCATCAAATTACCACGAGATTATCCTAGGAGTCCTCTACTAGTCCAAACTAGTAGAAGTCTATCGCTCAACGGATCTAACTGTTAGGATCCAACGACTATCCAAAGAAGGCTCAAATACATCCAACGAACCAGATTCGAAGGTACACTCTATATAAACATATATACTAACAGGTCATCATCAAGGAGGTCTAAGGGCTGAGCAGATTTTGGACGCATCACTATCATACTTCAATGAAGGAAGACGGGAGGGGAACCTATATGATGGAAAATATCTTTCTTTACTATCTTGAATACCTAGCATTATGAATGCAGGGAATTTAAGTGTTGAAGCAAAGTAACTAAATTTAAGAGTTTTAGTTCGAGTTGTAGATTATGCCTCTTCTAATCATATCTTGGGTTTGTCTTTTTTCTACAACTCACGTATTTCATTTATTTATTCTCTTAACCATGTGCTTGGAGCTAGGCAAGACTGATTTAGGAATAGTAACTTTGATGGCTGGAAATCCATATTCGCTCAGGGGTGGCTTCTAGTTGTTAGAATTCTAATTTATGTATGGCAAATCCAATTCGTAAAGGAGACTGCTATTTTCATTATCTCTTAATTTTCATACTCTATTTTCTTTCTGACTCAACATCCTATTATACAAAAGGCCTTAGTAGCCAAAGATTCTTTTACCCAATTGATTGATTGGATTAAGGGCTGACAGCCTTGCTTGTGAGAGCCAAAGTTCCTCATCCCATTGTCTACTTTCCTCTGCTTCTTATTCTTCTTCTTTTCTTGCTGTACTTGAACCATTTTTGTGGTGGTGGTGCTGCTACTGGACTGCGTTCTTATTAAAAAGCAAAACATTAAGAGCTCCAATTGGGATTGCTTTTGCTTAAACTTGGAAGCCTTGGGAAATTCAAGAGCATTTTTTTTTATGGCAGAAGAACTTCATCAAGACAAGCTGGGATGAGATTGGCATCTGTAGCCACTTGAGTATGCTTGACCACTCCCTCTTGGAAACCTTACATATTTTTGGTGTCTTTTTAAGCTCCAAGGGCTCGAGTTGAGAAACAATAGCAATCTCTTGTTCAATACCCTTTGTTTTCTTCGATGCTATGAATCTTCTAAAGTTGCAACTCCATACCAACCAAGGTTGAGTTGGATCCTAGCGGAGCTTGAGTTTGATATTATGAAGGTTCAATACCTTGAGTTTTGGTCCAAGTTTTGCCAACAATATTTATATGGCTTCAGTTCACTCTGACCATTTATGTATAAGTTAGTCATGTGAATCAAAAGTTGAAATGCTCTCTTAGATTCTAAGCCTGACATTGTACTTCGAAATTGGAATTTGATTTCTACTTTCAAGTAAAATTTCTTGGAGAACAGGGGGATAATACTTCCGTTGCTGGTGCATCACTATGCATGAGTGCAGTATTATCTTACAGAAACTTCACTCTTTTTACAATTGAAATATTTATCTGTTCTAATTTGTTGGTTTCCTATGACATGTTTTCTGCATTAAATATGGAGCTGTTTTAGCCTTGGCTTATTAAAACATTTCATGTAACTAATTTGTAAAACATCTCATTTTTATGGTATGCTGTAATTTTTCTTCAGCTCTTCTTTGTGATATACATCCAAACTACCAAAGCTTGCGAGAATAGCAATATCGAAAGAGAACTGCAATGAGCAAAGTAAAAGTGAAGGTCCCATTAATAAAAACAAACAACAAATTAAGAGAACCCATTCAGTAGAAAAGAATTTTAAGGAATAAGACGACAAGATCAATTAAGTCATTAACAAAGCAACAAGAGTTTCACATTTATGATCAGTTCATATATTAAGAGATGAATAAGTGACTTGCAACACAAACCAACCTTCTTCATTTCATGAAAGGTATTGACAACATAACCAACACCCCATGATTCCAATGTTGAGACTGAAACAGCTTCAATGTTAGGAATGAGTTTTCTGATGGAATCAGGAGCAAGTGAACCCTTAATCAGCTTTCTAATTCTAGTGTGATAGTTCCCTTGGTGGAAAAACAGAGCAGCTGGGCCGATCATTTGGTCTTTACTCTTTGGGTACGTAGGTTTGCCCAATCCACATTAGATCTCAAGTAAGTGTGGTTAAGTAATTAGCATTTTAATTTTTCTTGTTTAGAACTTGGGATATTGCTCTATTTCACTTCATTCTTATTAAAGTCGGAATGTTTTTTATATTGCATTCCTGCAGCAGCTTTTATATGTACTTTTTTGTCAAAATAATCTTTTGATGCCTATGGATTATTCTAAATCTTTTGTGGATCATTCTAAATCTTTTGTTTTCTTAGGTTGGTGGACCTTACTGGGATGTACCACTAGGTAGAAAGGATTCCATAAGTGCAAGCTACAGCCTTGCTGTCTCAAACATCCCCACACCTGATCAGGGTCTTCTTACTCTTGTTGCAAAGTTCATAGACCAAGGACTCTCAGTCACAGATATGGTTGCTCTTGTGGATAAAGTAAGCTTCTCATGTGATGCTTAAAGAAACCTCAAAATAGAAATGGAGTTTTGATTGTCTCCCTTGCAATTTGCAGGGAGAGGTTTCTGAAGCAGTAGCTTGTAATTCATCCAACAAGACTTTGGAACAAAGCTGCAAAACCTACTATGGTTTACAAACTTTTGGCAAAAGTTGCATCAAGAACAACTGCTTCTCTCTTGGCAAATCAGGTTTTCCTCTCACTTTCTCTGTTGTGTGGAAAGAAGGGAAGATTCCATTCTATAGTGGTCATCTAGAGCCTCTTCCTGCAAGAACTTCCCTCTTTCTACAGCTTTAAGGAATGATACTTTGCTGCTCTAGGCCCAGACTTGGATGATTCATTTTTCAGTGTTCTCGTTCATATTACCTTGCAGTTCAATTGACAGATTTTATCTTGCTTTCTTGTAATTGTTAATTAGCTATACACCACAGAAACTGACCTGTTACATATGATGGTAGTAGAGTGTAATAAAGTGAAACAAATGGGGGTTTGCCACTAAAGCTATTGAGTGTAAGATTTGCAGATCATTCATATTTTCTAGTTAGGCAATTCAATTGTTAAACCCATAATTATGTGTGCATGGGTTTGAAATCATCAACTCTGTGGTTGCCAAAAATGTAAAAAATACCTTGGCTTCTTTGCTTTGGAAGAGTTGAAGATGAAAATGGCATCACAAAAATTTGTTTTCCCAGGGAAACTTTGATATCATTCATCAGAAAGCAATAGCACTGGGGCAGACACAGTTTCAACATCAAGACCAAGCAAAACACAAGCCAGTGACCAATCTTTCTTCAGATCCTAGTCCAAGATTACAATCACAACTAGAAACAAGTCGTGCAACTGAGTCAAAAATGACATCACAGTACCCATTTTTGAGTTGCTAATGATTCCAATCATATATTTTCTTCAGCAGCTTGTTTCCATTTGCAGGAAATTGTGCCTCTGAGGAAGGTATGCCGTCGGCCTGAAACTGATTACCGACTACAGCAACTGCATGCTCTGAAGGATCTTGCATCATCTGAACAGCGGAACCTCGGTAAAGATCCTTCCTTGGTTAGTACATCAAGGGATGTTAATTCAGCATCTCAAAGGGCAAAGAAGCAACGGAAAGTGGATGAGAATACAGATGAGGTTGTCACAGTGAATCCATCACCCATGGTCAATTCTGATGTCACAGTAAGCCCCCCACCAATTGACAAGGAGCCTGTTACGGTAATCATTACTGCGGAAACTGCATCAACCGAAACAATGAAGGCTGAAAATGCCAGTGGCAGTAATATAGTAACTCCTGATGCACCAAAGGCCGATGCTGCATTGGCTGTTGTTGACTTGCACCAACACCACTGGCAATGAGTCTGGCCTTGTAGAGAATATGCAAGAAGGAAAATGACAAGTATATCTTCTTCTTTCTTAGATGTAAGCCGATTGATGGAATTGGATCTTCATCTATGCTTACAAGCTGAGTTGTTGTATTGGTAGAATTGGATTTTTATTTGTGCTTACATTTTGGATTGTTGGTATATGTATAATGGCAAGTGGCACATTTTCATTTGTAAAATTGAATTTGGATTGATGGAATTGGATCTTCATTTGTAAAATTGAATTTGGCTTTTTAGAAACAATTTTTTTTTAATTAAAAAAACTTATCCAGGCATTTTACAAACGCCGGCATAAGTAACATATGACGGCATTTATTAAAAACACCGGCATAAGTAGCATACGACGGCATTTATTAAAAATGTTGGTAATAAAGTTAAACTCTTATGTCTACTACGGCATTTCCAAAACGCCGCAAAAAAAACACTAATAACGGCATTTATAAAAACGCCGAGAAAAAATGAATGTTATAGTCTACGGCGGCGTTTCTTAAGTGCCCCAATAAATTCCTTTTACTGGCGTTTCTTGAAAACACTGGCAATATTATGGCACTTCGTTTTCACCCGCGGCGTATTCTGAAGTTATGTGAAGCTATTGAAAGATAAAAATCTCTCTCGTATGCACTTTAAAGAATGATATTTAACATACATGGTTTTTCTACTCGTTTTAGCATGTTGATGTGTTTCAGAAACCAATAAATTGAATATGTAATTCTCTGAATTTGTTTATGTATTATGTCTTCTAACATGTTTGTAACGGCACCATGCCATTTTTTTTAAGGGGTAGTTCCACAACATTTAGTGAAACGGCATGATGCCTTTTAAAATTGAAGGGGATAAGTGAGACAGCATGGTTTCTTTTCAAACACCTACAAAATGGAATGGTTCCGTTCTGCAGGCACTTGAAACGGAACCATTCCGTTTCATCAAACTCATCACAGTGAGGAAACGGAATGGATCCGTTATGTAGGTACTTGAAACGGAGCCATTCCGTTTCATCGAACGATCACAAGTGATGAAACGGAATGGTTCCTTTTTAAATGGAACCATTCCGCATCAAAGTGATCACAGTGATAAAACGGAATAGTTCCGTTCTAAAGCTACTTGAAACGGATCCATTCCATTTTATCACTATGATGATGAATCTGATAAAATGGAATGGTTCCGTTCTGAAGCTACTTGAAACGGATCCATTCCGTTTCATCAGACTGATCACAGTGATGAAACGGAATGGTTCCGTTTCAAATACCAACAAAACGGCACCATGCCGTTTTAATTTCAAGTTTTTTTCCTTTCCTCTAATATGCGTTGCTTTAAAAAAATAGTCATCGGGTTCATTTGCACCAAGGTACCTCCATTGAAGGCTTACGAAGCTACTTCAAATTTGTGTTAATTGAAAGTGTATTTCAAACGCAGCTAAATAATTGATAAACGTGAGTGTATAAATAACATGTACATGAAGGCTTTCTTCAAAATTTGGCTTTTTGAAAAAACCACAAAAATACATACCAACTCTTCATTACTTTTTGGTAAAGTGCAATTACAACTCTTCATTATTTTTTGGTAAAGATATATGGTTGAATCCATGGATGAAAGCTTGTTGACACACAAAAATAAAATCTTATTCTGGTATGGGAATGAGGGACTTTGTTTATTTATTTATTCTGCATTGAGACCTCTAACATATGCTTGAATATGGAGAAGAATGGTGAAAATATGTAGCAGCTCCATCATGATGCCTTGCAATTAGAATTGCCAATTTTAATGTATGAACAGCTTAAAGATTCTGTAAACATGTTGGACTGTGATTATACATTCTTATTAAAGAATTATGATGGTTATCCTATTAAAATGAGAGTTAAATATGGAAACATGATCTGTTCTCAAGTGACCCTATGCAATTCTAGGGTACTGAATCCTCCACTCCATTAGTTACAGGCATGGTCCGAAATGTCGCCGGGTGTCACCGTGTCGGTGCCTGGCAACACCAGCGATATAGGCGATATTTCGATCGATTTTTTGAGAAAAACTCAAACAAAATTGATGATGAAATCTGCAATGGGGGAGAGTCCAAGAGCGCTGTAGAAAGATCTGCAGTGATGTGGGACTGTGGGAGAGACCGAGAGAGAGGAGAGATCAAAGAAAAGAGAACGGGAGAGAGTCATGACTCGTGAGAGTGTCCAGAGAGATCTGTAGTGGGAGAGACCGAGAGAGAGACCAGTCATCAAAGATCGCAGGGATGAGAGGTCCATCTGCCATGGTTTCCAGCAGCTTCCATTCCGCAGAGAAAGAGAAAGGAAAGAAATACTGAAATAGTTAAATGAAAGAATAGTTAATGCGAGAAAGCCATAAAGGAATTTTAAATGAGAGAAAGGAAATAAATAAAAGAATCCCAAATTAGAATCATGGAGATTAGCTTTGGAATCAAAAGGCTTTAAACTTAGTAGATCGAAGACAGAATATTTAGTTTGTAACTTTAGTCATGATCGGCCAGATGATGAGGTGGTGATACTTGGCGATAAAGAGATTTCTCAGAGTGATTGTTTTAGGTACCTAGGTTCAATCATAAGTAAAAGAGGTGATTTGGAAGATGAGGTTTCCCAAAGAATTAAAATAGGGTGGATGAAGTGGAGAGGTGCGTCCGGGGTCTTATGTGATCGGCGTATTCCATTAAAGCTAAAGGAAAATTTATAGGACCGTGTCGACCAGCTATGATGTACGGTGCGAGTGTTGGGCGTAAAAGAATCATATAGATAAACCGGTGAGCAGAAATGAGGATGCTAAGATGGATGAGTGGCAAAACAGGATGGATAAGATAAGAAACGATCATATAGAGTTGGGCGGGAGTTGCTCCCAAAGTGATAAGCTAGAGAAAG
This sequence comes from Hakea prostrata, assembly GCF_041222555.1. Taxonomy (NCBI): domain Eukaryota; kingdom Viridiplantae; phylum Streptophyta; class Magnoliopsida; order Proteales; family Proteaceae; genus Hakea; species Hakea prostrata. The sequence goes on along the minus strand of NC_142601.1, from coordinate 24,981,589 downwards.
TCGCTTGAGGTGGCACGGCCACGTTCAACGGAGACCTATAAATGCTCCTTTACGGAGAAGTGATATAATCCATATTGAAGGAACTAGAAGAGCTAGGGGTAGACCTAAGATAACCTTAGGAGAAGTGGTGAGAAAGGATATGTATAGCTTAGGCCTTGTATCTAGCATGGCCTCGAATAGAACTGATTGGAGGGCAAGAATCCATGTAGCCGACCCCATTTAGTTGGGACAAGGCTTATTGTTGTTGTTGTTGTTGTTGTAGAGAGAGAGTAGTTAATGTGAAAATTTTAAATTTTAAAATCTCTCGATATTTTCAGAATTTATCACGATATATCGAACTTTTAACGATATATCGCGATAGATATTTTGAAAATCGGTGTCACTGGGGGGTGTCGTGTCACCCCCCAGCGACAGGTCAAAATGTCGCCCCGTGTCCGCGATATATCGCCGACACAAGGAACCATGGTTACAGGGAGGTGAACTCTTCTTGTGAAGTGCAAACTAAACAGGAGTTGTTTATAATGTATAATCTTAACTCATAACAAAATCAAAAGAATCTTGGTGGATTTGAACCACCATCCTCTTGAAACATGCTAGTGTTCCAAGTGCTCTACCAACTAAGCTAAAGATTCAATGCTCCAAAGAAGGTAATCTATAATATCCAAAGGAAAACTAGTCAAAAATCCTTGGGAAAGATAGTATGTTGCTACAAACCATGATGCAATCATGAGGAATCAAGCAAACTTTGGTGTACTAGCATTTGGGTTAGACAACACCACATAACAATACAAGATGCAAGCCTATGAATGCAACTATTCAAACTTCTAAAAGGAAAACAGAGACTCGACCAAGAAGAGCTACACCTTTTCCCTCATCCTAGTGCTCCAGGCATCATTTTTGCTTGGATGTGAATCAAGGGTCACACTGATAGGAGCTCCTGGTGCTGGAACTCCTTGTCTGTTTACCGGTGGTTGCCGAACTCCAGATCTAAAGCCAAGGTATTTATCATCACTGTAACCAACCCACCAGGAAGAAAGAGGGACATTAATTGTTTATCAGAAAAGAAAGTATAGAAAGCAAGCAAATAAGAAATTACTTGATGTGATAACACTTGTATCTTTCTAGCTTTTGTCAAATAAGAAGTCACCCTCCTACAGGGGATGAAACAGCTACGATGTGGTAGAACCTCTCCCTAAAAATTATAACAAAACACAACTTATGGACTTGCCAGTGTTTTGAAGAAGAATCTCTTTATGAAAGTGCAGATCATGGACAAATTAAGTTTGGTTACGAAAAAATGATCAACCCTAATAAAATTCCAACTTGTTCAAATGTCTCTAAAAAAATAAAGGTTATTTGTAGTAGCAAATATCAACATAAAATAAATAACAGTCATCACATGCTGAAATTGAAAAAAGATGGATGCATAATATTTATCAATGAGGGAGAAAGAAAAATGATCACTCAAGGGATGAGGTACACAGGTTAGTTGGCACCCATTCCTTGTTGTTGCTCCAATGCAACCACAACAACCACAAGAAGATATGATGACGAGAATAGCTCCAATTAAATTCCAATGAATAAGTATATAAACCTTCAACCTTATTTGTGCCATCTTTAGATATAGATCTACTCATTAGTGGCTATCAAACCAAAGTCGACCGAAGTTTGGAGTAAATCCAAGTTGTGATTTTTAAGTTCCTAAATTCCATTGAATCATACAGTTGTCCTGCTCACATAGTAAAAGTAATACTGCACATTTGTTTGTTAAAAGTATAGGACATCACACAACTTTTTGGTTTATGACAGGACAAAGATTTAGGATCTTTAGGGTACAGAACATCATTTTCATACAGAAACAATTAAAAGTAATACAAATGGAGTATGTATGGATGAAGGGTACCAAAACAATAAATCACTTGTCTTTAATGTATGATAAATAGAAAATCCCATAATCCACTATTGCAACTTAAGAGCAATTAAGTTAATGGTTCAATGCAATAGAACAAAACCCAGCTAGAACAAAGAAATAAATAGCAAAATGCAATCAAATATATGTACAACCAGAAATGTTTTGAGCCAATTATAGCAAATTTGAAAGAAAAATACGAGGACTGCACAAGAGAACTCATGCCCAAAAATCATCATAATCATAAGAAAAACCCAAGAGAACAGAGGCAAAACAGAGGCCAAACAATTAGAACATAACAGAACCCAATTAAATTTAGATTTGAAATTCCTCCATTATTTAACTGGAAGTTGGGGGGGGGGGGGGGGGAAGGAGGAAGAGAGTTGTTTAGTTTTACTGATTCCAACCTTTTCCCTTATCAACTTGAACTATTGATGATGATTGGCAGATTATGAACCCACCATGATCAAAGAACTCAAAGTCTATCTCATCCCATGATGACCCTTTTGAAGGTAACTACAACAGAATTGAATATCACTTTTGAATCAGAAAAATAATCTACTAGCATCCATTAAGAAGGAAATTCTGTATGAAAATAGCAAAACTATTGAAAAAGAGAGCAAGGAAGCAAATGGAATATAAAATAAAGGAAAGTAGCAGACAACAATCACATAAACTCTTAAGATAACGAAGGAGAATTGCAATAATGCCTCAAGGAAACAATAAATCCACCACTGAAAAATAAAAAATCAGCTTGAAAATAAACCATTATGAATCCCATTTAACACGTAAAGGAAAATATCTTGCAAAAGCGGGCATCAAAGTAGAGAAGCTGTTCTGAATTTTCATCTTCCCCCTTCTATGTTCTCATTCTAAGTTCATGTGAAGACTTATTCACAGTGAGTAAGCTAGATGGCACTTAGAAATCAAAGCGGTTCACCCAAATGTGTTCTCTCCACTATAGGTCATGTAGAGAAAACCATCTTCATCCTTGTTCTCCTCATAGATAGCAGACATCATAGAAGCTACAATTGACAAATTAATAGCATTATGAGTCAAATCTATGGAAACATAAAAAATACAATGTGCTTATGAAATGCACGGGGTAGTTTAGAGATACACATATTGAAAAGCAACAAAGCTTAATGGGTAAAGAGACAAATGGAGTAGTTGCCATTGAATTACCAGTGGGTGGTAGCACATTCTTCACAAAGACAAAAATGGCCGTCTCAGCACTAAGCTTGATCCTCTTCCGAACCACATAAACAAACTGCCCAATAGTCAAATTGGCAGGAACTAAGATATCTGCATTCAAAAGAAATGGAGTAGACCATACAAACTATAAAAGACACAACTACAGCCCCAATTCATTTCTGCAGTATTTTCTCAAGGATCATGGGTCGGTTCTTTTTTTTTTTAGTAATTATTTTGCTTCTAGTTATTGTTATCCACCACTCTTCTCAAATTGCACCACAAACCAAATTTTCAGTTGCTTCCTACTTCAATCTACCTGAGAATGCTGTTAAGAATTTATTCAAATTTGAAATACTAGCATCCAGTTACTCTTGATACTTGCATTGAAAACCTGCATTTTGTTGCTTACCATTCTAGTTCCAGTATTGGTACTCTATTCTCCTATTAGCAATAGGAGTTATTTGTTCAGGCTATATAAGAGAATACTTTTCCAAGATATTATGCAGATTTATTTTCCTAACATAGGAAAGCATCCAACCAGAGTTTGACGTGCTAGGATTCTTTTGTCTCAAGCTATAAACCTAATCTCTAAGAATCCCTGTTTTCTGGTAATTCTGTATTACCGAATGCTCACATGACAACTTTCAAACACTCAAATACATAAAATAATTAAATGTCAAAACTTGAAACTAACCAGTTATGTTTTACGAACTATACAACCTGGATAGCAGAGCACTGTTCAAATCAAATGGAAGAAGACAACGTTAGAATTTTCCTTGTAACTTGATCACACAGAGCGTTTTTCAGCTCAAATCAACAACGAAATCAGGTTTCTTCTTCTTTAAAATCTTCACGAGCATTTGAACTCCAACTTAGGTTGCTCGGCTCAAATGGAACTGCTGGAACGAGTTGAAAGACTAGGGCTTCTACTTGTTCAAGCTTTCTTAGGTTGCTTAGCTCAAATGGAACTGCTGAAACGAGTACGAAGACTAGGGCTTCTTGTTCATGTAAGACTAGGGCTTCTTCTTGTTCATGCTTTATTCTTCTTCTGCTCAGAGCTTCTTCTCAAAATCGATTTTGTTTCAGATCTCTGAAATTATCAAAATGAGAGCGGTACTTTCGTTGTGTTTTTCAACTGAAAATGTATATTTTGAAAATCGAATTTTGAAAACATATAAACAGTCCAGCAATTTGTAGCCGCTGTACCACTCGGTTTGGTCGATTCGTAGACCAAACCCTATTAAAAAGAGTTTTTTAAGAGGAATTTAAAATTTTGAATTATATTAATATTATACTCAAGCCAACCGGTCCGATCTTAGCTGGCTTGACGGTCCTGCATGCGCAGGACCCAAGCAAAAATCCATCAAAATACACAATTGAAGGTCACAACTAGTCAAAGCCAGTCAACCTAAATAATATTGGTTACTTCTCCAGCAAAGCAAAATGGACAACTCATACGGATAAAAATCTGTCATATCTGCGGAACGGAAACTCGAAGAAGCCATGAAGACCATTCTGCACAAAGCAGTTAAACCCAACGCGCATTTACAACTCCACCGCGCGCTCCAACAATCCCCGAAAAAAGGAAAAAGGGTAAAAAAATAAAAACAACAACGAACATGATCTCCTGAAAGGTGGGCATCAGTTGCACTTTTCTCTGAGAAACCTGGTTACAGTTCTACAATACTGGGGGTATAATTAATACAAATCTACACATCTTGATCTATACAAAATTACATTCCTCTAGCATCCAAGTTTGCATTCAACTTCGATGCACCCTTGTCAAAAGGAACCCCTGAAGATTGTCTTGCCATTCTTGTCCGCTGGACTACGACAGTCCTCCAACAAGATAAACCACCATTGAGCCCCAAGTGCCAACACTCAACCCATGAAAGCTGTCATGGCTGTAGCTGTAGCTGTGGCTGTGGCTGTGACTGTGGCAGCAGTAGTGGGAGTTGACATGGAAGCAGGAGCGGGAGCAGGAGCAAGAATGGGAGCTGGAGCTGGAGCGGGAGTGAGAACAGCAGCAGGAGCTGGGGTGGGAGCGGGAGCGGGAGCAGAAGCGGCATCAGGAGCGGGAGGAACAGGAACAGGATGTACAAGCGCCGGAGAGAAAGCAGGAGAAGGAGAAGGAGGGGGAGTGAGAGCAGGAGCAGGAGAGGGAGAGAGAGCAGGAGCAGGAGTAGGATGGGGAGAGAGAGCAGGAGCAGGAGCAGGAGCAGGAGCAGGAGAGAGAACAGAAGCAGGGTCGGGAGCGGGAGCAAGAACAGAAGCAGGGTCTGGAGCGGGAGCAAGAACAGAAGCAGGGTCAGGAGCCAGAGTAGGAATGGCAGCGGGAGAAGAAGCAGGGGCAGGAGGAGCAAGTGCTTTCCTCATCTCTGTTCTCTGAATTGCCTCTACAAGCCTCAGTGCAATTATGGCCTTGTAAGCTGCCAAGTCCGCGTTCTCCATAAGAGCCTGTGCTTTTTGTCGCTTGTGGATAGCCACCTCCAAAGATCTTCTTGCAGAGCTTTTAGCTTCATCAAGTCGATGCCTAGCAGAGATGACATCATGCTCCTCTGCCATGGCTTTATATCCATTAAAAATGTTAGGCTAGTTATCAAATCAATACAGAGCAACAGTTATTGAGGCTTTGAAAATCTCCAGAAAACCACTATACTCCCACTATTAACCATTGCATTAGAAAGTGAAAATACCTTGTAAAAATCTTGGCTGTTTTCCTCTTCCATATTGGCTACCCGTCCGCTTGAATGACCTTTTCTTGCGCAGAAATGGTTTTTGTATTAGTTGAGCTCTCCTTGGGGGGTGACACTGTTGTTAAGATTGCAGTTCATCATGCTTGCTTAAAAGCATTGGTAAATCAAATTGGGGAAATACACATAAATGACAAAACTGACCAGCAGCTGTAACATAAGAATGAAGAACAACCACACATGCTTATTAACACTCATCCGTATCTTCTATGTTAGAATGGCAAAATGCCAGGTTAGAAGTGCCCCACCTCCCCAAAAACAATAAATAAAAGAAGGAACATTCCCTAGTTGTTTCTTTGGTTGTTTCAGAAGAAAAATGTAAGCCTTCTACATTAAGAGACCATCCAATTGGGATATAAACATTTATCCACCCATTGTATACAGAAAAACTACTGCAAGCTAGGTTTGTCATTCCATGTTGAGCACAAATGCAAAAGCATGCGTAATGCCTACGCATGCAAGCTTTATAACATATTGCATAACATCTTCGCTCGGACAAAGTGTACAAGGCTATCATCAAAACGACACCCATCTACTACAAACACAAATCAAATTACACAAACTATAAATCTTAACCAAACTGAAATCCCATGAAACCCACGAACCTCCCACAAAATTAGTACAAGATGTATAACCTTGGGAGAGTACTTGTTAAGCCCCTTCTTAGATACCCTACATATATACATACCAGTTTCTAAAAGGCTGATTACTATAAAATGTCAATCTCTGCTTGCAAATTGCAATCAGAACAAGAATGTCTATAATATCAATGGTATCATGCTCCCCATGTTGCCAGATACCTGCCTGCCTATAACAACAGGAAAATTAAATTGGATGCCAACAGATACACTAGATGGTGAAACCGTATAAGAACAACCCCCCACCCCCTTCTCACGTTGATGCTCTTGCTTTGACAATGATGAAATAAGTAAAAGAAACAAAATTAACTTTTTTTTTTAACCCAACAAAAAAGGAGTCAAATGCAGCGAACGGCAAACCAAGCAAACAAACCTTCAAAAGAGTCAAATGCAGTGTAGTTTATTTATTCATGGCGGCGCAAGCTATTCTACTATGGTTCGTGGTTTCTCTTGTCATATGGTTCATCAAGGGAAGAGATCAAGCTTCAAGAAATAGCGAGTGACCTTATCAATACACAAAGATTAACTACCCAAAGACTTACAAAGCAATGCAGGTCCTCAGTATATCAAATTTTACAGGAGGATATTCAAGCTGATAATTGATCAGAAAGGAATACACAAGAGAAAATGTCCGAGAACTTAGGATAGTAGATATGGAAAGGACTGACAAAAGGATGCACAACAGAATAATATCTCATTTCTTACTAATTTTGTAATTGATAAGAGTTGTAAATGTTGTTTAAACTTATAAATCCATGTAGACCTATGATCACCAATCAATGGAAGCATGGAACTTACAAATATTGCAAAACAGACAAAATTTGATGCCACTAATTCACCGAGGAGGAAAGCAATATATAACAATGATAGCCAAGGCATTACGTTTACCTGGAATACTCTAATCAGTGCCGAATGTTTTTGTTTTCGCTTTTTAACCCAGTGATTGTAAATAGCCACCAATGCTTCCCTTCCTCCCAAATTTAAACAAAGATTGACAGCTTTATTCTCATCAGCGACATCAGCAGGGCTGCAATATGCAGTTTTCTCAAACGTATCTATAATTTTCTCAAAATTGTATGCTGACATATGTTCAGATCCAACATTATCTCCACGATAAAATTTGTTATTCAAATTGTTTATGAGTTCCTCATCATCAGATTGGATGTCATAATTTGCCGTTGTCCTCATCAATGCTCTTGCCACTTCATCCTCTTTCATAGTGATGTATCTGTCAGGTCGCACAAAAGGAAGACATTTACTGTCCTCATGTCCGGGTACTTCATTAACTCCAGGAACAGGGAGCATTTTAATTGAGGGAGCTTTCATATTACGATCATAGCATTCCTTGTGAAGCTCCTTAAAGATCAACCACTCTTGTCTATCAGTAAATTCTAACTTCCAGCCATTTACCCCTGCCCATATCATGGCATGTGTGAAACGATTTGATGTACTGGGTCTCATCACATTTTGGGCTTTAATGCAGCACCTCAGGGAACCCTGTCTCCTTACAGCAATTAACCACTCATTTGATGTTGACAGTTCCAATGAAACCTTAGCTCCCTCTTCCCTATAGCATTTGTCTGGCTCAATAACCAATAGGTTCGCACTGCAACATGGTGAATCCATGCTTTGCCTCAAAGAGACCAAGGTTGACTTCAGGTCCTTCATATTTTCTGCCAAACCATCACTGATACACCTCCTATGCTTACGACTTGATACATGAAAAGAGGGAGGGCAGCCGTCCATATTGCTAAGCAAATCAGCACCTAAAACATTAGCAGAATTTTGCAACGCCGCAATTGAGAGATTTATACCTTTTGCGTACCCCAGGCGACTCTTCTTCTGCGTACTCCGGGCATTCAGTCTGCAGTTTCTTGATGCAAGACGGCCAGCTGATTTTGAAGGTCTACCAATACAACCCACTCTTCTCTTCCCAATAGAAGGGTTCTCAGAAGTCATTATCTTGCTTCCAGAAAGATCAATCTTACTAGGAATGCAAGGCAGGACGCTTTGCCTATTGGAGGATCTTCCCGCTGTTGTATACAAACCCATAAGATGCCGCCAAAGAACATTAGGTAGATAGAAGGATCGCATGTCCTTTCTGGAATGCAGGCACACAAAAGCGCCAGGAACCGAAAGAAAATCCAGCGAAAACAGAGGTGTGAAATCCGAGGCTTCAAATATCTTGCAAATTCCTGATGCCAAGACACCATTTTTCAGTGTAATGCCGCATTGATGATCCTGTTACACCAAATGCAAACATAAAAATAAACAAGAAGGGGGTTGGAAAAGACCGAGAACAAGTAAGAGTTCAAGTCGCAGAAAACCACAAAAGAATGCCAAAAACAAAACGTATCCACAAATAATCTCCACTTACCTGCAACAAGTGAATGCCTTCAAGGGAGAAAGCTTGAGCAATCGGCTTGGCAGACAAAAACGCTGAAAGCTCCGACAACACCAGCCTGTTCCGCATCATGTAGCTCAGAATAGAATTCAAAAGGCAAGCAAAACCACCGGTACTACTAAACGTGGGTTTAGTAACCATGAAAACCAAAGCTTGACGAAAAAATCCCACAAACACATCTTGTGGCAGGAACCCAAGATTACACGGCACGACCTGGTGTTCTTCGATGTTCCCGAATAAAGCAGAAGTCGAAGAAGAGGAGTCATTTGGTCTCTTTCCCCTCTGTTTACGAACAAATGAAATCCCATACATTCTATCTTCAGAAACCCTGCCTTCGACATCTGAAGCAAGTGAAGGCGCAAAAGACTGGTTTAACCCCAATCTTTGACGCTTTCGATGGTAGACGACACCGTACATCTTATCAACATTCTCATCAGTGTCGGAAGAAGCCCCAGGCCTGCTATGCATAGATTCTGAAGCCATATCTTTATCCAACGGCTTCAAAGCTACTTCTTTACCAGCAGCAACACTGTTCCACCCATTCTTCTTGCAATAGAAAGCATCATCGGCATCGCCGGAATGATCAAGCAACCGAAACCAAACCTCAGATTCTGAACCCTTGCCTGGTTTCCCGTCAGAAGATTCCGACCACAATCGTCTCCCAGATCGTAAAACCCTGGCCTCTTCCGCATCTTTCACAACTGATTTTGGCACAAATACCCTGGTTGACAGTCTCATACCTACTGAAGGCATGGATGGAAGGTTCTGAAAGGGAAGAACAGTGGACCCTATTTTCAACTTCAAGGGATTGGCAGAAAAACCTCGTAGACTCAGATTCAGAATATTCAACACACACTCCTGTGATCACTGGAAGAAATCCATCGACGCGAAAAGCTTGAAACTCTTCTCATCTCGCTGATCGTAGAGAAAATAGACAAAGAAAATCAAACATGACGATCGCGTCCAACTACATCTAAAAAAAAGCCATCAACCATCTAAATGGGACTGAAAAACAGAGGAAAAGACATTTTCCCTTCAATTCGGACAGAAGAATCGCAAAATAAACCAAGATCGATTTCTCTCAGCAAGAATCTAACCTTAATTCATGTTCGAAGAATCCAAGACGAGATTTTTTACGGAAAGTGAGACACCATCGCAGTCGCAGTGTCCACTCTATCGTACCTGCAAATGTTTTTAGGGTTCTAAGAAAGAAGATAGAGAGGGAAAATTGGTTTACATATTCGCCGACATATTATCTCCGTCGGATCTACATCGAACGGTTGATATCGTTAAAAGTCTTAAATGGTTCGAAGTATTTTTTCCCTTTTTTTTGGTAAAAAGTTGCGAGACCAGATGGTTTCTGCTTGACAACCGGAGATTTTATATTTGGTATTTATTTGGTTTCAGTCCAAAAGTCAAAATTACCCTCCAAAGAAAATCCACGCGTCGATGAGTCACCGCTGGAGGATGGGGATTTATGACTTTTCATTTCTTGCCTACTTTTTAGTTGATCCTATTTTTTTATATTATTTTCTGGGAAGACTCTTTTGTTCTTTCGCAAGAAAGAAAAATACAGAAGTTTAAAAACAACAGAGAAAAGACGAGGGGTTTTTAAAAAATTAAAAAAAGGCCCTTTTAGGAAGGAGTAAATGTTATAAAAAAAATTCGTCACCTCACGAGTTTTTTCTCTTTTCTTTTTTTTCTTTTTTTCTCTTTTTTCTCTTTTTTTTCTTTTTTTTTTAACAGTCACCTCGAGTTACCCCTAATATTAACATCACTTCTTGAATTACTTTAATTTATCAGCTAAATTCTCATTACTAAAATTATTTGTTCAATTAACTTTTACTTATTTATTTAAAAATTACTTCACAGGCTAAATTTCAAAACACTAAGAAACGAAGAAGTTGTCTCAGTAGAGGAAGATGAAGAAATGAGTATTTGTGTAACATTTTTTTCATTCAATATTATTCTTATGTTTTTAAAATGTTTAACTTTCTTATATTAAATGTTTAACTATTAAGTACATGAGGACTAGGGAAGGAAAACATCATTGAAGCACTCTTGTTTGGATTAAAGGATAAAATAGATCAAGCACAACTTTACAACTTTAGTTACATGACATATGGTGCAATGAAAAAGAAGTGCTCGAATTACTTCAACCACTTAATTACAGGAAGTGGCCAATAGCTTATGTCCCAATTTTGGTAAACATAGTCGGTAGCATTAAATTAACTAACCTTAATGGCTTTTATGATACCACACTCCACCAATGGCTTACCTATCTAGCATCTGTGTCCTCCATAGATTATAACAAGACATTAAATGTAATAGATCCTACTACTTTATGTATTTGCTATCTGATGCGTCCAAAATTTGCTCAGCCCTTAAATCAATGATGAATGACCTACAAAACAATCGTCAAATGTGGCTCGACTGTGGGGTCAGGAGTGCACCTCCGAAGGCTAAGTCAGTTGATGAACTGATCACAAAGGCTTTGGCTTATTGCAAGCTAAAATATGAATACGATTACTAGGAATACGATTCAGTTTCCTTCTTCGTACGTAGGTTATGACTTATATAGAGTGTACCTTCTAATCCTGCTCGTTCAACTCGTTTGAGCCTTCTTTTGGTGACCGTCAAATCTTGATAGTTAGACCCGTTAGTGGAGTGATGGATAACTTCCCTTGATGACACGATCTTTTGCTGCAGGTGTGGCAGTTATCCAAATTTGCACGATCATCTGCTTCCGTGAGTGCTGATAACTGTCTCCTGACGGGTTATCCGTCTCAAGAATCTCGAACTCGTGCTTGCCTACTAATCGTGTAAGGTTTCTTCCTTAGCACGCTATCTTCAAACCCGATTCGCATGAACTTAAGCCGGTCGGTTCGTCCCGGGGTCCAGGGGTTGAACCAAGAATGGGCCCGGTTCGACAATATTTTTCCCGTATCATGAGCCCCCCAGGCAAAGCGTTCGGGAACGCCGAGAGCTTGGTTTGATTTAAACCGAACATGAATACTGGACAAGGAATCCGAATGACTGCTTGTTCTCTTGGACGTCAAGTCGCATTTATTGTTGCTGCATCATTGTTTTCCTCGAGTTACTCAAACTTCTTTGGCTTTCACGCGGGAGTCGCCACGTGTCTGTCACAGCCGAAACCATCGTTGCTTTTAACTCAAAACGATGGTTCCTCAAAACATCAACTCTGATATGATTCATTTATGCTTTTTTGAAACGTCTCCCAACCGCGATCGTTGATCCGGACTGATCCTGATCATACATGTACTTGTAGACTTGCTTATTTAAAAGCCATTCGCTACTTTTTTCAAATTTCATTCTCATCTGCGACTTGAAAACTCATCATCGTCTTCTATGCGCCCTAATTGCCTTCCCGCTTTCAAGCGCTTTACTCTAGTGAACAAGTAAGTTCAGTAACTTTCTTGCCTTCTTTACTTACTTTAGTTACTCCTTTCACTTTCGCATTCGTTTTCTTTTTTATTTAAAAACCACAACCAGACTTTTCTTGCAATGGGAAGAGGTAAAACCTCTGACGAGGGTTCCTCTGAGCGTAATGCCAGTCAGGGCGATTCTGGTGACGAGGCCACTATCTCTGTCTCCATTGAACAATCAGGTAATGAAGAGCAAACATTAACTAAGGTTTGGCGTGAGTTTGAAGAAGTGAGCCAAAAGAAAGAGATTGAGGTTCCAACCCTGCCTCCCTATTCCAAACCATCCATGTCACATCCTCCCAGCCGGTACCCTATCTGGCATACCCGAGAGTGTGATCCACAGCCCGAAGATCAGGTATCGAGTAATCAACCTCCCACATAAACAATAACATAATCATGAACAATCATAATAAAAGTGCGGAAGATAAACCATAGATCCAATAAGGAAAGAATGAATCATAAATAAATCAGAATACTAGATATAATCAGAGTGTCAAAACAGATAAGTAAAGTGAGGCAAAAATCCCACTCTACAACCAGCGGAAAAGTAGCTCTAAACGAGAATAAACTAGACAAAATCTAATCCCAGTAGCAAGTACAATGGGTAACTAAATTGTTCTCCACTTTATAGACAACATCCTTATAAGTATAAATCTCATAAATGGCACAAGGACGCTTCCACTCAATGGTCGGACTAAGCATCGTACGAAGCATAACCACTCGCGGGATCTTCAGTGTAATTGTTGTAACCGCAATCACCTTCCTGGAGATATGCCTCTTCGCCTTGCGCTTCTTCATAGGGACCGTCATAATACTCAGTACCTGCAGAATAGTCTAACAAACATTGTACAATAAAGGAATGAGTTTCAAAGAAACTCAGTAAGGCAGTTAAATCCATAATAACATAAATGGCAGGATTTCAGAACAAACATAAATGCAATATGATATGAGACAAGCAATGAATGAATGAATCTAACTCTATGTATGCTGGTCTCTATTGGCACACATGCTTTAAGTCATAGCACCGTACTTCTTTAGGAAGGTCTCAATCACTCATCATCAGTTGGTAATGGGTCCGGCATCCCTCGGGACATTCCATGGCTGGGGGTTAAGTCACCACTCTCTCACATCACCATTGGTCTAAGTACCGGCGCATGTCAAGGTAAAACCTAGCCAAATGCAAGTCTTCTACTTAGTTACATCAAGTCAGATCCAGATACGTCCATTCCTCGTCCCTGACGATCCTTTCCGGTATCCTTCACACTAGAGTCCTCATAGTCCCTGACTACGGACTCATCAACCCTATTGATCATCCACATATGGTAAACGGGAAGCTCTCACGTCCTCTCACGGGTTGGTTACCGGTCTTAAGCGCCCGTGAGCCCAAGTCTAACCATATGCAACCCTACCAATAAATGGGCCCCACAATGTGATTCCTGTCCTCTCACGGGTTGGTTACCGGTCTTGAGCGCCCATGAATCCCCATTGCTACCACGGGTCGTTCGGTCTCAATACCCCTCCGATTAGGGTCTGACATAACAAGACATCCTAGCCAAACACTACTAGACAATCCTAGATATGTCATCCAACAGTTTAGGAAGGTGTTCAGAGGGCATCTCCGGAAACATCCCATAATATTCCCGAGTAGTCCAAGGACAGAAGTGTCAAAAGGACACCTCTCCTTTCCAAACCATACTTAAGCATACACATGCATCAATTCATATCACCACATATATGGTAACTTCATATATGGAAAGAAATCAATAATTACAATCACTTTGTATATAATTGGTAAGTAAATCATACATGAATCAATTTAAGCAATGCTACTGTAATCAAGGTTATGCAACAGTAGTATATCATTGTAAGAATCTAATTAAGGAAAACATATCAATGATATTCAAATATAGAAACTAGATTCATGCTATCTATGTAATTAAGGAAATAACCATCCTTACCTTTTATAACTCGCAAAGGAATCCTAAGAAATCAAGTAAGATCTTGGCAAACTTGAGAAGAAGGTCCTAAACAAGTGTATACAACATATTAGGAAAGATCCCTAACAGAAAAGATACCAAAACATCCAACACGGACCAATTCTGGAGTTGCTTTGTACTCATTGGTCGAGTGGATTGGTCGATGCCTGGTCCAATCGACCAATCAATCGACCAATGCAGACGATAGAGCCTAAAAAAAACAGAGTTTTAAGATATGAAATCCGAATTTGGTGGTTCAAAAGGGTACTAATCAAGGGGTAAACTACATCAGTAGTATTCTAACATATAGGGGACCTCAAAACATTAATCCAAACAAGACATCAAGATCCAAATTAGGAAACAAAAAGTTACCATAATTAGATCAACCATGGATCTTGATGAATTCAAAATAAAAATCAAAGACAAGAACAATAGGAGGATGGATCACTGCTTCAGGTAAAGGTATCATGAAAAGCATACTTAGATCTTTAAGGAAATAGGCTTAAAAGCATAAATCTAAATAAGGAAACAAAACCTACCATATATGTAACTATCATGATTCATGAAGAACACATAGTATGGTAGAAGAGAACAACTAGAGATTGATAGATCATGGATCATGAAAAGAAAACACAGCAATTAACTACTAACATGATCAATATAGAAGATCCAAGGAGATCAGAATTCAAATCAGAAGTTTAACAAAGATTAGATCATGGTTTGATCATGATTCCTTCAAAAGCTTGCAATGATCATGGTTAAGATCATTGTTCTAGCCTTTAATCCTTAGGATGATCATGAGAGACAAGTCCAGAGATGTTTGCAACAGAGAATGCAGCATCTCCTCTACTGTCTCAACTCAAAAAGGAAAGAAAATAAGAGATAGAGGAGAAGAAGAGAGTGTAGACATACCTTTTGATGAAAAGGAAGAGTTTTGACGAAGATCCGTCAAGAAAATCACCAAGGATGCAAGAGAGATGACTTGTAGAGGTCTTTGGTTCGTTCCAAAGAGTTTGGAGGCAGCAAATATGAAGTAGACTCGAGATTGGACTTAAATAGAGCAAGAAAAACCTAATTGCCAAAGACAGCACTCATTGGTCGAGTGGATTGGTCGATTGGTCCAGTCGACCAATCAGTCGACCAATGCTGACAGCAATTCCAAAACAGGGAATTGAAGACCCAGATCAAATCCAATCCTAAAGGGGTTTTGCACACATGTCAAGTGACTTACCTAATAGGTAGAAATGCCTTCAAACCAAGATAGAGAGCACTCCAAGTCCATCAACTAATCCGATCTTCATCAAGATTCAGTTTCCATAAATAGAACTTCATCATCAACTCTCATGGATTCAAAGCCAGACACCAAGTCCTCCACTGGGATGGCCCAAACCTGACTTCTTACTTTACTTTGGGTCATCGGACCTACAAATAACAAGGTTTCCGGGTCAAGGTTAGGGCTGGGTTTTACAATCCAAAACTTTGAAAGCGGCCGGCAAGGCTCCTCGGCAATCCAACAGACCTAAAGAAGGCCTAAGTTCTTTTGTTTCTGAATATACTGACGCCGAATTGACTTCGGCAACTGAACACTTCGATTTTCCTCCTGACTATTTCCTTTGAATTCCCAATCCTGATGAGAGGGCCAATTCGAATCCTCTTGATGATTTTTTGTTGTACTTGGACACCCTGGAAAGTGGGGTTCGGTTTCCTTTTTTCAATCTTTTGTTTTCTGCAGTTCTGAACCACTGGGAGATTTGTCCCGGAATGCTCCTCCCCAACAGCTGGCATCATATCATCATCTTTCTTGGTTTATGCTTTGAACTTAGCATTGAACCTTCTCTTGCTCTTTTTGTACATTTTTATGCTTTGTCTCAATCCAACCCTCCAGGTTGGGTTTTCCTATCCAAGCATAACAAGACTAAGCTTGGATGGTCAGGCAGTATCCTAGCCAGGGGTACCTGTCCTTCTAACCACAAAGGGTGGCGCGAACAGTACTTTTTCTGCCGAGCGCCCCAAAAGGATTTAAACTTCCCAATCGGCTGGAACCAGCTTGTATCTTATATCGAGGCTAACCGCGTTCTTCCGTTGAACAACGCCGAACAAGCTGCTACCAAAAAGATCAAGTCAATTCCATG
Organism: Hakea prostrata; assembly: GCF_041222555.1. Taxonomy (NCBI): domain Eukaryota; kingdom Viridiplantae; phylum Streptophyta; class Magnoliopsida; order Proteales; family Proteaceae; genus Hakea; species Hakea prostrata. The sequence goes on along the minus strand of NC_142601.1, from coordinate 24,965,137 downwards.
GTCCCAAGAGATTCACGGTTTGGAGATGGAATATACAGCTATCCTTTAATACTGGGGGCTAGTTAAGTGTGAGCTTTCTAATCTTTGTGATTCTTCTGATCATTTTATTACTTCATTGAGTTGTCTAACTCTAGCTTTTTGCAGTGCCTCCAAGGGTTAATCCGTAAGCCATTAGGGCGAATGCAATCAAGGGAGTTGAGGCGACAGAGAAGAGGTCGCCTCGAACGGTAACACAGGCTGAGAAAGTTGCTGCTGAGAAAGCTGCCTCCCCCACCCCGAGGCCCTCCACCAAAAGCATTAGCATACTAAGACCCACGGGTGAGGGCTCGGGGAAAGGAAAAAAGCCTATCGAGGAGGAAGAAGTTGTCCCTCCTCTTATCCGAACCAAGAGGAAGCATAACTCAATTGATGCCACTGTCCCGAAGAAACAACGAAAGATCCAAGGATTGGAGGAGATCTTCGTTCCCCAATGGACTCTAAACGCATCAAGTCGGGTCACACAAGATCCTGAGAAAGCCTCCGAATGGAGTTCGCTTTGCCTGATGCCAGCCGATCATCAGGCCTTCGAGTCCCTAAGTGATGATGCACTTGTCCGCATTTCTACTAGGTAATTGACTTTCCTGGTTGACTAATTTATTGATCATAACGTCCTTCGAAATTCTCTGACAATTTTCTACTTTCTCAAGACCACTGTGGAGAATTTTCACCAACATATCGAAGCCTGAACCGAGTGGGTCGCAGGGGCTCTCGACTTCAATATTATGATGAACATATGAGGTTGGCAGACTCAGAGATTGCCCGATTGAAGAAGGAGGCTGCAGCGCTTGAAGAGGAGAACGCCACAGTCGGTCGTCTTAAGAAGGATATTGACTTGGCCAATAGCCTCATTGGAGCCTTAACCCATGAGCTGAAGAAGCATTAAGGAATATCTACTGAATATGGTAGGAGGGTCGATGTCCTGGCCAAAGAAAAGGAAGATCTTCAGAAGATGGTCATCCCCTCCAAGCCCGAACATCTTTCCCAGGATCTTCGGAAAGCCTATGTTCGTAAGTATTTGAACAGTGTTCCTTTCAGTAACCTGATGCTCCCCTACAACACTCAAGCCTATCGGGAGGGGAAAAATGATGTATGGAAGGCCATTCTCTCGGCTGATCTTTCTTTTGACACTACTTCCTTCCAGGAGGTTTGTCATTCTGAAGTTTTTAAGAAGCTTGAAATGCCTCTTCCCAAGTGGGCTCAGGAAGATTATGATCCTTATCCACCTGATTTGGATCTTGATTTGTATCTCAGTGATTCTCTTCCCCTTCCCAATACTAAAGCGGTCGCCGAGAATCAGAACCTTTGGGAGCAGGCCTCAGCTGCGGATCTTCAACCACTCCAATTCATAAACCAGCACCAGAATGAGAGTTTTCTTTTTTTGTAAGGGTTGGCCTCCTATGGCCACTTCATGAGTTAATGGATAGACCTTGATTCCTTGTCTTAAGAATTTTGTACTTATAGCCATAGTTGATTTGTGGGATTTCCTTTTCGAGAATATCCAGGAATTGATAGCTTGACTCCGTTAGGTATAGCCTATGCTTCCTTCAGAGCCTTGTCGAATTTTGACAAAGACCAGCATTCGGGACCAGCCTAGGCTTTGTCCTTTGGAAGTCTCACTCGATGCGAACTGATGCTTTGTCCTTCGGAAGTTTCACTCGGTGCAAAACCCATGCTTCGTCCTCAGGAAGTTTCACTCGGTGCAGAACCGATGCTTCGTCCTTCGGAAGTCTCACTCAGTGCAAAACCGATGCTTCATCTTTGGGAAGTCTCATTCCGTGCAAAACTGATGCTTTGTCCTTCGGAAGTCTCACTCGGTGCAAAACTGATGCTTTGTCCTTCGGAAGTCTCACTCGGTGCAAAACCGTGCTTCGCTCAAGGGTCTTATTCGGTTTTATCCGAAACCTCGCTTAGAAAAACTATAAGTTTCCCTAACCTCATTGATCCTTTACATCGTTTGATTTTTGCAACTATTGTGTTTGGCACAATCCTTCAAGAGAAAACCAAACATTTTCTCGTATTTATTTTTGGGTTAACCTTCCCAAGAAATTATAACGTTCCGTTGCATTTAATGCACTTGGGCGATGGTTCGTTTCTATAGCTGCGCTCCTTCGTAAATGGTGTTTAACTTTCCACGTGGAAGCTTGCAACGGCCCTAACTCATTTATGTCAAATCCGAAGGGTCATTGATCTTTAGCCGTTGATCTTGGATCCAACGATCGGTACTCAAATCGTCACTCTTCCTTGGCCCTTGATTTGTTCGAGTCATACCTCTTCACATCACTTCCTAAGGTTATTTAAACCCCTTTGACATACTTCGAACCTTATTTTCGTCCTTTGTGAATGTAGCAGCGCCTGAAGTTTGAAAGTTCCTTGCCACTCTCTTTGCTTTTGTATTTCTTGTCTGAAGATTTGTAGCAGAACTCTGAACAAGTAAGTTTCTCCTTCTTCTCGTTCTTTTGTTTTGATAATCTGGTTTCTTCTCTCTAAGAAACTCCGAAGCAGATTACTTGGGGCAGCCAGCTCTAGAATCACCGTCTTGGCATCGGAGTCCCTTTCTCTGATGTCAAAGAGTATTTTTGAGAGTTTTTTGGGGAAGACTAACCTCTCATTTTGATTTCCTTTTTGACTGACTTGTAGACTCTTAGGGTTTTTTATCCTACATTTTGAAAAGAGTGTTTGTTCTTTCTTTTCAGTGCCTCCAAGGTTTAACCCGAATGCCGTTCGAGCAAAGGCTGCCAAGAAGACTACTTTAGCGGAGAAAAAGGTTGTTTGGATTGAAGAGGTGAACGTGGTTCCCTCTTCCAATGTTCAGATCCCGAACGCACTAGTTGCCGCCTCGTTGGCATCTTCCTAAGAGATAAAGATCGTTCGGTCTAAAGAGGAAAGCATGGTTCCCTCTCCCATCGTTCAGATACCGGAAGCACCAGCTGTTGCCTCGTTGGCATCTTCCTCCAAGTCTCCTTTGGCCATGGAGGTCCCTACCCCGATGATGGAGGATTGGGTAGCTTACCAGGAAGTCGAGGGTGTTGCTTCTAAGAAAAAAACGCCCTCGTTTTGACGATGAAGTGTACAGGCCCTCTTAGATGTTGAAAAGGCCTGACTTTGTGACGGGAGACTTTGAAAAGGCGTTGGAGTGGTGCACCTTCGCCTAGATGCCCGCTGAGAGTAGAGCCTTCAATGTTGTTCCCGACGAAGCCTTCGTGAACTCATTAGTAATGTGAGTCTTGTCTTTTCGTCTTCTTTCTTCCTGGAACGTCTTTGAGTTCTGAAATAATTCTCGTAATGTTGCAAGAGTACTACTGATAACTTCCACAAACAAGTTGAGTCAGCTTTTCGGATCGGGCGATTGCATTCCGATCTTTCCAAGCTTCGGGAAGAAGCCAAAGCCAAAGACGCTGAGATTGAACGCCTTCAAGACAAGCTCTGAGACTTGGCCAGAGTGAAGAACACTGAGATCGGGCAACTTTCCTCGGCTTTGGACATTGCTAAGGGGAGCATCTGTAGCCTAGAGCGAGAAGTTGAGAGGCTCTCGAGAGAGCTTAAGGAATTTGGAGCGAAGAACCTTGAACTCCAAAGGCAGGCAGCTCCTTCTAAACCCGAACATATTCCAGTCGAAGTCCAAAGGGCTTGCATCTTCAAATATTTGCATAGTAAGCCTTTTGATGATATGTTGGATATCTATCATTTGCAGGCTTACCGAGAGGGCCAGAATGAAGTTTGGAAGTCAATCCTGAAGAGGAATCCAAACTTTGATACGGCTCCTCACCAGATGCACTGCCATCCTGAAGAATTTGAAGAGTTGCACCTCCCTCTTACAAACTGGGTTGAAGACTTGGTGGACCTGCCTACTCTGGATCTGGATATAATGCTATATCTTGATGACTCTCCTCCTTTATCCCCCTTTAGAGATGTGCTCTATGAAGAGCCTGCCCTGAATGTCAACCTGGCTATGGATCAAGCTTCTGCATCGGTCAAAAAGGGCAAAGAGGACGAAGCCTAGAGTTCGTCATTCCTCCCGTTCTTCGTTCTTCTTGCTTTTACTTGAGGGAAGCTTACAGAACTCTTCGCAATCTTCCCCAAAAAAGCTAGACGGAGGGTATGGAATTGCAGAGTCTTTCCCGACCTTTTGTAGGTGGGAGCTTACGAAACTCTTTGCAATTGCCGAGGACGAGGGATCTTGCTTTGGTTTTTCTTCTCGACTCTCCTTTGACAAAAGGAAGTTGCTTCGGTTTTTCTTCCTGACTCTCCTTCGACAAAAGAAAGCTGCTTCGGTTTTTCTTCCTGACTCTCCTTCGACAAAAGAAAGTTGCTTTGGTTTTTCTTCCTGACTCTCCTTTGACAAAAGAAAGCTTACGGAACTCTTCACAATCACTGATGATGATACTCAGAATTTACCGTTTTTTACCGAATGAAGAAACTAGCCTTGACATCTATTGTCTCACATGTATATTTTCTAAGGAAAGCTTTTTGATACTGTAAAGGTTGGCCCCTTTTGGTCACTAAAGAAATAAAGAATTAACTTTATCCTTCCATTTTCTCGGTGCTTGGAGATCTTGTTCGAGTTTCTCATCGGAGCCTTCTTTTGTAAAATTCCTTAGAATTTTTCCTTGGAGTTGGTCGGAACCGTCGTTGTAAAAAATTTTATTCGGTCGTAACCGAAGCCTCTACTTAGGGATTCCTAAGAATTCCTCTAAGCTTTCGAAGGTCCCACTCGGGTTTTAATCTGATGCATTTACTTAGAGATTTCAGAGAATTCTTCTAAGCTTTCGAAGGTCCCACTCGGTTTTAAGCCGATGCCTTTACTTAGAGATTCCTGAAAATTCTTCTAAGCTTTCTGAGGTCTTATTCGGGCAATGGCCTGTAATTAGCATACTTAAGAATTTCCTTGAAAATTCTTTAAGCTCTCGAAGATCTCACTCAGGTTTTAAACCGAAGTCTTTTACCTTTATAAATTCGATAGAATTTTTATAGGCATTTGAAGGTCTCACTCAGGTTTTAAACCAAAGCCTTTACTTAAAGATTCCGGAGAGTTCTTCTAAGCGTTCGAAGGTCTCACTCAGGTTTTAAACTGAAACCTTTTGATTTAACACCATCATCATTCAAAAGTCTCACTCGGGTTTTAAACCGAAGCCTTTTGATTCAACGTTCAATTACTGATATGTAGCCCTCAATCAAAACATTTGTTATTGAAATTGGAAATTGCATTGATTAAGTAGAAGACTCTACATCAGAAAGGAAAATGTTAAATCCCTACGGATAGTACTTCTTCAATTGCCTTGCGTTCCACGACCGATCTAGTTCATGCTCTATGGCTATTTTCTTTAACTTGTATGCTCCCAAACCGACTAGCTTGACTATCATATACGGTCCTTCCCATGAAGGATCTAACTTCTTTTGGTGGCGTGGATCTGAAGCCAAAGTGTTCCTTAGAACCAGATCTCTCGATCGATATTGGCGATGCTTTACTTGAGAGTTATAATGCAATGCTATCCTCCATTGATATTGTTGAGTTCGGGCAATTGCTCTTGTCCGAACTTCGTCTAACAAATTAAGGTTGTCTAGCAGTCCCTATTCATTTGCATTTTCCTCGAACTCTCTTTCTTGTAGTGTTCCTGCCATTATTTCCACGAGTGCTAATGCTTCAAACCCATACGCAATTTGAAGGGAGTTTCTCCGGTGGGAGTTCGAACCATGGTTCGGTATGCCCAAAGAATGTTTTGCAATTTTTTGACCCACAAAGCTTTGTCAAACTCGAGTCTTTTCTTTATTTCATCCAGCAGCGTTCAGTTTATGACTTCTACCTAGCCATTGCTCTGTGGATACACTACTGTTGACATTCGATGTTCGATCTGATAAGTGTTGCAGAATTGTTCGAACTGTGGATTGTCGAATTGTGTACTGTGATCGGTAACAATGACTTTTGGGATCCCGAACCTATAAATTATAGATTATAGCACGAACCTCTCCACCTTCTTCTCAGTGATTGCCGCCAGAGGGTGTGCCTCTACCCACTTTGTGAAATAGTCGATTGCCACAATAAGATATTCTCGTCCGCCAGATGCCTTGGTGAATTTACCCACAATATCAATTCCCCACATCGCAAATGGTATAGGATCAGGAATTGACGTTAGGGTTTCTGCGGGCCTTTTTGATACTGTTGCATGGATTTGACAATTGCTGCAGCGGCGAACATAATCCAAGCCTGAGGATTTTGTGAGCCAGGGCTCGACCGCCCATGTGCGCTCCACAAATCCCCTCATGAACCTCCGCCAAAGCGATTCTTGATCCTTCCGTCCCCAGACATCTGAGTAGCTCTCCAGCATAAGACCTTCGGAATAACCTTCCGTTTTGTATAGTGAATCTTGATGCTCGTACCCGAACCATCCTGGCCTCTTTTGCGTCTTCAGGCAATTTGTTGTCTTGAAGGTACTCCACAATCGGGTCCATCCAGTAGTGCTCAGTTTTGATGTAGGATACTTCCTTCTCCTGATTGCTCGAGAGTACTAGTTCTTCTACATAAACTGAAGGCTCGAGCATCTTTTCCTTGGCGTTAGCTAATCTTGAGAGTTCATCTGCCATGTATTCTCCTTCCTCGGGATCTAGCATACTTTCAGATCTTTGAATTCTTTTTGTAATGTTCGCACAATTTCTTGGTATTTCTGCAATCGAGGTACTTTGACGCCATACTCTCCTTGCACCTAATTCACAATCAGCTGCGAGTCACTGAAGATAGTTACATCAGCTATTGCCAGGGCTTTAGCCAAATGGAGTCCAGCTATCAAAGCCTCATATTCTGCTGTGGTTGTTGCTTGCTTCAAAGGCGAACCTCAAGGCATATCGAATAATAAAACCTGCTGAACTCTTGAGTAAAACTCCCGCTCCAGCCCCCATGTTTACTGCTTGAACCGTCAATGTATACCTCCCACATGGTTAGGATACTCGGTTCAGTTTCTTCTTCCATTGGAGTTGTTGTTTCCACGACAAAATTCGCCAGTGCCTGAGCCTTGATCGCCGTATGGGACTTGAAATTTACTTGGAATTCGCCAAGCTCAACCGACCATGCCACCATTCTTCCTGACAAATCAGGCTTATGAAGAACTTTTTTTCAAAGGAAAAGTAGTTAATACCTCTATTCGATGTGCTTGGAAGTATGGCCTTAGTTTCCTGGCGGCCATCATGAGGACCAAAGCCTACTTCTCGATTTGGGAGTACTGCGTTTCTGCATCGAGAAGCACATGGCTAACATAATAGATTGGCCATTGCTTTCTTTCCTTCTCCCGAACGAGAACTACACTCAAGGCCGAGGGTGATGTGGCCAAATAGACTTGCAAAGTTTCTCCTTTCTCCGGTCGGGATAAGTGGCTTACCGAGATTATCTTTCAAGTTCTCGAACGCCTTTTGGCACTTGTCAGTCCATCGGGCCTCTTTACTTCCCCTCAAGTCCTTCAAAGCTTTGAAGAAAGGAAGACATTTCTCTCCCGAATGTGAGATAAAGCGGTTTAATGCAGCTACTCTCCCTTTTAAGCATTGCACATCCCGAACGGTCTTTGGAGGTTCCATGTTAATCAAAGCTTGTATTTTGGCTGGGTTAGCCTCTATACCCCTTTGAGATACCATGAAACCCAAGAACTTTCCCGAGGATACACCAAACGCACACTTCTTCGGGTTCAACTTCATTTGGTATTTTCATAGCACCGAAAATACCTCTGCTAGATCAGCAATATGCCCCGAACGCGCCATGCTCTTGACTAACATATCATCTACGTAAGCCTCCATATTCTTCCCGATCAGATCCTTGAAAATCTTGTTCACTACCCTCTGATAAGTTGCTGTTGCATTCTTCAAGCCGAACGGTATGACTTTGTAATACAAACTTTCATGATTGGTCATGAAAGTAGTGAACTTTTCATCTTCCTGATTCATGAGATTCTGGTTACACCTCGAATAAGCATCCATGAAACTCAGAGTTTCATATCCTGTTGTGGCATCTATCAAAAGATCTATCTGAGGCAATGGATAGCAGTCTTTTGGACAAGATTTGTTGAGGTCCGTGTAATCAGTACATATCCTCCATTTTCCATTGGCCTTCTTGACCATTACCACATTGACCAACCAGGTCGAGCATTTAATAGGCTCAATGAACCCTGAATTCTTTAATTTATCAACTTCGCTTCTAATAGCCTCGTGCTTTTCTATTGAAAAGTTTATTCTCCTCTAGATCACTAGTTTGGCCTTCGGATCTATCCAAAGCTTGTGCTCTACTACTTGTCGATCTATTCCAGGCATGTCTTCAGCAGACTATGCGAATACATCTTTGTTTTCCTGAAGGAAAATCTATAATTCTAACTTGAACTCCTCTAGTTGTTCGGATCCAATATGAGTCATTCTTTTTTCATCATTGGGATCTAGCTAGATTCGTTCCAACTTCTCTACTGGCTCAAGTCTTTGCATCTCTTCCTCATCCCGATCGTCACGTATCTCAATCGGTAATGTTGTGGCCTTCTTCAGGCCATCCTTGTCCTTCAGATACGCCACATAACACTGTTGGGAGATTCATTGATCAGAAGATACCTGACCAATTCCCTTATCAGTTGGGAATTTAATCTTCATATGCTTCGTTGAGACTACCGCACCTAGCTTTGTTAAGGACAGCCTACTGAGGATAACATTATAAGCCGGAAGCTCCCGAACCACTAGAAAATTCACCCCACTGGTAGTTTCCTTGGGGAAATTTCCAACCGAAAGGTCCAGTTGAACTGATCCTTCAGCTATGGCTGACGACCCAGCAAATCCATATAAGTGCGTGGATGATGGCTCCATCAAGTCCTCCTTGATCTTTAATTTCTGATAAGCTTCGTAGGACAAAAGATCTGCGGAAGATCCGGTATCGACCAATACTCTATGCACCTCGCGTCGTCCAATCTCCACCTTGATTACTGTGACATCTTCATGAGGTGTACAAATGCCTCTTTCGTCCTCATCATCGAAGGTGATCGAACTTTCACCATTCGATCTCTTCCGTTTCTGCGCCTCTTCAGTTCCAACGAACTTAGACTTGACCTTCAACTTTCGGAGGGACTCTGGTTCGGGTCCCCCAAATATAGTTAGAATAGGAGACCGGTTAACATCAACCACCTCCTTTCCCTTCTTTGATTTGGGAACCTCAACCTGTCGTTCTCAACTTCCCGAACGGTCCCTCTTCTCAATAGCAACTCTTGGCTAATGAAACTGGAGAGATGACCCTGAGAGATCAATCTTTCAAAGTCGGTCTTCAGGTGTCTACAATCATTGGGGTAATGCCCGTAATCTTTGTGAAAATGGCAATACTTCTCCATGTTACGCTCTCCAGGTTTGGATGTCCTTCGATGGCCATTTCAAAATATCTTGCCTTTTGATGATGTTCAGAATCTCCAATCGAGGAGTATTCAATGGTGTATACTCGCTTTGATTAGGAGAACACTGCCTCCACGCCAAACGTGGCTTTCTTGCTCGATCATGATTGGGCTGCCTAGGCTTCTGCCTTTTTTCAGGAGCCTTCTGTTCTTTGGTGGAGGCCTTTGTTTCTCCCTGACACGCATCTAAAATCTCGGTCACCTCCGCCTGCTTTTGACACCATTGCACCAGTTCGGCATAGGTGGTTGGCATGTCTTGAAGTAATAACTCCAAGAGTCTCCGGTTTGTGAGTCCAGGTGAACGAGCAGTTTTAGCTACCTGTTCATCCAGATTCTCAAATCTCCATAGTAACCTTGTTGAATCTTTTCAAGTACTCTTGAATTGACTCATTCTTCCCTTGCTTTATGGTGAACAAAGTCTCCTCTGTCTTTTTGATCTAGATTCTGCTCTGGAACTAATAGATAAACTTTCGCGCCAATTCCTTGAAATTGACAATTCTTCCCGAAGGAAGATTTGAAAACCACTTTTGTGCTGCTCCGGTCAAAGATGAACCGAACACCTTGCAAAGGATTTCATCAAAATTATCAGCCATGGCCATAATTTGCTGATAATAACTGATATGGGCGATGGGATCTCCCAAACCATCGAACGAAGAGAAAGTTGGGAGCCGGAAATTGTGAGGAAACACAAATCTAGCTATTGCCTCAATGAAAGGGGTCTTTCTGATGACCGAATAGATGTCATCGGCCACCCTCCCTTAGGAAAGTAGTCCCAACCTTTGATTGATATCGGCAAGCTCCTGACCGATGTGGACCGAACGTCCTCCACCGGTTCGATAGCTTTCTCGACCGAACGTTTTGAGGTCGGCGAGTGAGTGCGTACTCTTCTGCCAATCTTGTCACAGACAGGGTTTGGCTTGATTGTGGCCGTTCATGCCGACCGTTCCTTCTGGTTAGTTCCCCACTTCTCCGCTCTCTATCTCGCTCTTGGGAATCCCCTCATAGGTTTGGGCCATAATTTTGGGCTCCTGCCGATTGCCTATCTCCTTGTGGGGAATTGTGAAATTCCCCAGATTTCTACCCCTTTAACCCGTGATTTTAAAATCGAGAACCGGGGCCTTGATTTGGCGACAATTGTGAACTATTCAAATCAAGCCCGAAGGATTGGAAATGGAACAAATGTTGGTGGATGACCCTTGTAATGACTCAAAAACTCTCCTAGAGTTTAAGTGAAGAGAGAAGATCAGTCTCGATAGTGTAAAAAGGGTAATTTTGGAATATTTGTAGATCAGTGATGGAGAATCCAATTGATGCAAATATTATATCAAATCGAAGATCATCGAAATACCTTCCCAACGTGCCAAAAATCATCAAAATCGGAGTTCGTTTGGGGGTCCAACCATGGATAAGAAGTTTGGGCCGATTGGGTGAACCAAACCCCCCACCCTATTTTCTATTTAGGGGCAAAAACGGAATTTCGGATTTTTAAACCCTATTTTATGTTTTAACTCATCCGTAGCTGCATTTTATTTTACAAGAACGACTTTGAGACTGCGGGAAGAGGAGAAACGAAAGAGGGGGCGATTTCCATTCTTCCGGAGGCATCCTGTAATTCGAATCTTCAAGAAAACTTCAAGAAAGGTTAGTTTTCTTTAATCCTTCTCCTACTCACAATTTTGTGAGTATTTTCTCTCCTTCCCTTTTGAGGAATCTTGAAAGGGAAGCATGTTAAGTTGATGGCTTATTTCTCAATTTTCATTTTAATGTCCCTTTCTAGTATATGAGTTATTGGTGCAATCTCATGATAAGGGTTATTCATTTTGACTCTCTAGGTCACCCACAGGTGATTTATGAGAGCCAATTTGGGGCATTTTGATTTAGGTCAAATTGAATCAAATTGCGGACACCTTTGTGATCTCTTTTTTTGCCAATTAATTTTCCCCACAATTTTAGTTCTTTCCGACTTCAATTAAAGACGGAATTATAACTTTTAGCCGATTTAGGTTAAAAGGGTGAGTTAGAACCTAGAGTTCTATTTGGGGTTGTTACGAGAATATTTTTAGATATTTTACTAAACTCAAATTAACTCCTATTTTTATTTTTGTTAATCCTTTTGCATGATTAGGGTAAATTACCCAAAGGTTATTTCCTTGTGGGAAGAGAGTATTGATTTGTGGAAAAAATATCAAAGTAAAAGGTGAGGAATAACCAACCCATTAAATTTAATTGATTGTTGTTATTTTATATCTTTTGTTAAATATGAATTGCCATAATTTATGTTTATCATTATTACTTATGATGTTGCTCATTGCTTTGAAATCTATTAATGTTGTTATGATATGGAATGTGAATGTATGTGAAGGGAGAGAGAAATAGTATTATTTCTTCTACCTTGTATTATCTGCTTGGGTTGTGGGTTCGCCCATTGCCCTAGTTATGTGATTGCTTAGTTGTGGTTGGGGAATGGGGAATGCCCTTTTGGCATTTCTGCCATAGGATACCAGAGGAGGCGGTATGGGACGCATTCCTATGGTGCCCTTGGCGCTTTCCCTAATTACTGGTTGACATATTTAGGGCATGTCTAGAAGTGTTGGGCTAGGTGACCTCTTGAGTACTACTACTCTTCCGGCAGGGGTATTGAAGCCGGTTAACCTGTGATGGTAGTGGATGGGTCCTGTATCGAGCAGGCCCACTATCATCATAGAGAGGTAGGGTTGCATATAACATATAAGGGCTCATGGGCACTCAAGACCGGTGAAACGACCCGTGAGAGGACATGGAGATCATCCTGTCTATTATATGTGGATGACCACTGGGTTAAGGGATGTAATCCAACAGATGCCTCCCGTTGAGGATTACATTCATAGGTGGGAAGGTATTGAACCAACAGAGCACTAGGCGTGAGGGGAGATATTCGGACCATTGTAGTACGAGATTGTATGACCCTGCACTAGGCTTAGGTTTTTCCCTGACACGCGCCAGATCTTATACCAATGGTGATGTGAGAGACTGGTGACTTAATCCCCAACCATGGCTCGATGAGACTTTACCCAACAGCCGCGGAGAACCCAACAGACGTGCTTGAGTGCCGTGAGGGAAGAGTGATGAGACTGCCCAAATAAGACTGGTGTATGACTTAATGCGTGTCTACTTTAGAGACTACATTATAGAGTTAGGAACCTCATATCATCACTTTGCATTTGTTTATTTATATTATTAAATACATGTTTGTCTTATGAATGTTGACATGGAAATTGTATGAAGATATGATGTGATTGTGTTACCTCACTGAGTTCTATGAACGCATTCCTTTATTTTGTTGTTTCTTTAGACTGTTCTACAGGTCATGAGGACCCCTTTTTCGTTGAGGATCCCTTATCAGGTGGTCATCAAGACGGTGAAATTGGAGATGAATTGGAGGCACATGACGCTTCCTGTTCCTGCCAAGACCGCTCTTATGGAGAGTCTTTTCCTTAGAATTCTTTAGATTATTTCAGCTGCAACGTTATACATTATTTCTTTTTGTATAACTCTGATGTTTAGTTTTGAAAGGGTTTTGAATATTGTAATCCTTTCTTTTCATTCTTGAGTATTAAATACTTGAACTGATTTATCTCTGGTCCATTTAAATTTACTTTATCATGTATTGTATGGAATTGTCCCTGAACCTAGATCTTGCGGTGTATCACCCCCACGGGTATTCGGGTATGACCAGATCCGGCTGGGTGGGGTGTGACAGGAATGCCCTCGCAGCGGTGGTATGAATGTCTCTACTTTTCCCGCACGCCTTCTGGTCTCCTGATGATTAGGAGCCTGGGGAGCCACCACTTGTTTGACCAGCATACGAAGCGTCTGGTTCATCTCCAAAAATTGGAGTTGCATTTGATCCAATTGTTGTTGGAGATGATTTGGAGGGTTCAAGCGATCGTTACCACCCAATCCTTCATCTTCACGTACTTCACGAGCACGACTTCCTTCAGGGATATCTTCTGGAGTGTTCCCTTCCGGAATTCGAATGCCAAGCTCTCGCTGTGCCAATGTAGCTGCTGTTGCTGACCTTGTAACCATGACTTTCTGAAGCGATTCCCATAGACGGTGCCAATTGATGCTTCCAAAATCTGCTCAGCCCTTAGATCACTAATGAATGACCTGCAAAACAATCGTCAGATGTGGCCCGACCGTGGGGGTCGGGAGTCCACCTCCGAAGGCTAAGTCAGTTGATGAACTGATCACAAAGACTCTAGCTAATTGCAGAGCTAAAGTATGAATACGATTTAGTTACCTTCTTCGTACGTAGGTTATGACTTATATAGAGTGTACCTTCTAATTCTGCCCGTTGAACTAGTTTGAGCCTTCATCTGGTGACCGTCAGATCTTGATGGTTAGACTCATTAGTGGAGTGATGGATAACTTCCCTTGATGACACGATCTTTTGCTACGGGTGTGGCAGTTATCCAAGTTTGCACGATTGTCTGCTTCTGTGAGTCCTGATAACTGTCTCCTGACGGGTTATCCGTCCCAAGAATCTCGTACTTGTACTTGCCAGTTGATCATGTAAGGTTTCTTCCTTAGCACGCTATCTTCAAACCCGGTTTGCATGAACTTAAGCCGGTCGGTTCGTTCCTGACCGGGGTCAAGGGTTGAACCAAGAATGGGCCCGGTTCGACAATATTTTTCCCGTATCACTATCCTAAGTAATATATTTGCTCTTTTATTATCCAAAAAAAAAAAAAAAAAACTATGATTTTCCAACTGTAAAGATATCTTTGATTTCGCCATATAAGGAATTTAATTGATAAATTGAATTTCTACAAAAAAAAATTTTGATACATTTTTTAGTGGATAATTCAAGGGTTGATACTGAAAATTTTTCTCTAAAATACATTAAAAGAAAATTATTAATTTACAAATTGATGATGGGCCATGTTTTGATTGTAAAACCCAATTACAATATAATGCTTTTGATAAGTATAAAATAATTCTCGACCGAGTCGAACCACTGTTTCTTCAATTGTCCCGATCAAGACTAATTCGAGAATTAGACCCAGAGGTATCATAAGTATGAAGGAACTCGACGATTATAGAAGGAGACATGATCCTGTTAAACTCGGGATAATCAATCGTCCCTTTATGAAACAAAAACTACGATCGGATGACCACAAATGGGACTCATGAATCAATCCAACAATGAATAGTAAGAGGTAAATCCTATATGAACCAAAGCACAAATGCAAAGAGGAGGTAACTGAATTGTTTCTCTACATTGAAATTTTCAATTAAGCTCTACAACTCCTTAGAGCTCCTTGGTGGTACTCTTATTGACTTATTCATTAGAAGTGGCTTCTCAACCGCTGAGTCAGCCCATGTCTGACGTTCGTTTTACAGGAATCCGAAGGCCTCTAACGGTAAGACAATTTTTGGATGCATCTGTCGAAGTATCTGAGTCGTACTCAAATATGGTTGAGGTATTTGAGTTATACCCAACGTATGTTCTAATATAGGCCATTGGATTAGTTACGATTCAACGGAGTAATGGGCCTTTATGGGAGAGTCCAACTAACCGTAGAAGCTAGTGGTGGTCTATAAATACTAGCTGGAAGCAACGGTCTGAGTATTCCAATTTAGATACTTAGGGTGTAATGCTTTAAGCAGCCTTGTGCTTAAACCCTAACCCCAACAATCTTAAAACATTATTAGTTTTCCTCAATTTGATTAGACGATTTATCAGACAAGAATCGACGACTTCATTTATGAGAACCAATTACCAAGGCTGCTCCATCCTCCAGCCACTGATGCAATGGACGGTGTTTGTGTTGATGTTGTTAGCTATATTCTCCATGGCCAGCGTTGGTGGTCACATGAAGCTGGGCTTCTGAGATGGTAACGAAGCAGAAGTAGAAGCAATAGTAGCAGGTGCGTATGGTTGACAAGCTACTGCTTGAGTTGCTGGGTGGGCGTCGAGGCTAGCAATCTGTTGGTGGCACACGGTTCCTCCTCAATGCTTGCGTTACACTGAAAATTACATGTTGTGTGGGCAGCACGAGAGGGACCTAAACTTGGTTATGGATCGAATTCAGAAACGAGGTTAAGATCGATAAACCAAGAAACGAGAGGGACCAAAACTTGCAAAATGTGATTTGCCACTCTAGTCCTGTTAAAGGTAATTTGATTACCCCATTGCTGATGCAAGCATGATTTCATTAGTTCCTTTTTGCAAAAGCAGATGGCACGTTCAAAGGAATTCGGATCATCACCCCTGACGGGGAGCACAGAGTGCTCCCCGACGGGTTTACCACCACAAATTCGGTGGGACCCACTGGTAAAAAATAAAAACAATAAAAAAAACCCTCCCATCACCCAACCCCTGGGTCCCCCTGTATTTATGGTGGTAAAGCCGTCGGGGAGCACAAAGTGCTACCCCGACGGGTAGCTGATCCGGACTCCGTTCAGAGTTGAATGAGTGAAATCTCCATAGGTTAAATTTAATAATTATGGGAGTACTCTCTAGACTCCGTGTTGTCCAAAACTCTCTTGATTGCAAATCAGTCAGTCGGTTAAGTTTTGTAAACCAAGAAGACCGATATTGCGATGTTCCACATCGGATCAGAAAGTCAGTTTCAATTGAGATTTTCTAATATTCCGTTTCTTCATGATTTTTATACGCTGCAAAACGAGGAATGCCCAATAAAAAAGAATTCAATTGATAAAATTGAATCAGTCATTGATGGATGATGATCAATTTTTCAGACTAGAGTTAAACGATTGGATGCCTCCTAATGGGAAGAGGACAAGGGATTCTTTCAATTACATAATGAAGGTATGTTTTGAGTTTTCTGTTATTTTTTAATTATCCAATATAATTAATCATGTTTCATAAGAGATAGAATTATTCTTTCTTGTGGGAATCTGCGCATAGATCTTGACCCCCGATGAAAAAAAAAAAATTAAGGCTGTTGTTTTCAAGTACAATATGGTTGGAAAGTCTGTAGTGGTTATCCGTATTGTGGACAATATGACTAACAACTTGAGACCTACTTGTGTAGAAGTAACTGATAAAAAGAAAATTGGTTATGAAACCTAGAATATTTTTTTTAGTGGTTGATTCTTTTGGTCAACCAAAAGCATCTTTTGTTTTATATATATGGCATATTCGATGGGGAACACTCACATAAAAGATCCAAATAAAATACTAAAGCCATGAGATTTGAAATAGGGGAGACCCATCTTGTTTGGGTTGCTATTTATTCTACGTTTCTATTTTTAGTCTACAAAAAGAAAGGATTTGATTAAAGTGAACAAAGTAATGGCTTTATCACTGTCGAAATCTAGAAAGAAATTGCTACTTATTCTCTTTTGTCAAGATTTATTTTTTAACATTTTTTTTTTGAATGAAAAAAAAGAAGAAGAGAGGAAGAGAGAGAACACCTGAATGGAGATATGCGTCCAATTAACCTGACCAAGTTAGAGACCTTCATTGGATCTAAAATCAATGCAAGAAAGAGAAAACAAAATTTGGATGAAATTGTCTAAATTTGTTCTATAGAACTTTAATGTGTTTTTGATTCAGTCTCATGTTTTTTTTATGTTGTTGATTTTTGGTCTTGTAAATAAAAAGGACATGTCTCTAAGTATTTTTTTGTTTCATATCAAATTATTCATATCGGTTTTAAATATTGTGGATTCTGATAGAGTGAATGATATGGACAAAGAGTATATTAATTATAACTTACATGAACAAACTTGAAGGATATGTCATGAAAGGTTTTGAACATAAAGACTATAAATTAAATTAGTCTTTTGATCTTAAATAAGCACCTAAATCATGGCACAAAATTTGACAAAATAAGTAAAGAGCTTTGGTTTTCAAACAAGTAACTCTGATAAATGCCTTTACTATAAGTCTATGTCGATAAGGTCATAATTATTTGTTTATATGTAGACAACATGTTGATTATTGATTCTGATCATTCTGTAGTGAGTGACATCAAAGAAACCTTAGCTAAAGAATTTGACATGATGTATCGTGGTATTGTAGACACCATTCTTGGCATGAAAGTAAGTTTTTCTAGGCAAGGAATTACCCTTAGCCAATTTAGCTATATTGAAAAACTACTTTTAGATGGGGATATAGTGAATGCAAACTAGTAGAGACATCATATGATTATAACAAAAGCTTGTACCGAATGATGGTAAAGCTATGAATTAGTTAGATCATTCTAAACTGATTGGTAGTCTCTTGTATGCAATAAGTTGCATTAAGCCGGACATAGCCTATACAGTAGGCATGCTGAGTTGATTCACTAGTAATCTAATTAAAGAGCATTGGTTCGCCTTTATAAGGCTAATGAGATACCTTAAGGTTACTTTAAATTATGCTCATCCTGGGTATTCCTTTGATTAACTTAAATATTTGTTTTGTGATAATCAAACAACAACAACGATAGCTAATACCTTAATCTTTAATGGTAAGAGGAGACAAATTAGGCTAACGCAGGTTGTACTGAATTATCTAATAAAACAAGAAGTGATTATTGTAGTTGATGTGTGATCAATATAGAACATGATAGATGCCCTTACAAAAGGATTGAAATACAAATCGAACATTCAAAATTGTGGGGAGAGATGGGGTTAAAGACCAAATTGTTATTTTGAATTGTTCAAATTTCATCTAGCCATAGTTAGCACTCTTGACAATTTACATATTTTAGATAATTTGGCAGGATTGTGAAGTATAAGGGTTTGTGAAATCATTTCACATTGATGATATATCAACCTTTTTTATGAAACTTGACTACCTTATTATTCCAAACAAGGAATATGGAAATTGTTGATTTGTTTTGATGATGTAATTATTATCTTTGAATCATTCCACATTTGATGATATGTCTTCCATAGAAAGGTTTATCATTCCAAATTTAATGATATAACCAATAACTATGTTGGACATAATAACTCTAACATTTCAAATATGGAATGGTTTTTTGTAAAATAAACCATTTAGATCTTGTTTTTGTATAGAAACCTGATGAGAATGCAAATGATTTTCAGTCATTATGTGGATTGTACTAAGTTTTTTGATTGAACTAGATACTTATGCAAATAATTGAATTCATATTTTGGTAAATTTTGCAATGGATGACAAAAATGGAGGAGCATATCAAATCCTTTGGTTTGGTGGAAAATTTAACTTGACAAGTAAAATCAATTAAAGCTGTCAGGATGGATCTCGACGTGGATGATTTACTTTATGAGTAAATCGTTCAAGGATGCAAGGAACAATTGTACTGTTCTTTGTGAGAATAAGTAATTCACTTCCAAGAAGAACTTCTAATCAGATTGGGTTTAGATTTGTTCTAAAACTCATGTTTTTATTTCAAAGTATTCTTTTAGATTTTATTGAATACTATTCTCTTTTGAAAAGTTATGAATGATTTTGTATTGAGTTTCAACATTACATTTCTAAGATTAACATTAGAGCCATATTTAGAACATAGGAGGAGATTGTTGAGGTATCTGAGTCATACTAAAATATTGAGTTATTTGAGTTATACCCAACGTATGTTCTAATATAGGCCATTGGACCAGTTACGATCCAATGGAGTAATAGGCCTTTATGGGAGAGTCCAACAAAACATAGAACCTAGTGGTGGTCCATAAATACTAGCTAGAAGCAACGATCTGAGTATTCCAATCTAGATACTTAAGGTGTAATGCTTTAAGCAACCTTGTGCTTAAACCCTAACCCTAACATCAGAAGTGGCTTCTTAACCATTGAGTCGGCCCACGTCTGATGTTCGTTTTATAAGAATTCGAAGGCCTTTTACGGTAAGACAATTTTTGGATGCATTAGCCTCTATTTAAATCTCTGATGACTTTTAAATTTTGTATTTTCAGGGTTTAGGGAAAGAAAAAAAAACCTTTATCTATTCACACAGTGAATGTACGCTGAGTTAGCAGTATGACCACATGCCTATATTCCTTGAATGGAAAAAAACCTTATGTTGTGCACAGTAGTGCACTTGTATGCCAAATAGAAGGCTATGATAAAAGATTTATTAAATTTAAAAAATCCTCAATAGTCTTCTACCTTTCAATCATTTATTTAACATATAAGCATACTGTTGTGCACAACAGAAGATGTTTTCCCTACCTTAAATCACAAATTTTATTAAACATTTCTTGAATAATATTTTCTTAAGAAACAATAGGAGAAAATATCAACGGCTGAAAATACTCGTGAGAAGGGCATGAAATATGCATTGTGAATGGTAATTAATCATTTTTTGCTTTTTTTCTTTGCTGTAATTTTTGTAATTTATTTGAAAAAGTTCAAACAATTTATTTTCTAAAGGTTGGGTCTTTTCCTAAAGACACCTAAATGGCCAATAGGTGTCTTTGCTAATAAACATGCATTAAGGGAAAATGTTTGTTCTTTGGGAGACAACCTTTGGTGGTGTCTCTTACAATCCTATATAAAGGTGGGAAATGTTTGTTATTATTGTGTAAAAAAAACTTGTTTTTGCGAAGCGTTAATTTTTTTTTTTTTTTTTTAAAATTGTGTCATCGATAACGGATTGGTGAATATAACTTTACAGATCCTTTAGTCCATTAGTGCACCGTCTGTGATGGAGGGGTTGACTGATATTGGGGGTGAAAATGCATTCAAGACCCATGTGCACTATTCGACGCGTTTAAATACCTTAAAGAAAGTGCTAGTCACTACTGACACGTTTCAACTCTGGCAGTTTTCAACAAGAAGATCATTCATGCTATTTGAAACAAGATAAATTTTCATATTTATGATTAGGCTTTATTTGTCTTATACGATTGCTTATGTGGAAATGTATTTCCAACATACTTTTAATTTTAATTTTTTTTTTAGTTTGATTGATGACTTTAACTTGAAAAAAAAAACCCTTTTTCTATTCACACAGTGAGTGTTTGTTGAGCTGGCAGTATTACTCACATGCCCATATACATTAAATCACAAATTTTATTAAATACTTCTTGCATAATATTTTCTTGAAAAACAATAAGAGAAAATATCAACGGCTGAAAATATTCGTGAGAAGGGCATGAAGTATGCATTATGAATGGTAATTAATAATTTTTTGCTTTTTTTCTTTTAATTTTAATATCTTTTCAATATTGTTATTTGTTTCCATTTTTTGGTTGCTAATGTGCGGTATCTCTCATGTGGCATTTTTAAGATTTAATTAGTTCAAGTTTTTTTTTACCCTTATAGTTATAGTCATTGAATCTCAAAAATATCACTTATCGTTTTCTAAAAGAGTTACATGTGACTATGAGAGGTATCCACACACATAGAGACTTGGAAAGGGAAAAAAAAAAAAAAAAAAGCTACACACGGAGGCTTGACTTCAGTGCTACGAACGGTCAAGATCAATATTTCGACTGATATTTCAATCTTGATGGTCTATTTCTCCAAAGGGTGAAGACACATTTTTTGGAAAAAGGTGGTCGAGATCGAAATTTCAGTTGAGATCTTGATCTTGACTGTTTGCTACAGGTGTGGCACATTAATTACACAGCATCCAAGCAATTTCCCACACACACTCTCTCATTCTTCTTCCATTCTCTAGTTCTCTTCCTCTACAAAGAAAATATCCCAAATGACCATAGTAGATTCCCATCAAACAATGCCTTCCCAGGCTGAAGACTTTGCACAGGTTCAACTCTTTGGAAATAAATTCTATGCTTATATGAAACAAAAATTTCAAATGATCAATATCCTTTGGTGATATGTTGGACTACTAACTAGTTGAATCTGCTTGGCTCGGACTAGAGTTAACTCAATAAAAACCTTGGAACCCAAATCTACATAAAATTTTCCAAATGTATGCAAAGTTGCCTCTGACTCTTAATTCCTAGAGCTTCCCTCACAAGAGTCTCTGTGAAGTAGCAGCTTTTCTATTTAGCAACCACTATTCTACTCTACATTTTTTTATAATCACCAATCTCTCCTAAAGGTATTATCTTTTCTTATTTAACGCTGCATCATAATATAGCTCAATAAAATTAACTATAAGAGTAAGGGTGTCAATTTGATATTGAAATCGAAAATGCAGTTGATACGGGAAAATTTATACCGAACCAGTTCTACCTTCGGTTCAATCTTTGACCCCCGTCCAAGATGGCTTAACCACGGTCGGGTTCAGACATTTGGTTAAATCATTAAGAAGGAACCTTGCAGTTCCAAGGATGAAGTTGACCCCAAATAATTCGAGATACGTGATTGATTTATAAACAATTACTTCTACTATGAGGTGTGGGCAATCGTGTTAAACATGGAAACTACCAATTATGCGGGGGAAAGATCGTGCCTTGAGAGGAAAATTGCTTTCGCCCCGAAGATAATGCTGAAACCCTACAATTGGACGGCCACCAAGAAGAATCATGAACAAATCCAACAACCTAGAACAAGAGGTAAAACGTATATAAACAAGTAACCTACGCACAAAGGAGGTATTTGAATTGTTTCCCTCATTATTATATTCAATTTCTACTTTGCAACTCGCCAGAGCTTTGTGATCAGTTCCATACTGACTTAGCCTTCGGAGGTGGCCTCCCAACCTCGCGGTCGAGCCACGTCTAACACTGTTTTGCAGGTAATTCCTCAAGGATCTTAAGGTTGAGCAGATTTTGGATGCATCATTTGGCGCCGTATCACATCCCTCCAGCCAGTACCCTATCTGGAATACCCGGAGGTGTGATCCACAGTCTTGAAGATCAAGTTTAGGAACCATCATATCCATGTAGCACAATAATGTAATCAAAAGCAAGAACAAATCGTTGTATTCAAGTATTTTAATAATAACAATCGAGAAAGGATCTCAGAAGGATCACAAAAAAATATCTATCACATCCACCCAGATGGTACCCTACTTGGCATACCCAAGTGTGTGATTCACATCCCCGAAGGTCAAGTATCGGGGAAATCATCCTCCCACATACACAATAACATAATCAAGAACAAGATATAATTAATGTAACATCATATAGATAAAGAGATCAAGATAAGAATGACAATAAAATCAGAGTGCGGAAAGAATGATACCAATATATATAAATCAAAATGTAGAGTGTGTGGAAAATCACTCCACATATCACAACGGAAATGTAGCTTGAAAACTAGAAAGGAAATATTACAACTAATTCCCAAAAGAGAAAAATAAGAAAGAAATATTCAAACTAAACTAAGGTCTCTTCTGACATATAAAGTGTATCTTCATAAACATAAACTAAAGAAACTAAACACGGTTGCTTCCACTCCAAGACAGGGTTAATCCTGGTACACAACATGATCACAAGAGGGATCTTCACCTTAATCTTTGTAACCGCTAGCACCTTAAGAGTAGTATGCATCATCGGCTTGCGCTTCATAGTACTGGTCGTCATACTCATCAAGTACTGTAGAATAATCTAACAAATATATTTGCACAAAACGGAGTGAGTTCAAAAGAACTCAGCAAGACAAGTTATATCCATAGCAACATAAATAACTTGATAGCAAAACACAACAAATGCAATATGATATGAAATAGACAATGCATGTATGAATCTAACTCTATGTATGCTGGTCTCTATTGGTAGACATGCTTTAAGTCATAGCACCATACTCCTCTGGGTCTGGTCTAAATCACTCTCTTTCGGTTGGTAATGGGTCTTGCATCCCTCGGGACATTCCTTGGCTGGGGTTTAGGTCACCACTCTCTCACGCCACCATTTTGTCTGAGTATTGGTGCATGTCAGGGTTAAGCCTAGCCCAATGCAAGTCATCTACTTGGTTATATCAACTTAGATCCAGATACATCCATTCCTCACCCCGGGTGATCCTTTCTGGTATCCTTCTCACTAGAGTCAGCGTATCCTATGGCTACAACCATCTCGGACTATGGACTCATCAACCCTATTGGTCATCCACAAATAATAAACGGGAAGCTCTCATGTCCTCTCACGGATATAACTCTCCGGTCTCGAGTGCCCATGAGCCCAAGTTTACTATTTGCAACCCTACCAATGAATGATCCCCACAATGTGATTCATGTCCTCTCATGAATATAACTCATCGGTCTCGAGCGCCCATAAATTCCCATTGCTACCACGGGTTATTCGATCTCAATACCCTTCCGAATCGGGTCTGATATAACAGGGACATCCTAGTCAAACACCGCTAGACAAGCCCTAGGTATGACAACCGATAATCTAGGAAAGCGTAAAGGGCACCATCGGAAATATCCCATACTATTCCCACTAATGTCTAAGGACAGAAATGTCAAAAGGACATTCCCCAATCACAAATCATATCTAATCAATCACAATCCCAATTCAGTCATAACATACACAACTGATATCTCATCATATGAAAGAATACATAAAGACAAGATCAATTGAATAAGCAACATACATGAATAAGTATTCGTATATGATCAAGTAATAAAGAAATTCATGAGTAAGGTGCTACTGTACTTACAGTAGTAACATCATAATTAGAAAATGCAATATCAGTAATAATCCATGAGTTTCCGAAATTAGAAACTAAGATTCACGCAAACTACGTTAATATGGAAATAACTGTCCTTACCTTAATTAGCTTCTATGAAAATCCGAAGATCAAAAGGAATGGTTCCAAATTTAGCAAATAAACCCTAAAGAAGCATAGATATATCATTAGGAAAAAGGCCTAGAAGATTAGAGGTCAAACGGATCAAATCGGACGAAGAACATAGCTACTGTTAGCCTTGGTTGATTGGGTGGTAGCTTGGTTCAATTGACTAAGCAATCGACCACATGAATAGTACACAGTAGAAATCAGAATTTTGATCCGAAACTCCTCTTCCAGGATTCAAAACACTCTGAAAATTCAAAGGAACATTAGGAACAGAAATCTAAGACTAACTAGCATAGATTATACACCAATCAATGACCAAAATCAGTACTTTCTAATTTGAAAACATGACTTTCTAATTTGATAAAAATCATAGCTTTTGATGAAAACAAGCTATAAACTCAAGAGAAGAACTAGAGATGATAAGATCTCATTCTAGTAGAACATAAACAGTAGATCCTACATTAGTCTATCATGAAAATTAAATATAATATGTTAGAGAAATCAAATCGAAAGAATGATCATGGCTTCATGAAGAAATCATAAGAATCATGGCTATGATCAAGTATGAAGATTGTTGGAATGAATGAAGATTCATTCTCAACCTTGGCTACTATAAAAAGAGGTGTTTACAAGGATGCAATACTTTCTTCATAATCATAGTACGCAGATGAGATCATGCAAGAGTAAATCAACAACAAGTATGAGAGATTATTAACCTTGATTGAAGAACAAGAGATGAAAACTTTGAAAACTTGCAAGTAGATCTTCTTCAACACCAAGAGAGGCTTTGAAAGGGGTTCTCCTCGTTCTCTAAGGGTTTTAGAAACAAAAGAGGCTAAGAAACATGTACTTCTATTATATAGGGCACCAAAAGACCTAAACAGTAGATTCTCCAAGATTTGGTCCCTGTTGGTCGATTGGCTAGTCGACCATCCAATCGACCAAGCCTGTCAGCAAGGCCTAAACAAGGAATTGAGAGCCTAAACTTGTTCCAAATCCAAAGGGCTTCTCCCAACTCAACATATGACTTACCTAGTATAAAAGAATGGCTTCAATTCATGTCCAACTAAGCTTTAAGTCCATCAACTAATCTCATCTTCATCAAGGTGAAGTTTCATTTCCAACTCTGCCAAAGCTTCCAAGTATGGAACATTATCATCAACTTCCATGGGTTCTGGGTCAAACACCATGTCTTCCATTGAGATGGCCCATAGTTGACTTCTTCCTTTACTTTGACTCTTCAGACCTACAAACAACAGGGTTTCTGGGTCAAACTTAGGCTGAATTTCACAATATTAGAGTGCGGAATAACAAGATACCAATCAAAAGAGATTGTAGAGTATAGCGGAAATGTGCCCCACAACATACGTGGAAGGTGGATCGAAATCTAACGTAAAGTCTAGGCTAATACAATAAAGGTAGAGATCTAAAAGAAAAGAGAAATCTAATCAACATCTTCCATCGACTCTTCTTCTTCTTCACCTTTGGGTTGTGGTCTTGTAGCTTTAGGTTAGCATCTAGCTCACCATCCCATCGGCGAACAGGATGATGCCGACTGCCGTCAATAAAAGCCATCAATGCAGTCCAAATCTGAGTGTTGGCTACCCTACGATCACAACCTTCTCCCAGAGACTTCCAGAGCAGTGCAACATAAGAAAGGGTCCTCCGTGGTTGGGGCCTTACTTGATCGTGGGCTCTGATACCACTCTGTCACATCCACCCAGCCGGTATCCTATCTGGCATACCTGGGATGTGATCCATAGCCCGAAGATCAAGATCGAGCGGCCATGCCTCCCACATACACGATAACATAATCATGAACAATATAATCAATGTTTAAAGTAAGTAATAAATAGATCAAGTGAATAAGAAAAGATAATCAATCAGAGTGCGGAATTTGTTAAGTATCAATTACACATAAAGGAATCTCAAAAGGGAAAAAGTGATAAGGAGTCACTCCTTCAAATATAGCGGAAAGTGGTTAATCAATCTTAGTTACAGCCAATATCAAGAATAAATCCATAAGAGTTAAAGACAACATATCCAGGTGTTTAACAATAATCCAGGGAAATGGGGCACTACGCAAAGGTTTCTTTTATTTTTATGATTGTTTCTTCATAAGTGTGGACAAAGTGAACCCAGCGCGGCCGCTCCCTCACCATGGTGGGGCTAACCCTGGTACGAACCATAATCCTCCTCGGCACAATAATCCTGACTCTCATTGTAGCCATCACCCGAAGGGTAGTATGCAGGATCATAGCTCGTGTCGTAGAGTGCACCATCAGAGTCTTCTACACTTGCAGGATAATCTAACAAATTGCACATAAGGAATGAGTTCAAAAGAACTCAGCAAGGCAAGTCGTTTCATAATACACAATTCATTCGATACATGTCACGATATGATGCAAGATGATATGAGACAATGATGATATATGATTCTAACCCTAAGTATGCTAGTCTCTAAGGTAGACATGCTTTAAGCCATAGTGTCACGCCCTCCCAGCCGGTACCCTATCTGGCATACCCGAGAGTGTGATCCACAGCCCGAAGATCAGGTATCGAGTGATCAACCTCCCACATAAGCAATAACATAATCATGAACAACCATAACAAGAGTGCGGAAGATAAATCATAGATCCAATAATGAAAGAATGAATCATAAACGAAACGGAATAATAGATATATAATCAGAGTGTCAACAGATAAGTAAAGTGAAGCAAAAATCCCACTTTACATCCAGCGGAAAAGTAGCTCGAAAGAATAAACTAGATAAAAGCTAATCCCAGTAGCAAGTACATTGGGTAACTAAATTATTCTCCACTTTGTAGACGACATCCTTGTAGGTGTAGATCTCATAAATAGCACAAGGACGCTTCCACTCAATGGTCGGACTAAGCATTGTACGGAGCATAACCACCCGCGGAATCTTCAGAGTAATTGTGGTAACCGCAATCACCTTCCTGGAGATATGCCTCTTCGCCTTGCGCTTCCTCGTAGGGACCGTCATAGTATTCCGTACACGGGATAGTCTAACAACATTGTACAATAAAGGAATGAGTTTCGAAGAAACTCGGTAAGGCGATTTAAATCCATAATAACATAAATGGCGGGATTCAGAACAATCATAAATGCAATATGATATGAGACAAACAATGAATGAATGATTCTAACTCTATGTATGCTGGTCTCTATTGGCGGACATGCTTTAAGTCATAGCACCGTACTTCAGTAGGAAAGTCTCAATCACTCATCATCGGTTGGTAATGGGTCCGGCATCCCTCGGGACAAACCTTGGCGGGGGTTAAGTCAACACACTCTCTCACAACCATTTGGTATAAATCTTGGCGCATGTCGGGGTAATACCTAGCCAAATGCAAGTCTTCTACTTGGTTACATCAAGTCGGATCGAGATACTTCCATTCCTCGTCCCCGACGATCCTTTCCGGTATCCTTCACACTAGAGTCCTCATAGTCCCCGACTACGGACTCACCAACCCTATTGATCATCCACATATGGTAAGCGGGAAGCTCTCACGTCCTTTCACGGGTTGGTTACCGGTCTTAAGCGCCCGTGAGCCCAAGTCTAACCATATGCAACCCTACCAATAAATGGCCCCCACAATGTGATTCCTGTCCTCTCACGGGTTGGTTACCGGTCTTGAGCGCCCATGAATCCCCATTGCTACCACGGGTCGTTCGGTCTCAATACCCCTCCGATTAGGGTCGACATACAGGACATCCTAGCCAAACACTACTAGACAATCCTAGATATGTCATCCAACTTTAGGAAGGTGTCCAGAGGGCATCTCAGGAAACATCCCATAATATTCCCGTAGTAGTCCAAGGACAGAAATGTCAAAAGGACACCTCTCCTTCCCAAACCATACGTAAGCATACACATGCATCAATTCATATCATCACATATATGGTAACTCCATATATGGAAAGAAATCAATATTTACAAACATTTGTATAACATTGGTAAGTAAATCATACATGAATCAATTCAATATGAATAAGTAATGCTACTGTAATCAAAGTTATGCAACAGTAGTATATCATTGTAAGAATCTAATTTAGGAAACATATTAATGATATTCAAATATAGAAACTAGATTCATGCTATCTATGTAATTAAGGAAATAACCATCCTTACCTTTTATAACTCGCAAAGAATCCTAAGAAATCAAGTAAGATCTTGGCAAACTTGAGAAGAAGGTCCTAAACAAGTATATACCACATATTAGGAAAGATCCCTAACAGAAAATATAGCAAAGCATCCGAAGCAGACCAATTCAGGAGTTCTTTGTACTCATTGGTCGAGTGGATTGGTCGAGTGGTCCATCGACCAATCAGTCGACCAATGCGGAGATAGCAGAAAATCGAGTTTTGAGATATGAAATCCGAATTTGATGGTTCAAAAGGGTACTAATCAAGGGGTAGACTACATCAGTAGTATTCTAGCATATAGGGGACCTCAAAACACTAATCAAATCAAGGTATCAAGACCCAAATTAGGAAACAAAAAGTTACCATAAATAAATCAAACATGGATCTTGATGAAGTTTGAAATAGAAAACAAGGACAAGAACAATAGGAAGATGGATCATTGCTTTCGGTAATGAAAACATGAAAACATGCATAGGTCTTCATGGTATAAGGCTTAGAAGCATAAATCTAAATAAGGAAATAAAACCTACCATATATGTACTATCATGCATCATGAAGAACACATAGTAAGGTAGAAGAGAATAACTAGAATTCTATGGATTATGGATCATAGCAAGAAAACACAACCATTAACCACTAACATGATCAATGAAAGAAGATCCAAAGAGATCAGAATTCAGATTAGGAAATTAACGAGAGATTAAATCATGGTTTGATCATGAATCCTTCAAAAGCTTGCAATGATCATGGTTAAGATCATTGTTCTAGCCTTTAATCCTTAGGATGATCATGAGAACATGTTGAGAGATGTTTGCAACAGAGGATGCAGCATCTCTTCTCTGTCTCAACTCAAAAAGGAAAGAAAAACAAAGATGTAGGAGAAGAAGAGAGAGTAGACATACCTTTTGATGCAAAAAGAAGAGTTCCGACGAAGATCCGCCAAGAAAACTCCAAGGATGCAAGAGAGATGACTTGCGAGGTCTTTGGTTCGTTCCGAGAGGGTTTGGAGGCAGCAAATACGAAGTGGACTCGAGGTTAGGCTTAAATAGAGCAAGAATCAACCTAATTGCCAAAGACAGCACCCATTGGTCGAGTGGATTGGTCGACTGGCCCAGTCGACCAATCGGTCGACCAATGCGACAAAGACAAGGCCAAAACGAGGGAATTGAAGGCCCGGATCAAATCCAAACCTAAAGGGGTTTTGCACACAAGTCAAGTGACTTACCTAGTAGGTAGAAATGCCTTCAAACCAAGATAGAGATCACTCCAAGTCCATCAACTAATTAGATCTTCATCGGGATTCTGTTTCCATAAATAGCACCTCATCATCAACCTTCATGGATTCAAAGCCGGACACCAAGTCCTCTCTTGGGATGGCCCAAAGCTGACTTCTTACTTTACTTCGGGTCATCGGACCTACAAATAACAAGGTTTCCGGGTCAAGGTTAGGGCTGGGTTTCACATTCTCCCCCCTTAAAGAAATTTCGTCCCCGAAATTGAAAGCGTACTGTGCTTCCAAAGAGGTAAGGAAACTTCTCCTTCATGTCTTCTTCCTTCTCCCAAGAAGCTTCTTCAGGGGTATGGTTCTTCCACCGAATCTTCACCAAAGGAATGGCGCGATTCGCAGCTGCTTGTCCTTCCTATCCGGGATTTGGCCGGTTCTTCATCATAGGTCAAATCAGCACTAAGTCCTTCGTGCTTGCCGCAAAATGTGTTCGGATTCTCTATGTATTTTCGGAGCATCGAAATATGGAACACATTGTGCACACCAGCAAGAGGCGGAGGTAATGCTAATCGATACGCAACAGGTCCAACCTTTTCCAAAATCTCGAAAGGTCCAATGTAACGAGGGCTAAGCTTTCCCTTAACATTGAATCTCATCACACCCTTCATTGGTGAGACCTTGGGAAAGACTTTCTCTCCAACTTGAAATTCCAAATCGGTCCTTCTCTTATCAGCATAAGATTTACTGTCTCGTTGGCGAGACTTAATCCTTTCTCTTATCATATCTACCATAGCACTTGTAGCTTCTATCATCTCGGGACCTAAGACTTTTCTTTCTGTCTCGATCCAGTACAAAGGTGTCCTACAAGTACTACCATACAAAGCCTTGAATGGAGCCATGCCTATTGTTGCTTGATAACTGTTGTTATAGGCAAACTCAACCAAAGCTAGGTGTTCATCCCAATTACCACCCATATCCACCACACAAGATTCGAGCATGTCTTCCAATGTCCGAATTGTCCGCTCGGATTGTCCATCGATTGTGGATGATGAGCTGTACTCAAGTTCAATTGGGTTCCCAAGGCCTACGCAAACTATTCCAAAACCTTGAGGTGAACCTAGGATCACGATCCGAAACAATACTCAATGGCACACCATGCGGACGAACCACATTATCCACATAAAGCCTGGCTAGCTTATCCAGTATGAGTGATCTTCATAGGAATGAAATGGGCTGATTTGGTCAACCTATCAACAATCACCCCAGTGTCATTGCCTTTACTTGTCAGAGGCAAGCTAGTCACAAAGTCCATGGAAATATCTTCCCACTTCCAACTAGGAATAGGAAGGGGTTGAAGTAATCCGAGATGGAGGTTGTCGAGCGGCTTTCACACGTTGGCAAGTCTCACACTGGCAACAAAATCGTCAACATCCGCCTTTAGACCAATCCACCAAAAATGTTCCTTCAAGTCCTTGTACATCTTGGTGCTTCCGGGTGTCTGAGAAAGACGACTGGTGTGCTTCCTTCAATATTTCATTCTTAACTTCATCGTTTGCAGCACACAGGTCTTCCTCTAAACAACAAAGCACCATCCATGGATATACCAAAGTCGGGGTCCGACTCGGGATTGAAGAAATCTTCTCAACTTTGGTCAAAAACTCTTGATCGAACTCTGTGAGCAACAATCTTATCTCTAAGACCAGATCTTGCCGTCATGGCGAGAAAGAATAAAATCAGAATTCTCAGAACGATTTCCAAATCAAAACTCTCAATAGAAGACCACAATGGTAAACTCAAAGCATTCAAATCCAAAGTCTTCTTCTGGTTCTTCCTACTAAGAGCATCAGCTACAACATTTGCTTTCCCAGGATGATCCTGAATATCACAATCATAATCGGAGGCGAGTTCCAACCATCTCCTTTGTCTCATGTTCAACTCCTTTTGGGTAAAGAAATACTTCAAACTCTTATGATCCGTGAAAATGGCAATCTTCTCACCGTAAAGATAATGTCTCCAAATCTTCAAAGCAAAGACAACGGCGGCAAGTTCTAGATCGTGAGTGGGGTAATTCCGCTCATAATCCTTCAATTGCGAGAAGCATAGGCTACGACCTTGCCATGTTGCATCAGTACACAACCCAAACCAATCTTTGGCGCATCGGTATAAAGCTGTCATACCACGGAACTATCGGGTATAGTCAAAACCGGGGCACTTGTCAATCTATCTTTCAACTCTTGGAAATTCTTCTCATGAGCGTCGGACCAAACAAACTTCTCTTCTTTCTGGTCAACTTAGTCATAGGAGCAGCCAACCGAGAAAAGTTCTCAATAAACCTTCGGTAGTAACCCGCCAATCCAAGAAAACTTTTATTTCCGTTCGACTTCGGTCTCTCCCAATCAGCCACGCTTGGACCTTTTCGGGATCGACACGAATACCTTCGGCTGAAACTACATGACCAAGGAAAACCACTCTCTTAAGCCAGAAATCACACTTGCTAAACTTAGCAAACAACTTCTTTTCCGCAACCTTTGCAAGTGAAACTTAGATGACTCGCATGCTCTTCTTCGCTCTTCGAATAGATCAAGATGTCATCAATGAAAACAATCACAAACTTATCAAGCACATCATGAAATACTCGGTTCATGAGGTCCATGAACACCGCAGGAGCATTGGTCAATCCGAAAGGCATGACTCTAAACTCGTAGTGACCATACCGCGTTCGGAAAAGCTGTCTTGAAGATATCACTAGACTTCACTTTCAATTGGTGATATCCGGACCTTAAGTCAATCTTCGAGAACACAACTGCACCCTTCAACTGATCGAAGAGATCATCGATTCGGGCAGCGGATATCTATTCTTGATAGTCAACTTATTCAACTCACGGTAGTCAATGCACAGCGCATACTACCGTCTTTCTTCTTGACGAACAAGGCCGGAGCTCCCCAAGGTGACACACTAGGCTGCCGAAACCTCTATCAATGAGCTCATTCAGCTGATTTTGCAACTCTTTCAACTCGGTAGGAGCCATCCTATACGGAGCTTTAGATACGGGAGCGGCACCGGGGACGAGATCAATAGAGAATTCGACATCTCGTCGGAGGCACTCCGATAGATCATCGGGGAAGACATCAACAAAGTCGCGGACAACTCGACTCGTCGACTCTTTTCTCCACTATACCCTTGCCTTGGATGAAGCATCATCCACTAGGGCATAGACTTGCATCGGTCGAGACGACACCTTCTTACAAACCCTTCTCTTTTCACCTTGAAATTCAAAGACCGGACTTCCACATATATGGGCTGAATCTTCTTTGAGGAACAAAGGAACACGGCTTTGTGGGCGTCAACCGGTCAATTCCCAAAATAACATCGAAGTCCTTCATGTCAAGAATCACAAAATTGGCTTCCAAGTTCTTTTCACCAATCAACACGGGACATTTAGATAACCCCTTATCTAGTTTCAATGAGGACAGTAGGTGTACTAATCAATAAACAACTAGACAACTTCTCGGGGATTAGGTTAGTCTTCTTGATGAATGCGAGATGACATGAGCGAATGAGATGCACCCGTATCAAATAAGACAAATGCGAAATAGAAGCGACTAACAATGTACCTGTAATCACATCATGGCTTGGATCTTGCTCGATCTTGGAAATCTGAAAACTCTACCGAGGAGGGAGGAGCGGGAGCACTCTTCACCCTGGGGCGGGGTCTTGGGCGGCCGCCGGACGAGCACGAGCAAAATGACCAGCTTGCTTGCGGTAGAAGCAAACGGGATTCTTTGGATCCAACGGGGGTGGCTGCAACAGAGGACTTCGAACAAAAGGCCTTGCACTCCACTTGCACTTGCACTAGCATTTGCTGGTGATCGGTTTCCGCCATCTTTGTTTAAGCGGCCGGGCTGCTGAAAACCCGTGTTCGACCTACACTCTTAGCTGAAAGGTAGGAGTGGGGTAGGGTGTAGGTCTCACATAACGACGGTCATTGCGATCCACCAAACCAGAATTCCTTATTGCCAAGGCTTTTGCACCCGAGCACTTTCCTTCTCTGTTTCTTCCAACTTCTTCGAGTTACTGCACCACTTGAGCATAGCTCACAATAGGTGGCTGTGAGGTAAGCTTTAATGGCGGGCGCGATCCTTTGAAGAACTTCTTTGCTTTGGCGAGGTCTTCCTTCAAAGAATGCGGAGCAAAGAAATGAAGCTCCTCGAACTTCTGTTGGTACTCCAACACGGACAAAGTTCCTTGAGTCGGAATCATAAACTCCGCTTCCTTTGCATCCTTCACCGCCTCGGGAAAGTAGTTCATACAAAAAGCCTCTTTGAATAACTCCCAAGTTACAACTCCTGCATGCAAACCTTCCAAAGCAGGACGAGTGGAGATCCACCATGCATCGGCTTCTTGTTGCAACACGCTCGGCAAACAAAATCTTACGAGCTTCGAGCATTGCAGATGCCGGAAAGCCTTCTCCAACTCACGAAGCCACTTGTTAGGAAACAAGGGGTCCTTGGTAACTCCGGTAAAAGTGGGTACTTGCATCTTGAGAAAACTCTCCATCGGGCGAGTATGAGGAGTTCAGCTAAACCTCCCGCATTCGGGACTGCGGCATGAGGATTCACATTAGCACCAGCCGGGTCTCATTATGCGAGTCATGAAACCCACCAACATCTGGTTGAAGCGAGCTGCTGCTGCTGCTGCATCATATTGCCCATGATATTGGCAATATCTACGAAACTTCCAACATTCGGGGCACCGGGGATCTCATGAGTACCTGATCAGCATTTGGTATCTCACCACCTCCATGAGGTACTTCACCACCTCCCTGAGGTACTTCACCACCACCATGACCACTTTGGATTCACCACGCCCACTTCTCGGAGTAACCATTACGCAAAACCGAGAACATCAAAATACCGAATTTCGAAGATTCAACATAAACCACAAGTCCAAATGATTTGAAAACTTAAATCATGATCAAATATATCCATATAGTCATCAAACAATATTCCATAAGGCAAAAATCACATTTTCCAAAAATTCAACAGCAAATGAGGTCATTGTGACCATTGGTGAGTGGTTGGTCGAGTGACCCGTCGACCAATCGGTCGACCAATGAAGACGCAATACTGAAAATTCGCATTATAAGCCTCATTTCCACATTCCAACCTCATTCTAACTTCTTCCAAAGGTGAGAGAGCTTTAGGGAAAATATCCAAGTGTTCCCACAAGTGTTCTTGAGGTGATTTAGTGCTTCAACAACAACACCACAACACACCATCTTCAAAAACAAGGTAAATCTCTCATTCTTTCTTCCATTTTCATCTTCTCATGCTTGCATTTCAATAAAACCATGCTTTACTTGTATCCAATGCTAGAAATCATGCTTAGGAATGCTTAGAAACATATTCCCTAGGTTTTAAACACAATGCCATGCATAGACAACAAGTTTTAACACATTTGGTGCTCATCTCGTAAAGTTTTATACCGAAATCGATATCTTTAGAAAAATTTCGTTTTCTCTCAAACCGCTTGAAATTTTCGCACGAGATCAAATGCTACATGCTCAAGATGACATTGTAGATAGGTCCATACAATTTGATTCAACCAATTTCAACTTTTCAAAAATC
The DNA here is from genome assembly GCF_041222555.1 of Hakea prostrata. Classification (NCBI taxonomy): domain Eukaryota; kingdom Viridiplantae; phylum Streptophyta; class Magnoliopsida; order Proteales; family Proteaceae; genus Hakea; species Hakea prostrata. The sequence continues at coordinate 24,930,051 of NC_142601.1, read as the reverse complement.
CAATTTTGACCTAAATTGCAAAATCCCCAAATTTCTTCTTGCTGAATTTTTCGCTTTAAACCAAGTTTTCGATCGATTTTCATCAAAACAACTTCATAGGCATGAAATTCCAAGTATTGTGCACATGCTAGTATGTTCAAATCAAATTTCCCCCAAATTTGAAATTTTCCGAAAAATTACGAAAATACCCTTTTTGGCTAAAATCTTGAAATAGCACTAATTGGAAATGTCTCTTGTCTCTTCCACAGATACATCATGCAGAGGGGAGGACGAGGAGGAGGTAGAGGTAGAGGTCGCATCGTAGGTGCTCTCGGGGGCAGGGGGTCGGGTTCCTTTCGAGCCCCGGAGAGGAGGTTAGGAGGCCGGACCTATTTGACACACCTCGGGCCGAGTTTGCATGCGAGGCCTACTTCAGCTATTGTAACATCGAGATGGGGCGTCTACTTCACTTACGCCAGCTCGGAGCCTTCGGGATCCGACGGAGGTTCGACACTTTACGGTGGACTCACCTCTTCACCGAGGTTTGCCGGTATGCCGGAGCTAGTGAGGTTGTTCTTCGGCAACCTTACTTACACGGAAGGAGGCTCGGGGCCGGGGGACATCCACTCGGACTTGTCCTCGGGGCGCGGGGTCCATCGGACACGGTTCGTTTCTCCACCGGACAACGGCTGAGATCCTGCGGGTCCCTTACTACCCACATCGGTGTGTGTGGATACGCCGGGCGGACACTGGACGGCCATCGATGCCGTACGAGCTTCGCGAGATATGCTCTACGCTATGGGATAGCCGCCGATGCTTCACCCGTGGACTAGCGGACGGATGACGGGTTCGCACGTATTATCGGTCGCATAGTCGGCCGAAACATCATGCGAGCCGGACATCACCATCGGGTCACGGTGATGGAGGCCTTGGTCATTTACCGCATCTACATGGGCTTCGAGATCGATCTTTCCTACATCATTCAGCGGGTCATCTTGGACTTGGTTCTGCGGCCTAGCATGCGGAACCTTTGCTATGGGAGGCTTCGACTTTGATCTTCGGGCATTTCGGGGTGAGTTTCGAGGATACTCCGATGGACACTAGATCACGGGGATACCCCATTGGGACTCGGACCATTCGACGGATGAGACTACATCGGTTAGAGAGATCTCTGGTCCGGAGGGTGAGGATGATGATGAATCGGAGGATGAGGATGAGGGATCCGAGGATGGAGGAGAGGATATCGGTCTGATAGTGATGATCGGGCCGGAGATGATCTGAGATATGCGCGAGGCTGAGCTGTGCATCACGAGTTTCCTTCATCACATTTCGAGGCGGGTGGCCCTTCACATGCGGTTCCGGAGACTTCGGATCTTGGTGCACGGATGAGATCGATGACTTCCATGCTAGAGAGGATGGAGGTCGGACGGGGAGCAGATGTACGAGAGGATGGAGTCTCGACGGGACGAGGATAGAGCATCGGGTGACTCGGCTAGCGAGAGGAGTTCGAGCATATAGAGATCGGAGTAGATCACCTAGATAGGCGTACCTTAGGATTTTCCATTTATGCTTTTCGGATGTAATCATTGTAAAAACTTTTGAAATTAATGAAGTTCATTTTGTTTCTCTTTATTTATTGTGTGTTATGCACTTTTCTTTTCCTTGCATTAGTGTCATTTGTTCAAGTATAATTATGGTATGTTATTCGAAATGTTCTGTTATGCCCCAAAGTTCAAGTTTCTAATTCGGTGTTCTATTATTCACTTCTAAGAGTAGAAGAGTCACTTCGGATCAATGACTCGGGAATGTTCAGTTGTTGCCTTTTGTGGTTAGGATCTCCTCGAACCTTGAGCTACGATACCAATCATCACGCCCTCCCGGCCCGGTACCCTATCGGCATACCCGAGAGTGTGATCCACGGCCCGAAGATCGGGTATCGAGTGATCAACCTCCCACATAAGCAATAACATAATCATGAACAACCATAACAAGAGTGCGGAAGATAAATCATAGATCCAATAATGAAAGAATGAATCATAAACGAAACGGAATAATAGATATATAATCGAGTGTCAACGGATAAGTAAAGTGAAGCAAAAATCCCACTTTACATCCAGCGGAAAAGTAGCTCGAAAGAATAAACTAGATAAAAGCTAATCCCGGTAGCAAGTACATTGGGTAACTAAATTATTCTCCACTTTGTAGACGACATCCTTGTAGGTGTAGATCTCATAAATAGCACAAGGACGCTTCCACTCAATGGTCGGACTAAGCATTGTACGGAGCATAACCACCCGCGGAATCTTGAGTAATTGTGGTAACCGCAATCACCTTCCTGGAGATATGCCTCTTCGCCTTGCGCTTCCTCGTAGGGACCGTCATAGTATTCCGTACTGCGGGATAGTCTAACAACATTGTACAATAAAGGAATGAGTTTCGAAGAAACTCGGTAAAGCGATTAAAATCCATAATAACATAAATGGCGGGATTCGAGAACAATCATAAATGCAATATGATATGAGACAAACAATGAATGAATGATTCTAACTCTATGTATCTGGTCTCTGTTAGCGGACATGCTTTAAGTCATAGCACCGTATACACGTAGGAAAGTCTCAATCACTCATCATCGGTTGGTAATGGGTCCGGCATCCCTCGGGACAAACCTTGGCGGGGGTTAAGTCAACACACTCTCTCACAACCATTTGGTATAAGTCTTGGCGCATGTCGGGGGTAATACCTAGCCAAATGCAAGTCTTCTACTTGGTTACATCAAGTCGAGATCCAGATACTTCCATTCCTCGTCCCTGACGATCCTTTCCGGTATCCTTCACACTAGAGTCCTCATAGTCCACGACTACGGACTCACCAACCCTATTGATCATCCACATATGGTAAGCGGGAAGCTCTCACGTCCTTTCACGGGTTGGTTACCGGTCTTAAGCGCCCGTGAGCCCAAGTCTAACCATATGCAACCCTACCAATAAATGGCCCCCACAATGTGATTCCTGTCCTCTCACCGGGTTGGTTACCGGTCTTGAGCGCCCATGAATCCCCATTGCTACCACGGGTCGTTCGGTCTCAATACCCCTCCGATTAGGGTCGACATAACAGGACATCCTAGCCAAACACTACTAGACAATCCTAGATATGTCATCCAACGGTTTAGGAAGGTGTCCAGAGGGCATCTCCGGAAACATCCCATAATATTCCCGTAGTAGTCCAAGGACAGAAATGTCAAAAGGACACCTCTCCTTCCCAAACCATACGTAAGCATACACATGCATCAATTCATATCATCACATATATGGTAACTCCATATATGGAAAGAAATCAATATTTACAAACATTTGTATAACATTGGTAAGTAAATCATACATGAATCAATTCAATATGAATAAGTAATGCTACTGTAATCAAAGTTATGCAACAGTAGTATATCATTGTAAGAATCTAATTTAGGAAACATATTAATGATATTCAAATATAGAAACTAGATTCATGCTATCTATGTAATTAAGGAAATAACCATCCTTACCTTTTATAACTCGCAAAGAATCCTAAGAAATCAAGTAAGATCTTGGCAAACTTGAGAAGAAGGTCCTAAACAAGTATATACCACATATTAGGAAAGATCCCTAACAGAAAATATAGCAAAGCATCCGAAGCAGACCAATGCTGGAGTTGCTTTGTACTCATTGGTCGAGTGGATTGGTCGAGTGGTCCGGTCGACCAATCGTCGACCAATGCGGACGATAGCTTAGAAAATCGAGTTTTGAGATATGAAATCCGAATTTGATGGTTCAAAAGGGTACTAATCAAGGGGTAGACTACATCGGTAGTATTCTAGCATATAGGGGACCTCAAAACACTAATCAAATCAAGGTATCAAGACCCAAATTAGGAAACAAAAAGTTACCATAAATAAATCAAACATGGATCTTGATGAAGTTTGAAATAGAAAACAAGGACAAGAACAATAGGAAGATGGATCATTGCTTTCGGTAATGAAAACATGAAAACATGCATAGGTCTTCATGGTATAAGGCTTAGAAGCATAAATCTAAATAAGGAAATAAAACCTACCATATATGTACTATCATGCATCATGAAGAACACATAGTAAGGTAGAAGAGAATAACTAGAATTCTATGGATTATGGATCATAGCAAGAAAACACAACCATTAACCACTAACATGATCAATGAAAGAAGATCCAAAGAGATCAGAATTCAGATTAGGAAATTAACGAGAGATTAAATCATGGTTTGATCATGAATCCTTCAAAAGCTTGCAATGATCATGGTTAAGATCATTGTTCTAGCCTTTAATCCTTAGGATGATCATGAGAACATGTTCGGAGATGTTTGCAACGAGAGGATGCAGCATCTCTTCTACTGTCTCAACTCAAAAAGGAAAGAAAAACAAAGATGTAGGAGAAGAAGAGAGAGTAGACATACCTTTTGATGCAAAAAGAAGAGTTCCGACGAAGATCCGCCAAGAAAACTCCAAGGATGCAAGAGAGATGACTTGCGAGAGGTCTTTGGTTCGTTCCGGAGGGTTTGGAGGCAGCAAATACGAAGTGGACTCGAGGTTAGGCTTAAATAGAGCAGAATCAACCTAATTGCCAAAGACGGCACCCATTGGTCGAGTGGATTGGTCGGCGGCCCGATCGACCAATCGGTCGACCAATGCGACGACAAGGCCAAAACGGGGAATTGAAGGCCCAGATCAAATCCAAACCTAAAGGGGTTTTGCACACAAGTCAAGTGACTTACCTAGTAGGTTGAAATGCCTTCAAACCAAGATAGAGATCACTCCAAGTCCATCAACTAATTAGATCTTCATCGGGATTCTGTTTCCATAAATAGCACCTCATCATCAACCTTCATGGATCAAACCGGGACCACGACCCCCCGGGGGGGCGCCCCCAGCCCTTTTTTTTGTTTGGGGGGGCCGCCCCAACAAAAAAAAAGGGGGGGGGGGGGGGGGGGGGGGGGGGGCTCACCCCACCCCCCTTTTTTGGGGGGGGGTGCCCCCCCCCCCCTCCCTATAGTGTTGGTTTGGGGTTGGGGGGGGGGGGGAAAGACACGCAAAAAACAAGGGGGGGGGGGAGACCACACCCCCCCCCCACCCCTGGGTGTGTGGGGGGGGGGCGGGGGGCGGGGCCCCACCCCAGCCAGCGGCCGGTCGGGTGTGGGGCGGGGGGGGGGGGCCCCGGGCCCCCCCCCACCCCGGCCCCCCCCAGAGTCAGCGTATCCTATGGCTCCCACCAACTCAGACTACGGACTCATCAACCCTATTGGTCATCCAAAAATGGTAAACGAGCTCTCACGTCCTCTCACGGGTTGGTTACCGGTCTTGAGCGCCCGTGAGCCCAGGTCTATCCATTTGCAACCCTACCAATAAATGGCCCCTTTCGGGTATCCGCAGTATGGTTTAAGTCCTCTCACGGAGTGGTTACCGGTCTTGAGCGCCCATCAACCATACTCTACCACGGGTTGTTCGGTCTCAATACCCTTTCGATTCGGGTCTGATACAACAAGGATAATCCTAACCATACACCTAGACAATCCTATGTATGTCATCCAATAACCCGGGAAAGTGTCGATGGACACCTTCGGAGAATATCCCATACTATTCCCTCTGATGTCCAAGGACAAAGGTGTCAGAAGGACACTTCTCAATCCCAAGTCATACGTAGTCATTCATCATATAATTAAAGGCATGTCATAACAAGATTAATCATATACATAATCATAAAGGATAATTAAGCATGATATTCTGAATGACATGTAACATACAATTACTGATAAAATGCATATAATAATTATGTATGGTTAAGGAGTACACCTAGGAAGTATATCTACTGAGTTCTCAAAGTATAAGCATGTTTGCATAATTAATGTACTTGATTTAATGACCGTCCTTACCTTAATCGAGTCGTAAATAAAATCAATGATCACCAAGAATAGTCCCAAAAGTCAGTGTTGGTACCCTAGACAATATACAAGTAACATCATAGAAGAGAACAATTGAATCGGAGGTCAAACGAAGCAATTCGGCTAAGTACAGGGATGTTAACATCTCTTGGTTGCTGGTCAGTCGACCAAGACTTGTTAACAATGGGCGGAATTGAAGATTTGGTTCGAAACTAGCCTTCCGGTGCTCCGATCGACACGAAATTTGGAGGGCATGATTATAACAATGTGAGGACACTACATACTAAATTTCATGACAATCCAACGGTCCAATTATTAATACCCAAATCAAAGCCCTATGTTCTATATGATAAATATCAAGAATCGAATTGGAATTGATTGAAATTGTTAAGAATGATGGGAATCAATCAAGTGAGTGTTAAGAATTAAATTAGAATCATGAATTCATAATAATCTAGACCTAACATGCATCTACATATCAGTTTTTGATAATCATGGAATTGAAAGGGGGAAACTCATGGTTAAGTGTTTACAAGGTTGCAGCACTTCAACCATGGTCTTAAGATCATAAATTGATAGAATAATGAATAGATTAGAAGAAGAATAAGAGGAATCATACCTTGAGTTGATGATTGATGTGTAAAACTAATGATTGGAGTCAAGGATCTTCACAAACACCAAGAAAAGCCCAAGAGAGTGTCAAACCTCATTCTCTGGAGTGCCAATGAATAGTTTAGGCTCTCATTCACGAGTTCCAAAAAGGTAGGGTCAAAATGGGAAGTAATTTTGTGAATTTTCGAATTTCATTACTGCTGGTCGACTGGCTGGTTGACTGTCAGTCGACCAAGGCTTGACAACAACTTAGAACAGGGAATTGGAAGGCCAGACAGATCCGAATTGAGTTGGGTTTTCTCCTACAAGTCAATCAACAAGTCTAGTTTCAAGAAATACCTTCGGATTGAGCACGGGGATTCAATAGGTGCTTCAACTAATTAAATCTTTATCGATGCACAGGTTTTCACTAAACACTGACAATGTGCTCAAGTAAGGGGCATCATTGTCAATGTCCATGGGCTCTGGATCAAGCATCGAATCTTCAACTACGAGGGTCCACAAGTCTCTTCTACCTCCACTTCGGGTCTTCGGACCTACAATAGTACAAAATCCGGGCCGGGTCAAGGTTAGGATAAGGCCGGATTTTACATTCTCCCCCCCTTAAAAGAAATTTCGTCCTCGAAATTGAAAGCGTACCTGTGCTTCCAAAAAGATGAGGAAACTTCTCCTTCATGTCTTCTTATTTCTCCCATGAAGCTTCTTCCGAGGTATGGTTCTTCCACTGAATCTTCACCAAAGGGATGGTGCGATTCCGCAGCTGCTTGTCCTTTTTATCTAGGATTTTGGCTGGTCCTTCATCGTAAGAAAGATCGGCACTAAGTCCTTCGGGTGCTTGCTGTAATATGTGTTCCGGGTTCTCTATGTACTTTCGAAGCATCGAAACATGAAACACATTGTGAACTTCAGCAAGAGATGGGGGCAAGGCCAAGCGGTATGCAACAGGTCCAACCTTCTCCAAGATATCATAAGGTCCAATGAAGCGAGGGCTAAGCTTTCCTTTCACATTGAATCTCGTCACCCCTTTCATAGGTGACACTTTAAGGAAGACTTTCTCTCCAATTGGAAATTCCAAATCGGTCCTTCTCTTGTCGGCATAAGATTTCTGTCTTGACTGGGCAGACTTGATCCTTTCTCTAATCATGTCAACCATCGCACTTGTAGCTTCAATCATTTCCGGACCTAAGACTCTTCTTTCACCCGTCTCAGTCCAACACAAAGGTGTCCTACAAGTGTTACCATACAAAGCTTTAAATGGAGCCATGCCTATTGTTGCTTCATAACTGTTGTTATAGGCAAACTCATCTAAAGCTAAGTGTTCATCCCAATTTCCACCCATGTCCACCACACAGGATCTAAGCATATCCTCCAAGATTTGAATTGTCCGCTCAGATTGTCCATCAGACTGTGGATGATGGGCTGTACTCAAATTCAATTGGGTTCCCAAGGCTTTCTGCAAACCATTCCAAAACCTTGAGGTGAACCTAGGATCACGATCGGAAACAATACTCACGGGCACTCGTGTGCGGACAGAACCACATTGTCCACATAAAGCCTAGCTAGCTTGTCCAAAGTGTAAGTGATCTTCATAGGAATAAAATGGGCTGATTTGGTCAACCCATCGACAATCACCCACACAATGTCATTTCCCTTACTTGTTCGAGGCAAGCTAGTCACGAAGTCCGTGGAGATATCTTCCAGCTTCCAACTAGGAATAGGAAGGGGCTGAAGCAATCCGGATGGAGGTTGACGAACGGCTTTCACACGTTGGCAAGTCTCACACTTGACAACAAAATATTCAACATCCGCTTTCAAACCATTCCACCAAAAATGTTCCCTTATGTCCTTGTACATTTTGGTACATCCAAGGTGTATTGTAAAGATCGACTAGTGCGCTTCTTTCAATATTTCCTTCTTGATTTCATCAACAGGCGGCACACAAAGTCTACCTCTAAACAATAAGGTACCATCTAAAGATGTACTAAAAGTAGGGTCCATTTCGGAATTTGTGGCAATCTTCTCAATCTTCTCTCTCAACTCTTGATTAGAACTCTGCAAAGCAACAATCCGGTCTCTAAGGGTGGATCTTGCCATCATGGCATAAAGAACACAATCCAAACCCTTAGGAACCACTTCCAAACCAAACCTTTCTATTGACGACAACAAAGGCCGACTCAAAGCATACAAGTTCAATTCCTTCCTTTGACTTTTCCTACTAAGAGCATCCGCAACTACATTTGCTTTACCCGGGTGATACTGGATGTCACAATCATAGTCAGAAACCAACTCCAACCACCTTCTTTGTCTCATGTTCAGCTCTTTTTGGGTGAAGAAGTATTTCAAACTCTTATATCTGTGAAGATAGCGATCTTCTCACCGTATAGGTAATGTCTCCAAATCTTTAAAGCAAAAACAACGGCGGCAAGCTCTAAGTCATGAGTGGGATAATTCTGCTCATAATCCTTCAATTGCCGAGAGGCATAAGCCACAACATTGCCGTGTTGCATCAACACGCAACCCAAACCGATCTTGGAAGCATCAGTGTAGACTGTCAACCCTCCAGAACTATCAGGTATAGTTAAAACTCGGGCGCTTGTCAATTTAACTTTCAGCTCTTCAAAACTCTTCTCGCAAGCTTCGGTCCAAACAAACTTCTCTTCTTTTCTAGTTAGCTTAGTCATAGGGGCAGCCAACCTAGAAAAGTTCTCAATAAATCTCCGATAGTATCCTGCCAATCCAAGGAAACTTCTTATCTTAGTCACTGTGACATCCAGCCCAAACTTAACCTGGACACCCTATTTGTTTTGGGATAAAGAAAGACTTGTTTGATATTAGACCTTAAAGTTGGACCTTGATTTCAGTGTTATTATCTTTGAAAGCCTTAAGAAGTCATGCCAGACCTTTCCTTTAGGGTAGACCTGTAATATCTAGCCTTACCCAAACCTTGGCCAGGTCCGGAATCTGTTATGTTTGTAGGTCCGAAGACCCAAAGTGGGGGGGGGGGGGGAAAGATACCTGTGGACCATTTTGGTTGATGATTTGGTGTTGGAGCCCAAGCCCATAGACATTGACGATGATGCCCCTCACTTGAGAGCATTGCCAGTGTTAGCTTTAAATCTGCGCACCGAAGAGGCGTGAATTAGTTGAAATACATAATGAACTCTTGTGCTCAATCCGAATATATTTCCTGAAACTAGGCTTCTTGATGGACTTGTAGGAGAAAACCCCACTCAATTTGACCCCATATAGCCCTCCAAATCCCTGTCCGAAGTTGCTGAACTATGTCTGGCAAATCCTGCTTGCGCATCAAAGAAGGTGAGATTATTTGGTGGACCTAATGAACTCCCATGCTTGATCCAAATGTATTTATGGAAACTAGACTTCTTGATTGACTTGTAGGAGAAAACCTCACTCAATTTGACCTTGTATAGCCCTCCGAATCCCTGTTCGAAGTTGCTGAACTATTTCTGGATTTTTCTGCTGAAACTTGTTACCTGTTTTGGTCGATGCTCTTTGGTCGATGCCATTAACCAAGGACCATCGACCAAAGTTGCCCCGAATCGAAAAAAAATATGCTTTTTGGATATTCCTTCATCTATTTAAGTGAAACCTCGAACCTAGAACCATATTTCACTCATTTCAACACCTGAGAAAGTGGGAAGGCTCCTCTTAGGCTCCTCCTTGGCTTGGGTGATGATCTTCTACAAGAATCATTGTCTCTTTTCTCTTATCTCTTCTCCAAGGTATGTAATCTCTCACTCTCTATCTAATCTACTTCTACCCCATCTTTTTCTTGCTACTGAGTTTGTGAAGAAGGTGTTGCAACCTTGCAACCACCTCTTCTACAAGCTCTTTTGCTTTGATTAAACCTCTCTTTATCCTTACCATGCTATGATTCTCATACATGATGTTCTTGCTTTCTTATTTTGATTTTCCTCTTCATTACAACATGAATTCATCTCTTAATCTGATTTTCCCTTTCAATTAGGTCTGATTATATGTTAGTAATTGTCTATATTCTATTGTTCATCATTCTATTGATTAAATTCCTAAGTTCTCTTGCAATTGCAATTCATTTCATTGAAGAACATGATTCTTGCAAGTTTGAACCTAAGACTTCAAATTGGGGTTTCCAATTTGACCATTGGATCATGTTAATTCTTGCTACATAGTATCCTGCTACTGTTCCTAGCATCCCCTCCAAGTTTCGGATCGATCCGAACCCCAGAAGACCCATTTCGGACCAAAATCCCCAAAACCCACTATTCTGTCCCGAAGACAATTTTGGTCGATCCTCTTTGGTCGATGCCATTGACCAAGACCATCGACCAAACTTGTTGCTGACAACAACCTTGCTCCTTTTTGACCCGTTTGACCTCCGATTTTTCCGATTTCTTTTCTAACCTTTCATTTATGTTTGTCTAGGGTCTTATTACCATCTTTGGATCATTCTTTGAGATTGTTGGATTATCATCATCGTGACTTAATTTAAGGACGGTTGTTACCATAACTACATAGATTATGTGATTCTTGTTTCTATGTTAGAGATTTAGTAGATTTACCCTATTTATCGTATTTCCTACAGTATATGGCTGTTATAAGTACTTCAAGTATAGTAGTGCCATGTTTACATATTCTTTTGTTATCATGATTATGTATTCTTAATAAATTCATATGTAATTGATCATGTTACGGTATGTATCTTTCTATATGATGAAATGTCATCTATGTATGATATGATGGAATTGAGAATGTGATTGAATAGGTATGATTTGGGATTGGGGAATGTCCTATTGACATTTCTGTCCTTGGACATCGGAGGGAATAGTATGGGATGTTCTCCGAAGATGCCCATTGACGCTTTTCCGAATTATTGGATGACATATATAGGACTTGTCTAGATGTATGGCTAGGATGTCCCTGTCGTATCAGACCCGAATCGAAAGGGCATTGAGACCGAACAACCCATGGTAGTGTATGGTTTGATGGGCGCTCTAGGCTGGTAACCAATCCGGTAGGGGACATAAACCATGCTACGGATACTCGAAAGGGGCCATTTATTGGTAGGGTTGCAAATAGCTTGACTTGGGCTCACAGGCGCTCAAGACCGGTAACCAATCCGTGAGAGGACGTGAGAGCTTCCCGTTTACTATTTGTGGATGACCAATAGGGTTGATGAGTCCATAATCTGGGATTACGCTGACTCTAGTGTGAAGGATACCGGAAAGGATCGCCCGGGGCGAGGAATGGACGTATTTGGATCTGAGTTGATATGACTGAGTAGATGACTTGCATTGGACTAGGTTTTACTGTGCCATGCGCCAGTACTTATACCAAACGGTGATGTGAGAGAGCGGTGACCGATTCCCCTACCATGGTTTGAGATGACTTTACCCAATTACGACGGCATTCCCAAGATACGGAATGGGTTGAGGGAGAGTGACTGACAACCCAAAGAAGTATGGTGCTATGACTTAAAGCATGTCTACCATAGAGACTAGCATACATAGAGTTAGAATCATAATTGTATCATGTGTTTCATATCATATTGCATCATGCTACGTTTTGTATCATGTATCTATGTTATTGTGGAATAACCTGCCTTGCTGAGTTCTTTTGAGCTCACTCCTTTTTTTGCAACATTTTTGTTAGACTCTACTGCAGGTACTACTACTGTTGACTATGATGGTTAACACTATGAAGACTAAGTTGATGACTCTTAAACTACTGATTATGGTGACTACATTGGAGACTAGTAGTCCGTGATTATTACTTATCTGGAGCAGTTCGGCCTTTGCACTTGTGTGCTAGTGTTGGGATATCGTCCAATTTTCTTTTTAACCTTTTTATTTGATTTGTTGAGACCATAGTTTAATTCGTTCCCTTGTCATTTTGGGAACCAGTTGTAACCCTTAATTTTATTCAATCTACCTTCCGCTAATGTTGTAGAGGGAATTTCCACCTCATTTCTGCATGTTGATCATTTATTTTATTGGTATCTTTTCCGCACTTTGATGTCCTTTGTGATCCTTCTGAGATCCTTTCTTGACTTTATTATTAAATGATTTGAATACAAAGAATTGTTCTTGCTTTTAATTATATTATTGTGCTAAGTGACTATGATTGTTCCTAAACTTGATCGGCGGGACTGTGATTCACTCCCCGGGTAATCCAGATAGGGTACCCCCTTGGTGGATTTAGGGCGGGATGTGACAGTCACGGTCTTTGGTCTTTCCCAATCGGTAACAATTTGCACTTTCTCCGGGTCAACACGGATACCTCCGGTTGAAACAACATGGCCAAGAAACACTACCCTTGAGAGCCAAAAGTCACACTTGCTAAACTTAGCATAGAGTTTCTTTTCTCTCAACCTTTGCAATGTGAAGTTTAGGTGTTTCACATGCTCTTCCTCACTTTTCGAGTAGATCAAGATGTCAACAATGAAACGATCACAAACTTATCGAGCACATCATGAAATACCCGGTTCATGAGGTCCATGAACATGGCAGGAGCATTGGTTAAACTTTAAATTCATAATGTCCATACCTTGTTCTGAATGCCGTCTTAAAGATATCACTTGACTTCACTTTCAACTGATGATACCCAGACCTTAAGTCAATCTTCGAGAACACAACCGCGCCTTTCAACTGATCGAACAGATCATCAATCCTGGGCAGCAGGTATCTATTCTTGATTGTCAGCTTGTTCAACTCCCGGTAGTCAATGCATAGGCGCATACTACCGTCCTTCTTCTTCACAAACAAGACCGGAGCTCCCCAGGGTGATACACTTGTCTGCCCAAAACCCCTATCCAGGAGCTCATTCAGTTGTGTTTGCAACTCTTCTAGCTCGGTAGGCACCATCCTATATGGAGCCTTAGACACCAGAGACGCTCCAGGAATCAAGTCTATGGAGAACTCAACCTCTCTATCATGGGGTAGTCCTGATAGATTGTCCTGAAACACATCAACAAAGTTACAAGCAACTCTGACATCTTCAAGTCTCTTCCCTTCTTTGACCTTGCTTCCAGATGAAGCATCTTCCACCAAGGTGTGGACTTGCATTAAAGTGGTCAAAGTCTTCTTGCCTTGGAACTCAAAAACTGAATTCCCTTCCATTCGACACTGAATCTTCTTCGAAGAGCACAAGATCACAGCGTTGTAGGATGTCAACCAATCAACTCCCAAGATCACGTCGAAATCCCTCATATCAAACAACACTAGATTTGCCTTCAAGTTCAATCCACAAACAAAAATATGACATTCCTCTAACACTTTATCTAGTTTAACAGCAGGCCCAATAGGGGTACAAATTGACAAACAACTAGATAAACATCTAGGTGTTAGGTTAGTCTTCACAGCAAAAGTAGATGAAATGAATGAATGAGATGCACCCGTATCAAACAACACAAATGTTGGAAAGGAAGCGACTAACAATGCACTTGTGACAACTTCATGGCAAGGGTCTTTCTCAGTACCAGAGATGCTAAATACTCTGCCAGAAGGAGGGGCAGGGGCAAGAATAGGAACAGGAGCGCTTCTCATGACAGGAGCAGAAACAGCAGGCAAGGCAGACTTCTTCGGACAAGAGCGAGCAAAATGTCCGGGCTGCTTACAAAGGAAGCATACAAGATCTCTCTGTCCCACAGAAGCGGCTGCCATTGGGGGTCTCTGAAATGCAGGCCGAGGGTGAACCATACCAGGCCGAGGGGGCTACACAAATCCCGTAGGTCGAGCTCCACTAGGTTGGCCACTAGGACCCACATAAGTAGCACTAGAACTCTGACCCACACTCCCAGGCTGGAAGGCAGGAGTGGGATATTTTGAAGGCCTCACAAATTGACGCTTGGTGTGATCCACAAGACCGGGGTGCCTAGGCTGTGAAACCCAGCCCTGACCCTAATCCGGAAACTTTGTTATTTGTAGGTCCAGTGACCCGAAGTAAGGCAAGATGTCATCTTTGGGCCATTTCTGTTGAAGACATGATGGCTGGATTGGAATCCATGAGTGTTGATGCCAGTGTTCCAATGGTGGAAACTGCACCCTGATGAAGATTGGATTAGTTGATGGTCTTGGAGTGGTCTCTGTATTGATTCAAAGGCATTTCTAACTCCTAGGTATGTCACTCTAGGTGTGTGCAAAACCCCTTGATGTTTGGACTTGATCTAAGCCTTCAAATCCACATTTTGAAGTTGCTGTCTTGATTGGTCGACTCATTGGTCGATTGGACCAATCGACCAATTGGTTCTGAATTTACTAATTTGGTCCTGTCTCTTCTATTTAAGTCTAATCTCGGGAATACTCTGCCTCATCTGCCTCCTAAGCCTCTGGAACGAGTCAGAACCCTAATCTAATCCATTCCCTTGCATTCTTTGGTGATCTCTCACAAAGACTTGTAGAATTCTTCATCCTCCTATAGCAAAGGTATGATTTCACTCACTCTTTCTTCTATCTCTAATTTTCTCTCTTTAATTCTGTTCTTCGTTGAGATCAGGAACAAGATGATGCACTCTTGCAACCATCTATTCCATGATCTCATCATGTTCTTTAAGATCCATGATCATCATGATGATCTTAACCTCAGCCAGTGGAATCTTCAAAACCCTAACCCTAATCCTTTGAAACCCTAACCTGTGTGATCATCTGGAGAACTTTTGGTAACCTCCCTTGTGAAGGGAAACCTCTTGGGTGACATTGTGTTAACCTAAACTTAATCATCTATATTTTCCTGTTTTGATAGTTAACAATTTATCTCCTCTCATCCAGAGCTCTCAATTATTTTTCGGGGGAACCAAAAAGGGTGAAACCCTAATTTTCTGGGATCAAACCAAGAACCCCTAGTTTGATCATGGTAACCCAATCAATGTGTTTTCCTTACTATATCTGTAATCTTCATATCCTAGTTCTTTTATCTTTGATTATAATATTTTTCCCTCATAATCTATGTTTAACCTAGTAGGTTAACCTTTTTGTTCCTAGGTTACAACTTGGGAACTTAATTTGATTTATGAATTGATATCCTCTATACCCTAGAATACTACCATGATAATTTCCCTCTGATTTGTACCCTTTTGAACCATCAAATTCAGTTCTTAATTCTCAAAATTCGGATTCTTGTAGGCCACTGTCTCCATTGGTCGACTGGTCCAGCAGACCAATCAATCGACCAATGAGTACAGCAACCTCATTCTTGGTCTGTTTCGATTGATTTATGATCTTTTCCTTTATGCATCTTTCCTAACATGTTGTATGCAGTTGTTTAGGACTGTCTTCTTAGGTTTAGTCAAGATCATACTTGATTCTTTAAGTTCCTATCCAAGTTAGAAGGTAAGGACAGTTGATTCCTTAACTGCATTGATTGCTTGTTCTCTGGATTCTACTTTATGAAACTATGAGATTACCTACTGTTGTTGTACTTTAATTCTGATCTCCTACTATGGGAACAGTAGCACTTGTTTATATTGTCTTTTTATTATTCATGATATATGAATTACTTATTATTGCCCAATCTGATTTTGCTTTTACATTCTCTTGTATATGATGAACTACTGGTTGTGTATGTCATGACTATTCTGAGAATGTGTTTGCTTAAGTTTGGTTTGGATTGGGGAGTATCCTTTTGATGTTTTTGTCCTTGGACATCGGAGGGAATAGTATGGGATGTTCTCCGAAGATGCCCATCAACGCTTTCCTGAATCATTGGTTGTCATACCTAGGGATGTCTAGCAGTGTTTGGCTAGGATATACCCCTATTATATCAGACCTGATTCGGAAGGGTATTGAGACCGAACGACCCATGGTAGCAATGGGGATTCATGGGCGCTCAAGACCGGTGAGTTATATCCGTGAGAGGATGGGAATCACATTGTGGGGGACATTTATTGGAGGGTTGCATATGGCTAGACTTGGGCTCATGGGCGCTCGAGACCGGTGAGTTATATCCGTGAGAGGACATGAGAGCTTCCCGTTTACCATATGTGGATAACCAATAGGGTTGATGAGTCCGGTGAGTAATATCCGTGACTCTAGTGTGAAGGATACCGGAAAGGATCCCAAGAGGGGAGGAATGGAAGTATCTGGAACTGACTTGATGTAACTGACTAGATGACTTGCATTGGGCTAGGCTTTTCCCTGACATGCGCCGATACTTATGCCAAATGGTTGTGAGAGAGTGTGTTGACTTAACTCCCTACCATGGTTTGTCCGAGAGGGATGCCCGGACCCACTACCAACAGGAGCCGTATGCTTGACCTACCCAAAGAAGTACGGTGCTATGACTTAAAGCATGTCTACCATAGAGACCAGCATACATAGAGTTTAGATGCATTCATACTTTATCTGTTTCATACTGCATTGCATCATGTTATGTTTTGCCACATGTTATCTATGATGTTATGGATTAACTACCTTACTGAGTTTCTTCGAAACTCATTCCTTTTTGTGTATTCTTTGTTTAGATTATCCTGCAGGTACAGATTATTATGACGAGCAGTACAGTGAAGCGCAAGCCGATGAAGCGTATTACACGTAAGGTGCTGGCGACGATCAAGATTACTCTAATGATCCCCCGGCGGATCAAGCTGCGTACTATGTTTGAAGGCAGCATAGAGTTAGAACAGATTCGTTGGATTGACGAAGTCCATACTTATGAAGACGTTATCTATAGACTAGAAGACGCTTGATCTTAGTTTATTTCTTAATATATTTGTTTCAGTTGTATTTCCTTTTAGACTTTCATACTGCGTTCCGCTATATTGGTGGAGTGAGTTTCCGCCTCACTTTACTCCTTTTGATATCATTGGATATCTGGTATCTTTTTCGCACTCTGATTATACTGATTATTCATTATTGTTTTGAACCTTTGTTTATAATATTAAACCTTGATTATTTCCTGTTTATGATTATGTTATTGTATATGTGGGAGGATGATTTCCTCGATACTTGATCTTCGGGGTTGTGGATCACACTGTCGGGTATGCCAGTTAGGGTACCGGCTGGGAGGATGTGACATAGGCTCCCAAGGTCTTTGAACACGTGCATTTTCTCTTTCAGCTTCTTCCAACTTCTTAGCATTCTGAACCACCTGGGCATAACTCTCAAGAGGGAGGAGGGTGAGGTATGTCGTTAAAGATGGCCGCAGTCCTTTGAAGAATTTCTTTGCTTTCGCATTGTTAGGCTTTATCAAATCAGGGGCGAAAAAGAACAACTCTTCAAACTTCTGCTGGTAGTCCAGCACAGATAGGGAACCCTAAGCTAATGCCATAAACTCTGTCTCCTTGGCATCCTTCACTACCTCGGGGAAATAGTTCTTACAGAAGGCTTCCTTGAATACTTCCCAAGAGACAACACCAACATGGAAGGTTTCTAGAATGGGGCAAGAAGAAGTCCACCATGCATCCGCTTCCTGCTGAAGCTTCTACTCGGCGAAGAGTACTTTCTGTGCATCCGTACACTGCAAATGCCGGAAGGCCTTTTCTAGTTCCCTTAGCCATCTGTTAGGGAACAGAACATCCTTTGATACACTAGTGAAGGATGGCACCTGCAGTTTCAAGAAGCTCTCCATTAGCCTGGTATGCGGGGTTCCAGCGAACCTCTCCATATACGGGGCTGCCATGCCGGGGTTACCATGCCGACCTGCACGGTTCTCCTCCCGAAGATTCACAAAACCAGCCATCATCTGATTGAACAGAGTTTGCTGCTGCTGCATCATGTTCATCATGACGCTAGCAATGTCCTTGAAGCTTCCAATATCAGGGGCATTGGGGATGCCATTTGTAGTATGGCTGTCTTCTTGGGTTCGTTGGTTAGACCCCCCAGCAGGTGTCTCTTTGTTACCGGTACTACCGGAGCCGACAAGACGATTTCTCAGAAGAACCATTCTACAAAAGAAAGTTAACCACCACGAGACACGAAGATTCATCAAAACTCACTTGACCATATGATTAAAATGCTCAAATCATACATAGGTTCATCAATATAATAAGCAAATAATCAATCATTGGTCAAAATCCAAAATATTCACCAAAAATCCAATTTTTCTCAATTTTATTAGCCTTGGTCGACTGGCTGGTTGACTGTCAGTCGACCAAGCTCAACAGTAATGAAAAAAAAAAAAATCAGGTTTTTAACTTCATTTCTCATTTCTAACTCATTTTTCTTGTGGAGGGGCTCTGGAGAGCGAACTAGTAATCATTTCTAAGGAGATTCCAAGTGGTTTGAAGCTTCCACAACATCAACACAACAAACATTACTCAACCAAGTAAGGAAATCACTATTCATCATCTTCTCAATTGATTTCTTCACTTAGATATCTCAAAATACCATGCTAAACTTGTTGTTCTAAGTTAGAAACATGTTCATGCACAGTGGCGGAGCCACGTTGGGACTGGAGGGGGCCATGGCCCCCCCCCCCGTATTTTTTGAAATTGTAAATATCCTTGTTTTTTTCCTTATTTCTCTATCTTTAATTGTGAAATACCACTATTTGGCCCCCCTCCAAAAATTAAAAATAAAATTTTAAGATAAAGATGATGGGTACAAATGTCATTCATAATCTTTATCTAATGGTTATCATTAAATCCCTAGTTTTAAGGAATAAAAGGTTAAATTCTAATTAAAAACTAACTCACGATCCATGAATTTCTCCATATATATTCTCTCCTATTTTCATTTCTATTTATTCTCTTGTGAATCTCTTCTTTTATTCCTTTTTTTTTTCTCACACGTCTCACAAAATATTGAAGTAGTTAGCAAACTTTGGAATTTTCCTAAATCTTCTCCACATCAGGTATTCACTCTCTCTTTTTCAAATTATTCCTTTCTCTCTCTCACACTCACGAATTTTCTATTGGAATTTTTCCTAAATCTTCTCCACATCAGTTATTCACTCTCTCTTTTTCAAATTATTCCTTTATCTCTCTCACACTCACGGATTTTCTATTAATTTACCTAATTTTTAATGTAGACTCCACATTAAAATATAATAATATATTCTGAGATGGGACCTATAGTGAGTCCCACATTGGCCCACATACATTCGGGCCCCCCCAATGTTCAATCCTGGCTCCGCCCCTGTTCATGCATGCTTAGAAACATAATCCCATAGTTTTCATGCAACAACCATGCTTAAACATCAAGCAAACACAAAATCTCAACTTGCTTTCGTTAACGTAGCCGAAAATTTCCAAAATTTAGTAAAACTTCGATTTCTCCCAAACCGCTAGGAGTTTTAACACCAAATTTGATGCAACACATTCCAAATGACATGCTACACACTACCATGCAATTCGTTTCAACCAAATTCAACAATATCAAAAATCCCCAAATTTGACCTAAACGTCGAAATTCCTCTTTTCTAGCTTGTTGAATTTTCAACTTTAGGACGCGATTTCGACCGGTTTTCTTCCAACAAACTTCACAATCGTGCAATTCTAAGTATTGTGCATATGTCAGTATACTCAATTTCAATTTTCCCCAAATTTGAAAATTTTCAAAAAATTATGAAAACGCCCTTTATGTCAAATTTTCGGGTAATCTTCTAACATTGACTTGTTGATCTTTTCTACATATATTTATACACTATGGAGAGATGAGGACGAGGTGGTCGAGCTCGAGGTAGGGTAGTGGGAGCCAGGAGAGGTAGAGGTCAAGTGCCTTTGCTGCCACGAGCGGAGGTGATCGACCGACACAACTTCGTTACACCGTTGGCCGAGTTCCTCTACGAGGTATACTTTGGGCATTGTCACATAGAGTATGGCCGACCATTTCAGGTTGGAGAGTTGAAGACATTTCGGATCGGGGAGAGATTTGACACTTTGGGATGGGCACACCTACTTACTGAGGATTTACCGGTGTACCCAGAGTTAGTTCGACTGTTTTACAGCAATTTGACATCTTTTGTGGAGGGTCCAGCTGATCAGATGGAGTTAGTGATAGCAAGTTAGGTTAGAGAGACTCAGATCAGATTTACTACTCGTACGCTAGCAGAGATTTTGGAGGTTCCACATTGTCCACATGCATGCGTGTGGATATTAGTAGGGGAGGATTTCAGCAGACACATGCTTCCATACGAGTTGTACGAGATATGCATGACACTCTGGAATGATTATAGGTGTTATCAGCCTAGGAACAGGGGCTAGATAATTCCATCGGCCAGGGTCATTGGGCAGATTGTAGGGAGGAGCATCATACCGAGAGCGGGACAACATCATGTGGTTACGGTGATGGATGCCTTGCTCATCTATCGGATCTATATGGGATTTGAGATCGATCTGGCTTATATTATATAGAGTGTTAGGAACCTTTGCTTTAGGATTATATTGACATGCATCTTCAGGTATTTTGGGGTAGACCTGGATGGTGAGGAGAGAGTTGTTGGAGGTGCGGGGTATTCCATCGGCACGAGGACTATTGGACTAATGTAGTTAGATCATATCGATAGGTCTCCCAGTCTAGGGGACGAGTCGGAGTCCGAGGATGATGATGAGGATGTTCCTGCAGAGGAACAGGCTGGGGATGATATAGGTATGCAGTCGGTCCCGATGATCAGGGGGTTCCTGCGCCACAGTTTGAGGTCGGGGGTCCATCACAGGCTGCACCAGAGGCACCGGATCTGTATGCTTAGATGTTGTCTATGACATCCATGATGGAGAGGATGGGGATCAGACAGGAGCATTTGTTCGAGAGTTTAAGAGCCAGGCAGACTCATATGTACGAGAGGATGGAGGCGAGTCAGACACAAATGTATGAGAGGCTGGAGGTGAGGCTTGCACAGATAGAGTCTAGGCAGGATCAGATGCAGTCTCAGCTCACTCAGATCACTGAGGATGTCAGAGTACCCAGAGATCGGCGACGGTCTCCTAGATAGATAGATTGTATTAGGATTTCAGTTTATGCTTTCCATATGTAATCCGTTGTAAAACTTATTTAAGTTAATGCAAGGTATTTTTTGTTTCATCTATTATCGTGCATTATTCGCTTTTCTTTTTCGTTTCATTAAGTGATGATTGTTAAATTACAATTATTGTATGTTATTCAACAATTTACTTATGCTTCATTAATTCGGTTTCTAGTCTGAGTTATCTATTATTCACTTCTAAGAATAATTGAGTCACCTTGGATCTGTGACTCAGAATGTTCCGTTGTCATTTCTGTGGTTGGGGCCTTACTTGATCGTGGGCTCTGATACCACTCTGTCACATCCACCCAGCCGATATCCTATCTGGCATACCCGGGATGTGATCCACAGCCCGAAGATCAAGATCGAGCGGCCATGCTTCCCACATAATCATGAACAATATAATCAATGTTTAAAGTAAATAATAAACAGATCAAGTGAATAAGAAAATATAATCAATTAGAGTGCGGAATTTATCAAGTATCAATTACACATAATGGAATCTCAAAAGGGAAAGAGTGATCAGGAGTCACTCCTTCAAATATAGCGGAATGTGGTTAATCAATCTTAGTTACAACCAATATCAAGAATAAATCCATAAGAGTTAAAGACAACATATCCAGGTGTTTAACAGTAATCTAGGGAAATGGGGCACTACGCAAAGGTTTCTTCTATTTTTATGATTGTTTCTTCATAAGTGTGGACGAAGTGAACCCAGTGCGGCCACTCCCTCACCATGGTGGGGCTAACCCTGGTATGAACCATAATCCACCTCGGCACAATAATCCTGACTCTAATCCTAGTCATCACCAGAAGGGTAGTATGCGGGATCATAGCTTGTGTCGTAGAGTGCGTCATCAGAGTTGTCACATCCACACAGCCGGTATCGTATTTGGCATACCCGAGATGTGATCCACAGCCCGAAGATCCAGATCGAGCGGCCATGCCTCCCACATACACGATAACATAATCATGAACAATATAATCAATGTATAAAACAAGCAATAAATAGATCAATTGAATAAGAGAAGATAATAAATCAGAGTGCAGAAATATTAAATGTCAACTTCATATAGAGGTAGTCTCAAAGAGAAGAAGTGATCAGAAGTCACTCCTCCATCAATAGCGGAAATGTACTTAATAAAGTTAAGTTACAATCTGTGCCGAGAACAAATCCATAATAATTAGAGTGAAGATATCCAAATGATTATAGTTATCCAAGGAAATGGGGCCTACACATAGGTTTCTTCTATCCTAATGATTTCTTCTTCAAAAGTGTGGATGAAGTAAACCCAACGTGGCCGCTCCCTCACTAATGTGGGGCTAACCCTGGTACGCACTATAATCCTCCTCGGTATAGCAATCCTGACTCTCCGTGTAGCCATCACCCAAAGGGTAGTATGCGGGATCATAGCTCGGGTCATAGGATGTGCCATCAAGGTCTTCTGTACCTGCAGTATAATCTAACAAATTGCACAAAAGGAATGAGTTCAAAAGAACTCAGCAAGGCAAGTCGTTTCATAATACACAGTTCATTCAACACAAGTCACAATATGATGCAATATGATATGAGACAATGATGAAATATGATTATAATCTTAAGTATGCTAGTCTCTAAGGTAGACATGCTTTAAGCCATAGCACCATACTTCTTTGGGTCATCAGTCACTCCCCCTCAATCATAAGATATCTTGGGTCTGCCGTGGTAATTGGGTAAGGTCCTCATCAAGCCATGGTTGGGGATTTAGTCACCACTCTCTCACATCACCATTGGTATAAGTATTGGCGCATGTTGTGGCGAAGCCTAGCCCAATGCAAATCATCTACTCAGTCATATCATGTCAGATCCGGATACTTTCCCTATGGCACCAACCAACTCGGTTCCGTATCCTTCACACTAGAGTCAGCGTATCCTATGGCACCGACCAACTCGGACTACGGACTCATCAACCCTATTGGTCATCCACAACTGGTAAACGGGTTGGTTACCAGTCTTAAGCGCCCATGAGCCCAGATCTATCCATTTGCAACCCTACCAACAAATGGCCCCTTTCGGGTATCCGCAGTATAGTTCAAGTCCTCTCACGGAGTGGATACCGGTCTTGAGCGCCCTTCAACCATACTCTACCACGGGTCGTTCGGTCTCAATAACCTTCTGATTCGGGTCTGATACGACAAGGGAAAATATCCTAACCATACACCTAGACAATCCTATACATGTCATCCAACAACCCGGGAAAGCGTCGATGGACACCTTCGGGGAATATCCCATACTACTCCCTCCGATGTCCAAGGACAGAAGTGTCGAAAGGACACTTCCCAATCCCAAGTCATACGTAGTCAATCACAAACTCAATCTCATTATATTATACTAAATCAATGATTCATCATATAAACAAATACATATCATAACATGATTGATCATATATAAAATCATAAGGTAAAATTGAACATGATATTCTAAATGATATATACATTCTATTACTGATAAGAAAACACATAACAGTCATGTATAGTAAAGGAATACTCATATGAACATAACCATTAAGTTCCCATAATGTAAGCATGTAGATATAATTAACATACTTGAGTTAACGACTGTCCTTACCTTAATCAAGTTGTAAATAGATTCAATGATTACCAAGTATGGTCCCAAAATCAGTGTTGATACCCTAGATAATCATACAAGTAATGTCAGAGAAGAAAGCAACTGAATCGGGGTTCAAACTGATCAATTCGGCTGAGTACAGGGCCTTAACAGCTCTTAGTTGACTGGCTTGGTCGACTGTCAGTAGACCAAGCAGTCGACTGTCAGTCGACCAAGACTTGTTAACTTCAGGACAGCAATGGAAACTTGATCCGAAACTGCCCTTCTGGTGCTCCGATCGTCATGAAATTTGGAGTGCATGTTTATAACAGTAAGAGGATACTACACACTAATTTTCATGATGATCCAACGGTTCAATAAAAAAAATACCCAAATCGAAATTTTAGGTTCTATATGATACTTAACAAGAATTAAATTGGAATTGATAGAAATTGTAAATGATGATAGGAATCAATCAAATGAGTGTTAAGAATCAAGCTAGAATCTTAATTTCATCATTGTCTAAGCTTATCATGCATCTACATATCAGATTTGAATCAAAATAGGTTAGATTGAATAGAATCAAAGTGATGGAGTGCAATTAATCTCATTTGAATCATAGCATAGCAAGAGTGGGGGAGGATTAAGGAATTAAAAGGGGGAAACTCATGGTTAAGTGTTTGCAAGGTTGCAGCACTTCAGCCATGGTTTCAAGATCATTAATTGATAGAAAAATGAATAGATTAGAAGAGGAATAGAAGAATTCATATCTTGAGTTGATGATTAATGTATACAATAATGATTGGAGTCAAAGATCTTCCCAAACATCAAGGAATAGCCCAAGAGAGTGTCCAACCTCGAGCTCTGGAGTGCCAATGATTAGTTTAGGTCCTCATTCACGAGTTCCAAAAAGGTAGGGGCAAAATGGGAAGAGATTTAGTGTAATTTCGAATTCCATTACTCTTGGTCGACTGGCTGGTCGACTGTCAGTCGACCAAGCCATGACAGCAACTTCAGGAGTGGATTCGAGAGGCTATACAGGGTCAAATCGAGCGGGGTTTTCTCCTACAAGTCAATCAACAAGTCTAGTTTCAGAAAATACCTTCGGATTGATCACAGGGTTCCAGGAAGTGCTTCAACTAATTCAATCTTCATCGATGCGCAGATTTTCACCCAATACTGACAATGTGCTCAAGTGAGGGCATCATTGTCAATGTCCATAGGCTCAACATCAAGCATCGAATCATCCACTAAGAGGGCCCACAGGTCTCTTCTACCACCACTTCGGGTCTTCGGACCTGCAACAGTATAAAATCCAGGCCGGGTCAGGGTTAGGATAAGGCCGGATTTTACAAGAGTCTTCTACACCTGCAGGATAATCTAACAAATTACACGAAAGGAATGAGTTCAAAAGAACTCAACAAGGCAAGTCGTTTCATAATACACAATTCATTCGATACACGTCACGATATGATGCAAGATGATGTGAGACAATGATGATATATGATTCTAACCCTAAGTATGCTAGTCTCTAAGGTAGACATGCTTTAAGCCATAGCACCATACTTCTTTAGGTCGTCTGTCACTCCCCCTCAATCATACATGATATCTTGGGTCTGCCGGGGTATTTGGGTAAAGTCCTCATGAAAACCGTGGTTGGGGATTAAGTCACCACTCTCTCACATCACCATTGGTATAAGTATTGGCGCATGTCATGGCGAAGCCTAGCCCAATGCAAGTCATTTGCTCAGTCGTATCATGTCAGATCCATATACTTTCCTTATGGCACTGAACAACTCGGTTCCGTATCCTTCACACTAGAGTCAGCGTATCCTATGGCTCCCACCAACTCGGACTACGGACTCATCAACCCTATTGGTCATCCACAAATACTCATCTCGGATAGTATCCTGCCAATCCAAGGAAACTTCTTATCTCAGTCACATGGTCTTTCCCAATCGGTAATAGTTTGCACTTTCTCCGAGTCAACACGGATACCTTCGGCTGAAACAACATGGCGAAGAAACACTACCCTTGAGAGCCAAAAGTCATACTTGCTAAACTTAGCATAGAGTTTCTTTTCTCTCAACCTTTGTAAATAACATTATAAACATGCTACTGTAATTACAGAAGTATCATGATGTAAAGAAAATGAAACAGTAGTAGCTAGATCATGCATTAATGTCATATCACAACAAGACATGTAAATAGGCATATTGTGAGTTGGAATACTCACCTTGAAATCCGAACTTACAACCTTCAAGTAAGAGATCAGAGAAGAATTCCAAAATCACCTAAACAAGCTTAAACAAACATGTATAGGTCATAATAAACAAATCCAAAAGATTGGAGTCGAAATGGAGCAAAACTGAGAAATTTTACTGTCAACAACTCCTTTGGTTGATGGCATTGACCAAAGAGGATCGACCAAACAGACACAATACGGATAGAATACACTAGATTGGTCATAACTTCTTCGTTTGATGTCCAATTACTCCGAAATTCGAAGGGGAGTTCCACACAAACTTACTAAGACTATCTATGGTGATTCAAGCATCTAATAATGGAATGGATTTCTAACAAAACCCCTTTTAGGCTAAAACCATAGATCAACATACAAATGCTAGAATGAATGGGGATTCATTCAAGGAGACAGAATACAGTAAATCATGCTTAGAAAATGATAAGAAATAAGTCTACTATAGGTTAGGATAGAAAACTACAAGGATGTTGAATCATGTTAACAAAATCAATCAAAAACATGGAGAATTGGCATTTGGCTTCAAGGAATGCATAGAGTGAAGGAGAACTCACTCTAATTCAAAGGAAGTCAGAGGTTTGGTGATCACAGTAGTGTGATACCTTCCTCATGATCAAAACAATAAGAATTTACAGTAAGGAGAAGAGATTAGAGAAGAAAGAGGTAGAACACTAACCTTGAATGAGAGTAACCAAAATAGAAACTTGGTGGAATGCTTGAGGATCTTCCTTAACTTGAGAAGGAGGCTCTAGGGTTCTTCCCACGTTCTCCAGTAGTTTAGAGGCCAAACATTTAGGTTTAGAATGAGGTTGCATTATATAGGAGGTCCAAAATCTAAAATTTCCAAAAATAACAAATTATGTTTTCGGGGCATGCTTGGTCAATGGTGCTTGGTTGATGGGATTGACCAAGCAATTCCCCTGTTTCAGAATTGCTGAATTTCGGATCTCCAAGGCTAAAACTGACACTTAGGCCTTCAACCAACTTAGGGAAAAGTTTGACCTGACTTCTTTGGACCTTCTAAACATATCCACACTCAACTCAAAGTCCGACTTCAAGGTCAAACAGCACTCAAGTCGCTTCTTCTTTCAAAACAAATAGGGTGTCTAAGCTAGGGTTTGGGCTGGATTTCACATGCCGTCTGTGGGAAATGCTACAGAAAGTCATGGTTACTAGATCAGCGGTGGCTGCGACTTAAGGGAATCAAAATACTCATCCTCCACCAGTAGGAGACATCCTAGAAGGAGATCTTCTTAAAGGAAGTCGTGCTCGAGAAGTTCGCGAAGATGAAGGATTGGTTAGAGATGAACGTCTTAACAACCCAAATAACCTTCAAGAGAAGATGAATTAAATGCATATTCAATTTCTGCAAATGCAACAAATGCTTCATACGGTGGTGAGGCATTTGGTAGCTCCTCATAATCCTAATATTCATGATCAAGAGGAGGCTTGAGGACGCACACAAAGGATTGGGGTACGACTTTCTCCAATATGGGGATGTTCTCCTCAAAGAAATAGATAGAAAACCGAAGGCCAGAATTATAGGTAGGATCCTCGAAGGGGTCTTGAAGGACAACCTAGAGAAAGAAGAACTGGAAGATTGCCCAGAAGAGATGATCAACATGATCGGGCACAGGAGAGTCGAACTGGAACTCTCACCAGGTTAGAATGAGGGGTCTGCACGCATATGCCAACATCCTAACGTTCTGGTCGAGACAGCATCCGAACAGAGGCAACTTGGGTGGTACATATTGATCAGGAATTGGCAAATATAAATAAGAAGTTGGGACAATTCATAATAGGTAAGAGAACTAATGATATTTATTCAATCATCAGAAAAACCCCGTTTGCAGATGCCATCACTAGGTTCGAGTTTCCTCATAATTTCAGACTCCCAACCTTCTCTTCATTTGATGGTTCTGGAAATCCTATTGCCCACATCAGCTATTACCAGCAGACAATGACCGTTGCTAGAAATTCTAACGCAATTCTATGTAGAGTGTTCGGATCTTCACTCACAGGGGCAGCACAAAAGTGGTTTTCGAACCTTCCCTTGGGAAGAATTGCCGATGTTGAAGAACTGGCTCGAAAATTCATCGGTCGTTTCCAAAGTGGAATTCAGACCAAAAAGACAGGGGAGGCGTTGTTCACCACTAAACAAGGAAAGAACAAATCTCTTCTGGATTACCTAAAAAGATTCAATAAAGTCACCATGGAGATTGAGAACTTGGATGAACAGGTGGCCAAGACTGAACTCTTCACCGGACTCACCAATAGAAGACTCTTGGAGCTGTTACTTCAAGATATGCCAACCACATATTCCGAACTGGTACTGTCACATCCACCCAACCGGTACCCCCATCGGGCATACCCGAGTATGTGATCCACAGCCCCATGGATCAAGTATCGAGCAACCATGCCTCCCACATATGCGATAACACAATCATGAACAATAATAATCAAGGTAAAAGCATATAATAAAAGAATCATGGATAAGATAAACAATTAATCAGAGTGTGGAATAAAATGATACCAAAGTATATATAAATCAAATGAAGAGAGAGAGGGTGGAAAGTCACTCCCTCAATGGCAGTGGAAAGTAGATCATTCAAGTTAAGGTTACAAGTCCAAAATTTAAAGAGTAAATCCACGAAAGTTAATTATAGATTCAAGACTTAAAAGAAGAATTTAAGAGATGGATAATTAAACAAAAGATTCCTCTGTCACATAAAATATGTACTCATAACTATAAATATCATAAGTCCAGCACAGCTGCTCCCACACCCATGTCGGGCTAATCCTGGTGTGAAGCATAATCCTCTTCGGTACCCTCACCGTGATCTTCGTAGTAGCCACTACCCTGAGGATAGTATGACTCATCGTAGGGTGCCTCGAAGGACGTGCCATCAGTCTCTTCAAAACCTATGGAATAGTCTAACAAAACAACTGCACAAAAGGAATGAGTTCAAAAGAACTCAGCAAGGCAGTTAATCCATAATACATAAGCCATATGATACAAGTCATAATAGGATGCGAAATGATATGAGACAGATGATGCAAATATGATTCTAACTCTACATATGCTAGTCTCTAGGATAGACATGCTTTAAGTCATAGCACCATACTTCCTTGGGTAGGTCTCAAATCACTCTTCCCTTAGTTATCTCGGTATCTTGGGTTCTCCGGTGGGAATTGGGTCTTGCATCCCTCGGGACAATCCATGGTTGGGGTTTAGGTCACCACTCTCTCACATCACCATTGGTATAAGTATTGGCGCATGTCACGGTAAAGCCTAGCCCAATGCAAGTTATCTACTCAGTCATATCATATCAGATCCAGATACGTCCATTCTCGCCCCTGGCGATCCTTTCCGGTATCCTTCACACTAGAGTCAAAGATATTACTCACTGGACTCATCAACCCCATTGGTCATCCATAAATAGTAGATGGGAAGCTCCCATGTCCTCTCATGGATATGACTCACTAGTCTCAAGCACCTGTGAGCTCAAGTCTAGCTATTTGCAACCCTACCAAAAATGGCCCCTTTTAGGTATCCGTAGTATGATTTATGTCCTCTCACGGGTTGGTTACCGGTCTTGAGTGCCCATCAAACCATACCACTACCACGGGTCGTTCGGTCTCAATACCCTTCCGATTCGGGTCTGATACGATAGGGACATCCTAGCCATACATCTAGACAAGTCCTATGTATGTCATCCAATAATTCGGGAAAGCGTCGATGGACACCTTCAGAGAACATCCCATACTATTCCCTCCGATGTCCAAGGACAAAAATATCAGTAGGACATTCCTCAACCCCAAATCATACTTATCCAATCACATTCTCAGTTCATCATATCACACATACATGATATATCACCATATTGAAAAACATATTGTATCATCTCATAATCAAGTATATAAGTAAATAACAAGAATTAAATATACATGATATACAAGAGTAAATAAACATGTTGCTACTGTTACAAGGTAACTACAGTAGTCATATGATGTCCAAATACAACTAATAAGCTAAGCCTACTAAGTTGTCAATATCAGTGTATTAATCACATAGTCTATGTCATATGGGTATAAAACTGTCCTTACCTTAATCGAATCGAAAATAATAACAAGTACCACTTAGAATAGTCCCCAACTTAGTGCTTGAACCCTAGACAACATATATGCAACATTATAGAAGGAAACAATCAAATCGGAGATCGAATGGAGCAAAACGAGCAAGTATAGAGTTTATGTCCTCATCTGGTCGACTGGCTGGTTGACTGACTCAGTCGACCAATATGAACAAGAACGGGATGAATAGTGAATTTGGCCCGAAACCAATCTTCCAGGGCTCGGATCGATCCGAAACTTGGATGGAATGATTGTAATAGTATAAGGACACTACACAACAAGTATTAACATGATCTAATGGTCCAATTAGGAATACCCAAATTGAAACCCTATGCTCTATATGCTAAACATCAAGAATTGAATTGGAAATTGTTGCAATGGCAAGGAATGATGGGGAATTAGCTAAGGAAGTGATAAGAACTAGATTACAATCATAAACCAATAGTAAATCAGACCTAGCATACATCTACACATCAGTTTAGATCAAAGAATAAGTTGAAATGAAAGGAATCAAGGAAATGCAATGCTAGTCATTGTAATGGAAGCATAGCATAGCAAGAATGGAAGGAAAACAATGGAAATGAAAGGGGAAACACATGACCAAGTGTTTGCAAGGTTGCAACACTTTAGCCATGGTCTCAATAGCAAGAAAGAGTAGAGGAATGAGTAGAATAGAGGATGAGAGAGAGAGAAATCATACCTTGAGGAAGCAATGGAGATGAAATGCAATGATTGAGACCAAGGATCTTCACCAACTTCAAGAAATGGCTTTGGGAAGGTCACTCCTCGTTCTCTGAAGTCCCAATGATTAGAATAGGGTTCTATTCACGAGATCCCAATAAGTAGGCTTAAAATAATCAAGAAATTTGTGATTTTCGCATTTATTAGTTTGCTGGTCAACTGACTGGTCGATTGGGCCATTCGACCAAGCAGTCAACCAAGCCTGAACAACAACTTTAGACAAGGAATTGGAAGGCCAGACTGATCCAAATTGAGTTGGGTTTTCTCCTACAAGTCAATCAACAAGTCTAGATTAGAGAAATACCTTCGGAATGAGATCGGAGTGCATCACGTACTTCAACTCAGCTTCCCCCTTTCTAGGTGCAGTTTCTCACTGAACACTAACAATGTATCTAAGTAAGGGGCATCATTGTCAATATCCACAGGCTCTGAGTCATACACCGAATCTTCAACTATGAGGGCCCACAAGTCTCTTCTTCCACTACTCAGGGTCTTCGGACCTACAAACAACAAGGGATCCGGGTCGGGTCAGGGTTAGGATAGGGCTAGATTTCACAGGTACAAAGATGTCAAAAGCAAGCTGAAGTAAAGAAGATCCTTGACACATGCCAAGGAGAGATCAATGCCTCAAACAAAGATTAGAAGGTTATTGAAAAAGGCCAGGGGTCTAAACCGCCCAACAATGATCAGAATCGGAAACCTCATTCGAGATGGAGGGAACGATCACCTTACCATGCGAAGTACACACCCTTGAATACTCCATGTCAGAAATCTTGATGCAAATCAAGAATCTGGATATCCTTAAATGACCCCCAAGGATGATAGCTAAACCTTGAGAAAGAAACATGGAAAAGTATTGCCATTTCCATAAAGATTACGAACACTACATGAATGAGTGTAGGCATCTGAAGGCATATATTGAGAGGTTAATATCTTAGGGGCACTTGTCCAACTTCGTAAAGGGACAAGGCAATGAACAAGAAAGAAGGAAGATTGTTGAAAAAAGAAGGGAGCGTTTGGGAAGTAGAGACCGTCGAGCCGAAGCTCCTCTGTCAAAAAAGGGTAAAGAAGCTGTTGAAACTAGTCGATCTCCGATTCTTACCATCTTCAGGGGCCCAAAGCCCGAATCCCTCGGAAGATTGAAGGCAAAATCCAAGTTTGTTGGTTCGGGAGAGGAGTAGAAGAGAAAAAGATTGAACATAGATGAGAGTGTTACGTTCAATGAAGAAGATGAAAGAGGTGTATGCACACCTCATGATGACACGATCGTGATCGAAGTTGAGATCAGTCGTTGAGAGGTGCATCGAGTGTTGTTTGACATAGGATTGTCTGCAGATCTCTTATCATATGATGCCTACCATAAGCTAAGGATGGAAGAAGATTTGTTAAAGCCATCCTCTACTCATTTATATGGATTTGCTGATCATCAACAATTGCGGAAGGATTAGTACAGCTGGACCTCACGGTGGGAAATTTTCCCAAGGAAACCACTATTCAGGTAAACTTTTTAGTTGTTCGGGAGTTACTAGCTTCTAATGTCATCCTTGGGAAACCATCTCTTACAAAGCTGGGAGCAGTAGTTTCAACTAAGCACATGAAGACCAAATTCCCAATTGATAAGGGGATTCGAGAGCTAACTTCCCGATAATGCTATGTTTCCTATCTAATGGACAAAGCTGGGCCTAGGAAGGCTACGACCTTAGCAATAGAAGTTCGTGATGATTAGAGCGAGGATGAGATGTAGAGACCTGAACCTATAGAAAAGCTAGAACTAATCCAGTTGGACCCTGAGGACTAAAGAAAAACAACCCACATTGGGTCCGAACAATCATAAGATTTCAAAGAAGAGTTGAAGAGTTTTCTTCAATAGAACATAGATGTGTTCACATGGTCAGCTGATGACATGCCTAGGATAGACCGAACAGTTGCAAAACACAAACTTTGGATAGATCCGAAGGCCAAGCCTGTAATCCAAAGGAGGAGGAATTTTTTAATAGAAAAGCACGAGACTATCAGAGGTGAGGTCAAGAAGCTGAAGAGTTTAGGCTTCATCGGACCTATTGAATGTTCGACATGGCTGGCCAATGTGGTGATAGTCAAGAAATCAAATGGAAAGTGGAGGATGTGTACCAATTACTTAGACCTGAACAAGGCATGCTCGAAAGACTATTATCCTTTGCCCCGAATAGATCTCCTGATCGATGCAACTACTGGGCATGAAACTCTGAGTTTTATGGACGCGTATTTGGGCTACAACCAGATCTTGATGAACAAGGAAGATGAGAAGTTTACAACTTTCATGACCAATCGTGAAAGTTTCTATTACAAAGTCATGCCATTCGGGTTGAAGAATGCGGGAGCAACTTATCAAAGGCCAGTTAACAAAATCTTTGAAGATCTTATCGGGAAGAACATGGAAGCATACGTGGATGACATGCTAGCGAAAAGTCTACGATGATCGGGACATATTATTGACTTGGCAGAGGAATTTTTTGTGAAATCCAGCCCTACCCTAACCTTGACCTTGACCCGGAACCTTTGATGTTTGCAGGTCCGAAGACCCGGAGTGTAAGAAGGAGAGACTTGTGGGCCCTCTCAGTTGAAGACTTGGTGTTAGATTCCGAGCCCATGAATATTGATAGTGATGCCCCTTACTTGGATGCACTGTCAGTGTTCGGTGAGAAGCTGCACCTAGAAGAGGGAAAATCTAGTTGAAGTACCCAATGCACTTTCGGACTCTATTGGAAGGTAATACTTTAATCTAGACTTGTTGATTGACTTGTAGGAGAATACCCACTTCAATTTGAGTTGTTCCTTTCAATTCCCTGGATCAAGTTTGCTGTTCTTGCTTGGTCAACTGATTGGTTGATTGGGCCAGTCGACAAAGCCAATCGACCAAAGGATTCCCAAATCCAAGAATTTGTTGCTTTTTGGATATTCTCTTCTCTACTTAAGTGAGCCTCATGACTTGAACCCTATTTTACTCATTTAGCTTGTTAAGAATGAGGGGAGAGCTTCCCAAGGCACTCTGTTGGTAGTAGTGAAGGAATATTGCATTCAATCATTGCCAATCATTGTCTCTTGCCTCCATTATCATCTCTAAGGTATGATTTCTCTCTCTTGCTCTCTATCCTACTCTATTCCTTTCTCTTACTTGCTGTTGTAACCTTGAAGTTGGTGCTGCAACCTTGCAACCACCACTTCAAGTGTTCATTAAAGGCTAATGCATAAGCTCTTTCCATTCTTACCTATGCTATACTCTCATTTTGATTCTTGCCTATGCATTTATATGATTTTCTTCTTAGCATTTTGTATTTCTTGTCCTAAACTGAATTATGAAGCATGCTAAGTCTGATTTCTGTGCTAGCATATGATCCTAATCTATTGCATATCAATTCCCCCAGCTAATTCCCTAATTTCCCTTGCAATTGCATTTGATTTCATTGAAGACTACGATTCTTGCATATAGAACTTAGGGTTTCAATTTGGGGATTCCTATTTATACCATTGGATTATGCTAATTACTTGTTAGATAGTGTTCTTATACTGTTACTATCAATCCCTCCAAGTTTTGGATCGATCTAAGCCTAGGAAGCTAGGTTTCGAATCAAAATTCACTATTCAGCCTCGCACTGTTTACTTGGTCGACCGATTGGTTGATTGGGTCAATCGACCAAGTCAGTCAACCAATTGGTTGCTGAACTGTGTGCTTCACCGATTTGACCCGTTCGACCTCCGATTTTCCTGATTTCTTTTCTAATCTTTCATATATGTTTGTCTAGGGTCTATATTCTACCTTTGGATCATTCTCTTGTGATTATCGGATTGTCATCATCGCAACTCAAGGTAAGGACGGTTATCTCCATATATGCATAGACTATATGAATCTTACACTGATATTGGCAACTTAGTAGGCTTAGCTTCTTTGTTGTATTTGAACATCATATGACTGTTGTACATACTTTAGGACTGTAGTACCATATTTATATACTCTTGCTTATTATGATTATGCATTCTTGTCAATTTCATATATGATGGATCATGTGATGTTATGACTTACTTTTCGATATGATGAAGTATTACTTATGTATGATGTGATGAAACTGAGAATGTGATTGGATAAGTATGATTTGGGATTGGGGAATGTCCTACTGACATTTCTGTCCTTGGACATCGGAGGGAATAGTATGAGATGTTCTCCGAAGATGCCCATCGACGCTTTCCCGGATTATTGGATGTCATGTATAGGAATTGTCTAGAAGTGTTGGCTAGGATGTCCTTGTTGTATCAGACCCGAATCGGAAGGGTATTGAGACCGAATGACCCATGGTAGTAATGTGGTTTGAGGGGCGCTCAAGGCCGGTAACCAACCCGTGAGAGGACATAAATCACCTTGTGGATACCCGAAAGGGGCCATTTATTGGTAGGGTTGCAAATGGCTAGACTTGGGCTCACGGGGCGCTCAAGACCGGTAGCCAACCAGTGAGAGGGCATGAGAGCTTCCCGTTTACTATTTTTGGATGACCAATAGGGTTGATGAGTCCGTAGTCTGAGCTGGTTGGTGCCATAGGATACGTGACTCTAGTGTGAAGGATACCGAACCGAGTTGGTTGTAGCCATAGGGGAAGTATCTGGATCTGACATGATACGACTGAGTAGATGACTTGCATTGGGCTAGGCTTTACCGTGACATGCGCCAATACTTATACCAATGGGGATGTGAGAGAGTGGTGACTTAAACCCCAGCCATGGATTGTCCCGAGGGATGCAGGACCCAATTACCAATGGTGAACCCAAGATATCTTCAATGTTTGAGGGAAGAGTGATGGAGACCTACCCAAAGAAGTATAGTGCTATGACTTACAGCATGTCTACCATAGAGACTAGCATGTATAGAGTTAGAATCATGTTTGTATCATCTATTTCATATCATTTTGCATCATGTTATGTTTTGGATCACGTGACTTATGTATTATGGAATAATTGCCTTGCTGAGTTCTTTTGAATTCATTCCTTTCTGTGCAATTGTTTTGTTAGATTACTCTACAGGTGTAGAAGGATTTGATGGCACCTACCTAGAGACGAACCCAGATGAGGCATACTACCCTCAAGGTACTAGCTACCATGAAGATTACAGTGAAGATACCGAGGGTGATTACGCTTCGTACCAGGATTAGCTCGACACTGGTGTGGGAGATGCCGTGCTTGGTCTCATATGTGTACACCTACGAAGATATTTTGTATAAGACCGAGGAAACGATTGTGTAGACTTTTTTGTTATTATTCTCTTTTTAAGTTTTGGATTTGTAAACCTTTGATTGATCTACATTCCAAATCTACTAAGGAAGTGAATTCTGCTCACTCCCTCTCTCTTTTGATTATATACAATGGTATCACTTATTTTTTGCGCTCTGATTATATTGTTTCTTGTCCTTATCATGATTTCATTATTTATATGCTATGACATTGATTTATTATTGTTCATGATTGTGTTATCGCGTATGTGGGAGGCATGGTTGCTCGATACTTGATCTTCTGGACTGTGGATCACATACCATAGTATGCCAGTAGGGTACCAGCTGGGTGGATGTGACATTTTAAGTCTTAAGAAAATACCAAATGAAGTTGAACCTAGAGAAATGTGCATTTGGAGTATCCTCAGGAAAATTCCTAGAATTCATGGTTTCTGAAAGAGGGATGGAGGCTAATCCAGTCAAGATACAAGCTTTCATCGATATGGAGCCTCCAAAGACCATTCAGGACATACAGTGCCTAAAGGGTAGAGTTGTTGTCACACCCCACCTAGTCGGATCGAGTCATACCCGAATACCCTTGGGGGTGATACACCGCAAGATCTAGGTTCAGTGACAATTCCATACAATACATGAATGGGCAAGAAATAAACAAGTTCAAGTATTTAATAATGAAGAATTAAAAGAAAGGATTACAATATCCAAAACTTCCTTTCAAAAACTAAACATTAGAGTTCTAAGAAAAGAAAGAATGTATAATGTTGTAGTGGAAAATCATTTAAGAAACTCTAAGGAAAATAATCTCCATAAGAGCAGTCCTGGCATCAACAAGAAGTATCATGTGCCTCCACTTCCTCTCCAATCTCACCGTCTTGATAGCCACCTGATAAAGGATCCTCAATGTAGGAAGGGTCCTCATAACCTGTAGAGTAGTCTATAGAACAAACAAAAATAAAGGAATGAGTTCATAGAACTCAGTGAGGTAACTAACAATCACATCATATATTCATCCATATTCCATATCATAATTCATAAGACAAACATGTATTTAATAATATAAATAAACAAATGCAAAGTGAGGATATGAGGTTCCTAACTCTATAATGTAGTTTATAAAGTAGACACGCTGTTGGGAAATGCCATGTCAGCATTTGCCACATCAACCTCTATTGGTTTTGATGATAATAAGCATGAATTACTAATGGCTATATTGAGTTATGATGTTTTAGTTCAAGATGAGAACAAGTGGACCAACTCCAAGTCAAAGCCATATGCAAGTCAAAGCCAAGATCATGCCAAGATAGACATGAAGATGGACATGAAGTCTAAGTCAAGATGACCATGCCAAGATGGACATGAAGACCATTGCACAAAATCAAGTCGAAGATCAAGTCGAAGATCAAGACTTAGGTTGAATTAGGGCTCAGGACACTCTCGCATACACATTCATGTAAATGCATCAATTATATGTAATTCATATTACTAGAGTGACCTAGGACATGTTAGTGAGGTGTACAAAATTCACCTCATTTGAGAGCAACAACACTCACACTTGATCACCCACTCCCCAAGTGATCCTAAAGCTCTCAAATTGCAAGAAAGCCTTGTGCTTTGCCTTTCACCTTTTCCCCAACCTTGAAGAACATACCAAGGTGTTAAAGTAAGCTTGTGGAAGTCAAGCTTGAGGCAATTGAAGGCTTTGGCGGTGCATGCATTTCATATCTTGAGCATACAACTCTTATTGCATCACACACACACAAGAGGTAAAGTGTCACACCTCTTGTTAAGGTAACATCCTTCTCTTGTAATTGTTTTCAATTCTAGTCTAGGTAGATTAGAATTGGTTTTGGGTAATCTTGCCCGTGAACAAAGATTGGTTGGGTGCTCTTGCCCGTGAACAAAGATTGAAGAGGGTGCTCTTGCCCTAAGAAAAACAAAGATTGTAAAGGGTGCTCTTGCCCCGTAACAAAGATTGTAAAGGGTTTGATCTCTACCCATTGTATTGAAAGAGAATCATTAGTGAAAATCTCTCTTGAGGCCAAGAGAGGAGGGGACGTAGACTTGTAAAGTTGAACCACTATAAATCTTGTGTTGTGATTGCTTGTCATTGTTTAAATTCATTTGAATTCTCAATTTACCTTGTATTTCCGCACAAACCGAAAAATTGGGACAATCCACTAGTTGCAACCTAATCACCCCCCTCTAGGTTGCACCAACAATTGGTATCAGAGCGGGAGCTCAAATTAAGATTGAAATCAATTTTTAAAAGAGTCAAAGATCATGGCCTTTCCTTTTTATGAAGTTCCTTCAAGAACCGAAGGTCTTAACACCGCTAGACCTCCATACTTTGATGGAGAAGACTTTGCCTATTGAAAAAATAGGTTTGAAGACTTTGTGTGTGCACATGATATCGATGTGTGGAACGTTATAACAAGTGGACCAAATGAGGTTCTCAAAACAGATGAACATGGCCATAAGGTACCCAAACTTAGAACCGAGTGGACTTCGATCGACAAGGTCAAAATTCAATTAAACCACAAAGCTAAAATGTTTTTGCAATGTGCGTTAAGTGAAAAAGTCTACAATAG
Source organism: Hakea prostrata (assembly GCF_041222555.1). Classification (NCBI taxonomy): domain Eukaryota; kingdom Viridiplantae; phylum Streptophyta; class Magnoliopsida; order Proteales; family Proteaceae; genus Hakea; species Hakea prostrata. The sequence goes on along the minus strand of NC_142601.1, from coordinate 24,891,061 downwards.
ATGTGGCATTTGCAAAAGTGCCAAAGAAATTTTTGATAAGTTGGTAGTCACATATGAAGGGACTGATCATATCAAAAGGATGAACCTAGACATCTACATGCTTCAATATGAAGAGTTTAAAATGTTAGATTATAAGGATATTACTTCTTTATTTAGTAGATTTACTAACATTGTGAACAAGTTGTATAGCCTTGGAAAAGAATTGGCAAATGAGGACATAACTAGAAGAATTCTGAGAGCTCTTCCACCCTCATGGAGACCCAAAAGGACAGCAATTCAAGAAGCGGGGAATCTGTCTAAAATTACCATTGATGAGCCAATGGGATCTTTGCTAGCTCATGAAGCGGAGCTTGAAGAAGACAAGCAAGCAAGCGTGCAGCAGGATTGAAGGAAGAGGTCCATAGCTCTAAAGAATGCCACCAAGGAAGAAGAAGAAAGTGAGAGTGAAGAAGAAGACTTGGACGGTGAGCTCTACCAAATCGCCAAAGAGTTCAAGAGACTTCTCAAAAAGAAAAGAGGGAAGTATCTTCACAAAGGAGAATCCTCTAAGGAGCACAAAGGTAAAGATCCTTCTAAGAAAAAAGGTTATGTTTCTAATGTCACTTGTAACAAGTGTAGGAAACCGGGCCACATCAAGTCCGAGTGCCCGTGTATGGCTAACATATCCTACAACACAAGTGAGGAGGAAGAAGAGGAGGAGTCCAAGGAAGAAAGAATCAACTTGGCTCTAATGGCAAAGTCCATGCAAGAAGACCTTGAGGTAAATTCTTCCCATAATCCTAATTCCATTAGCAATAATGATAACGGATTAATAGATGACATTGATAGGGACAACTCATTTGGAGTATTGTTCAAAATTATTAAGGACCCTGAAAAAGGGTATTAAGAAAGAGTATGTCATTCTCTTTCCTTTTATGCATTCATGTAGGGGGAGAGTGCATATGTGAGGGAGAGAAGTTGTTAACTTATGCATTAATTCAGGGGGAGCATAAGTTAAGAAGGGAGAATTATTTTGAGGGGGAGCACTTCATGCTCTTCATGCTTGTATCAATGACAAAGGGAGAGTTAATTGAGGGAGAGCATTTCATGCATTATTTTTGTTGATAACAAAGGGGGAGAGTTATTTGCGGAGAAGCATCTCCTATATTTTGTTGATAACAGAAGGGGGAGAAAAATTCTATAAATTATATAATTTTTGAATTAGATAATTCATTAGCTCCTATATTGTTTGTTGATGACAAAAGGGGGAGAAAACCGCATGAATGAATTAGATAATAATTCATGGGGAAAACATGTCATAACATGCATATGAATGAGCATCGACTGCTATTAATGATCATTCATATTTTCCCTCATTCATGTGTTTGTCATCATCAAAAAGGGGGAGATTGTTGGAAAATACCATGTCAGCATTTTGCCACATCGGCCTCCATTGGTTTTGATGATAACAAACATGAAACTTGAATTCACCATGTTTTGATGATAACAAACATGAATTAGAATTCACCATGGAAAAACATGAAAATAACATGCATATGAATGAGTGTTTATTTGCTATCATTCATATTTTCCAATAATTCATGTGTTTATCATCATCAAAAAGGGGGAGATTGTTGGGAAATGCCATGTCAGTATTTGCCACATCAACCTCTATTGGTTTTGATGATAATAAGCATGAATTACTAATGGCTATATTGAGTTATGATGTTTTAGTTCAAGATGAGAACAAGTGGACCAACTCCAAGTCAAAGCCATATGCAAGTCAAAGCCAAGATCATGCCAAGATAGACATGAAGTCTAAGTCAAGATGACCATGCCAAGATGGACATGAAGACCATTGCACAAAATCAAGTCGAAGATCAAGTCGAAGATCAAGACTTAGGTTGAATTAGGGCTTAGGACACTCTCGCATACACATTCATGTAAATGCATCAATTATATGTAATTCATATAACTAGAGTCACCTAGGACATGTTAGTGAGGTGTACAATGCTTAGGGTTGACCAAAAAGTCCAAAAACCCAAGCCATGTCCCAGCCCCAACTTAAGTCAGCAAAATAGAGTTCAGACGGACAGCCGTCTGAGCAGACGGATGTCCGTCTGTACTGATAACTCTGTTTCTCAGAGAAAAACAGAAGGCCGGACGGAATTTCCATTTGGCGGAGTGACGGATGTCCGTCGAGCTGGAGTCCCAGGCAGACGGATGACCGTCTGGGCGGACGGATGTCCGTCTGAGCCAGTTCAGGCCAGACGGACATCCGTCTGGCCCAGATTTGACTATAACGGCTAGTTTAAAGAGAATATCCTCTACAGCTGTTTGCAACGGATACTTTTGAGACGGATGACCATCTAACCAGACGGACGTCCGTTTGGGCTGAAAAACAGGACAAAAATGTGACCGTTTTCTATTCGTTGGGGATTGGGTTTTGGCACTCAAAGGTGCTCTATATAAACCCAATTCACCTCATTTGAGAGCAACAACACTCACACTTGATCACCCACTCCCCAAGTGATCCTAAAGCTCTCAAATTGCAAGAAAGCCTTGTGCTTTGCCTTTCATCTTCTCCCCAACCTTGAAGAACATACCAAAGTGTTAAAGTAAGCTTGTGGAAGTCAAGCTTGAGGCGATTGAAGGCTTTGGTGGTGCATGCATTTCATATCTTGAGCATACAACTCTTATTGCATCCACACACACACAAGAGGTAAAGTGTTACACCTCTTGTTAAGGTAACATCCTTCTCTTGTAATTGTTTTCAATTCTAGTCTAGGTAGATTAGAATTGGTTTTGGGTACTCATGCCCGTGAACAAAGATTGGTTGGGTGCTCTTGCCCGTGAACAAAGATTGAAGAGGGTGCTTTTGCCCTAAGATAAACAAAGATTGTAAAGGGTGCTCTTGCCCCGTAACAAAGATTGTAAAGGGTTTGATCTCTACCCATTGTATTGAAAGAGAATCATTAGTGAAAATCTCTCTTGAGGCCAAGAGAGGAGTGGACATAGACTTGTAAAGTCGAACCACTATAAATCTTGTGTTGTGATTGCTTGTCATTGTTTAAATTCATTTGAATTCTCAATTTACCTTGTATTTCCGCACAAACCGAAAAATTGGGACAATCCACTAGTTGCAACCTAGTCACCCCCCCTCTAGGTTGCACCAACACACGCATTAAGTTATACACCAGTCTTCTTTGGGCGGTCTCATCACTCTTCCCTTGTGGCACTCAAGCACGTCTATTGGGTTCTCCACGGCTATTGGGTAAAGTCTCATCGAGCCATATTTGGGGATTAAGTCACCACTCTCTCACATCACCATTGGTATAAGATCTGGTGCGTGTCAGGGACACCTAAGCCCACTGCAGGTTCATACAGTCTCCTACTACAATGGTCTAGATATCTCCCCTCACGCCTAGTGCTTTGTTGGTTCAATACCTTCCCACCTATGAATGGAATCCTCAATGGGAGGCATTTGTTGGATCCCATTTGTAAAATCCAGCCCAAACCTAGCCTGGTCACCCCTTTTGTTTTGGGACAAAGAAAGACTTGTTTAATGTTAGACCTTGAAGTCAGACCTTGATTTCAATGTTGTTATCCTTGAAAGCCTTAGGAGGCCATGTCCGGCCTTATCCTTACCCTGACCCGGCCCGGAATTTGTATTGTCTGTAGATCCAATGACCCAAAGTGGTGGGAAAAGTCCTTGTGGACCCTTTTGGTTGATGATTTGGTGTCGGAGCCCAAGCCCATGGACATTGACGATGATGCCCCTCACTTGAGAGCGTTGTCAATGTTAGTTTTGAATCTGCGCACTGAAGAGGGGTGAATTAGTTGAAATACCTAATGAACTTCTGTGCACAATCCGAAGGTATTCTCCGAAACTAGACTTTTTGAGTGAACTATAGGAGAAAACCCCATGCAATTTGACCTTGTTTAGCCCTCCAAATCCCTGTCCGAAGTTGCAAAACTATGTTTGGCAAATCCTGCTTGCGCATCGAAGAAGGTGAGCTTATTTTGTGAACCTAATGAACTTCCATTCTTGATCCAAAGGTATTTCTAGAAACTAGACTTCTTTATTGACTTGTAGGAGAAAACCTCACTCAATTTGACCTTGTATAGCCTTCCGAATCCCTGTTCGAAGTTGCTGAACTATTCCTGAAAATTCTGTTGAGACTCTGTTGGTAGATACTGTTGGTCGATACTATCAACCAAAGGTATCGACCAACAAGCCCAGATTCGAATAAAAAGGTGCTTTTTGGATATTCCTTTCTCCTTTTTAAGTGAAACCTCGAACCTAAATCATTATTTCACTCATTTCAACATTTGAGAACGTGGGAAAGCTCCTCTAAGCCTCCTCCTTGGCTTGGGTGTTGATCTTCTTCAAGAATCATTGTCTCTCTTCTCTAATCTCTTCTCCAAGGTATGTAATCTCTCACTCTCTCTCTAATCTACTTCTACCTCATCTTGTTCTTGCTACTAAGTTCGTGAAGAAGGTGCTGCAACCTTGCAACCACCTCTTCTACAAGCTCTTTTGCTTTGATTAAACCTCTCTTCACCCTTTCCATGCTATGATTCTCATACATGATGTTCTTGCCTTCTTATTTTGATTTTTCTCTTCTTTACAACATGAATTCATCTCTTAATCTGATTTTTTCTTTCAATTAGGTCTGATTATATGTTAGTATGTATCTCTAATCGACTACCCATCATTCCCTTAATTGAAGTCCTAAGTTCTCTTGAAATTACAATTGATTTCATTGAAGAACATGGTTCTTGCAAGTTTGAACCTAGGACCTCAATTTGGGGGTTTTCAATTTGACCATTGGATCATGTTAATTCTTGCTACATAGTCTTCTGCTACTGTTCCTAGCATTCCCTCCAAGTTTCGTATCAATCCGAGACCCGGAAGACCAAATTTGGGCCAAAACCCAAAAAGCTAGCTTGTTGTCCGAGATTCTTTTGGTCGATGCTTGTTGGTTGATACTATCAACCCAATATATCGACCAACAGAGTTGCTGTCAGCAACTTTTTCCCAGTATTGATCCGTTCAATCTCCGATTGTTTTGATTCCTTCTCTAATCCTTCATATATGTTTGTTTAGGGTTTTAAGACTATAATTGGACCACTCTCTTGTGACTTCGGATCATCTTCTTCACAATTTGAGGTAAGGACGGTTATTGCCATATAACATAGACTGTATGACTTTTACACTATTGTTGGTAACTTAGTACACTTAACTTATTAATTGATTTTAGACATCATATGACTACTGTAGTTACCTTATGACAGTAGCACCATGCTTAATTACTTGGTTTATCATGTTTACTTATTCTTGTCATTTATTTATACACTGTATTATGAGATGTTATGACATGTTTTCAATATGATAATGTATTGTTGATATGTAATGGATGGAAATAAGCATGTGATTGCTTAGGTATGATTTGGGATTGGGGAGTGCCCTACTGGTACTTCTGTCCTTGGACATCGGAGGGAATAGTATGGGATGTTTTCCGAAGATGCCCATCGACGGTTTCCTGGATCATTGGATGACATACATAGGACTTGTCTAGATTTATGGCTAGGATGTCCCTGTCATATCAGACCCGATTCGGAAGGGCATTGAGACCGAACGACCTGTGGTAGTAGTGTGGATTTGTGGGCGCTCAAGACCGGTAACCACTCCGTGAGAGGACATAAATTGCATTGCGGATACCTGAAAGGGGCCATTTATTGGTAGGGTTGCAAATGGCTAGACTTGGGCTCACGGGCGCTCAAGACCGGTGAAATGATCCGTGAGGGGACGTGAGAGCTTCCCGTCTACTATTTATGGATGACCAATAGGGTTATGAGCCCGGTGAGTAATATCTATGACTTTAATGTGAAGGATACCGGAAAGGATCCCAAGAGGGGAGGAATGGATGTATCTGGAACTGACATGATATGACTAAGTAGATGACTTGCATTGGGCTAGGCTTTACCTTGACATGCGCCAATACTTAAACCAAATGGTGATGTGAGAGAGTGGTGACCGAAACCCCTAACCATGGATTTGTCCGAGAGGGATGCAGGACCCAATTCCCCCCGGTGATGAGTGACTGAGACTACCTAATGAAGTATGGTGCTATGACTTAAAGCATGTCTACCATAAAGACCAGCATACTTAGAGTTAGATTCATGTTTGCATCATATGTCTCATGTCATATTGCATCATGCTATGCTGTGCATCATATGATTTATGTTATTATGGAATAACTTTCCTTGCTGAGTTCTTTTGGACTCATTCCTTTTTGTAACATATTTTGTTAGACTTTTCTGCAGGTACTACTACTGTTGACTGTGACGGTCAACACTTTAAGGACTAAGTTGGTGACTCATACCACTTTGGCTACGGTGACTACATCTGTGAAGGCTATCAGTTCAAGACTCATATTTGTCAGAAGTAGATCCGACCTGGCTTAGTTTCTTATGATTATGTTATTGAGGAGACATTGTATAAATTAGAAGAAACTATAACTTAGTTGCTTACTTTGTTATTTCCCTTCTTTGGAGATTTGGTTGTAATCTTTACCTTATTTCGATCTACCTTCCGCACATGATTGTAGAGTATATTTCCCCTATACTCTATAGTGGTCTTTTGATTTGGTACTTGTTATTCCGCACTCTGATGTTCTTTGTGATCCTTCTGTGATCATTTCTTAACTTTTATTATTAGATTACTTGAATACTATAAATTGTTCTTGCTTTTGATTATATTATTGTGATAAGTGGATATGATCGTTCCTAAACTGGATCTATTGGGTTGTGGATCACTCCTAAGTAACCCAGATAGGGTACCCCCTGGGTGGATTCTGGGCTGGATGTGACACCATTCCTCAACCCAGTGGTCATCCACATATAATAGACAGGATGATCTCCATGTCCTCTCACGGGTTGGTTACTGATATGGAGAAAATATAACCGAACCTGGTTCAACCTTGGTTCGATCCTCGACCCCGGTCGGGACGAAAGGAATCGACTCGCTTTCGAGTGAGCCGGGTCCAGAAGATAGCTTGCTGAGGAAGAAAACTAACTCAGTCACAAGCATGCCCTAATCCGCTACGATCGGAATGGACTAATCGTCAAAGAGACGGGAAGCAGCATTTGCGGTTAATGCTTATTGCTATTATATGGATAACTACCATATAACGATCTTATTATCAAAGGAGTCATCTACTAGTCCAACCTAGTAGGGGTCTATCACTCAATGGATCTATCCGTTAAGATCTGAAGGCTACCTGAAGAAGGCTCAAATACATCTAAGGAGATTTGAAGGTACACTCTATATAAGACATCACCTACCCACAAGGTAGAAGAGGACATATACAATCTGAATCATATTCTTGTTATTCATTCCTTAGCTCTATACTCAAGCAAAGCCATTTGTGATTAAGTTCATCAATTGACTTAGCCTTCGGAGGTGGACTCCCGATCCCAGTGGTCGGGCCACATTTGACGTTCGTTTTTGCAGGTCATCCGTAGGAGATCTAAGGGCTGAGCAGAGGTTTGGACGCATCATTTGGCGCCGTCTACGGGAAAAGCATCAGAAAGCCATGGTTACTAGATCATCGGCAGCTGCGGCCCAGGGAGATGCTTGCGTTCAAATTCTCGGAGTAGATAATCCAGATATTCCTGAGGGGATTCGACCTCTTGAAGTACGGGAAGATGGTGGGCAAGGAGGTAATAATCCTCCAGATCCACTCTAGTATCAATTGGACCAATTGAAACTCCAATTATTGGAGGTGAGTCAGACGCTCCGTACGCTGACCAGGCAAGTGGTGGCACTGCAAGCACCTAATCACCATGATGCGGGAAGGCGCGCGTTACAAAGGGAGCAAAGACTGATCGATGACCAGAATGTCGGGCAGAATTTCCGCGAAGGCGACCGGAGGCGAGAAAGAGAACCTAGGAGAACTGGAGAACTCCCTAGGAGAGATGATCGATTTGAAGGACCACAAGGAAGCACGACCAATTCAAATACGAGGTTGGGTGCAGGAGTACGAACTCACTCACCAACTATCAGGCATGCGGCTCAGGATAATGATCGTGTCGTCGGAGATCGATCAGCTCATATTGGTCAAGAATTGGCCAATATCAATCAAAAACTTGGACAATTGGCGAGAGGAAGAATAACTGATGATATCTATTTGGTTATTCAAAAAACTCCGTTTGCCGAGACCATAGCCGGACATCAGTTTCCTCACAATTTCCGTTTGCCGAACTTTTCCACGTTCAATGGTTCGGGAGATCCCACCGCTCACATCAGTTACTATCAGCAGACTATGGCTGTTGCGGGTAATTCCGATGAAATCCTTTGCAAGGTTTTCGGTTCATCCTTGACTGGAGCAGCACAAAAATGGTTTTCAAACCTCCCTTCGGAAAGGATCGTGGATTTTGAAGAATTGGTGCGCAAATTCATAGGACGATTCCAAAGCGGAATCCAAATCAAAAAGACCGAGGAGACCTTGTTCACTATCAGACAAGGGAAAAGTGAATCGATTCGGGAATACCTGAAAAGATTCAACAGGGTCACGATGGAGATAGAGAATCTAGATAAACAAGTGGCTAAAACTGCTTTGTTCACTGGACTCACTAACCAACGGCTTTTGGAGTTATTACTTCAAGACATGCCTACCACTTATGTTGAGCTGGTGCAAAGGTGTCAGAAGTAGGCAAAGGTGACGGAGATCCTAGACGCATGCTAGGGGGATAATAAAGCCTCTACAAAAGAACAGAAGGCCCCTGAGAACAAGTAGAGGCCGAAGCAGAATATTCGTGATCGAGTTGGAAAGCCTCATCAGGCATGGCGGCAAAGATCTCGCGGTAAAAGTGAGTATACTCCATTAAATACTCCTCGGGCTGATATTTTAAATATTATAAAGAAGCAGAATATCTTGAAATGGCCTCCAAAGCTTCCCACCAAACCTGGGGAGCAGGATAGAGAAAGGTATTGCCGTTTCCACAAGGATTACGATCACTATACCAATGATTACAGACATTTAAAGGCGGATATTGAAAGATTGATATCTCAAGGGCACTTGTCCAATTTCGTTAGAGGGAGACGAGCAGAACCGCGAGACACAAGTAACAAGAGGGAATGTCCGGTTAGTCCAGAACAACCGACGGAGGCTCCTAAATCTAAGAAAGGTAAGGAAGTGATCGATGCCACTCGGTCACCCATACTAACAATATTTGGAGGTCCTGAACTTGAGTCGCTCTGAAAGTTGAAAGCCAAATCCAAGTTTGTGGGAACTGGAGAAACACAGAAGCGTAAAAGGTCAAATGGTGAGGGTTCGATCACCTTCGGCGAAGAAGATGAAAGAGGCGTCTGTTTACCTCATGATGATGCCATAGTCATCAAGGTAGAAATAGCACGCCGAGAAGTGCATAAGGTGTTAGTTGACACCGGGTCTGCTGCAGACCTCTTATCCTATGCAACTTATCAAAAGCTTAAAGTGGATGAGGACTTGATGGAGCCGTCATCCACTCACCTGTATGGCTTTGCAGGATCGTCCACAATAGCAGAAGGATCTGTACAGCTAGATCTGTCGATTGGAAGTTTCCCCAAAGAGGCTACTGTTCGGGTAAATTTCTTGGTGGTCCGAGAACTTCCGGCTTACAATGTCATCCTCGGAAGGCCATCCCTATTGAAGTTAGGTGCTATAGTCTCAACAAAGCACCTGAAAATAAAATTCCCGACAGAAATGGGAATTGGTCAAGTTTCATCTGACCAAAGAATCTCTCGACAGTGCTATGTGGCATATTTGAAGGATAAGGAGGGCCCAAGAAAGGTAACTACGTTACCAATAGAAGTACGAGACGATTGGGATGAGGTAGAGATGCAAAGGCCCAAGCCAGTAGAAAAGTTGGAATAAATTCAGCTATATCCAGATGATGAAAAAAGGATTACTTATATTGGGTCTGAGCAGTTGGAAGAATTCAAGAAGGAGTTGAAGTCTTTTCTTCAACAAAACAGCGATGTGTTCGCGTGGTCTGCGGACAATATGCCAGGAATTGATCGGCAAGTTGCAGAGCATAAACTTTGGATAGATCCGAAGGTGAAACCGGTAATTCAAAAGAGGAGAAATTTCTCCATAGAAAAGTATGAAGCCGTTCGGGGTGAGGTTGAAAAATTGAAAAACTCTGGTTTCATTGAACCTATAGAATGCCCAATCTAGTTGGCCAACGTGGTAATGGTCAAGAAGGCAAATGGAAAGTGGAGAATGTGTACAGATTACACAGATCTTAACAAGGCTTGCCCAAAAGATTGTTATCCATTGCCAAGGATTGATCTGTTGATAGATGCCACGGCAGGATATGAAACATTGAGTTTCATGGATGCATACTCAGGATACAACCAGATCCTCATGAATAAAGAGGACGAAAAGTTTACGGCTTTCATGACTGATCGTGAGAGTTTCTATTACAAAGTCATGCCGTTTAGCCTGAAAAATGCAGGGGCTACTTATCAGAGGGCTGTCAACAAAATCTTTAAAGACTTGATCGGGAAAAATGTGGAAGTGTATGTTGATGATATGATGGTAAAGAGCACTGCGAGGACAAAACACATTGAAGATTTAGCGGAGGTATTTTCAGTACTGCAAAAATACCTACTGAAGGTGAATCCGGAAAAGTGCGCCTTCGGAGTCTCGTCGGGCAAGTTCTTGGGCTTTATGGTATCACAAAGAGGTATTGAGGCTAATCTGGCCAAAATACAAGCTTTGATTGATATGGAAGCGCCCAAGACTGTTCAAGATGTGCAATGCTTAATGGGGAGAGTGGCCACTTTGAACCGATTCATCTCACAGTCGGGAGAAAAGTGCCTACCTTTTTTCAAAGCACTCAAAGATTTGAGGGGCAGTAAGGAGGCGAAATGGACTGAAGAGTGTCAGAAGGCTTTCAAAGATTTGAAGGACACACTGGGAAGACCACCGCTACTGTCCTGACCCGAAAAGGGAGAAATTTTGCAACTATATTTAGCAACATCCCCCTCGGCAATAAGCGCGGTACTCGTTCGAGAAAAAGACAAAAAGCAGTGGCCAATCTATTATGTCAGCCATGTATTACTCGACGCAGAGGCACGGTACTCTCAGATCGAAAAGCAGGCTTTGGCTCTTATAATAATAGCTAAAAAACTACGGCCATACTTTCAGGCTCATCCAATTGAAGTATTTACTACTTTTCCCCTTTGTAAAGCTCTTCGTAAACCTGATTTGTCTGGAAGAATGGTAGCTTGGTCGTTCGAGCTCAACGAGTTCCAAGTAAGCTTTAAGCCACGAACGACAATTAAAGCCCAGGCATTGGCCGATTTCGTAGTAGAGACTACTGCACCAGTGGAGGAGATTTGTCGAACCCACTATTCTGATTGTCTGGGAGGTATACGTGGATGGCTCGAGTAATAAGCAAGGAGCAGGGGCTGGAATTATTTTGAAGAGTCCAGCAGGTTTTATTATTTTGTATGCATTAAGATTTGCATTCGAAGCAAGTAACAATGAAGCAGAGTACGAGGCTCTAATAGTTGGACTTCAATTGTCAAAAGCATTGGCGATAGCGGAGGTAACTATTTTTAGTGACTCACAGCTTATTGTCAATCAAGTACAAGGGGAGTATGGCGTCAAAGAACCCCAATTACAAAAGTATCAAGAGATTGTGCAAGCATTGCAGAAAGAATTCAGGAATCTGAAAGTATGTCAAATCCCAAGAAAAGAAAATATAATGGCAGATGAGCTATCAAGGCTAGCTAATGCCAAGGAAAAGAATTTAAACCCTTCAATCTATATCGAGGAAGTAACATTCCCAAGTTATCAGGAGAAGGAGATATCATATATTGAAGATGAACGGTGCTGGATGGATCCGATCGTGGAATATCTAAGAGATGATAAATTGTCAGAAGATTTAAAAGAAGCAAGATTAATCAAGGTACGATCATCGCGATTCATAATGCAAAATGGAAGGCTATACAAGAGATCCTATGTTGGACCCCTCTTAAGATGCTTGGGTCCCGAAGAATCGGAATTAGCTCTGGCCGAGGTACATGAAGGAATTGGTGGTGCTCATATGGGCGGTCGGGCTGTCACATCCACCCAGCCGGTACCCTACCTGGCATACCCGAGTGTGTGATCCACAACCCCGAAGATCAAGTATCGAGGTAATCAACCTCCCACATAGACAATAACATAATCATGAACATAAATAATCAATGTGCAAAGTATAAATGAGAGATCCAAATAAGGAAGGAATAAATCATATATCATCAGAGTACGAAAGGTAACAATAATGTCAAAATCATAAAGTAAAAGTGAGGCAGAAATCTCACTCTACCAACAGCGGAATAGTAGTTCAGAAAGAAAAAGAAAAGAGATCAAAAACTAATCCCAATAACAAGTACAATGAGTAACTAAATCATTCTAAATCTTATAGAAAACATCTCTATAAGTATAAATCTAAAAAATGGCACAAGGGCGCTTCCACTCTATCGACAGACTAAGCATTGTACGCAACATAACCACCCGCGGAATCTTCAATGTGATCTTCGTAGCCGCAATCACCTTCCTGGAGGTATGTCTCTTCTCCTTGCGCTTCTTCATACGAGCAGTCATGATACTCAAAGCCTGTAGAGAAATCTAACAATACATAACACAAAAGGAGTGAGTTTCAAAAGAAACCCAGTAAAGCAGTTAATCCATAATAACATAAATAGCAGTATTTCAAAGCAAAGTAAGATGCAATGTGATATGAAACATATGATGCAATATGATTCTAACTCTATGTATGCTGGTCTCTATTGGCAGACATGCTTTAAGTCATAGCATCGTACTTCTTTAGGAAGGTCTCATCACATAACGCCGTTTGGTAGTGGGTCCGACATTCCTCGGGACATTCCATGGCTGGGGTTTAGGTCACCGCTCTCTCACATCACCATTGGTCTAAGTACCGACAAATGTCAGGGTTAAAGCCTAGCCAAATGCGAGTCTTCTACTTAGTTACATCAACTCAGATCCAGATATGTCCATTCCTTGCCCCTGGCGATCCTTTCTGGTATCCTTCACACTAGAGTCCTCATAGTCCCTAACTACGGACTCATCAACCCTATTGGTTATCCACATATGGTAAACGGGAAGCTCTCATGTCCCCTCACGGGTTGGTTACCGGTCTTGAGCGCCCATGAGCCCAAGTCTATCCATATGCAACCCTACCAATGAATGGCCCCCACAATGTGATTCCTGTCCTCTCACAGGTTGGTTACCGGTCTTGAGCGCCCATGAATCCCCATTGCTACCATGGGTCGTTCAGTCTCAATACCCCTCCGATTGGGGTCTGATATAACGGGACATCCTAGCCAAACACTACTAGACAACTCTAGGTATATCAACCAACAGTTTAGGAAGGTGTCAAAGGGCATCTCCGGAAACATCCCATAATATTCCCGTAGGTGTCCAAGGACAGAAGTCTCAAAAGGACACCTCCCCTTTCCAAACCATATCTAATCATTCACAACCATGAATCAATCATATCACAAATATAGTAACTCCCCATATGGAAAGAAATCAATAACATGATCCAACATGTATATAATTGACATGTAAATCATATATGAATTAATTAGCATAAACAATTAATGCTACTGTAATTAGAGTAGTTGCATCAGTAATAAGTCAATATAAGAATCTATTTATGGAAATAAATCAAAGAGATTCAAATATGGAAACTAAATCATGCAATCTATGTAATTAAGGAAATAACTATCCTTACCTTAATTACGTCACAAAGGATCTTGGGGATCAAGGAAGATCTTGTCTAAACTTAGAAAGAAAGTCCTAAACAAGTTATATATATATCATATTAGGAAAGAAACCTAGAAGGAAAGAGATCGAATCATCCAAAACAGATCAAATATAAGGTTACTGTCCTCATTGGTCGATTGATTGGTCTACTGACTTAGTCGACCAACAGAGTCAGTGACTGACAAAATCCGAGATTTCTGATTCGAAATCCGAATTTTATCAAGAGGGAATATGCAAGAATAGTATATTGGTCTATAGAAGACTTCAAAACCCTAATAATATCAAGTCTTCATGTCACAAAATAGGAAACAAAAACTTACCATAATTAGATCAATCATGGTTCTTGGAGAAATCATGGCAAATTCATGGACGAGAAACTATAGAGTGATGGATTATTAATCTGATAAAGAATTCATGAAAAGCATGCATACATCTTCTAGAAAAACAGATCTAAGGTTGAAGAACATTGAATCTAAAAAAAGGAAAGAAGATGAATACATGGTTTCCTTCAAAAGCGAGTGATGATCTTGATGAAGATCATCCATCAAGCTTTAAATATGAAAATTACAAATTTATTGATTATTTTAAGCCTACTTATTGGGACCTCGTGAATAGAACCCTACCCTAATCATTTGGACTCCAGAGAACGAGGAGGGAGCTTCCCAAAGCACTTTATAGGGTTTAGTGAAGATCCTCTTCAAGAATCCTTGCATTTTCTCTCAAATTCCTCTCCAAGGTATGATATCTCTCTCTCATCCTCTATTCTCTTCTTCTTCTTGCTGTTGTAACCTTGGAGTTGGTGCTGGAACCTTGCAATCACCACTCCAAGTGTTCATTCCTTACAAATACATGATCTCTTTCCATTCTTGCCTATGCTATGCTCTCATTTTGATTATTGCATATGCATTTCTTTAATTCTCTTCTTAACTTCTTATATTCTTGTCCTAAACTGATGTATGAAGCATGCTAAGTCTGATTTCCATGCTTGCATATGATCCTAATCCATTGCTCATCAATTCCCCTAGCTAATTCCTTCATTTCCATTTCAATTTCATTGATTTCAATTGATGCTATGCTTCTTCTATTTAGAACATAGGGTTTGAATTTGGGGATTCCTAATTAGACCATTAGATTATGTTATTTACTTGCTAGATAGTGTTTTTATACTGTTACAATCAATCCCTCCAAGTTTCGGATCGATCTGAGCCCCGTAAGCTAGGTTTCGGATAAAATTTCACTATTCAGCCCCGCACTGTTCACTTGGTCGACTGAGTCAATCTACCAGTCAGTTGACCAGATGAGTATAACAACCTTGTATTTGCTCGATTTGATCCGTTTGACCTCTGATTTGATTGTTTCTTTCTCTAATGTTGCACATATGTTGTCTAGGGTGCAAGCACTGATTTAGGGACTATTCTAAGTGATCCTTGGTATTAGTTTCGATTCAATTAAGGTAAGGACGGTTATCACCATATAACATAGACTATGTGATTTTTACCTTGATGTTGACAACTTAGTAGGGCTTAGCTTATTAATTGTTTTTGGACATCATATGTCTGTTGTAAGCACCTTATGACAGTAGTATCATGTTTACATACTCTTACTTATCATGATTATAATTTCTTGTCAATTTCATATATGATTGATCATCTGATGTTATGACTTATCTTTCAATATGATGAAGTATCATGTATGTATGATATGATGAAACTGAGAATGTGATTGGATAAGTATGATTTGGGATTAGGGAATGTCCTTTTGACATTTCTGTCCTTGGACATCGGAGGGAATAGTATGGGATGTTCTCCGAAGATGCCCACCGACGCTTTCCCGGACTATTGGATGACATACATAGGACTTGTCTAAATGTGTTGGCTAGGATGTCCTTGTTGTATCGACCTGAATCGAAAGTGCATTGAGACCGAACGACCCATGGTAGTAGTGTGATTTGATGGGCACTAAAGACCGGTGAGTTATATCCGTGAGAGGACATAAATCACATTGCGGATACCCGAAAGGGGCCATTCATTAGTAGGGTTGCAAATAGCTAGACTTGGGCTCGCGGGCGCTTGAGACCGGTGAGTCATATCCGTGAGAGGACGTGAGAGCTTCCCGTCTACTATTTGTGGATGACCAATAGGGTTGATGAGTCCGTATTTAAGAGAGTCGGATACACTGACTTTAGTGTGAAGGATACCGGAAAGGATCCCGGGATGGGAGTAATGGACGTATCCGAATTCGACATGATACAACTGAGTAGATGACTTGCATTGGGCTAGGCTTTACCTTGACATGCGCCAATACTTAGACCAAATGGTGGTGTGAGAGAGCGGTGACCGAAACCCCAGCCATGGATTGTCCGAGATGGATGCAGGACCCATTACCAACCGGCGCTGAGTGACTAAGACTTACCCAAAGAAGTATGGTGCTATGACTTAAAGCATGTCTACCATAGAGACTAGCATATGTAGAGTTAGAATCATATTGCATCATCAGTTTCATATTATTTTGCATCATGTTATGTTTCGTATCATATGTCTTATGTATTATGGAATAACTGCCTTGCTGAGTTCTCTCGAACTCATTCCTTTTTGTGCAATTGTTTTGTTAGATTACCCTGTAGGTATTGAAGAACCTGATGGCTCCTTCCTCGAGATGGACCCGGATTCCTTATACTACTCTGAAGGTCTTGGCTACTATGAAGGTCACGGTGAAGATCCCGAGGGTGGTTACCCTCCGTACCAGGATTAGCTCGACCTTAGTGTGGAAAGGCCATGTTTGGTCCCCTATGTTTATACCTATAAGGATACTTGTATAAGATCGAGGAGACCTTAGTTTAGACTTTTATATTATTATACTCTTTTAAATTTTGGATCTGTAAACTTTAACTTTGATTGATCTACTTTCCGCTATGTACTGAGGGAGTGATTTCTACTCACTTCCTTTCTTTTGATTATATATTTGGTATCGTTTTATTCCGCACTATGATTATCTGTTCTTATGTTATTCATGATTTCTTTTATTATATGCTTTAACCTTGATTATTATTGTTCATGATTGTGTTATCGCGTATGTGGGAGGCATGGTTGATCGATACTTGATCCTTGGGACTATGGATCACATACCCGGGTATGCCAGGTAGGATACCGGCTGGGTGGATGTGACACTATGGACGGTGCCTTACTGTTTAAAGGAAGACTTTGTGTGCCTTCGGATGTTGAAATCAAGAAGGAGATTTTAAAGGAAGCACACTAGTCTATTTTCACAGTACACCCTGGAAGCACCAAGATGTACAAGAACTTAAGAGAACATTTTTGGTGGATTGGTTTGAAAGCCAATGTGGAAGATTTTGTGGTTAAGTGTAATACTTATCAACGTGTGAAAGCCGTTCAACAACCTCCATCTAGATTACTTCAACCCCTTCTAATTCCTAGTTGGAAGTGGGAAGATATCTCTATGGACTTCGTGACCAGCTTGCCTTGGACAAGTAAAGGTAATGATACGGTATGGGTAATCGTTGATAGGTTGACCAAATCAGCCCATTTTATTCCCATGAATATCACTCATACTTTGGATAAGCTAGCTAGACTTTATGTGGACAATGCAATTCGGCTGCACGGAGTGCCTGTGAGTATTGTTTCTGATCGTGATCCTAGGTTCACCTCAAGGTTTTGGAATAGTTTGCAAAAAGCTTTGGGAACCCAGTTGAATTTTAGTACTGCTCATCACCCACGGTCTGATGGACAATCTGAGCAAACAATTCAGATTTTGGAAGATATGCTAAGATGTTGTGTTGTGGATATGGGTGGCAATTGGGATGAACACTTAGCTTTGGTTAAGTTTGCCTATAATAATAGTTACCATGCAACAATAGGCATGGCTCCATTTAAGGCTTTGTATGGTAACACTTGTAGGACACCCTTGTACTGGACTAAGACTGGTAAAGAAAAGTCTTAGATCCATAAATGATTGAAGCCACAAGTGCAATGGTGAACATGATAAGAGAAAAGATTAAGTCTGCTCAGTCAAGACAAAAATATGCGGACAAGAGAAGGACCGACTTGGAATTTCAAGTCGGGGAGAAAGTTTTCTTAAAGGTATCACCTATGAAAGGTGTGATGAGATTCAATGTTAAAGGAAAGCTTAGCCCTCGATTCATTGGACCTTTTGAGATTCTTGAAAAGGTTGGACCCGTCGCATACTGTTTGGCCTTACCCCCATCTTTTGCTAGAGTTCATAATGTGTTTCATGTTTCGATGCTTCGGAAGTACATACAGAATTCGGAACACATACTATAGCAAGCACCTGAAGGACTTAGTGCTGATCTTACCTATGATGAAGAGCCAGCCAAAATCCTAGACAGGGACAAAGGGGGCGCCCCCCCATCGCGGGGAAACACACCCGAGGGGGGGGGGCATGGGGGCCCCTCTTGGCCCGCGCTTGTTTTGAGGACAAAATTTCTTTTAAGGGGGGGGGAGAATGTGAAACCCAGCCTTAACCTTGACCGGAAACCCTATTGTTTGTAGGTCCGAAGACCCGATGTGAAATCCAGCCCTAACCTAACCCTGACCTTGACCCGAAAACCCGGTTGTTTTAGGTCCGAAGACCCGGAGTAAAGGAAGAAGCCAGCTATGGGCCCTCTCAGTTGAAGACATGATGTTTGACTCTGAACCTATGGATATTGATGGTGGAGTTCAAATCTTGGAAGTCTGTACTGATCTGGAAAGGAAGCTGCACTTGTCTGAAGATGAGATTAGTTGAAGGACTTGGAGTACTATCTGACTTGGCTTGAAGGTAATTCTACACACTAGATATGTCACTTGATATGTGTGCAAAAGCCCTTGAGGTTTAGAGCCCATTTGATCCTTCAATTCATTGTTTGTTCCTTACTGTTTGCCTTGGTCGACTCATTGGTCGATTGGGCCAATCGACCAAGCACTCGACCAAAGGTTTGCTAAATCCTAGAAAATGCAATTTTAGGGTTTTTCACTTTTATTTAAACCCTACTTCGTGTTTCTTAGTTACGGCAGCCTCCTAAACACTTTTTGAACGTGAGAAGACCTCTCCGAAACTCTCTCTGGTGATTCAAACAATTCCTCTGCAGATCTGAAGCTTCTCATCTCTGATCTGCCAATTCAAGGTTAGTAATCACTTCAACATTACGAATTTCTTTTCTTCGATCTTGTTCTTGATTGAGATCAGGAAGAAGATGCTGCATTCTTGCAACCATCTATTCAATGATCTCATTCTATTCTTTGAGATCTATGATCATCATCAAGATCTTAACCCTAGCCTGATTAATTTCTTGAAACCCTTACCTTGTATGATCTCTCTAGAAACCTTTGGTAACCTCCCATGCGAGGGAAACCTCATGGGTAATATTTATGTTAATCTAAACTTGGTTTTCAATGATTTTTCTTGTTATTTTCTTGATAGCAATCATTCTCTTTCATCCTGTGATCATAGCCTTTTCATGAGAGCCATAAGGTTGAAACTCTAGTTTCTTGGGTCAAATTAAGAACCCATATTTTGACCATGACTTGATGATTTTATCTTCCCATATAGTTCTAATACATTCTAGGAAGTTCCCCTTCGAATTTCGGATCAATCAGACTTCAAACGAAGAAGTTATGACCAAATCAGTCTTTACATTTCCGTACTAACTCGGTTGGTCGACTGGGTAAGTAGACCAAGCACTCGACCAAAGGAGGCATTAGCTTCATTTTTCGCCCGATTCGATTCGTTTGCTCTCTGATCTTTTAGGTATCTTTCTTAATGTTGTATCTATGCTTGTTAGGGGTTTATTTGCTAAGTTTGGAGTTACTCTCTTTGATCTTTGGATTATCTTCGGCGATAATCAAGGTAAGGACAGTTGTTTCATAATAACATAGATTGTATACTCTTGAGTTTATACCTTATGAAAATCTGAGTTTATGTACTGTTCTTGTACTTTATACTTCTAATGTACTATTGTAAGTACAGTAGCACTTCACTTATGTTTTCTTTTTCATTATTAAAGCTTATATGAATTGCTTACTACTATGTTGTTTAATGATTAGATCATGACTTTATATTCTCTTTTATATGATGAATTGTTAATTGTGTATGACATGACTGATCTGAGAATGTGTTTGATTAGGTATGGTTTGGGATTGGGGAGTGTCCTTTTGACACTTCTGTCCTTGGACATCGGAGGGAATAATATGGGATGTTCTCCAATGATGTTCATTGACGCTTTCCCGAATCATTTGGTGTCATACCTAGGACTATCTAGCAGTATTTGGTTAGGATGTCCCCATCATATCAGACCCGATTCGGAAGGGAATTGAGACCGAACGACCCGAGGCAGTAGTGCAAACACATTTATTAGAAACTGAAATGCAAGAATTAAAACGTGATAAAGAGTTAATAATGTTGCGAGATGGGTGGCCTAAGTACCAATGCCACACATCAAAGGAGTGGGAATGAGTGGATGATGCTGCAATAATGGAGGGAAGCAACTCCAAATAATATAAACCATTATGCTCTTTACCCAATCCAATCATTTACTTCATTGGTAAGTCTTGAAAGACATAATGATGAGGAAAAAATGTTATTGAATAATTGAGAGCTTAATGATTTGACTAACGGATAATAAATTAAAAGGGAATGAAAGAACATATAAGACATTATTAAGAGATATGGAAGGGGTGGGGGTGCAAGTCCCTAAATGGGATATAGGGGTTGTTTCACCATTGAGTAATGTAATCGGAGAAGTATAAGAAACCACCTTATTAGTGTTACAGAAATGTAACTTAGAAGCCATATGAAAATTTGCTCCGAAATCAATAACCCATAGGGAAGGGGAATTACCAACAGCATTAGCTAAAGGTGTGGGATTACCATATTCGATAAATGCCAATAATTGATGATACTGCGCTGAAGTAAAGGAGGGGGCAAAATTTGTTCTTGGGTTGATGGCGGCAAAGGATCGAGCAAAGAGTCCAAGTGATGTTGATTTAATGTATATATTGTTGCTCTTGGGAGGATAACAGTGTTTCTTAAAACAATAGGAATCTGAATGGCTTCCATGCCACAAAAATCACAGTGATACATAGGCTTCTTACCATTTTTAGATTGTGTAAGATGAGTAGTGGCTGCAAGGGCAGATTGATGCAATGATGGGTTCGGTAACTCATGGAGGGAGCGATGACGCTCCTCTTGCAATAGAAGAGAATAAGCACGATTGATGTTAGGCAAGGGTTCCATCAAAAGGAGTTAACTCTGAACAGAAGAATAAGAATCATTGAGGCCCATTAAAAATTCAAGTGATCTTGTTGTTGACGATCAGTGTGTTTTGACAAGAGACCACAAGTGCAAGGTGAGAACAAATTTTATGAGTCGACTTCGTCCCAAAAACCCTTGAGAATAGTATAATAAGATGCCAAAGAAGAGGTTCCTTGACGATGATTAGAAATGCTACGTCGGATCTCAAAAATTCGAGGAGCATTATTTTGAGAAAAACAACCACGAAGATCATCCCAAACCTCGTGGGCAGTAGAAATGTAGAGAATGCTATTAGCAATATCAAGTGAAAGAGCATTTAGCAACCAAAAAAGGATCATGCTATTGCATCATGTCCATGCGTGAAGCTCCAAAGAATCAGTGGCGAGTTTAGGCAAGGAGCTATCGATAAGGCAAGCTTATGTTTGGCCTCAAGAGCCATCCGTATTGTACGATTCCAAGTGGGATAATTATCGCCGCGTAAAAGCTGCGTGACGAATATAGCACCAGGATTATCCAAATGATGTAGAAAATATGGAGAAGAACCATCAAAGTGGATGGAAACAACATTATTGGAAGCAACAATCATAGCAAGAGCATTGAGAGATGGATCCATCATTGTAAAGGCAGCGGAAAAAAAACGTAGGGATCGTTTTACTGCTCTTGAAAAAAGAAATTAGCTTCACTTGGAAAGCTTTGGATCATCCTAAACTGATACCATGTTAAGAAGATTTTGTGTAAAAGTGATTTTGTATTACCTCTTAATGTGTATATATAATACAATAAATAAAGAATAAAATAAATGTGGTATGTTGTACATAAGAAAAGAAATTATTTGCAATGGTCAATTATCCAAGATCTCCAATTGTCATACTCTTCATAGATCTCCAACGGTCATATTATGGTTAATATCCTCTAATCTCCTTTTTTTTTTTTCCTTCCTCATAATCATGGAAAGAAGCAAAATAAGAAAACCCCATGTATGTTAGCGAGACTCCTCACAACATGTTTCTAATGAAAATACTATCTCTAGTAGAACACTGCAAATGAAATTGAATAAGTTAAAACCACATAGGAGTTAAATCCATAATGTTTACTAGTTGTTGGTTTACATACTACTACTTTGACCATTCGCTTTTGTTCATTCCTAAGGCTGCAAAGTGAAATCAATAATAACGTATGTTGACGTTATTATCTCTAGCAATGATTTAGCATGTATCAACCATTTCAAAACTAACTTACACCATCACTTCTAGATAAAAGATTTGGGGAGTGTCAAATTAATCATGGGAAATGAGGTTGTACGAAGCCAAAAAAGATGTTAGAATGTATCAAATAAAGTATGTGTTACGAGTTTCTTAATGAGTGGCAATTCAGACTCGGATCTTTATTTAAAACTTAAAATCAATGATGATAAATATTTTGTGGACAAGAACAGTACAAAAGGTTGTTGGTCTTGCAGTGGGTGTTATTAGTCAATTCATGTAGAGAACCAAGCATGTTCACTTGGTGGATAGAAGTCATATGATAACATATGTTTAGGCTGCTTCAAGATAAGATCTTATTTACCAACCTTGGAATCATATTGACAATGCTGTTAATTTCTAATGCTGAGTTACTATCTAGGTAGCAGCCGAAGGTGATAGGAGCTCTATGATGGTCATTATATATTTGTTGGTGGCAATCTGATTACTTGGGAGGAAGCAACAGATTAGGGTGATCAGGTCTACTGTAGAAGTTTGAGTAGTGCCATGAGTCATTTTTCAGATGAATTCATATAGTTAAACTCACTTCTACACATTTTAAATTTTTTGATCAGCAAGCATCTAAACATACACTACATCAACTAGGCCGTTTATGAAATACTAATAATTCTGTTTTGATACAGAGAAGTGGAATGTCATTCTGTTCAAGATGTGATGTGAAAGTTTATCTCTACTCGTTTCATCAGCTCAATGATTCAACTTGGCGACATGTTACCAGAGCCTTGTTTCAAAATGTCTTTCTTCAAGGATATCCAAGCTGAATTGTGATATCCATGCTCCGGCTCTAGGGGAGGGTTACGAGCACAAGGAGTCTTCTTTAAATATAATTCCTACTCAGTGTGGCAGAAATGAGGATGCTAAGATGGATGAGTGGCAAAACTAGGATGGATAAGACAAGAAATGATCATATTAGAGTTGGTCTAAGAGTTGCTCCCATAAGTGATAAGCTTCGAGAAAGTTGTTTGAGGTGGCACAACCATGTTCAACGGAGACCTATAAAAGCCCCTGTATGGAAAAGTGATATAATCCATATTGAAAGAACTAGAAGAGCTAGGGATAGACCTAAGATAACCTTAGGAGAAGTGGTGAGAAAGGATACGCATAGTTTAGGTGTATCTAGCATGGCCTCGAACAGAACTGATTGGAGGGCAAGAATCCATGTAGCCGACCCCGTTTAGTTGCGACAAGGCTTATTGTTGTTGTTGTATGTGTTAATTTGTAAATACAAACAAGTGATTATCTTTATTGCATACATACATCATTATAAACATGATATTTTATAACCAATTAGGGTAACTTCCTCTAATTGGTCTTCCCTCTTCTATTTTCTTCTTCTTTTTCCACATTTCCACTCATTTCATCTTCTGTTACACAAGGCTAGATGTTTGGCTATTCTTGATCTGGTTCAGTCACAACTTTAACGCCCATGCAAAAATATAGCTCCTACTCTAGCCATCTAATGATCTGTTTCCATTACAATATTAACGCTCATACAAAAGCCCAGTCTTATTCAACCCCTGAGAGCAGAGTACAACCATTCAAGATGCGACCTTCAATCCAGACACAAGTGTAAATTACAAAATATGGAAATAGTTCCTGCTCCTTGCTATGATCCACATTCAACGTTTCGGCTGAATACATTTTCAAGTGTTGCCCATATGATTCCAAAAAGCATTTGAAGAATCAGCTCTGTACACATCGCTTTTAACAGCTGAAATAAAGGAAAGGTCAATACATGGTGTGCTATATGGTTGAGATGAGTTCAACTTGTCAGATCTACTAGACAACTACTCTTACGTGCACAACGTAAGTGTCCTCATTCAAAAACATATTAAGTAAATCAAGAGTCTCCATTTTACAACTCGAATACATAGTTCCCACGACGTTTAGGGCAGTCGAAGCGCTTAGACAATGAAGCACCTATTGAGGCGGAACCATGATGGTGTATATAACTTATATAATTAAAAACTAAAAATAAGCTACCAAAGGTCCCCCCAAAAAAAAAAAAAATCCATGATACATCAGTAGCTTCTCATCTAGTTAATATACTTGGTACTAAATAATAGCAAACAAATTTGGGGAAAAAAATATAATCAGCATTTAGAATTTTTGATAATAAACCGCAGTATAGGACTTAAATATAAATGAATAAATAAACAAAGAAGAATAAAATATGAGCAAGTGAAAAAGAATCCTGAAATTCTTAAACTGAAGGAGAAGGGGAAAAAGTTTACTAGAGGTTGTGGACAACATAGGAGGAAGAGGATAATGGCAGCTGCAGGTAGTGGGGTCCTTAGACCTGGAAAAGGGGGGGGGGGTGTTGGGGGTTGCACTTACCTGAGTTTCAGATGCCGGAGAAAAAGAAGCCAAGTGCCATTGCTGAAGCTAGAAGGGCTTTTGGGAGACATGTAAAAAAGAAGTAACCATAACCACATTTGATATCCCTCTTGACTTCAATCAACACAGACCAAGAAAAATCGATTATTCAGATTTCAATTGTGTTTCAATATTCAATTAGTTGCAGGAAGAAATGGAAGGGAGGGAGGAATGGCATATTTGAAACAAAAAGGATAAGAAAAGAAAGTAAAAAACAGATCCAGATGTGTTGATATAGTTGACTGGAGGTAAGAAAGAGGGGAGAGGGGAACAAAAAGGGTAAGTCTCAATGGAGCTGATATATAATGTATGTATGTGATATATATATATATATAAGGTTGGGCTGAGTTGTGTGACACTTGCCAATGTCCTTAAGACTGTAGATGCTCCCATATGATGTAGACAGGTATGCTGCAAATCGGCCTCTATGATAAAACAACCCCTGGCTCCCCTAGTAATTGTGCATTTAACTACTAGACCCCTTTAAGTGCTATTCGGTAGCGCTCAAACTATAGAGGACTCACAGAATGGATCTATGGAATTTCGAAATAGAAACTAGATATGCATGAATAACACATGCACATAAATCACGTGACACAATATTACAAAAACTTTGATTTCCTAAATGCTAAAT
This sequence comes from Hakea prostrata, assembly GCF_041222555.1. NCBI lineage: Eukaryota > Viridiplantae > Streptophyta > Magnoliopsida > Proteales > Proteaceae > Hakea > Hakea prostrata. The sequence continues at coordinate 24,865,712 of NC_142601.1, read as the reverse complement.
GACTTTAGAACTTTAGATGCTTCAATGTCAAAGCCCTACCCCGTATTTATATACACAGCAAAAACTTGAGAAGAAGAAGGTTAAATGCAAAAAGAACATGAAATAAATGAGGTAGTTTACTAGAGTAGAATTTAACGAAGAGAATTAAACTTGAGAAAACCAAAGCTACATAATAAACAACAAAAAGATTAGTAGTATTAATGGGATGAGACACAAAAGACAAATAAAATTAAGAAACTGGTATTTTAAATCTTTGATAAATTAATTAACACTTACAATTCACCCACAAGATTCAAATATCGGTGACAAAAGTAGACATACCTTGAGCACATTAGATTGGTAGGTCACATCGTTGTAGATACCCTTCGGACATGAATCTACACTAGGTCTAGTAAGCTAAACTATAGAGTACGGGTGAAGTCAGACTTCTTGAACTTTTTCTCATTGGTGTAGCCAACTGACTTACCATCCATATCCTACCACCTGAGGCCATAGTCACTCTTCATATACTGGACATTATTGGCCGTGTCCCCATTATGGGTTCATGAACCCCTAGAATTCTCATTGGAGGCAATCTACCCCCAACATCCACTTAAGTTGGCCTATAATATGCACCACAGTATTATCCCTTAATATCTAGTTTTCATATGAAATTCGATAAATCTATTCCACAAGTTCTTCCCTATAGTTTGAGCACAACCTTATAGCACTCGAAGGGGTCAAATAGTTGAATGCACGGTTACTAGGGGAGCGAGGGGCTGTTTTATCTATGTTTCTCAATATTTTGAGAATTATTCTCTAATTATGCAAAGCAATGCAAAAGCACATGTAAGATGAGATTTACATGGTTCACTCAAAGGCTATGTCCAAGCCGAGAATAGATGGTTTTCACTATGATGAAGAAGAGCAGCTACAACCCTAGTTCCTCTACCCCTCTCAACCTACTAAGAGACTATAAATAGATATAGGTGACAACCCCTACTTCAAAGAAAAAGACCAAACCAGCCCTGTACCCAAAAACATGACCAAAACAGCTAAGCAAGACCTTTTAACAGTTTGGGGCCCACAACCAATCATTTCGAAGAGCTTGAAATTCTGAACATGCCCAGATGATGGTCAATGTCAATTATGGCCATGTTGATGCATTCAGGCCTCAAAACAGCCCCAAAACAGGCCCTAGAACGTCTTACATGGTGAAAATTTGTCTTCACCACAAGAATATATACTGGAAGTAACAATAGCAGACACTGGAGCTGGAGACAAAGATGCCAGTTGTAGACTCTTTATATGATGTGATCAATGGAGGTGGAAGTAGAAAGAAAAAATGGCAAATCTGAGAACTGGTGGACGGTTCATATGCACCTCCTGTTATGACTGATTGATATTGTTGTCCAGGGAAAAAGGAAGAGACTAAGGGCAGTTGGAGGAAGATTCGCTGCAGCCAAGGCAATCTGAGGAAGACAATCTAGGGAACCACTGCCGGAACTGGAGTCTATGGTTGCTCCGGCCAGTCACTACTGTTACTACCTAGGGTTTTGTTGGTTTCCCCCTTCACGTAATCGACAATTTGAGGTATGAGGTTTAGCAGTTTTGAGTGTTAGATATGACTAGGCAAGTTTATAAAAGATTGATCCAATGTATCTCCGGGTAGATACATAGTATAAGGTAGCTAATGACAAGTCAATAATAAGAATAACTGGAAATAATAAATAAAAATTGGAGAATATTATGCAAAATGTACCAAACACATAAGGCTGATTACTGCTTCACACTTATTTTTCAGCCTCAATGCCAAGGCACCACCTAGGTGACACTTGATAACCATGCTCAGATATTTAGGTTCTCTTTTATTTCTAGAATATTAGGTTTTAATTGATCTTTAACCTTCTAGTTGTGATCATTGAACACAAATAAATTCTGTCTTAAATCTTCTTTCTAGAGTGAAGGAAAAAGCTTAAGACAGACAACACAATGTAAACCATCTCTCTTTTTTCTGGATGAAATATAAACCATACCTAACGCATTATCTTAACATTTAAAATATAAACCATACCTTACGCATTATCTTAACATTTAAAATATTATCAGAAGAATTGAATAGACGTTTTGCTATTGCACAAATGCATGCATGCAAAATTAACAACCATGAAATATTTAAGAGAAAGCATCTCCAAAAAGAGCATATATTTATTAGAATGAAAAAAGTGTGCACCACAAAGAAAACTTGCCTCGGGAGGATAGTACAGCCAATCCCAACAGAAGAAGCAGAGTCCTGTTCAAATGCAAACTTCGGCGCACAATTATCATGTTCAACTTGTTTTAGCAGTGTTTACAGCAGAAGCCACCTCATTGGTTCTGCTCCTTGAAACCAATTCCTGTCAGTTACAGTCAGCACTATAAGTTAACCATCAATTTGATCACTTCAGGGCAGTAGAACTGTGACACAAATAATAAAGCCAATTACCTACAAATCCTGGTAAATGAAAGTCCATACAGTCTTGAGTCTTCTGCTAAACTCTTTCCTTCACCAATGTTGTTATGAGTTCTTTACTGTTCCATTCCAAAATTATGGTTTCCTTGTGCAATGGCCTTCTACAGTCATCCAGATTTTGGAGATTGAACGGAGATCTCCATTGCTTACATCTTGCAATTTTAACGATATTCAAGGAGAACCTATTGGCAAACTGAGCAGAATGTCAGAAGATATAAAACTGTTGTCACCGTCAAGCACTGAAGGATGTTTAGCGGCTATAAACATATTTGGCAACCCACACTTTTGTCATCACATCTTTGCTCCTCCCCTTCATAAAGGAGGCATACTTGACTTTGTGTCAAATAACAACGCAATGATATCAGTTCTGACTGTGCCTATGTTTCTATATGATCAAATGCATGGTCTACTCATAAACCTGCTAAAACTGTTATCCATCCTTCAGATATGGTTATTAGCAATCTGTTGACACTATTATCAAACTGTTTAGCAACTCCGATCACCAGATTCTGCTGAGGTTCCTCAATTATTGAATTCAGCCAGAAACTTAAGCCGTTTAGATTTCATCTATTAAACCACAACTGATTCCAAGAGTTCTTTTTGGTTAGTTGTATCAGTTGATAATCCTGGCAAAACTGAATACCTGGCCAGCCTTTCAGGTGAATCAAATGGTTGGTCTGAGAGTAATCAAAAGCCTTCTCTCAATACCAATTCTCTCCTGTACCCTTCATAATGATTCTACATAGATCCTGAAGAATTCTATAGTTCTTGTTTCCAGATTCTTTCCATAACAGTCAACTGCATTAGTTTTATCCCAGCATTTCAATATTTGCATACATGATGAAAGGATCCATTGCCAGTCTTGTTTTGAACAAGAACATTTGATTGACAAAAACGCAAACAGATGAACTGAAGCTATATGATACATGTTGAAGACACAAAATATTTTTCTTATAAGAACAGGACAGTTTCTACTCTTTAGACTTCTGCATATTCCTTCAATGATTACAAGCTAATTGAATTTTTTTTTAATAAGAAACAGTGACTTTCTACTCTTTTGACTTCTGTTAGTGATAAAAGGAGCAGATTCCTTCAATGATCACATGCTAACAAATGAGGAACATCATCTCCTTCATCTTTGTTGTTTTCAAACTATAGAGGGAGAAATGAATGCAGAGAAATAATACATCATCGGACATTGGTAAGGAGGAGCTTCACAGAACAGAAAAAAGGAATACCAGGAACTAAGGGGGTTTCAGATGAAAATTTGTTTAATGATGTTTGAATTCAGCCCCTTGGAGCTCCAAACCCCGAATCTGACATGTGGTCATAATTTGAAGAGGCATCTACAAAGTAGACACGAGGAGAACCTTCCACCCTTGAATGGATAGTCTGGGGGCTTATGCTGGGTTACATTTAGTAATTTATTGCTACCTCATAAATGTGACTCTTGACCATAGAGGTCCCTCAAATGTTTCCCAGTGATGATTGGGGAAAATCAAGGCCACTACCCACCAGTAGCAGTTAGTATTTTAAAAGGTTTACTTTTTAGTTAGTATTTTAATATGTAAACTTCAAAATAAAGGTTCGAAGCCTTGGAAAACTTACACTAGGACTATCAAAACCACCATCATTTGCATCACAGAGATCCAGTGCTAATTTCCGAAGCATAGGCATCTGTATCATGGAAAAAAAGGTTGAATGTAGATGTCACAGATAAATTTTCTGTTCAAACACATGCATCTACTAACTTACCTTAGAAGCAGCATCAACAATGAAGTTTCTTCGGATCCCGGAACCCTGTATTGCAATTGAAAGAATTCATATATACTCATCAACCACAAAAGAAAGATCGTATATACACTAAACAATACAAGGGTTATAAAACTGCTTAAAAAAGTGCTTTACATTTCTTTATGTGCTGATGTACGCATTGTAAGAGATTAGTGAAAACTTAGGACCATCTCAGCCTACTTAGGCTCACAAGGTGCATTCTGATGTTTTGAAAGATTCATAACAGTTTTCAGGAATATGCATTTTACTGCAGAATGTATTTTAAGATAAAATGGAGATATGCTGAGAGCATTCAAGAGTAAAAAAAAATGAGGCAGGACAAGGCATCCAAAACGAAATGCAAACAAAGGACATGAACACGACCTCTTTCCAAATATGTTATCAAAACCATCAAGCTACACATTATCTTTTATCCTAAGTATCATAAAATAAGAACCATTTGGAGCACAAGTATTACCTTTTCTGAAATCCTAAAATTTCACAAATGGTAATATAGTAAAATACTGCTTAAAACCAAAAGCGTGGGAATATCCATTGATTTCATATTAAAAAAAAAAAATCCATTTGAAGCAATACTGACAACTTTTGCATACCCCAAACAAGGTTTGACCAAAATATAACTCCTTCAATATACATAAGATTTAAGGAATGTTTGATTTGTTGGAAAGCTGGTTAGGTGCTCTATCTATTACAACAAAGTCTCATGGGAAAAATAAAATTATTTGATAAAGTTTCTAAGAGATGGACATGTTTACATGCTATATTGCTGCAATGTTTACAGGCTATATTTCTGAAATAGTGGACATAGTGGACACAGTTTATTTATTTACTTATTCTTTTTTATGACATTTTTGCAATGCTAAGATTCTTTAATATTTATTTAGCACATAAAAAGAACTTTACATGTGGGTTTTCATGCTGATAGGCCTTTGAGAGCATGACGCATGGAGGACAGAGAGCGACCACAACCAACTGCTGTTGGTGGGTTACAAAATGGGGGGAAGATGTGACAGAACAGATCAGAGGATATCAATTGTAGTATTAGTGTTTTGGGCAGCTTTGGGCGGAAGGACCACATGTTTCTGACTTGCTGTAAAGGGTGACTGGCACCATTATAATCAGGTTTATTTCTTTAATTTCAAATTGAAGTGTTCATTCTTTTTATCCCATAATTCAATCCTCGTTTAGATAGGAGGTTTGATGTGAATGCAGAGATCCCCACTTGGCCAAATGCTAAGTGGGCCCACTAGATGGCTCCAAGAAACCCCTTGAGTTGGCCAAACACCCTAGTAGGGGTCTTTAGGGCATTTTCAGCCCTATTTTATTGCTGGAATTATTTCCAGATTTATTTCTAGAGTTTAATATGGGTTTTGTTTCTTAGTTTGAGTTATGTTTGAATTGGTTAGGTTGTGGATAAGATAAGACTCTTGTACAAAGAAGGTTCCTATCTTTTAGGAGTTTACTTTTAATTAGATGTTGTCTTTTAGTTGTTGGTGGTTGAGTGTCCCAGGGAATTCTTTTCAAATGGAATTCCTTAAATAGAGTCTTGAGTTATTTAGTTTTTTATTTTCAGTTCATGTCTTTAGCTGTTTAGATTCCAAATCAATACTCCAAATTATGTGGTGGGATCTTTGTCTGCCAAGGAACCCCATTTAGTCCTATAGTCATTTGAAGGCTATAAATAGCCTAGTATTCTTTGTAATTATTCAAGTCTGATTATTGAATAAAATTGATCGAGTGAAGGATCATGGTTTCCTAGCTAAGGGGGTCATGGATGAAAATTAAGAATTTTCAAGGATCAGCATCTCCATCATAGGGTACATCAATTTCAAGGCATTCACTGTCATGTTCTTCAAGTCCAGCAAGGTCCAAGTAAGTATACACAGATCCCACTCCCATCCCCTGCCTCCTCTCTCTCACGCAAGCCCTCCCCACCCTCCTCTGCCTTGCACTGCCCCATAAGACCCACCCCATCCCATCGTAACCTCTCTCTCCTTCTTTGTCTTCAGTCTCAGCAAAGCCCCATACCTTCTCTCACCCTCCCCTACACCAGTAAGGTGCCAATGCCCTCTCCCCTGTTCTACGCACAAACCACCCTCCCCCAACTCCCCGCAGGTCCTACAGCCCTTTCCCCTGGCTGTTTCAGAACCGTAGACACCCTCCCCACCCCCTGCGATCCTGATAGATCCTTTCCCAAACCTTCCCAGCCCCTGCAAGTCCCCTTAAATTCCCCCTCCCATTCAGTTCTCTGTTTTTGGAGGAAAAACAGAAAAAGAAAAAAAAAATAGGAAAAAGAAAAAGAAAAGGGAAAAAAAGGAAAGTGAAAGAAGAGAACACAAAAAGGAGAAAGAAAAGATTCTTTCAAGATCTAATCCATTTTTTTATCTTCATCTTGATTATCCTTCCCATTAAGATTAAAATATCCCAATCTTATCTTCCTTCCCAATTACCCTACCCTACTCATATAGATTTTGGGTTAAAATCCTAACAACCTTTAGGATCTCAATTCTTATTTCCTAGTTTTCGCCTCCAACTTCCAACTATGCATAGGATCCAAAATAAGATCTTTTGAACTATTTGCTGGGAGATTTTGGGCAAATCCTAAATTCTAGGGAATCTTCCTAAGAAACTCTAAACCTAGAATTGGATTTACATCAAGGTTCCTATCAAATTGGTATCAAAGTGAGTGTGATCCGAGGGAAGGAAGATGGAGATCGAATTATCCATGTTTTCCAATAAAGTGTGTGAATGCATGGCTTGGGGAGATTTTCTATATGGAAGAAGAGATTAAGTAGGAGTATCAATTGCATGTGGCTTTCGAACATCTGTATACTATTGCAGATCTACACTTTCATGGGAAAAAATTTTAATTTTTTAATATTAATTAAAATTTAAAATTTTTTAATTTAAAAAATATAATTTCTAAAAAATTAAAATTAAAAAAATATAGAAAGACACTAATGATATGAGTGTGATTCTAACTTATGTTGGACTACATTAAGAGGCCTACAACCCTATGTAGTCATAGCTTGAGTTTCACGCTTGTTGTATTTATTTTTTTAATTTCAGATTTAAATAATTGTGAAAAATAATATTTTATTAAAAATTTATCTTTTATTTTATTTTATTTTCTTACTAAATGATTCTTATGTTATGTAGTTTACTTTAAAAATACAAACATGTCTGTTTGAGCATTGTATGTATGTTATCTTAGAAAAAAATGTGTGTTTTGTTGTCCTATAAATTTTTTGTACATGATTTTAATTACGTCAAAATCATTCTAATGATTATATAGGAACATTCATGAATGTATTTGAATGTTGCAGCTTAAACGACAACTAGTGGGAGTGGTACTGGCAATGGGGCCCAAGACATTGCTTGGCAACATGGGGATCCATTGGCTGCTGACAAAAAAAAAAAAAAAATCCCAATGCAAGTATTCCCTCAATACATTGAATTCCGGTGGTTCAGCCAGAATGAAGAACCACTTGGTTGGTGGCTACAAAGATGTTGCCAAGTGTGTGAAGGTTTCATATGAAGTGCAACAAGCAATTGCAACAAGTTTAAAGGGAGGGAGATAAGGCTCAAATGCAAACCCTTCTCCATTGGAGTATCTATTGGTTTGCAGTTGTGCATTTGGTATCTGTTCAAGACATTGTCAATATAGACTCTTGAGATAAACCCAATAATTCTCTTTTGCCTATTGTTGACAATCTTGACACCAAGCACATAACTTGCTTCACCCATGTCCTTCATATCAAATACGGAGGACAACCATTTCTTAATGGTTTCCAATAGCTCCTAGCTATTGCTAGCCATGAGTATGTCATCTACGTAGAATGTCAGAATGACAAAATCACCATCGGATCTCTTGGTGTAAATACAGTGGTCTTCCTCAAGCATGGAAAAACCATTTTCCATTATAGCTTGGTGGAAGCGCACATTCAATTGTCTAGATGCTTGCTTTAAGCCATATATGGATTTTTTGAGCTTGCACACTTTGTGCTATAGTCCTTTAGCTTCAAAGCCTTGAGATTGATCCATATAGATCTCTTCTTCAAGTCTCCATTGAGAAAAGCAGTCTTTACATCCATCTGGTAAAACTCCAAGTCCATCTAAGCAACAATGGCTAATATGAGGCAGATGGAGGCAAACCTAACCACAGAGGAAAAAGTTTCCTCACAATCAATGCCCTCTCTTTGGGTGTAACCCTTAGCCACTAAACAAGCCTTGAATCTTTCAATAGATCCATCCGCCTTTCTCTTGATTTTGAGAACCCACTTGTTCCCAATTGCCTTTCGGCTCGGCGGAAAGTCAACTAAGTCCTATACATGGTTAACTTTCATCGACTCCAACTCTTCCTCTATCACTTTCAAACATTCCTTTGAGCTTGTTCCCACAAGAGCTTCCTACACACTCTTCGGTTCATGCTCATTGACTGGAGTCATCTCAATCACCTCATAGTCAGTCTCTTCAGGAGCTACAATGTAGGCTTCATCCTCTATGTTGAAATGTTGACGAGGAACTAGCCCGTACTCACTACGGCGCAAGTGCATGTTAGATTGCTCCCCCTCTGAAGAAGCTATCACATTTGCACTTCCATTCCCACTAGGATCTTCTGGATGAACCCTAGGTTCATTATCTAGCATCTGAATCCCTGGAGTGACACGGTCATTATCTTGTATTTCAAAGAATTCCGATGATTCTTTGTTAACTCCTGCAAGAGATGGAAAATCATTTTCCAAGAATGTTGCATCCCTAGACTTAAGTTCCGTTCTCCTCTCACTCTCATCCAGCCCAATAAAGATATGACCCTTCGAGTGTTCAGAATATCTCAAGAAGATACACTTTCTTCCTCTGAGTCTAAGGTTCCCAAATTGGTGAGAGGTAGAGTGAACATATGCTGCACAACCTCATGGGCGCAAGTGACTTAAATCTGCCTTCCTTCCAGTCCACAACTCATATGGTGTGGAAGGAACCGACTTAGTTGGAACTCTATTGAGGATATAGGCTGCAGTCAGCAAAGCATCTCCCCAATAAGAGATGGGTAGATTTGTCTGTGCCATCATGGATCTCACCATGTCTAACAAGGTTCTAATCCTCCTCTCAGCAACCCCATTTTGTTGTGGAGTCCCTGGAATAGTAAGTTGCCTAGATATCCCTTTTTCATCACACAACCCTTTGAACACATTGGAGAGATACTCTCGACTTCTATCTGTTCTAAGAGTTTTTATTCTTTTACCTAACTGATTCTCAACTAAGTTCATGAACTTCTTAAAACATTCTAGAGCTTCTGCTTTATCAGAAATTAGACAAATGTGACCATACCATGTATAGTCATCTATGAATGTAATGAAATAAGCCTGTCCTTTTCTAGTATGCACATTCATGGGTCCACACACATCTGAATGGATAAGTTCTAGAGGAATAGAGGCTCGTAAAGCCTTTTGAATGGTTTTATAGTTGCTTTTCCTGCTAGACATGATTCACAAGTTGGCAAATCAAATAGTGAACCTTGGCCTAAGAGACCTTTTGCCAATCTGTTCATCCTATCTAAAAGCCAATATGTCATTGTCTAGAATGCCACATATTAGAATCAATACACACAGTATTTTGGCAAACAAAAGCATTACTAGAATTAGATAAATAATCCATTGTATCTAATACAATAAAACCATTCTGAAGAAAATCACAACTATAAACTATATCACTTAGATACAAAACCAAAGAATTGTTCTCAAATACAACTCTAAAACCATGTCTCATAAGAAAAATAACAGAAATAAGATTCTGCCGAATGACTGGAGCATACAGCACATAATGGAGTAACAGCGTTTGGCTACCTCGCAAACTAATTTGCACGTGCCAATGCCATGAACCTCCACACTTGAGTTGTTCCCCATCGTTATTCTTCTGCTTCCTCTTGGAATACGATGGTATTCCATGAAGCTCAAGCGTTCCCTTGTTATGTGTTCTGTCGCACTTAAATCAACAATCCACAAAGGACTTAATTTAGCAAGCATAGAAGAACTTGTTACATAACAAGATGAGGTATAACACAAAGTACATACCTCCTGCTCAGTGCAATCACGAGCAAGGTGACCAGGCTTTCGGCAATTGAAGCAAATCATAGATGATTTCTTTTTGCCAACACTAGTCCCCCTTAAACGCTTGGGGCCACTCTTGTTTTTGTTCCCACCTTTATTACTTTGTCTGGAACCTTAAGGTTGAGCTTTTTCCCTTTTGCGCTTAGAGCTTGTACCCTTACTAGTGCTTGCTTTAGCAGCAAATACTTCAGTGGGAGGGGCATCAGCCAACATTCGATCCTCCTCCAACTCAAGGTGCTTGGCAGCTTGATCAAAAGTCTTAACATCATCAGCACGAGTCAAGAAGATTTTCATATGCTCCCAAGTCTTTGGCAGTGACTTGATGACTGCAGAGACTTGTTCCTCATTAGTCTTTTGGTGCCCACATGCGCTCAACTCACTTATCATGTTGGACATGATGGTTATGTGATGCCTCATGGTGTGACCCTGACGCATCTTGTAACCATCAAAAGTGACTCCGAGCTGGCGGCCTCTAGTGGTGGAAGTCCCTCCATACTAGAACTTCATTGCCTTATGCTTCTCAAATCGAAGCATCAGGTCATCTCTCATAAAGCTTAGGATAATAAGCCTAACTACCCTATCCTTCCTCTTTCAAACATTGTAAAGCTCAAGGTCCCTGTGATGCTGTGCAATAGCACCTTCTTCAGGTGGGGACATGGTCTGGTTTATGGTTTCCAGCATGTCTTGCTCTTCTAGGAGATATTGCACCTTTTGGTGCCAAAGGTCATAATTCCTCTCATTCAGCTTACCTCCTTTGGTGAGGTCAGCAATGATGTTGTTGGTAGCAGCCATTTAAAGTATATACAAGGATGAGTTCTACTATTCCAACATAAAACACAAGCAACAACAATTCACAATAGCATGGTCAACCTATGGGATAAGCATTTGAACCAAAAGAAATGCTAACAAATATCCAATCAAATCCTCATGCAAATCCATATAGAATTTATCTACTAATTTCATTTTGTGCTAGAAGCATGATTAAATGACCTAAATAAAAAATGTTTTCCTATTTAACAAAAGTAAAACACTCTATCATGTTCATGCTATGAGGTGGTTCACACGAACGCTTATACCCCCAAGAGCTCCCACTCAACCCCATTAGGCTCTTAATGCCCAAACATCACTCAAAGTGTCAGGCCACTGGCATTCTGAAAGTCATAAACACATTCTGAATCAGACGGACAGTAAAACGGATTCTGAGACGAATCACTGTTAAGGAGTCCGTCTCGCAATCCGCTAGACTTAAAATTCGTCTGGTCCTCTATGACCAGACGGACTTTCCGTCTGGTCCACTGTGATCAGAAGGACGTTCGTTTGTCCATCCGTTTGGTCCTTTGTGACCAGACAGAGATCGTGTACGAATCACAATTCCATCAAATGGAAAAAAAAATCCATTTTTCTCCTAAAAATTCATCCAAAAAACGCATGAAAATTCCAATAGACATCAAACAAAAATAATTCTCATGGATTATTCAATTTATGCATGTTTTTACAGAAGGGAAATCACAAGGATCCTCCCATTTGGATCCCAACAAAAAATTTACGATTTTTATTAAACCCTCGATCATTTATAGGTTTCCATTAAACCTTAGATTCTCCATTGTGGGTTTCTATCAAGCCCTTGATCCTCCCATTGGATCCATTCAAGAAAAACAAATAATTGGGAGGAACAAAGAATAGTGGGAACCTGGCTCTGATGCCAATGAAGGTTAATCTATCTATTGTCTATAAATATATGGGAGAAAGATCCTTACCTGGATTTACTTTTCCCAATATAGAAAGATCGCAGCGGAAGTAAACTTGAATCCATGTCCTCATTCCTCCACGAAATTGTCACTGGTTAATTTCCACAGTCACGCGGAAAGGCAATAGATTCCACAACCCAAATGCTGTGTGGATGAATGGTATAAGATTGACATCCAAAACTAGGAGAAGACAATTCTCGAAAGATTCCTCCTTTCTGCGTTTCTTGGAGAGAGAGCGAGAGCCGTTTTCAGAAAACTCATGAATGTTGTAAGGCAAATTGTTGTGTTAATTGTGATTCGGCGGTTACCTAAATATAACCCTATATTTAGTAACCACCCATAAGTAAGTTTCCAATTTTTCCCTTGGGCATATTATTATTAATAAAACCCAATAGTACTAATATTTGGGGTTAAGGTAGTAGGCTGCACAATATAAAAACTCACAATTAGATATAAGATTTTCATTAATACCAAATGAATAAATTACCATCAAATTGCATGTTTACTTACCAACCTTGTGCAGTGGATGTATACGATGTGCATTCCATTGATGATTGATGATGTCCAGAAAGTGCTTGTAGCCTCATGGATTTGCATGACATACAGCCCCCCTCATGACCTTAATGGCTGTGTAAAGATGGAACATAGTGGGCCCCTTCATAGAGGAGTCCACCATATGTAAGATCTTTATAGTAGGCTCCATTGTCAATAATATCCCCAACTATTTCCATAACTCATCTTAGGATACCATACCTTGTGCTTGCACCCGCCTAGGGTCCTTAACCTTTCCAATCACACCAAGGCTTAGATGCAAACATGGATTTTAACCCTATTTTGTTGCCGTTGATACCCTCTAAAGGAATATAGTTCATAAAATACCTCGCAACACCCAGTCACACTATTTCACCCCCACGTAAAGTTTGTAACTTGTCTAGCCCTACTAGCTACACTCTCCACAATATGGATCTTCCTAATGTTGCTTAGCATGAGGTCAAAATACAATGGGCCGCAAAAGGTGTCCAAAATACATTGTACTCCATAGACTGCATCATCTCATTGTCTTTTTTGAAACTGGAGCCATAGCTTATCCCAATCTGCACCACATTCTTCGGCCCCACCTCCTCCACCGCCTTCGGCATAAACCTATAGGTGTACTCATGGTCTTTCACCCACCTGGGTGCATCCACAGATCTCAAGAAGATGGTCCTATCACAATAAATCATAAAGTTAATGTTGGACTTTTTGGTTAGACTGGTCCATCCATTAGACATTATGGTGACTCTATACATCCCCTAGAAGGGCCTCATCCCTACATATAAGCCTTTAGCTCCTCGTTCTGCTATGTGAGGTACTTGTTCATCGCCTCATGAGGGGTGGTGCCATGATAATCAAGACTTACCTTTGCAATTATGTCAATAATGGACTAATATGTGCAATGTTGGCTGGAATGGTGTCATAAGGCAACCATTTCGTCGCTACTTCCTTCACCTTCCCCCTCATGTTCTTCGATGCTCTGAGATCTTGGTCTATTTAGCCCCCTTCTTCATGAAAACATCAAGATCCTACTCTAGTATGGGATCGATCCGCTGTGAAAAACTTGTTGAGGGAGAAGGAGTACCCCTCTAACTTTATGACCTCCTAAACATGGCAAATACACCACCTGACCCAGATCATCCAGCTCCTACAACTCTAGATCTGGCCCTCACTTGCTCCTGATGGTGTGATGCCTCGCTCTTTGCCGTTGCCCACCTCAACTCCTTGGCCTCCTCCGCTCTATGGGCATCGATAGGATTAACATTGTCCTCGTCACCATCAAAATCAATGGGGTATGCAAAAAACCCCCTCATGGCCTCATCTAATGCTCTAGTGACTCTTTGGTTGTTGCCTTCTTCTTCCCTGCCACCTTTTCTAACTCTATAACCACTTTCATAACCTCGACTAAAAAACTATTGCACACCTGAGCATCCTTTGAATTATCGGTGAGGTGTGCCTTAAACCTACTAATGACACCTCCCAAAAACTTCCAATCGAAGATGCTACACCTATATATTTGCTTTATTACTATATATCGGCATGCAGTACTGCCATGTAGAGTCATCCCTCACTCGGGAGCCAGCAGCTTGTCCCTATTCTTTGCGTTGTAAACCACCCCCTTCATTAGTCCATTTATGACGCTACATGCCTCCTATTCCTAGACATGATCAATGTTCCATACACAAAATGAGTGCATAAGTCACCGAACATCATCAACTGTTGTAGAAAAAGAAACGATCATGCATCCAAGTTAGAAAATTCGACCGAAATAGGAATTTCAACCTTGCAAAAGGCCGAAATTTCGACGGAAACTGGATACTTTTTTCTAGAAATTGGAACTTCAATTTTGGGCCTCATATGGACTCAAAATGATTTAAATTCTTGCATACTACCTATTTCAAGCATAATAAACACAATGGAACTAGTATTTTGCCAAAAGAAAAACCATTAAAAATTTATCATTCAAGTATACTAACAAATGACTGGTTCTGACAAGTGCAAATTGTATTGCATACAAGCATATAATCATCAACATACATGAATTGTTTGGTAGAATGGTTACATATACAAGTCAATAAAATAAAATGACCGACTAAATCAAGTGATGGTGTCTCACATATATTAAGTTGAAGCCTATATATCATATATATAAAAAATAAAAATACATAATTTTAGAAAATAATTATTAAAATCATAAAATGAAAAAATGTAGCAAATAATAAAAAGATAAGTTTAACAAAACACAAGCATAGAATATAGTCTTGGGCTAAATATATATTAATTTCAAGGCAATCCAAGATCATTTAAGGCATGAACAAAACAAAAATAAAGAAAGGGGAAGTTTGGAACTATTGGGTATGGCTAATGCTTCACATTCTATTGTTGCTGGAGTTTCCTTTGTAACTGTTGTGGCTTAGGAGGTGTTTGGAGGCAAAAAATGAGCAAAAGAAGTGGTTGAAGGCAAAGGAGTCATGGAAATGAGGTGAAAATGGGATAGAAATCAACAAAAACTAAGGAAAAACAAGTTGGATTGTTTAAATGGTTGAGATTTTGGTCAAAACCTCCGAAATGGTCGAAATCTCTGAAATTTGACACTTTTCCAAAATAATTAAAATTTCGTTTTGTTTTTGCAAAAATACAAACATTTCGACTGAAAATTTTTACAAGTTTAGTCAAGTTTTCTTCTATGCATGTATCTAGGTAGTAATTTTTCACTTGCCTATGTAATTTTTTAAATAAAAAATGATTTGTTAAACTTTTCTTGACAAGAAAATTGGCTGCCTATAGCAACACTGGTGACAAAACCATAATAACACACTTCAAAAACACATAGAGAGCCACTTTATATTTTTCTGTAATTATGAAAACCTTTTTCCCTATTCTTCCACAATTATTTATATTTTTAATTAAATTATAATAATTTATGAAAAATAAAATAAGGGTAATTTTCATCTGGACCCCCTGAGGTTTAGTCCATGTCATTTTTAGTCCAACTAAATGGACACTTTGCATCTGCCTCCCCTGAGGTATCCAATAAGATCAACTAAGGACAAATTGTATTTTTTTATGACTAAAATACCCTTATATTTATTCTACCGTATGATTTGCATCATGTCTTCATAATTAAATGAAAATCAAAAGAGTCTAAGAGAGCAGTTAAGGTTTTGCACACGCAATGATATCGCCAACTTGAGAGTCACCTGGTTTTGGGTGATTGGATTGATATAGACCCACGTCAAGGCCTGTTCTTGCTGAGCTAGAGGCGAGAGTCCAGGAGCTGTCCTCCCAGGTTGAGAGATCTGCACAGACGGTATACCTGAGAACCAAACCTTCTCTTTCATCTGATACATTCTTCTTGCTTGAACTGGATGTAATAAGAATGCTTGGTTGCAGGCCAAGCATTTGGAGTTTATTCCAAAATCCACAAGAGAGTGAAACATGGAGAACAACCACCAGCAAGCTCAGTCATCTTCGTTTCCAACAACGCAACCACCGTTTCATCATCTTCTACAACAGAAATAGCAGCAACTGCAGATGTTCTGGACATACTAACATCAAGAGATGGAACAAGTGAATGATTTCAAGAATCATCAGCTTCCTTTAGCCCGAATCAAGAAGATCATGAAAAACGATGAGGATCTTTGCATGATCTCTGCTGAAGCACCAATTCTCTTTACAAAGGGCTTCTGAGCTTTTTATTCTCGAGCTTACTATCCGTTCATGGCTTCAAGAAGAGGAGAACAAGCGTGCGTAGGACATTGCAGAAGAATGATATCGCTGCAGCAATTACCCGTACCGATATCTTTGATTTTTTGGTTGACATTGTCCCGAGGGATGAGATTAAGGATGAAGCAGGGCTTGGAATTCTAGGGAGTACCACCAGTGGAATGTCTTTACTATTATCCTCCGATGGGTCAGCCTGCGCCGGGAGTAATGATTGACCGTCCTGCATTGACCGGAATGGATCCTAGTGTGTATGCTCAGTCACTGTCTCAAGCGTGGCAGTTAGTATGGCAGTCAGCTGAAGAGGAATCATATGGGAGCGGTGATAGCAGTGGATAGAAGAAGAAGAGACCTGAAGATCGTGACCGTTGAAGAGGAAGAATTTGCACAGTACGAATTAATGATGAAGACAGACTTATCGAAATTTGGTTTTTCTTTTTAATGAAGCTGTATCATAACAGAAGCTGATATAAATCCGATGCAACTACCCCCATTCTTTTGATTTTTACCATTAGATTTAATTGTGAAGACATGATACAAATTGTACGGTATAATAGATATAAGGGTATTTTGGTCATAAAAATTACAACTTGTCCTTAATGATCTTATTGGATACCTCAGGGGAGGCAGATGCAAAGTGTCAATTTATTTGGACTAAAAATGACATGGACCAAACCTCAGGGGGTCCAGATGAAAATTACCCATAAAATAATTATAGTGTAAAAATGTTTTGACTCCGTGAGACTGTACTCGGCCAATGGAGTTCAACATATATTTATTCGACCACAATACAAGACAAATATCATATATATTTTTTACATTTTATAGGTAAAAAATACATTTTTGACACTAAAGATAAAAAATAATCCCCTTTGCGAAAAAAATTTCCACACCATAAGTTCGTTAATTGACCCACAATGTTTAACACATTATTTTTTATGCCTATCCAACAACCAACAACTTTTTGACATGCATTTTGAAAAGAAAACTAGTTTGGAGAAAAATGATACACCTGTGAGATGAAAAACTCCAAGATCTTACTGAAATGCCATTGGATCCACCCAATGTAGGTGTTTGCTAGCAAAATCCATGTAAAAACAAGCCAAAAATGATGAAGATCGACTCTAAAATCGCAAAAATCGTAGTTAGAACGGAGAGAATCTACTCATTCAACAAGGGTCGAAATTACAACCAAATTTTGCTCACACGTATCTTGGTCAAAAACACCTTGCAAGATTTCGCCGAAATTTCAGCGAGGATTTGAACTTTTTCATTTTGCCTACCATTTCGTTTGTACTCGCTGAAACAGTGAAATTTTGTGCAAAATTTAATACTATGATTATATCCCTATATTGTTTACCTACATTTCCTCCAAGTAATAGCCCATTCCAATGCTTGTAAACCTAAGTTACTCATCTGAAGTGATTTATCCATATCTCCCACAGGCTAGGTAAGTATCCTTGATACCCTTTAAAATCTAGCTCTTTTCCCTTGAAAGCAAATCTAAACCCCTGACATGAGATTAATGAATTTTCACATAGACCAACTACATCCTTTAGTGTTGATTTCATCCATTGCAGCCCATATCACAAGAAACCCCCAAAGCCAATAGACAAAATACAAGGAACCTTTTCTTGGTTTTGCTTGAGTTGGTTCTCCTAAAAGAATCTTGGTTAACTGGATCTCATTCATTTGAGGCTACATCAAATTTGCTATGGAAATTGTAAAAGGAAAATAAGAATCTGGGAGAGAAGGTAATTCAGCTCTATATTGGAAGAAGATCAACCAGAAGCCAATGACCAGAATCCGCAACGAACAGAGTAATTAGGCCAAGCTGATTGGTCGATTAATGTTTCAATTTTAACTTAGTTGATGTGAAGGAGCATTCCAGTGAAGATCTTGTTAAGTTTTGATGGAAGTAAGCTGGAATGAATCAGCAGCACAGGTTAAGTGTAAGGTTGAGTCTTGAAAGGAGGAAGATGAAGCAATGTACAGTTTAGGATGGTCAGATGAGGAAGCAGCTTGGATTCATTCCTGTAACAGCAGGGGAAGAATTGGTCCAAAGATGAGGGAGTTGATGGCTGATTTGGCCTTGATGATTACAGGGTTGGGAAGTGGGTTCAGAAACATCTTTAAACACTTAAAAACCCTCTAAAACACAAAAGATACTAAATCATAGAACCGCAATATTTAGTTATTTAGGTTGATCTTATGGTAGTATGGAAGAGCTTAGGAACCTATGGGTTAGCTTGGCTGACCAAGTTGTTTAATAACATTATGAGCACAAGGTAAATGCCAAATGAATGGAAGAGCAGCGTTAGGGTCCCAATTTACAAAAATAAATGAGATATTCGAACCTATAAGAACTATATAGGCATAAAACTGCTGAATCAAACTATGAAATCATGGGAGAGAGTAATATAAACTTATTTGAGGCAAAAAAACCACTATTACAGGGACCCAATTTAGTTTTATACCAAGAAGATCTACAACAGAAGTTATATATCTTATTAGGAGACGAATGGAAAGGTGTAGAGTGTAAGAAATATCTCCACATGGATTTATTGACCTAGAAAAAACTTATGATAGTCCTTAAAGCATTAATTTGGCAAGTTGTAGAAAAAAGAAATGTGGAAAGTTAATACGTGAACATGGTAAAAGTCTTAAAGGTACGTATGATGGTTAAGCGACAAGTGTAAGAATGTTGGAGGGACAAGGTGATAAATTATCGATTACAGTCAGGCTGCATGAACTATCAACTTTAGGCCCTTATTTATTTGCACTTATAATAGTTTATATAACTTAAGACATTCCAGGTGAGGATCCGTAAGTGTATGCTTATGGTATTGTTTTGGTACATGAGACACAAGGATTGATACCAAGTTAGACTCATGGAGAGCAACTTTACAATCAAAATGCTTTAAACTAAGTAAAACTAAGATGGAATATGTAGTGTGTAACGTTGGTCGGGATCAAACGGATGATGAGGTGGTGAAACTTGATTAGGAGTAGATTCCACAATGCAATTATTTTAGGTGTCTTGGCTCAATTGTAACAAAAAGAAAAGTGATATAGAGGATGACTTCCCAAAGAATTAAAATAGTGTGGATGAGATGGAGAGGTGCATCTGGAGTCTTGGGTGACCCGGGTATTCCATTAAAGCTCAAATGGAAATTATATAGGACCTCGTATGACCACCTATGTTGTAAGGTGCAGAATGTTGGCATGTTAAGGAGCATCACATGGATAAACTCAATGTAGCAAAAAGAATGATGCTAAGATGGATGAGTGGCAAAAGCCACAAAATTAGGAAGATAAGGTAAAGAGTGATCATATTAGCTTGGTCTATGAGCAACTCCCATAAATGATAAGCTATGAGAAAGTTGACTGAGGTGGCATGGCCACATTTAATCTAGGTCAAAGGAATTAAAAGACATAGGGATAGACCTAAGATAAACTTTAGGAGAAGTGGTGAGAAAGGATATGTATAACTTAGGCCTTATATCTAGTATGACCTTAAACAAAGCTGATTGGAAGGCAAGGATCCATCTAGCTAACCCCATTTAGTTGAGATAAGGCTTGTTGTTGTTTAGTGGTTGATTTTAGGGTTTCAGTGGTTTGTTCGCATTGCAGCAATAAATGACTAAATAATGATGATTCTTAAGTTACTTTTATATCTGCATTTCACTCAGCTAGGAATGAATAATTCTTTTTAAGTGTTAACAATGGAGTTGATGTCCAGTACTTACTTCTCTTAAATGTAACTAGTTCCTAGAATCCAAAAAAACCCCATAGATCGAAAAGTCTAGGATAATGAGCTTAAACATAGATTTGGACTAGTTCGTCCATCTTCATCTGACATTGGCTTAAATGGTCATAGTAGGGGAACAGGCATGCGTCAAAGGATGGAATTTATTCTTCTTTGGCATAAACACAAGAAGTAGCAATTGATCAAATACATAGAGAATGACACAAGTGATGAGAAGTTATTGAATACTCACATTGTGGCGCAGTGAGAGATCTTCAATAGCTTTGCAGTCAAAAAGAGAACAAACACCATACTCGGTCACTTCCCCACATTCCTACAGAATAAAATAACATGTAAAGATGGTAGCAAAAACATCTAAGCACCCAAATATTATTTCAAAAATCATTTATAAGAGGTACAACAGATAAAAATACAATGTAAATGGGCAATATCCAAAGAGAGATTGATTTCGTAGCTTATTTGTTAACAACTGTTGTAATCCGAAAATGAAAAAGATTAAAGACCTACATGTTTTTACGAATGACAAAATTTATTTAATACAAAAAAAAATTAAGAGTTAATTTGGCAAGTACTAGAGGAGAAATGTTTCAAGTAAATGGATAGACATAGCTAGGATGTGTATAATGGTTTAATGACAAGCGTAATTGTTGAGAATTGTGCTGCCTTGGTGCTCAAATTATTAAGTTTCTAATTTTAAAGATGGTGACTAAGTTTTTGAGAATTGAGTTACATACTTTCCTTTCTTAGAAAAGGTTCCTTGGTAATCACAATTTAGGAGAATTAGAAAGTATAGTTTCTATTTTCAACATAGTTTCTATGTTCAAGTTCTTTCTAATTTCATTTACTTTCCTATTTGGTTCTTTCTATTTTGGTCAAATTCATGAGTCCATGAGATGTACTTATTATTTCCTTTTTTAGAAGGCAAGATGGCTTGCTTCTCAAGTTGTAATCTAGACAATTGAAGTCTATAAATAAGAGGCTACAATTCTAGGAGTTCTAAGCTAGAATCGCAGCCAATTGTCGTTGCTTCTTTTCCTTCTTCTTCATCAGTCTTCTTCTATTCTTTTTCTTCTTTTTGAATTTCCTTTCAGTCCCTAGGTTGATTACAGGTGTTGAAATTCTAACATGGTATCAGAGCATGTTTAATCAGTTTGGGGACTGTTTTTCTCTCTACTGCTATGTTTCTATGTTTTTTGTTGTTCAAGTTTGAACTAGACCTTCTTCTAAACAAGTTATAAAGGTTTGAAGATTTTGAAGTTTGATTACAGCAGAACATGTGTGCTGTTCCATGTCTCCAATTTTCTTGAAGACCAAATTATCTACCACTTCACCAATTGATGTTGCTGCTTTTCCGAGAGATGTGTGTGCATATCTAAAGGGAGAATTGATCCCAATCCTGATTTATTCCATAGGATGGATTTCTCTACAAACAGTACATTCTAATTTTGGACCCTACCTTGTAATTCCATTGCAACAACTTATCATCAATTATACCCATCAGAATGACACCAAATTTCCAGCCAGTTGTCACCTCCACTAGACCTCCATTCAGTCCAAGTTTTAGTCTCAATAGGTGGCCAGTTAGGCTTGCAGAATCCTATTTTCTAATTTGGGAGCTACTACCATATCTTTTGATTGCACCTCCAGATTGGAGAAACCTTCAGCAGTCTTTACCTACTACATCCCATCATCATTCACTACAAATTTGAGCAAGATCTACAATCTAGTTCTCTTAGAATCCTACACCTAATTTCTGAACTTATTTATGATTGATTTAATGCCTGAGGTTTTATGCTGATTTTATTGGAACTGGAACATCATACTTGGAACTCTTTACCTTTTGTTTACAACTTTTAAGTTACCAGGGTTCTAAAGGTGTATTGATTACCATAAAACTTGTTGTTGCTCTGTTTCTAATAAGCTTTGTTGGGGTTCTAAAGGTGTATTGATTACCATAATATGCTTCCTAATTGTTTCTGACTATCTATGGCTTTGATTATATCTCTCCTCGTCTATATTTACATATCTTAACATTAAATTCCATCTATACCATAAATCCTTGCCATTGGACTAATTATCATTAATCCTCACAATGTATTTACCATATTGCATCATTCACTGCCATGAAGGAGCATGGAAATTGTTTTTTGGGGTTTAACTACTTGGAGATTATTTATACCATAAAGTGGAGCAAGAATTGGAAATTATTACTTGGGATCTTACTATTTTGGTTTCAGTGCTACTTTTGGTCATTGTCCGTCCATGTGTAATGCTACATGTGAGGGGGAGATTGGAGCCTTAGTCTATATCTACTCAAGTCTTTTGAAGAGTATTATTTGTCGACACTTTTATCCTAAGATGGTATTCTACCTTTTACCTAAATACTTGGTCCACAGTAATCTAGAGTGCCTTTTATCTACCTACCTAGTCTTGCCTTTATTTACCTACGTGGTCCACAACAATCTATAGTGCCTCTTATCTACATACCTGGTCCTTGCCTTTTTTACCTACTTGGTCCATAGTAACCTATACTACCTTTTAGGTACTCATGGTCTGTAATAACCTATATTACCTTTTACCTACTTGTGGTCCGTAGTAACCTATACTAACTTTTATGTATTTGTGGTCTGTAGTAACCTATACTACCTTTTACCTACTTGTGGTCCATAGTAACCTATAGTACCCTACTTGGTCCAGAGTAACCAATATTGTTTCTTGACCTACCTACACCTTTGCCTACTACTTTGCCTTCTTAGAAGAGGTTATGTATGGACATTAAAGATACACTTTTTTTTATCTGTTAGTATGGAGATTCCTCCTTAATACTGGCATTACTTGGATAGTGCCTTTGATGCTGCTATACTTATGGACTTTGTTCATCTTCAATATTGCCGATTGTTCTCAGTAAAGGATGGTTCGTCCAACATGAACAATTAAAATATTTTTTAAGTTGATTCTCTCCTGGGTGAAGTACTTTGAGTGTTTATTGGCGTATCCTATTGCTACACGATTCAAAACTAGTGCTCCCTTTCAAGTTTATTATTATTGTCCAAGCTGGAGTTTTCTTTGTGTATAATCCAGGTTGAGGGGAAGTGTTGAGAATTGTATTGCGTTGGTGATCAAGTTATTGAGTTTCTAATTTTAGAGATGGTGGAAGTTTTGGTGAATTGAGTTACATACTATCCTTTCTTGGAAAAGATTCCTTGGTGATCAAGGTTTAGGAGAATTAGAAAGTATAATTTCTATTTTCAACATAGTATTTATGTTCAAGTTCTTTTTAATTTCATATACTTTCCTTTTTTGTTCTTTCTATTTTGGACAGATTCATGATTCCATGTGATGTACTTATTATTTCCTTTTTTTAGAGGGCAAAGATGACTTGCTTCTCAAGTTGTAATCTAAACAACTGAGGTCTATAAATAAGAGGCTACAATTCTAGGAATTCTAAGCTAGATCCGCAGCCAGCCCATTCTTGCTGCTGCTTCTTTTCCTTCTTCTTCTTCATCAGTCTTCTTTCATTCTTTTATTCTTTTAAATTTCCTTTCAGTCCCTAGGTTGATTACAGGTGTTGAAATTCTAACACTAAAAATGGTGGGAGGCCAAGGTGGTGAATTCTTAATTACAATTGGATTACATGATTATATCAAGGATCAACTTTAAACCCTTATTATTTGTACTTATCAGTGATGACTTACCAGAGACATTCAGGATGAGGTTCTTTGGTGTATGCTTTTTGCTAATGATATTGACACTAGTAGGATTTAATGCCAAGTTAGAGCTATGAACATCAACTTTGGAACCAAAAGGTTTTAAAAACTGAGAAGAAAAAAGATGGAAATTCTAGTATGGGGCTTTGGTCGTACCCGAACAAATATTGAGGTGGTGAAACTCAATGAAGAGACCTTGCAAAACAATTATTTTGTGTACACTGGTTCAATCATAAATAAAGAATGTGATATAGCAAATGATGTTTCCCAAAGAATTGAAATAAGATGCATAAAGTGGAGAGGTGCATTCGGGGTTTTATATGCTCAGAAGGAAAATTTCATAGAAAACTATTGCACAACCAGCTATGATGTATGGTGTAACATGTTGGGTTGTCAAGAAGCATCATATAAATAATCTTAGTGTAGCGAAAATGAGGACACTAACATGGATTGAGTGGCAAAACTAGAAGAAAAGAGTAACGAATTATCATATTAGAGTTGGTTTGGGAGTAGCTCAATAAAATATAAGCTACATGAAAAATCACTTGAGGTAGCAAAGCCATGTTCAATGGAGGCCTTTAAATGTCTTAGGTAGAACTGATTTAATCCATATTAAAGGAACTAAACGAGCTAGGGGGAGACCTAAAATAACCATAGGAGAAATGAGAAAAGATATGTATAGCGGAGGCCTTGTATTCAATATGGCCTCGTATTGATCTGACTAGAAGGCAAGGATCCATGTAAGCAACAGCATTAGTTGGGATAATCCTTTTGTGGTTGTAGAATAACTGAGAGTCAAAATACAATTCTCCAGAGAGAAGAAATTCAAAAGGCACAGTTTCCCAAAATTGGTAAATTACAACAGGATAGATAGGCCACAACAAATCCTTTAGGCCTTACAACTGACAAACCTGAATGAAAATGAAACCCAGCTTTGCTTTGTTTCCATTGATATCAGATTGGTTGAAGCAGCATTAATGCATCAATCAAGTTTTGGCTCCATTACCCCAACACCCCTCAGGAGGCTGGAGGACTAGCTCACAATCGTAATGTCCTATAGTTATTCTAATTTTACATTTTCTTTTAATTAATTTCTGCCATCAGATGGATTTGTCAGTTTAGGCATGGTTATAGGATAGCAGAAACACAGAGTGGGCACAATATCTATAACCCAATAACGTTTTCATCTTAGTGGACTATCAACATTCAGATATTTCTCAGAAGTCAATGTGTTGAAACTTCAACATTCAAATATTTCTCAGAAGTCAATGTGTAGAAAGTTGAAACTATGAAAACAAGCAGGGATGGACCCAAAACCCATCTAATAACATCTGGACATCTTGTACCAACTCTGAAACGCAAACAACTTGACAGGGAGATTTCTTAGAGAAAAGACTAGTAACCAAACATTACTCTTGCAATTCCATGGCAATTTTAGATCCTCAACAGGCCTTACTTAGCCCCAAGATCCCAGCACTATTGGGCTAGATAAAGAAAATAATTAGAAAATATTTCAAAAAAGAAAACCTCTAGATGGATAGATATCAAGCCTGGCCATCCATTTGAAATAATCCTTTGAGATTCTGCAGAAAGATCAATCAAACAAGGTAGGTTAACCATTGACTCAATATGAATGTTGATTTGGCTGATGGAAAGGAAAGGAGAAACGCAGGGAAACTAAAATTTCCTCCTTCCTCAGAAAAAGAAAAAGAGACTCGCAAAATGTAACACTTTTATAGAAGCCGCAGAAAGAAATCATACAAGAAATACTCAATCTACGTTAACTTCTCAGATGGGATGTCAGAAAATGATTAAACTACGCTCTTACACTGATGTCTCCTTACCTGAATTTAGATGTTTGCATCCTGATAATGAAAACTCAATCAGATTTGGGCAGCTCTGAGTGAGAATAACCAAATCAGCATTTTTCATCCATGGAGTCACCCTTTCCAACCTCAGTTTCCTCAAATTTGGCATACTAAACTGGAAGCTTAACAAAGACAGGTCACCAAGACAGTAACATAGACCCAAGAATGTCAAATGTTTCAAGGATTCCACGATACTTTTCACAACAACATCAGATATAACCTGTTTGTAGCATACAAAAGCCATAAGATTGATAACACTGTAGGATGTGAAGAGCTGGTCTAGATATGATGAATCCAAATGTTACATTGCAACATGTACCCAAAGGAAACCAGGCAATGGTGGCCCTTAAAAACAGCACACATTGTTCCCAAAGGCACCAACATTTAAGCAGTCCCACCAAGGATATCCAAGTGGATGACTAATTATCTAATATAATTTGACAATAAACTTATTGTCACCATGTCAGTTAAATGAATTCCATCCATGTCCCACATGGTCTGCTACGTGGCAGTTCAGGTATAACTGAAGTTTTGTACATGGCTTCCACCTATTGGAGGTAGTGTGGTGACAAACCATTAAAAGAAGTTGAACAACAATGGGTTGCACTACAATTGATGGGGTGCATAGTGCATACAGCCAGTTGCCAAACTACACCTAGGCATGTCCAGGTGCCTTAATTTCCTAGGCAACTTTTGGATCCCTTAGTGTGCAGGCATCCTCCACTGCCTTGGGACAGGCAGACACCTTGATCCCAGGATGGCATGGCATTACCTGAAAGGGTAAATGATTGTATTTGGCTTGAGATTTGACATATGGTCAGTCTGTAACTAACCAAGGTCCGACTCTGTCATGTTACTCATTCTTCCCCAAGGAAGAACAAGGATCATTGTTAAAATCCATTTGCCACCATGTAAGGTAACACCCAGTTTGGTCATAGTTGCAATACATTTTCTACCATGTGTGGTGACTAGGAGTTTTCACTTTATTGTATTATTTTGGAGATAGAAAAGGTATATGAATATGACTGGAAACACAAGCAACAGATGATTTAAACATTAAAGAAATCTAACTTCGAAAAGCAATAGCCAAATAGTTGATTCACCATTCAGATTGTGTATCAAATCCACCAATAACCCATTGGTTTCCAGTCATCACTACCAACACTTATCTCAGATCAGTAGCAAAATATACCTGAAAGTAAAGAACCACCGCTTCCAGCATAGGACAAGTCTCAGGCAGTAGCGTGAGTTCATAATTGCCAAATGATGCACCAAGACCCACTGTTATGGTTCTTAGTGATTTAATTGCTGATCCCAAATACTTCAGTGAGAAAAGAGAGAATCCCCATCCAAAGGCCACTTCTTCCAAAATGCATTTCCTGCCTAACTCAAAATACATGTCCTGTCCAAGGGGACAACAATTGTATGACAAAACTTCAGACATAACTTCACCTTCTTGTCTACTCCCACCAGGACACAAGTTCCTGCACCCTTTCGCCTTGAAAAACCGTAACCCAGGATTTCTTCTGATAATGTAAACTAATGAGGCTTCAGAAACCTAAATTGCACAGGTACAAGAAAATTCTACTATTAGCATACATAATTACATACTTTACATCTTTCTTGTGTCTATTTGAGAAGCTTAAATAACTAGATTGTGAAAAGAGATCTCAATGTCATTCCGAAAAGAATGGCCCCAGCCATATACTTTATTATTGATACTTTCTAGGGACAATGTTGCCAATGTTTTCTATTCTTTCATTTTTTTCCTTCGGCGCCCTCTTTTTGTTGAAGTGATGTATTTATAACTTCCGCTAAGAGTGACATGGCAAAAGCAGATGGCTATGTAGTAGGACTCAACATCCACTCACCAGGTAAGTTTCAGCCCCAAATTAACAATGGCATGTGGCTCAAAGTTAGATAAATATTAACAAAAAATTTCCAACTGCCCCCAGGTTTGGTTAATATATAGGAATTTCTTCTCTTTCTTCCCTCCCAACCACTTTTTGGAAATAAGCCATGGTTGAGGGCATGAGGCTTAAAAATTGACCTATAAGCCAGGTACAAATTCATAGAAAAACAGAGACCCTTTTGAAAAGAATATTCAATCTAGGCAAACAACAGGACTGGTGACCAATGCGAAATTTAAGTGTCCAGGAGGACAGTTAAGGCCTAAAAATGACAAACTGAGACAGAAAGGAAACTTCTCAAGGCTCACCAATGAATTAGAAGATATCTCCAAGAAAGACAGGACTTGCAGAAAGTGAAGCCAAACCCAAATAATCAACAACAGTAGTAAATTCGATAACAAAGTTACATACAAAATTGCATTAGTTTCCAACATGGGTAGGGTGTCTGATACAAACTCAAGAAACATCATAGAGGTGTCTGCAGAAGCATGTGACAATGATGTTTTTACCGAGAGTGACCAGCCAAGTGCTACTGCTAATGTGTCACTTGTTAATGTGAAGACGTAATTTTCCATGCATGAAACTTCTCTCAGTTTTTCCATCACTCTCATTCTCTCCTCTTCTGTTTTTTGAGAGCTTCTTGTACATTATTTTCTTCTGGTTTAACAGAATTCTTATTTGCCTTGTCATTTGGATCATTTTTTCCATGAAGTTTTTTTGGGTTGGGGATGGGGGTAAGAATACATTAAGCATTCAAAAATGTCAACGTCCATGACTGACACAGAGTCGTAGCCATAAAATGGAAATCAGAGTATCAAGCTACATACGATTTGGATGCTGAACCTGACGATAATTCTTTTGGTGATACTTACGATGATTCCATTCATTTGTAATGTGGCAGGTATTTTACTCCCACGACTACCTCCTTAACTGATGAGTGACAGAATACCATTGATAAAGCAATGAAAATTGATTCCCAGAAGAAATATAACCCAAAAGATACAACTATGTACATGGTTTAGCAACACTTTCACCAGAAAGGCTGTGAAACAAAATATAAAAAGACTAAGGACCATTCAAAAAGCCTGTCACCCATCACCCATGATAACCAAACCAAGTTCCAAAGGAAGTGGACAAGAAAAACAACAAACTTGGAAACAAGAACTAGAAAACCATCGAACTTCTAGATGAGAAGTTACTTAACAGCTACTTTTGTTTCAGGGAGATTAAATCCTCCTGAACAGAGAATTTGTGCAGCAATTATCATGCAGAAGTTGCTCAATTCTGAGCCAAGGTGCTTGACAATAGAATTGAAGACATAAAAATAACAGAAAAGCTTTCTCAGTATGTAAACTTACCATGGTATCTGAGACATCCAGCTTCTCCAAGGATAAACCCTCCAAATTAAAAAGAGCATCATCAGCTAGAACAGTATCCCTCATGCACAAACTTTTAAGAAGGTATGTGTGAGATAACAACTTTAACAGAGACATTTCATCAACACCTGGGACAAAAACGATCCATCACATGTGAAAGAAATCATATTCCCCCAAAATCCACACTTACATCAATAAGGTTCCAGCTAAATTGGAAAAAATTATAAAATGAGGAAGGGAAATCTAATGGACCCCGATAGACCAGCAGCAGCACAAGCTTGATCTACATGGGGCCAACAGCCACTGTACAACCATTGGGCTTTCAACTAAAATTCTGTATGCGTTATATTGCACATTTTAGGAAGCTGATGATGAGTCCTACACAAAATCCTTCAAAAGAAACAGCTCTGTTTTAGTGTCTTTAGTTCCAATTTTGGAAGCTTTAAAGCCACAAGTAATAAGGTTGAATTGGGAAAAAGAAAAGTAGATTGAAATATACTAATCCCAGCTCAAATGTATTTTGACTTCGATTTGTCTTAGCAAGCATACATATAGATACATGTTTTTAGATGAATATAGGGATTTTTATTTGCGGCAGCCGCTGCTGCCAGCAGCTAGCGGCTGCAATCACACCACGTGCGCAGATGCAAATCTAATGGTTATGAATTAAAGGGCAGAGATACAAGTGTAAATATAAATGTTTTAATTTTACAAAATCTGAACTAATTTTTCAAAATTTACAAATACAACTCCCTAAACACACCAACTGAACACGGGAGGATGAATTCGATTTAGGGCTTTTTGATTCTTCCACTTTCTTCTTCCTCTCTTCCCTTTCCCGCTGGTACTCTTCCCTGAATCCATGCTCGCCTTGCAGATCTTTGAATTCCGACATCGCATCATGAGGCACACCCTTCTCCAGACCGATCTCCTATTCGGTGTTGTCTACCACAACTTCAACTATGGCACTGCCGATGTTGCTGCGTCGGCGAGGTTATCAAGCACGAACGCCTCCTTGATGACAGATTCTATATAACATGCAAAGGGCAGGAGATATTTCGTGTTTCACAATCATTCGTAACAGGCCTTACTTGGTTGGCAAGGTCAGTTGGATGGAAGATAGACCCTCGCCGGACGGCGACAATAATCTCAAAACCCTAGCCAATGATGTTGAGACCTACATGAAGAATGTTATCCGTTATTCTAACCGAGTGAATGGTAAACTAGAGGCTAACACCAAAGATTTGAGGCGGAATATGTTTCCCACGCCGTTCTCCTTTGTTGGCAGTACTTTCAAAGGTGATCCCATGGAGCAACAAGCTCTGCTGGAGTTGGAAGACACTGCTATGAGATTGAAGAGAGAAAAATAGACGTTGAGGAATGCCTTTAACTATTTGACTGTTGCCTCATCCATCAAAGATGTCTTTACAGCAACTTAGGTGAAGTGAAAACGGGAACAAGTGGAAAAGAAGAGAGGAAGAAAAAGTGGGAGAATCGAAAAACCCAAATCGAATTCATCTCAGTCGGAGTCGGTGAACACAGGGAGTTTATTTGTAAATATAAAAAAATTAGTAGAGATTTTGTAAAATAAAAAAATTCATATTTACTTTTACATCCCACACTTGTATTTATAACCGTCAGATTTACATCTGCGCACGTGGCGCGATCGCAGCCACTAGCAGCAGCTAGCTGCCGCAAATAAAATTCCTGAATATACATCCATGCATATGCAGACATGGGTCTATGTGTGCATGTATGTGTGTGAGCACATTTATATTATGAAAGAAACTATCATCATGAAGCCTACAATCACTCACTTCTGCATCCACCGATGTTAAGTTTCTGGAGTCTGAAGGCCAATGACTTAGAATTCTTCTGCTCACAATGCACCAAAGGAAAACCATCCGAAGGAAAGGACGAACAAAGTGACACAACTGAATTCCTTCCAAAGCGAGTATCAGAAGCAACAAGAGAGTGAAGCTTCATGCAATTGCATATGAGTTTGGATATACCAATGTCCGTAACAGAATAGCAGCATTTAATGTTCAAGTGGGATAAAGAAACAAATAATGAGGAGATTCTCTCAAGGTCCACATCTGGAATTTACCATCAGAAAATATATATTTTCAGTAGGGTGATTAATGAAACATTGGAAACTCAATTGAGAAGCAAAAGAAAATATTAAAAGCTATAACAACTATGAATCACAATGGAGATATATAGTTCCAGACATGGTTGTCCAGGTGTGGGCTTAGGCATCCAGACATATTTAAAAAAAAAAAAAAAAAAAAGAACTTCATTGCCTCGGCCCTAGGCAGGCTCAGCTTGGTCACCCTGTTACCACTGCCTTCTGTCCAGGGTCCCTTCAACACCTTGGATCACCTAGACATCATGCAAAATCAAGGTTCTGAAGACCCCACACCTCCTGAGAAGAGTCTGTTCACAAAAGCATAATTTGCAATTAAAACTGCAAAAGCTCAGCAAATATGAATGCATTTTCCCCAATCATTCATCAGCTTATCATCTAACCAGGTACAAACAACATAACTGCTTCACCAAAAATTCAATGGTCATGATTGTCCAGTGGAATAATATACTGGACTAGCACATCCCTTAAATGTTGGAATCATTGGACACTTATGGCAACAAGACAGACAATGTGAGATATCCATTATTTTATCCATCAACTTCAACAACCAAGCTTCTCTATCAAAAATATTTTGTTAAATAAAAACATCAGAAAGGTATTAATGACTCACCATTAATATCACTTCGGCCCTTCAACGTGAGCTTTGTTATACATGAAAATGATAGTTCATCTCGGACCATTTTGTATGATGAACCACTTAAATCCCTGTAACTCTCAATATTTGAAGATATTATTGAAACTTGCATTGGTTTTGCTGGATTAAGATCAACAGTTAAGTCAACTTCATCAACAAGAGGACATTTCTGTACCAAATGATACAGAGTCGTCATTCTGAAATTCAGACAGTAAGATGCCTTGAATGTTCTCAATGATGGGAATAACTTGCAGAAGAGCTCAATGGCAGCTTCAAACTCCCCTGACCACTTGGAAATGTCCATCACATGTACTGCTTCAAAAGACAAATTTTGATCCAAACATTGTGAGATAGGATATTTATCCCCATCAAGATTTTCAAGCCCAAGCAAAGATTGTTCAACTCTCTGTGGTAATAAGGGTTCCACACTATAAGAAGGAAATGTCAACTGCAGAAAAGCTGATGTAATCTGTGGACAATCGGACAGATCCACTCGCTGGACATAATAAAGAGGGAAAATAAGTAATACATTCCTGAATGTTATGCAATGAATTGGAATTCAAACACAAAAAGTAAGACTTGAAATATATATTCCATTTAATGTCAGATATAGGGTTTCCCAAAAGAGTACATTTTGAAAAGGATAAAGGCACTTTTAACACATTGGATTCAATAAGTGGTAGTCAAAGTAAAGAGTAGGAAGATCAAGGGCGTAAAATTTCATGAGGCGCTCCTTTCTAGGAACGTATACATGAAAATAACATCTGAGATATAGTGCGCAGATAAGTATAGGATTTATTCCCTTGCCCATAGTTGTCGAGACACCTAGGCAAATCCAAAGCGGTAGAAGGTCAACAAGGAACCCAACTAGGTAGGCATCCTAGGCATGTAGGACAACTAAGCCTTATCCCAATTGAATGAGGTCAGCTACATGGATCCTTGCCCTCAAATCAGTTGTATTTGAGGCCATACTTGATAGTCAATACAAGGCCTAAAGAATGCATGTCTTTCCCCACTACTTCTCATATGGTCATTTTAGGTCTGCCCTTGGTCTTTTTAGCAAAAATTGTTGGGGGTAAGGCTGCGTAGGGCAAAATGCCCCTTGATTCTGCTTGTGCAGAAGCCTTTGCACACGGCCTGGGCTGGAGAGTGATTCTCAAAATTAGAAATTCCAGCAGCAAATTCGTCTTCTTCAAAGCATTCCAGCAGCATTAATTCAAGTAATCAAACATCTTCAAGCTTACATCAGCAAAATCCCAGCAAAGCACCGACCCATAGTAAGTCCAAGACATCCACAACCCCATCAAGCATCTCCAGCCCCTTTTCCCAAACCCTAGAAGCCAACCCCCATCTCCTTCTTCTTTCAACGTTTTCAGATCCCACCCCAACCAGGACTCCCACATTCCAGCCCCAAAACACCCCATTATACCCTTTTCAGGATCACCCAAGCCTGCTGAACAAGATCTAACCTCTGTTTGCCCAAAGCAGCAGCCATCTTTCTTGAGTTCTGAAATTTTCTGCACATCATCTTCATCCTTGAAAAGTTGCAGAACTTTTAGACTCCAGAAAGTTCTCAGAACTTCATTTCTCAGCCCCTACCTCCTCCAACCAGTCCCTAAACCACAGAACAGAGATATTACCAGCTCTAAATTACCAGCTCTGAACTGCAGGATACCCTCCCACACCCCAAAGCCTAACCCTAGCCGAAGCCTAGTTCACCTAGGACTTGAGTTTCAAATCTGAAATAACAATCCCAGCAGCATTATTGGCCTTATAAAACCCTTGGCCAAAACATTTAAAGTCCTTAATCGTGAGCAGTTTCTACTTAAAAGATCCAGGATATCTAACCCTAAACCCTGGGTTGCATCATTAGGACTCAATTTTAGAAGACAATCAAACTAAGACTCCTATGTGGAATCAGGACCCATGCTCATACAAGGACTCTTTCATATCTCTAAAAGGATCCAAATTGAAAACTAAGAGGAAATATGGAATCCTTGCAAGAAGTAGACTACAACTAAGGGAACCCTTTTGGGAATCCCAACCTAACTAAGACTCGTCAGTAACTTGACAAACGAAGACTCAAATTCAAAATAAAAGTAGATCTAGGATCCTAGTAACATACTGGATCCAACTAAAGGAATCCTTCTCTAATTAGGACTCCTAGCTAGTTTAGGATTCTTTGATAACTTAACAACTAAGGACTCAAATCCAAAAACTAAAGTAGATCTAAACTCCTAACAAGACTCTGAATCAAACTAGGTTAGATTGGGTTTGACTAGGAGACCCAAAATGACCAAAATACCCGTATGTTGGCTGAAATTCCCTGGGTTGCTGGTAGGGCTGCAGGGTACTAGTAGCCTCCTTTCCAATTCACATCAAAAGCAGCCTACATAAAGCTGCAACAGACTGGATTCACAGGATATATGTGTGTACAGTTGGAAAGAACCATGCAAGAGAAGTCACATGCATAGCCATCAGGAGAGTAGAAAATCAAGAAGCAGTGATATGATAAGATAAATTTCAATCAGATGCAAACCCCAGTCTAGTCAACTGAAAGCCAAGTCTCACCTGCATGCTCATTGAAACAAAGATCAAAGGAGATAGTTCAGTAAGAAACCTTCGTAAACTCAGTTAAACGAATCCTCAGACTTTGGAAGTCACCATCTCTTAGTATACGCCTTAAGGTTGCGACTGGATCTTTTACTAGATTGAGGATGCCATTACAGCTCTCATCTGCAAGTTTAAAAAAGTAGCAATCCCTCCGTTTTCCTGAAAAAATGGACCTAATTTAACTAATACTGTTGAGGACCCTGAAAGAAAGGATTTGAGCCAGATATAATTTACTTGTGCAAGAAAAAACAGAATGACAACATGAGGTTGGTACCTGCAGCAAACCATAAAGGCAAAAGGCGAAGACGGACCTGTTCAGAACAAATGGAAAATATGTCTTAAAATGCAGAAATTGGAATGGTAACATTTTCCCATGGCAGTAAAATGCAGACACAAGTAGGGAACTAGCTGCCCCCCAGCAAACCAGGAAAGGAAAGGTTTAACTTAATCTGTTCATATAATGTCAACAGTATTGAAAAGAAAATAATATCAGCATAGCATAAGACAAAATACAACACAATAATTCAATTTGAATAGGAATGCCAACATTTATGTGTATACAGAACTTAGTAGCCAGGAAGGTCCTCCTATTGCCATCAATTCATGTATGAAAACATATAACTCATCGACGCTTCAGCATAACAGGTTTACTACAGATTGTAGTTCAGTACTTTACCCTGTCTTGGATGGTGGTTGGAAGAGAACACCTTCCCTAAGCTAGAATTTTCTCCCCCAATTGGGAGTTCAAGGGGATCACCTTTTTTGAATTTTTTACCCTCTCTTAAAATTGAAAATGCTTCAACATAACATAGAAGTATCAATTCATCCTTATTTCTACTTCTTTAGACCTTCCCTATCCTACACTGTAAGAACTTAGCCCCACTTTCCTTATGTAACCAACCTGACTAACTCCAAAAAAAGGCTTCTAAAGAACTAATATATTTATCTTAAAATTTCTGTGTCAACTCAACAACCACATTTCCATGATGATCCCAAACCTATTAATTTAAAAGACATCAATGGAGCTACATCAAAGCTTGCATGACTTAATACGGGTGCAAGTTTGGCCCTGGCGGCCCTGACCCGCCCTAAGCCCGAATAGGGCTTGGGCTAAAGATTGTGGCCCTAAGGGCGGGTTAGGGCCAAAATATTCTGGCCCTGAACTAGGGCTAGGGTCAGGGCCAATTAGGGCCAAGGACAGGGCCAATTAGGGCCCAGGACAGGGCCAATCAGGGCTAGGCATAGGGCCAATCAGGGCTAATCAGGGTCAGGGCCAATAAGGGTCAAGGCCAGGGCCAAGGCCAATTAGGGCGGGAATGGGCTTGGCTTGGTCCTGTAGGGCTTAGGGCCAGGGACAATAATCCTTGGCCCTGAACTAGGGTCAGGGCGGGAATGGGGTCAGATTAGAACATATAGGGCTGGGCTTGGGATTGCAAAAGCCCGGCCCAGTTTCAGCCTCGAACCCTTTAGGATGAGAACATGCAAGTCGAGTTTTTTGTATTATTTTGTAACACAGCAGCCAAAAACAGGAAACAATAGAAGAAACCAGAAACCATTTAAGCAAGGAAATCAAGCCACAGGTGAGTAGCAGAAATCATTTTGGCAGTTTTTTTTTCCCTAAATAATTATCAGCAATCTCAATGGAGATCTGGAACAGCTTCTAGTTTGCACAAGGTTGCAGAAACATATACAATGTATGGGACATGATTGGGAGATCTCGCTCTCGAGCGAGATCTCGCCACTCAGAAATACCGAGATCTCGACCAAGATGGCGAGATCTTGGTCGAGATATGCCAGAAAATTGGCGGTAGTCTCAGTAGCCCATTTCGGTGAGTTTTAGGGCTCTGGTTGGGCTGAAACTTGGTATTTAGCCTATTTAAGGCCTTTTGAACACATTGGTGGCCTTAGATTTGTGAGAAAATAACCCTATGTCTCCTACGTCGACCCTATGTGTAAAACCGAAATTCTGTGAAATGCAAAGTTAGAGTCTTAGAGAATAGAGATTATAGATATAGAGTTAGAGTCTTTGAGAGTTAGAGACAACATGTAATGTAATTATGTAAAGATATCAAGTAATTCAAGACTTCAAGTTAATGAGTTATCATTTATCAACCATCAAGTATCAAATACAAATATACAATAACATTACACATCAGAACACCTATATGTAAGGTAGAATGTTGGCATACATATACATCACATGGATAACCCAATGTAGCAAAAAGAATGATGCTAAGATGGACGAGTGGCAAAAGCCACAAAATTAGGAAGATAAGGTAAAGAGTGATCATATTAGCTTGGTCCATGAGCAACTCCCATAAATGATTAAGCTATGAGAAAGGATTGACCGGGGTGGCATTTGGCCACATTTAATCTAGAGTCAAAGGAATTAAAAGACACAGGATAGACCTAAGATAACTTTAGGAGAAGTGGTGAGAAAAGGATATGTGCTGATAACATAGCCTTAAATCCAGTTGACCTCCAACAAAGCTGATTGGAAGGCAAGGATCCATCTAGCTAACTTCTATTTAGTTGAGATAAGGCTTGTTGTTGTTTAGTGGTTGATTTTAGGGTTCCAAAGTGGTTTGTTCGCATTGGAGCTAAATAAATGACTAAATAATGATGATTCTTAAAGTTACTTTTATATCTGCATTTCATAAATTTCGGCCAGGAATGAATAATTCTTTTTAAGTGTTAACAATGGAGTTGATGTCCAAAGAGCCATTTCTCTGAAATGTAACTAGTCCTAGAATCCAAAAAAAACAACAGATCGAAGAATAGGATAATGAGCTTAAACATAGATTTGGACTAGCCCTAGATCATCTTACACTCACATTGGCGATAATTGGTAATAGAAAGGGGAACAGCATGCGTCAAAGGATGGAATTTATTCTTCTTTAAAGGCATAAACACAAGAAGTAGCAATTGATCAAATACATAGAGAATGACACAAGTGATGAGAAGTTATTGAATACTCACATGTGGCGCAATGGAGAGATCTTCAATAGCTTTGAAAATAAAAGAGAACAAACACCATACTCGGTCCCCACTTCCCCACATTCCTGAGGTAATAAAATAACATGTAAAGATGGTAGCAAAAACATCTAAGCACCCAAATATTATTTCCAAAATCATTTATAAGAGGTACAACAGATAAAAATACAATGTAAATGGACAATATCCAAAGAGAGATTGATTTCGTAGCTCATTTGTTACCACAACTCGGTAATCCGAAAATGAAAAGATTAAAGACCTACACGGTTTTACGAATGACTAAATTTATTTAATACAAAAAAAAATTAAGAGTTAATTTGGCAAGTACTGAGGAGAAATGTTTCAAGTAAATGGATAAGACATAGCTAGGATGTGTACCTAATGGTTTAATGACAAGCGTGAATTCAGCGAGAATTGTGCTTGCCTTGGTGCTTAAATTATTAAGTTTCTAATTTTAAAGATGGTGACTAAGTTTTTGAGAATTGAGTTACACACTTTTCCTTTCTTAGAAAAGGTTCCTTCGCGAATCACAATTTAGGAGAATTAGAAAGTATAGTTTCTATTTTCAACACTAGTTTCTATGTTCAAGTTCTTTCTAATTTCATTTACTTTCCTATTTGGTTCTTTTTATTTTGGTCAAATTCAGTGAGTCCATGAGATGTACTTGATGGTTTCCTTTTTAGAAGGGCAAGATGGCTTGCTTCTAAGTTGTAATCTAGACAATTGAAGTCTATAGTAAAGAGGCTACAATTCTAGGGAGTTCTAAGCTAGAATCTAACAATTGTCGTTGCTTCCTTTTCCTTCTTCTTCAGCTGCCTCTTCTATTCTTTTTCTTCTTTTGGAACCTTTCAGTCCCCAGGTTGATTGCAGGTGTTGGAAATTCTAACACTGGTATCAGAGCAGGTTTAATCAGTTTGGGGACTGTTTTCTCTCTACTGCTATATTTCTATGTTTTTTTTGTTGTTCAAGTTTGAACTAGACCTTTTTCTAAACAAGTTACAAAGGTTTGAAGATTTTGAAGTCTGATTACAGCAGAACATGTGTGCTGTTCCATGTCTCCAATTTTCTTGAAGACCAAATTATCTACCACTTCACCAATTGATGTTGCTGCTTTTCCGGGAGAGATGTGTGTGCCATATCTAAAGGGAGAATTGATCCCAATCCTGATTTATTCCATAGGATGGATTTCTCTACAAACAGTACATTCTAATTTTGGACCCTACCTTGTAATTCCATTGCAACAACTTATCATCAATTATACCCATCAGAATGACACCAAATTTTCAGCCAGTTGTCACCCCACTATAGACCTCATTCAGTTCAAGTTTTAGTCTCAATAGGTGGCCAGTTAGGCCGCAGAATCCTATTTTCTAATTTGGGAGCTACTACCATATCTTTTGATTGCACCTCCAGATGTTGGAGAAGCCTTCAGCAGTCTTTACCTACATCCCATCATCATTCACTACAACTTTGAGCAAGTTCTACAATCTAGTTCTCTTAGAATCCTACACCTAATTTCTAAACTTATTTATGATTGATTTAATGCCTGGAGGTTTTATGCCCTGATTTGTTGGAACTGGAACATCATACTTGGAACTCTTTACCTTTTGTTTCCCACAACTTTTAGGTTACCAGGGTTCTAAAGGTGTATTGATTACCATAAAACTTGTTGTTGCTCTGTTTCTAAAAAGCTTTGTTGGGGTTCTAAAGGTGTATTGATTACCATAATATGCTTCCTAATTGTTTCTGACTATCTATGGCTTTGATTATACCTCTCCTCGTCTATATTTACATATCTTAACATTAAATTCCATCTATACCATAAATCCTTGCCATTGGACTAATTATCATTAATCCTCACAATGTATTTACCATATTGCATCATTCACCGCCATGAAGGAGCATGGAAATTGTTTTTTGGGGGTTTAACTACTTGGAGATTATTTATACCATAAAGTGGAGCAAGAATTGGAAATTATTACTTGGGATCTTACTATTTTGGTTTCAAGTGCTACTTTTGGTCATTGTCCGTTCATGTGTAATGCTACATGTGAGGGGGAGATTGGAGCCTTAGTCTATATCTACTCAAGTCTTTTGGAAGAGTATTATTTGTCGACACTTTTATCCTAAGATGGTATTCTACCTTTTACCTAAATACTTGGTCCACAAGAATTCGAAGTGCCTTTTTATCTACCTCCACCGGTCTTGCCTTATTTTACCTACGTGGTCCACAACAATCTATAGTGCCCTTATCTACATACCTGGTCCTTGCCTTTTTTACCTACTTGGTCCTAGTAATCTATACTACCTTTTAGGTACTTATGGTCCTGTAATAACCTATATTACCTTTTACCTACTTGTGGTCCGTAGTAACCTATACTAACTTTTATGTATTTGTGGTCCGTAGTAACCTATACTACCTTTTACCTACTTGTGGTCCATAGTAACCTATAGAACCCTACTTGGTCCGAGTAACCAATATTGTTTCTTGACCTACCTACACCTTTGCCTACTACTTTGCCTTCTTAGAAGAGGTTAGTGTGGACATTAAAGATACACTTTTTTATCTCAGTAAGGTGGAGATTCCTCCTAATACTCGATTACTTGGATAGTGCCTTTGATGCTGCTATACTTATGGACTTTGTTCATCTTCAATATTGCCGATTGTTCTCGTAAAGGATGGTTCATTCAACATGAACAATTAAAATATTTTTTAAGTTGATTCTCTCCGGGTGAAGTACTTCGAGTGTTTATTGGCGTATCCTATTGCTACACGATTCAAAACTAGTGCTCCCTTTCAAATTTATTATTATTGTCCAAGCTGGAAGTTTTCTTTGTGTATAATCCAGGTTGAGGGAAGTGTTGAGAATTGTATTGCGTTGGTGCTCAAGTTATTGAGTTTCTAATTTTAGAGATGGTGGAAGTTTTGGTGAATTGAGTTACATACTATCCTTTCCTTGGAACAGATTCCCTTGGTGATCAAGGTTTAGGAGAATTAGAAAGTATAATTTCTATTTTCAACATAGTATTTATGTTCAAGTTCTTTCTAATTTCATATACTTTCCTTTTTGTTCTTTCTATTTTTGGAAGATTCATGATTCCATGTGATGTACTTATTATTTCCTTTTTTGAGAGGGCAAAGATGACTTGCTTCTCAAGTTGTAATCTAAACAACTGAGGTCTATAAATAAGAGGCTACAATTCTAGGAATTAACTAAGATTCGCAGCCAGCCCATTCTTGCTGCTGCTTCTTTTCCTTCTTCTTCTTCATTAGTCTTCTTTCATTCTTTTATTCTTTTAAATTTCCTTTCACCCCTAGGTTGATTACAGGGTGTTGAAATTCTAACACTAAAAATGGTGGGAGGCCAAGGTGGTGAATTCTTAATTACAATTGGATTACATGATTATATCAAGGATCAACTTTAAACCCTTATTATTTGTACTTATCAGTGATGACTTACCAGAGACATTCAGGATGAGGTTCTTTGGTGTATGCTTTTTGCTAATGATATTGACACTAGTAGGATTTAATGCCAAGTTAGAGCTATGAACATCAACTTTGGAACCAAAAGGTTTTAAAACCGAGAAGAAAAAAGATGGAAATTCTAGTATGGGGCTTTGGTCGTACCCGAACAAATATTGAGGTGGTGAAACTCAATGAAGAGACCTCGCAAAGCAATTATTTTGTGTACACTGGTTCAATCATAAATAAAGAATGTGATATAGCAGATGATGTTTCCCAAAGAATTGAAATAAGATGCATAAAGTGGAGAGGTGCATTCGAGGTTTTATATGCTCAGAAGGAAATTTTCATAGAAAACTATTGCACAACCAGCTATGATGTATGGTGTAACATGTTGGGTTGTCAAGAAGCATAATATAAATAATCTTAGTGTAGCGAAAATGAGGACACTAACATGGATTGAGTGGCAAAACTAGAAGAAAAGAGTAACGAATTATCATATTAGAGTTGGTTTGGGAGTAGCTCAATAAAATATAAGCTACAAGAAAAATCACTTGAGGTAGCAAAACCATGTTCAATGGAGGCCATTAAATGTCTTAGGTAGAACTGATTTAATCCATATTAAAGGAACTAAACGAGCTAGGGGGAGACCTAAAATAACCATAGGAGAAGTGAGAAAAGATATGTATAGCGGAGGCCTTGTATTCAGTATGGCCTCGTATTGATCCGACTAGAAGGCAAGGATCCAAGTAACAACAGCATTAGTTGGGATAATCCCCTTTGTGGTTGCTAGAATAACTGAGAGTCAAAATACAATTCTCCAGAGAGAAGAAATTCAAAAGGCACAGTTTCCCAGAATTGGTAAATTACAACAGGATAGATAGGCCACAACAAATCCTTTAGGCCTTACAATTGATAGACCTGAATGAAAATGATACCCAGCTTTGCTTTGTTTCCATTGATATCAGATTGGTTGAAGCAGCATTAATGCATCAATCAAGTTTTGGCTCCATTACCCCAACACCCCTCAGGAGGCTGGAGGACTAGCTCACAATCCAGCAGCCCTCCAATAGTAATGTCCTATAGTTATTCTAATTTTACATTTTCTTTTAATTAATTTCTGCCATCAGATGGATTTGTCAGTTTAGGCATGGTTATAGGATAGCAGAAACACAGAGTGGGCACAATATCTATAACCCAATAACGTTTTCATCTTAGTGGACTATCAACATTCAGATATTTCTCAGAAGTCAATGTGTTGAAACTTCAACATTCAGATATTTCTCAGAAGTCAATGTGTTGAAAGTTGAAACTATGAAAACAAGCAGGGATGGACCCAAAACCCATCTAATAACATCTGGACATCTTGTACCAACTCTGAAACGCAAACAAGTTGACAGGGAGATTTCTTAGAGAAAAGACTAGTAACCAAACATTACTCTTGCAATTCCATGGCAATTTTAGATCCTCAACAGGCCTTACTTAGCCCCAAGATCCCAGCACTATTGGGCTAGATAAAGAAAATAATTAGAAAATATTTCAAAAAAGAAAACCTCTAGATGGATAGATATCAAGCCTGGCCATCCATTTGAAATAATCCTTTGAGATTCTGCAGAAAGATCAATCAAACAAGGTAGGTTAACCATTGACTCAATATGAATGTTGATTTGGCTGATGGAAAGGAAAGGAGAAACGCAGGGAAACTAAAATTTCCTCCTTCCTCAGAAAAAGAAAAAGAGACTCGCAAAATGTAACAATTTTATAGAAGCCGCAGAAAGAAATCATACAAGAAATACTCAATCTACATTAACTTCTCACATGGGATGTCAGAAAATGATTAAACTACGCTCTTACACTGATGTCTCCTTACCTGAATTTAGATGTTTGCATCCTGATAATGAAAACTCAATCAGATTTGGGCAGCTCTGAGTCAGAATAACCAAATCAGCATTTTTCATCCATGGAGTCACCCTTTCCAACCTCAGTTTCCTCAAATTTGGCATACTAAACTGGAAGCTTAACAAAGACAGGTCACCAAGACAGTAACATAGACCCAAGAATGTCAAATGTTTCAAGGATTCCACGATACTTTTCACAACAACATCAGATATAACCTGTTTGTAGCATACAAAAGCCATAAGATTGATAACACTGTAGGATGGGAAGAGCTGGTCTAGATATGATGAATCCAAATGTTACATTGCAACATGTACCCAAAGGAAACCAGGCAATGGTGGCCCTTAAAAACAGCACACATTGTTCCCAAAGGCACCAACATTTAAGCAATCCCACCAAGGATATCCAAGTGGATGACTAATTATCTAATATAATTTGACAATAAACTTATTGTCACCATGTCAGTTAAATGAATTCCATCCATGTCCCACATGGTCTGCTACGTGGCAGTTCAGGTATAACTGAAGTTTTGTACATGGCTTCCACCTATTGGAGGTAGTGTGGTGACAAACCATTAAAAGAAGTTGAACAACAATGGGTTGCACTACAATTGATGGGGTGCATAGTGCATACAGCCAGTTGCCAAACTACACCTAGGCATGTCCAGGTGCCTTAATTTCCTAGGCAACTTTTGGATCCCTTAGTGTGCAGGCCTCCTCCACTGCCTTGGGACAGGCAAACACCTTGATCCCAGGATGGCATGGCATTACCTGAAAGGATAAATGATTGTATTTGGCTTGAGATTTGACATATGGTCAGTCTGTAACTAACCAAGGTCCGACTCTGTCATGTTACTCATTCTTCCCCGAGGAAGAACAAGTATCATTGTTAAAATCCATTTGCCACCATGTAAGGTAACACCCAGTTTGGTCATAGTTGCAATACATTTTCTACCATGTGTGGTGACTAGGAGTTTTCACTTTATTGTATTATTTTGGAGATAGAAAAGGTATATGAATATGACTGGAAACACAAGCAGCAGATGATTTAAACATTAAAGAAATCTAACTTCGAAAAGCAATAGCCAAATAGTTGATTCACCATTCAGATTGTGTATCAAATCCACCAATAACCCATTGGTTTCCAGTCATCACTACCTACAATTATCTCAGATCAGTAGCAAAATATACCTGAAAGTAAAGAACCACCGCTTCCAGCATAGGACAAGTCTCAGGCAGTAGCGTGAGTTCATAATTGCCAAATGATGCACCAAGACCC
This sequence comes from Hakea prostrata, assembly GCF_041222555.1. Classification (NCBI taxonomy): domain Eukaryota; kingdom Viridiplantae; phylum Streptophyta; class Magnoliopsida; order Proteales; family Proteaceae; genus Hakea; species Hakea prostrata. The sequence continues at coordinate 24,821,658 of NC_142601.1, read as the reverse complement.
ACTGTTATGGTTCTTAGTGATTTAATTGCTGGTCCCAAATACTTCAGTGAGAAAAGAGAGAATCCCCATCCAAAGGCCACTTCTTCCAAAATGCATTTCCTGCCTAACTCAAAATACATGTCCTGTCCAAGGGGACAACAATTGTATGACAAAACTTCAGATATAACTTCACCTTCTTGTCTACTCCCACCAGGACACAAGTTCCTGCACCTTTCGCCTTGAAAACCGTAACCCAGGATTTCTTCTGATAATGTAAACTAATGAGGCTTCAGAAACCTAAATTGCACAGGTACAAGAAAATTCTACTATTAGCATACATAATTACATACTTTACATCTTTCTTGTGTCTATTTGAGAAGCTTAAATAACTAAATTGTGAAAAGAGATCTCAATGTCATTCCGAAAAGAATGGCCCCAGCCATATACTTTATTATTGATACTTTCTAGGGACAATGTTGCCAATGTTTTCTATTCTTTCATTTTTTTTCCTTCGGCGCCCTCTTTTTGTTGAAGTGATGTATTTATAACTTCCGCTAAGAGTGACATGGCAAAAGCAGATGGCTATGTAGTAGGACTCAACATCCACTCACCAGGTAAGTTTCAGCCCCAAATTAACAATGGCATGTGGCTCAAAGTTAGATAAATATTAACAAAAAATTTCCAACTACCCCAGGTTTGGTTAATATATAGGAATTTCTTCTCTTTCTTCCCTCCCAACCACTTTTTGGAAATAAGCCATGGTTGAGGGCATGAGGCTTAAAAATTGACCTATAAGCCAGGTACAAATTCATAGAAAACAGAGACCCTGTTGAAAAGAATATTCAATCTAGGCAAACAACAGGACTGGTGACCAATGTGAAATTTAAGTGTCCAGGAGGACAGTTAAGGCCTAAAAATGACAAACTGAGACAGAAAGGAAACTTCTCAAGGCTCACCAATGAATTAGAAGATATCTCCAAGAAAGACAGGACTTGCAGAAAGTGAAGCCAAACCCAAATAATCAACAACAGTAGTAAATTCGATAACAAAGTTACATACAAAATTGCATTAGTTTCCAACATGGGTAGGGTGTCTGATACAAACTCAAGAAACATCATAGAGGTGTCTGCAGAAGCATGTGACAATGATGTTTTTACCGAGAGTGACCAGCCAAGTGCTACTGCTAATGTGTCACTTGTTAATGTGAAGACGTAATTTTCCATGCATGAAACTTCTCTCAGTTTTTCCATCACTCTCATTCTCTCCTCTTCTGTTTTTTGAGAGCTTCTTGTACATTATTTTCTTCTGGTTTAACAGAATTCTTATTTGCCTTGTCATTTGGATTATTTTTTCCGTGAAGTTTTTTTGGGTTGGGGATGGGGGTAAGAATACATTAAGCATTCAAAAATGTCAACGTCCATGACTGACACAGAGTCGTAGCCATAAAATGGAAATCAGAGTATCAAGCTACATACGATTTGGATGCTGAACCTGACGATAATTCTTTTGGTGATACTTACGATGATTCCATTCATTTGTAATGTGGCAGGTATTTTACTCCCACAACTACCTCCTTAACTGATGAGTGACAGAATACCATTGATAAAGCAAAGAAAATTGATTCCCAGAAGAAATATAACCCAAAAGATACAACTATGTACATGGTTTAGCAACACTTTCACCAGAAAGGCTGTGAAACAAAAAATAAAAAGACTCAGGACCATTCAAAAAGCCTGTCACCCATCACCCATGATAACCAAACCAAGTTCCAAAGGAAGTGGAAAAGAAAAACAACAAACTTGGAAACAAGAACTAGAAAACCATCGAACTTCTAGATGAGAAGTTACTTAACAGCTACTTTTGTTTCAGGGAGATTAAATCCTCCTGAACAGAGAATTTGGGCAGCAATTATCATGCAGAAGTTGCTCAATTCTGAGCCAAGGTGCTAGACAATAGAATTGAAGACATAAAAATAACAGAAAAGCTTTCTCAGTATGTAAACTTACCATGGTATCTGAGACATCCAGCTTCTCCAAGGATAAACCCTCCAAATTAAAAAGAGCATCATCAGCTAGAACAGTATCCCTCATGCACAAACTTTTAAGAAGGTATGTGTGAGATAACAACTTTAACAGAGACATTTCATCAACACCTGGGACAAAAACGATCCATCACGTGTGAAAGAAATCATATTCCCCCAAAATCCACACTTACATCAATAAGGTTCCAGCTAAATTGGAAAAAATTATAAAATGAGGAAGGGAAATCTAATGGACCCCGATAGACCAGCAGCTGCACAAGCTTGATCTACATGGGGCCAACAGCCACTGTACAACCATTGGGCTTTCAACTAAAATTCTGTATGCGTTATATTGCACATTTTAGGAAGCTGATGATGAGTCCTACACAAAATCCTTCAAAAGAAACAGCTCTGTTTTAGTGTCTTTAGTTCCAATTTTGGAAGCTTTAAAGCCACAAGTAATAAGGTTGAATTGGGAAAAAGAAAAGTAGATTGAAATATACTAATCCCAGCTCAAATGTATTTTGACTTCGATTTGTCTTAGCAAGCATACATATAGATACATGTTTTTAGATGAATATAGGGATTTTTATTTGCGGCAGCCGCTGCTGCCAGCAGCTAGCGGCTGCAATCACACCACGTGCGCAGATGCAAATCTAATGGTTCTGAATTAAAGGGCAGAGATACAAGTGTAAATATAAATGTTTTAATTTTACAAAATCTGAACTAATTTTTTAAAATTTACAAATACAACTCCCTGAACACACCAACTGAACACGGGAGGATGAATTCGATTTAGGGCTTTTTGATTCTCCCACTTTCTTCTTCCTCTCTTCCCTTTCCCGCTGGTACTCTTCCCTGAATCCATGCTCGCCTTGCAGATCTTTGAATTCCGACATCGCATCATGAGGCACACCCTTCTCCAGACCGATCTCCTATTCGGTGTTGTCTACCACAACTTCAACTATGGCACTGCCGATGTTGCTGCGTCGGCGAGGTTATCAAGCACGAACGCCTCCTTGATGACAGATTCTATATAACATGCAAAGGGCAGGAGATATTTCGTGTTTCACAATCATTCGTAACAGGCCTTACTTGGTCGGCAAGGTCAGTTGGATGGAAGATAGACCCTCACCGGACGGCGACAATAATCTCAAAACCCTAGCCAATGATGTCGAGACCTACATGAAGAATGTTATCCGTTATTCTAACCGAGTGAATGGTAAACTAGAGGCTAACACCAAAGATTTGATGCGGAATATGTTTCCCACGCCGTTCTCCTTTGTTGGCAGTACTTTCGAAGGTGATCCCATGGAGCAACAAGCTCTGCTGGAGTTGGAAGACACTGCTATGAGATTGAAAGAGAAAAATAGACGTTGAGGAATGCCTTTAACTATTTGACTGTTGCCTCATCCATCAAAGATGTCTTTACAGCAACTTAGGTGAAGTGAAAACGGAACAAGTGGAAAAGAAGAGAGGAAGAAAAAGTGGGAGAATCGAAAAACCCAAATCGAATTCATCTCAGTCGGAGTCGGTGAACACAGGGAGTTTATTTGTAAATATAAAAAAATTAGTAGAGATTTTGTAAAATAAAAAAATTCATATTTACTTTTACATCCCACACTTGTATTTATAACCGTCAGATTTACATCTGCGCACGTGGCGCGATCGCAGCCACTAGCAGCAGCTAGCTGCCGCAAATAAAATTCCTGAATATACAACCATGCATATGCAGACATGGGTCTATGTGTGCATGTATGTGTGTGAGCACATTTATATTATGAAAGTGACTATCATCATGAAGCCTACAATCACTCACTTCTGCATCCACCGATGTTAAGTTTCTGGAGTCTGAAGGCCAATGACTTAGAATTCTTCTGCTCACAATGCACCAAAGGAAAACCATCCGAAGGAAAGGACGAACAAAGTGACACAACTGAATTCCTTCCAAAGCGAGTATCAGAAGCAACAAGAGAGTGAAGCTTCATGCAATTGCATATGAGTTTGGATATACCGATGTCCGTAACAGAATAGCAGCATTTAATGTTCAAGTGGGATAAAGAAACAAATAATGAGGAGATTCTCTCAAGGTCCACATCTGGAATTTGCCATCAGAAAATATATATTTTCAGTAGGGTGATTAATGAAACATTGGAAACTCAATTGAAAAGCAAAAGAAAATATTAAAAGCTATAACAAATATGAATCACAATGGAGATATATAGTTCCGGACATGGTTGTCAAGGTGTGGGCTTAGGCATCCAGACATATTTAAAAAAAAAAAAAAAAAAAAGAACTTCATTGCCTCGGCCCTAGGCAGGCTCAGCTTGGTCACCCTGTTACCACTGCCTTCTGTCCAGGGTCCCTTCAACACCTTGGATCACCTAGACATCATGCAAAATCAAGGTTCTGAAGACCCCACACCTCCTGAGAAGAGTCTGTTCACAAAAGCATAATTTGCAATTAAAACTGCAAAAGCTCAGCAAATATGAATGCATTTTCCCCAATCATTCATCAGCTTATCATCTAACCAGGTACAAACAACATAACTGCTTCACCAAAAATTCAATGGTCATGATTGTCCAGTGGAATAATATACTGGACTAGCACATCCCTTAAATGTTGGAATCATTGGACACTTATGGCAACAAGACAGACAATGTGAGATATCCATTATTATATCCATCAACTTCAACAACCAAGCTTCTCTATCAAAAATATTTTGTTCAATAAAAACATCAGAAAGGTATTAATGACTCACCATTAATATCACTTCGGCCCTTCAACGTGAGCTTTGTTATACATGAAAATGATAGTTCATCTCGGACCATTTTGTATGATGAACCACTTAAATCCCTGTAACTCTCAATATTTGAAGATATTATTGAAACTTGCATTGGTTTTGCTGGATTAAGATCAACAGTTAAGTCAACTTCATCAACAAGAGGACATTTCTGTACCAAATGATACAGAGTCGTCATTCTGAAATTCAGACAGTAAGATGCCTTGAATGTTCTCAATGATGGGAATAACTTGCAGAAGAGCTCAATGGCAGCTTCAAACTCCCCTGACCACTTGGAAATGTCCATCACATGTACTGCTTCAAAAGACAAATTTTGATCCAAACATTGTGAGATAGGATATTTATCCCCATCAAGATTTTCAAGCCCAAGCAAAGATTGTTCAACTCTCTGTGGTAATAAGGGTTCCACACTATAAGAAGGAAACGCCAACTGCAGAAAAGCTGATGTAATCTGTGGACAATCGGACAGATCCACTCGCTGGACATAATAAAGAGGGAAAATAAGTAATACATTCCTGAATGTTATGCAATGAATTGGAATTCAAACACAAAAAGTAAGACTTGAAATATATATTCCATTTAATGTCAGATATAGGGTTTCCCAAAAGAGTACATTTTGAAAAGGATAAAGGCACTTTTAACACATTGGATTCAATAAGTGGTAGTCAAAGGAAAGAGTAGGAAGATCAAGGGCGTAAAATTTCATGAGGCGCTCCTTTCTAGGAACATATACATGAAAATAACATCTGAAATATAGTGCGCAGATAAGTATAGGATTTATTCCCTTGCCCATAGTTGTCGAGACAACTAGGCAAATCCAAAGCGGTAGAAGGTCAACAAGGAACCCAACTAGGTAGGCATCCTAGGCATGTAGGACAACTAAGCCTTATCCCAATTGAATGAGGTCAGCTACATGGATCCTTGCCCTCAAATCAGTTGTATTTGAGGCCATACTTGATAGTCAATACAAGGCCTAAAGAATGCATGTCTTTCCCCACTACTTCTCATATGGTCATTTTAGGTCTGCCCTTGGTCTTTTTAGCAAAAATTGTTGGGGGTAAGGCTGCGTAGGGCAAAATGCCCCTTGATTCTGCTTGTGCAGAAGCCTTTGCACACGGCCTGGGCTGGAGAGTGATTCTCAAAATTAGAAATTCCAGCAGCAAATTCATCTTCTTCAAAGCATTCCAGCAGCATTAATTCAAGTAATCAAACATCTTCAAGCTTACATCAGCAAAATCCCAGCAAAGCACCGACCCATAGTAAGTCCAAGACATCCACAACCCCATCAAGCATCTCCAGCCCCTTTTCCCAAACCCTAGAAGCCAACCCCCATCTCCTTCTTCTTTCAACGTTTTCAGATCCCACCCCAACTAGGACTCCCACATTCCAGCCCCAAAACACCCCATTATACCCTTTTCAGGATCACCCAAGCCTGCTGAACAAGATCTAACCTCTGTTTGCCCAAAGCAGCAGCCATCTTTCTTGAGTTCTGAAATTTTCTGCACATCACCTTCATCCTTGAGAAGTTGCAGAACTTTTAGACTCCAGAAAGTTCTCAGAACTTCATTTCTCAGCCCCTACCTCCTCCAACCAGTCCCTAAACCACAGAACAGAGATATTACCAGCTCTAAATTACCAGCTCTGAACTGCAGGATACCCTCCCACACCCCAAAGCCTAAACCTAGCCGAAGCCTAGTTCACCTAGGACTTGAGTTTCAAATCTGAAATAACAATCCCAGCAGCATTATTGGCCTTATAAAACCCTTGGCCAAAACATTTAAAGTCCTTAATCGTGAGCAGTTTCTACTTAAAAGATCCAGGATATCTAACCCTAAACCCTGGGTTGCATCATTAGGACTCAATTTTAGAAGACAATCAAACTAAGACTCCTATGTGGAATCAGGACCCATGCTCATACAAGGACTCTTTCATATCTCTAAAAGGATCCAAATTGAAAACTAAGAGGAAATATGGAATCCTTGCAAGAAGTAGACTACAACTAAGGGAATCCCTTTTGGGAATCCCAACCTAACTAAGACTCGTCAGTAACTTGACAAACGAAGACTCAAATTCAAAATAAAAGTAGATCTAGGATCCTAGTAACATACTGGATCCAACTAAAGGAATCCTTCTCTAATTAGGACTCCTAGCTAGTTTAGGATTCTTTGATAACTCAACAACTAAGGACTCAAATCCAAAAACTAAAGTAGATCTAAACTCCTAACAAGACTCTGAATCAAACTAGGTTAGATTGGGTTTGACTAGGAGACCCAAAATGACCAAAATACCCGTATGCTGGCTGAAATTCCCTGGGTTGCTGGTAGGGCTGCAGGGTACTAGTAGCCTCCTTTCCAATTCACATCAAAAGCAGCCTACATAAAGCTGCAACAGACTGGATTCACAGGATATATGTGTGTACAGTTGGAAAGAACCATGCAAGAAAAGTCACATGCATAGCCATCAGGAGAGTAGAAAATCAAGAAGCAGTGATATGATAAGATAAATTTCAATCAGATGCAAACCCCAGTCTAGTCAACTGAAAGCCAAGTCTGACCTGCATGCTCATTGAAACAAAGATCAAAGGAGATAGTTCAGTAAGAAACCTTCGTAAACTCAGTTAAACGAATCCTCAGACTTTGGAAGTCACCATCTCTTAGTATACGCCTTAAGGTTGCGACTGGATCTTTTACTAGATTGAGGATGCCATTACAGCTCTCATCTGCAAGTTTAAAAAAGTAGCAATCCCTCCGTTTTCCTGAAAAAATGGACCTAATTTAACTAATACTGTTGAGGACCCTGAAAGAAAGGATTTGAGCCAGATATAATTTACTTGTGCAAGAAAAAACAGAATGACAACATGAGGTTGGTACCTGCAGCAAACCATAAAGGCAAAAGGCGAAGACGGACCTGTTCAGAACAAATGGAAAATATGTCTTAAAATGCAGAAATTGGAATGGTAACATTTTCCCATGGCAGTAAAATGCAGACACAAGTAGGGAACTAGCCGCCCCCAGCAAACCAGGAAAGGAAAGGTTTAACTTAATCTGTTCATATAATGTCAACAGTATTGAAAAGAAAATAATATCAGCATAGCATAAGACAAAATACAACACAATAATTCAATTTGAATAGGAATGCCAACATTTATGTGTATACAGAACTTAGTAGCCAGGAAGGTCCTCCTATTGCCATCAATTCATGTATGAAAACATATAACTCATCGACGCTTCAGCATAACAGGTTTACTACAGATTGTAGTTCAGTACTTTACCCTGTCTTGGATGGTGGTTGGAAGAGAACACCTTCCTTAAGCTAGAATTTTCTCCCCCAATTGGGAGTTCAAGGGGATCACCTTCTTTGAATTTTTTACCCTCTCTTAAAATTGAAAAACAGCTTCAACATAACATAGAAGTATCAATTCATCCTTATTTCTACTTCTTTCGACCTTCCCTATCCTACACTGTAAGAACTTAGCCCCACTTTCCTTATGTAACCAACCTGACTAACTCCAAAAAAAGGCTTCTGAAGAACTAATATATTTATCTTAAAATTTCTGTGTCAACTCAACAACCACATTTCCATGATGATCCCAAACCTATTAATTTAAAAGACATCAATGGAGCTACATCAAAGCTTGCATGACTTAATACGGGGGCGAGTTTGGCCCTGGCGGCCCTGACCCGCCCTAAGCCCGAATAGGGCTTGGGCTAAAGATTGTGGCCCTAAGGGCGGGTTAGGGCCAAAATATTCTGGCCCTGAACTAGGGCTAGGGTCAGGGCCAATTAGGGCCAAGGACAGGGCCAATAAGGGCTAGGCATAGGGCCAATCAGGGCTAATCAGGGTCAGGGCCAATAAGGGTCAAGGCCAGGGCCAGGGCCAATGAGGGCCAATCAGGCCCATCCCGACCCGGCACAATTAGGGCCAATTAGGGCGGGAATGGGCTTGGCTTGGTCCTGTAGGGCTTAGGGCCAGGGACAATAATCATTGGCCCTGAACTAGGGTCAGGGCGGGAATGGGGTCAGATTAGAACATATAGGGCTGGGCTTGGGATTGCAAAAGCCCGGCCCAGTTTCAGCCTCGAACCCTTTAGGATGAGAACATGCAAGTCGAGTTTTTTGTATTATTTTGTAACACAGCAGCCAAAAACAGGAAACAATAGAAGAAACCATTTAAGCAGGGAAATCAAGCCACAGGTGAGTAGCAGAAATCATTTTGGCAGTTTTTTTTTTCCCTAAATAATTATCAGCAATCTCAATGGAGATCTGGAACAGCTTCTAGTTTGCACAAGGTTGCAGGAACAGATACAATGTATGGGACATCAAATATCGATGGAAGAAATAGTTAAGTTTGACTCCATACAAAGTCACCATCTTCATCAAAACCCTAGTTTTTTTCCTCTTATTTGAACTAGGGTTTTACCATAAGCAAGAGGAAGTTGAAACCACTCTCAAACCAGTAAGTGAATAATAGCAACCTAGGAATCAGAAATGCTCTAACACCATGTGACACAACCACCAAAAACAAAAAATCAATAGAAGAGGTGGTGAGAGAGAAGAATGGAGGAGATAACAATCCACAGAATCAGAGCTCTCCCCCTCACGCATAGATTATACAGATTAATTTCAACATTCTGTTCAGGAAATCTTTCCTTGACAGTTTACAAACAATTTAGATTTTCTCCCTGGCAATATAGAAGCAAATAAAATTAAATCTGACAAATAAAATCAGATCTGTCTCACATATATCTTTCCAAAAATAACCACAACACTATAGACCAACATAAGATCAATGAATATTCTGCAATATCTTGCTGACCAAGTAACAGTTAAATATTATTCTAACTCCATTGTTTAACAGTTTTTAAATGAATGAGCCAAGAAAAGAAAAGAAAAAAATAAAGGCCATCTTAGAAGAACTAAAGAAGCATTACAAAACAAAAAAATCCAAAAAAAAATGCAAAAAGCCTCATTTAAACCAAACAAAACCTCAGGAAGAAAACAACTCCTCTCAAAATTGAAGATACATGCCCCAACTACACTTTCAACCTCTATAACTCATCTCATCCCATCGGTGCATGCTCCATACATCGCTATGGCTATGATGGATGTACATGTCTATGTAATCAATTAGGGCATTCTTTGGCAAGGTTCATTCTGTAATTAAACATTTATGTAATTTAATTTAATACATTCACATCTATCATTATATTATTGTGACCAACATGTGTCCATGGGTTATAATAAATTGGTAGTCATGACCAAAGTTCAAAATCTTGACTCGTCTTGGTGTCTCGACCCAATATATCAAGATTTCTGACAAGATTTCAGAGAAACATGGTACACCATGGCAATTCGATGTTTTGGTGGTTATTTGGTGGCTTTTGGGTCTAATTTTTGGTGTTGAGGCCAATAAACACAATGGCGATGTTTTTTTTTTACTAAAATTTAACACAAAGTGGTGTTCTGAATTTGCACATGTATTTGTATGGTGTATGCAGAAGAAATTGGATCATGTAGTTCACAAATGTAAACACGGATATACAAGAAAATATTGACACTTCCATTAGAATGCAAGAATAGATATTGAGAAGTAGTCATATCTCAGTTATAATTTAAAAAATTTACAAATTACTATTTACAAACACAACCCCTTAGAATTCATAAATTTCATCAAGAATTTCTAAATTCACCAAATACCAAATTTTTTGTCAAAATTCAGTGAACTGAGTAAATTTTGTTTTGATAAATGTTTTGTCTTGGTAGTCTCGAGATTATCAAAATTTCGCGAAATTTTGTACATTGGTCACGACTACGGTTTGGGTTGGATAGCCATCATCATACGCTCATATATTTGGTACACCTAGTCACAGCAAGGGGAACGTACAAATGTGAGTACACATTGGTGGAAGAATCACTGTTGTCAAAGCCTCCACCTCGGCATGCCCAGGAGGCAAGGCAGTTTTTCAAACCCCTTGTTTTGAACCGCTTAATTGACACGCCATTTTTTTTGCCGCTTTGTGCACCTTCTTGCCGCCTAGATGCAAAAGCAACCGTTTTTTTAACATTTTGTACATAATATTTTTTTCTTAACTTCTTTTTTTTTTTTAATTAAATTTATTCTACAAAGCCGTATATGAATTTAATAGCTTATTCATTTCGAAATTAAGGCCCAAATTGCAAAGGAACTCGGAGGCCCAAAGCGGGATCCGCGTGCCCATCGGCAATAGAATGTGAAGCATAAGCCATACTCAACATCGAGAATCAATGAATCATTAAATGGACAATGACTTGGAAATCAGAATAATGAGATCTATTAATTTATCGTGTTGGCCTTGTTAGTACATAGTCATTGTTATGATGCTTGATGAGATGAGCTTATGTTTGTGTTCTTTTTTTGGATAATTTTTCATAATTATGATTCTTGAATGCTTTCTTTTTTAGATGAATGTAACTATTGAATGTTTGTTTAGCTTCTTATAGAAAGTAGTTGTATTAAAAAGTAGTTTAAAAGTAATTGTATTGAACATTTTTAACCCAACCGCTTTGGTCACCTTATTGCTGCCTAAATGCCGCTTTGTCACCTAATCGACTCAGGGAACCCCAATCACTTTGGTCGCCTTGCCAACCCTGAGAAGAACAACAATTTTCGTTCCTACATGTATTACCATGGTAGGGATCTTGCTCGAAACCTCACTTTTCCAGCCCAACAAGAAAACATGGTCAAGACCTGGTTTCTACAACTGAGATCTCAGTCTTCTTGAGATCTCAGTCAAATCCGAGGCTTTTTTACTCCCTCTTGCTCGATTAGAGACAAGATTCCAGTCTTGTCTCGACTCTCAGTCACTCCTCTAGCCTCCTATGTCAAATCCTTGATAGCACACTTGAAGGGTGAATTTAGCTGGATTTTCACTTAAATCTCGTCAAATCTTCACCTGCAACACACTATGGACTCTTTAACACACCCACATCAACAAAACAACATCAATCAAGCAATTTGAAGGTATTTTTGAAACAAGGTGAAATTTTTCCACAAATTTGATTTTTTTCCAAATACTAAGAGCTAAAGTAGGACTTTAAGTGTGGATTAAACATATGTTTAACATCTTTGTCTGATCTACACTTTCACGGAAAAAATTTTCTTAATTTATTTTTTGAAACTTTGGATTTAAAATACGTTTTCTAAGAAATTAAAATTAAAAGACATTGAAAAATACTTACATTGTGAAAGTCAATCTAATATAGTTAGACTCCATTGGAAGGGCTACAACCTCATGGAGTCAAAAAAAATTAATGGTTGTCGTATTTTTTTTTAAGATTTAACAAATTAATTAAAATAATTACAATAAATATGATGTTGTATTCCACTCGCATGGATGGAACAATTTGAGTTATCTGATATATCTTATCACTTGGTGATGTAAACCCAGGTGTAGGAGTAAGGGTATTATGGTAATTTTCCCTAGATCTAAGGGCTGCCTAGGAATTCCAGCAAAAGGGAGGGATGATTCAGGGTGTTCAGGGTATTCTGAAACTCCGAAAACCCCTGCTGCAATAGAAAGTCTACCTGAATTTTACTAAAATAGAAAACTAGGGTTTTGGAGGGAATTTCGGTTAGGGTAGTAGAAGGAAATTGGCTTACTGTTCTGAAGTTTCAGAACTGGTTTATTGCGGTTCTGCCACTTCAGAATTGAATTTGATTGATCTGGACTTTAGAATATGAACAGAACCTAAGAAAGAATCAGATATCAGAAATTTAAGATCTGCAGAAATTCTCCTAAGGAAGAAGATGGTGTCCAGAATTTGCTAACAGTTAGGGAAATAGGGTTTAATCATGGAATCAACAATAGGACTACTGTCTAGAGATAGGTGCGATTCTAGGGTGAGGCAAAAGGGAGCTAAAGGAGCTGGGTGAGTGGGATTGGCAGAGGGGGTAGGGTTGCTGCTACTGCAGGGGAGAGAAGGGGTGGGGGATGCCTACAGCTGCAAGGGAGAGGGCTGGGGGCTTGCTGGAACAGAAGGGGAAGGGAAAGAGAGAGGTCACAATTGTGGTGGGGAAGTCCTTATGGGGCCACGCAAGGCAGGGGAGGGTGGGAAAGTTTTGCATGAGAGGGAGGAAGAGGGGAATGGGGCTGGGATATGTACCTACTTGTTGGAAGCTCTGAAGTTGGTTAATGGCTGCTGTGAATCTAGAATAGCTGCTGTTTGTGATTGGAAAAAAAATTCCCTCAAAGCCGTCGTGGCCCTCCCAAAGGGGACCACGACCCTGTATTCCACAAACTCAAAATTTATTCAACCCAAACTGCCATTTACAATGAAAATAACAGGCCATTTACAGCATCTAAAAGACATTGACCCAATGTGGGAATCCCTAATATACAAGGATCCTAATACTTGTCCTAGACTCTTTAACTTGAACTCTTAACCAATAAAAGACAAATCTCAATGAAAAGCAAACTCCTAGAAGATAAGAACGCTCTTTGGTAAAGAGTCTTATCTTATCCACACTAACGAATTCCACCACAATTCAAACTACTAACTTACAATGGACTTGGACTCTTTCGTAACTCAAAAAATACTAACTCAAATTAAGGAAAAAAGGGAAGACATCCGCAATCCTTCAATCAAGGGGTTCCAAGCACATGCAGACCCATCTTGAGCCGTAAAAGGGCTGGGAAAATGACAAAAATGCCCTTGGGAGAATTTGGCCTGCTTTGGATTAGCTTTTTTGGGACTGGGGTTTGGGTCCGATTTTTTTTTTTTCGGGGGGAGGAGGGGGGTTGTCAACCTGGTTCACCTCATTTGGTTTTCATTTATATCAATTAATGGTTCTAAATTTCATGTTTTATAACATTGCATGTTCATTCATGCAGCATTTTCGGTTTTAAACTTAGTGTCGAGTTGGAACTCATGCATGGGGTTGTTTTCTCACAAATCAAGGCCATTAGTGTGTTAAGAAGGCATAAAACAGGCTAAATATCAAGTTTCAACCCAACCAGACCTTTAAAACCTCCCAAGATAGGCCCTCAAGTTCACTCTAGATAAGCTCCCAAAATTTACAATATCTTAATGAGATCACGCCAACTCGAGCGAGATCTCAGTTTTTTTGAAGGGCAAGATTGCCCTCGAATGGTAGATATCCAACCTTGTGTAGTACTCCCAGTTGTGATGGAGGAATTGACATGTGTGACCTTGATCTTTTACTGATGGGCACTTGTGACTATAATACACTTCAGATTATGAATGACCATTGTTCAAATGAACCTAGGGCAAATATTCGGGAAATATGAATATAGACTACAAATGATAGTGTCACCTTAAACAGTAACCATTACCCAGTGCAACAAATATTTAAGATGGGAAAATACTTAACCAACTTGTAAAATTAGTGTCACTGGTTTGAAAAATGATTTAACATTAAGACTTTAAAATATTTTATTATATTTAATATTTTGTTAAGCTGGATATTTCAAATTTTGATTTTCCACACTTGGGCTTCCTAGATGTGCCTAAAATGGATCTAAGGGTTGGCAGTAATTTCCCTTCTTTCAACTAATATTAGAATTTAGAAGAACAAGGGTCTTGTACATAATTATGCAAAGTAGTAAGGGTTTACTTGCAAATACATAATTAAACAGAATTTATTTGGAATATACGTTTATAGCTAAGCAATTAGTTAATTTTGTTTATTTAATTAAGGGTAAATATCACTTACCTCCCCTCTTAGCTGGACAAATAGCACTTACACCCCCTCTTAGTTGGATAATATCACTTACCTCCCCTCTTACTTAGCAAATGTATCAAAAACCTCCCCTCTGTTAACTTTTTTGGTTAAATTTAACTTTTATTGCTAAATATTTTTCTAAAACCCAACAAACTACCCTTGGTTAAAAATATTTTTTTATTTTAAACCATAAATTGCCGTAATCACCCCAGTTAAAATACTAAATTATCCTCAATTAAAATAATTATTAAAAACCAAAACTAAGACCCAAATTATCTTTAATTATTAAAAGCCCAACATGCCTTTTTTTATTTTATTTTTATCAAACAATTAAAAAAACACGTACTACTATAAAAATTAAAAATGCAATTAAAAAAGAAAGGGTATGTTTATAAAATTAAACACGTACTACTATTTTGGGATTTTTTAATTGTTTGATAATTTTTTTTAAAAAAAAAAAGGGTACGTTGGGCTTTTAATAACTAAAGATAATTTGGATTTTAGTTTTGGTTTTTAATTATTTTAATTGAGGGTAATTTAGTATTTTAACTGTTAGGGTGATTATGGCAATTTAGGATTTAAAATAAAAAATATATTTTTAGCCAAGGGTAATTTGGGGTTTTAGAAAAATATTTAACGGCAAAAGTTAAATTTAACCGAAAAGGTTAACAGAGGGGAGGTGTTTGATATATTTGCTAGGTAAGAGGGGAGGTAAGTGATATTATCCAACTAAGAGGGGGTGTAAGTGCTATTTGTCCAGCTAAGAGGGGAGGTAAGTGATATTTACCCTTTAATTAACGAAATAATTATCAATCCCATTTAGATTTTTCTTATCCGCTACTAGCCCCAAACTAGAACTTCTAATCGAACCAAGCCAGAAAAAGTAAACTCAATTGCACTCAAAATTGGTGGGGCAGCCCAATGAGTTGCTGATGCAGATCCACCACCAAATTTGCTTCTTTCCCCAGAGGTTTGGATCATACACGTATTTGGCCTTTAAGTCCATCGGTTTGTTTTGTAATTTGCTTCAATGGCCTAAAATATGGGTAGAAAGTAGGAAAAAAGAGGAATTATTTCATTAGAATTGTTAAGAGTCCTGTTATGAGTCTACTTCCATTATAATCTCAAGTTCCTAGTCGGTTTAGATTATTTAGATTATTTAAAATGAGGATCCCGTAAGGCATTTCCTCTTCTGTATAGGAGTATAATTTTGGTGTCCGTGTCACTAAATAATTTGGGTCTAAATTTGAGTTTAAAACTTATGATAGTCAACGTTGCTCTAAGTATAGATGTAATTGCTCAGTTGAGCCATGAACTCAAATTGATTTTCAGTTTTGTTTATTACTACTAGAGAGGTAAAATGGCATTGTATGGTTGTATGACCATGTCTCTCATGTGATTTCTTCTCCATGTTATTGCAAAAGTCCCTACAAGATCAAGGTTTTTTTCAAGCATTACACCTTTATTTCTTCAAATCAGCAGTACGTCATGTCACCCCATCCCCAAGATTCTCTTCTAATCCTCTAAATTCTCCAAACCTTGGCCATTATAACCTACATCTATTCAAAATTAACCATTAAAATAGATTTGAAATCCATTCCACAGCCTATATATCATCCTCTTTTTCCAATCAAGTTTACACATCAAACTACCATCTGATGTGAACACAAAGACCCCCCACCGAAACCCTAAGTAGGGCCCCTTGGATGGCCCCAAGAAGCCTCCTTGATCTGGCCGAACTGCCTAGTATGGGTATTTAGCATTTTAGCCCTCTTTTCAATGCTAGAATTAATTCCAGATTTAATTCTAGAGTTTTATTTGAGTTTAATTTCTTAGGTTGAGTAGTGTTTGAATCGGTTTTAGGAGTTGTATTTGATTAAAGTTTGTTTTGTTCAGTCCTTGGTAATCTTAAAGTGGTATATGTGCTTTAGAGTTTTAATTAGAAAAGAATTCAGGCATGTGCTTATTCAAGTTAAAGTCTTATTTAAGCATATATCTTTAGTCATTAAATTCCAAATCAAGAGTCCATGCTAAGGATCAGAGTCCACGTTAAGTGTTGGGATCCTTGTCTGTTAAGGAATCCAACTAGGTCCCAGCGTCTTTTGAAAGCTAAAATAGCTTAGCAGTTTTTGTAATTTTCAATTTTGATGATTTATAAAATTAATTGAGTTTGAGGATCATGGTTTCCTAAGTTGAGGGGACCATGGTTGAGCAAGTATTTTGTTCAAGATTAACAAATCCACCATTGATTAGAGCCTCTTCTTCTTCATTCTAGCAAGCTTCAAGCATTCCTCAAGCTTTACATTCCAGGAAGCTTCAAGCATTCCACATGCTTTACTTAAGTCATTAAGTGTAATTCGATGGGCATTCTCTTTAACAACTTTGGTCCCCGAACTGTCTATGATTCCCGTATCCCCCAAAACCAACCCCTTGTCCGATTTCATCTCAAATGGATCCTGGAACCCAATTCCCCTCCCCATTCTCACACTGGTTTGGGAATCTCCCCCCCCCCCCCCCTCCCGGGGGTTCCACTTGTGACCTTACGTTTGGCTCCCTTCCCCCACCAAAACCTTCTCCACCTCATCAGCCTAGAATCTCCTAAAATCCCACAACCCTAAGCCCCCATTGGTTTGGTTCAAAGGCTACATTCCTCGTCACTCCCTTACCCTTTGGAGGGCCCTTAACAATGCTCTCCCCACCCAATCCTTCCTTGTTGACCACCATATTCCTGCTAACCCCAAATGCATCCTCTATTGGAACGGTTTGAAGAAGCTTGAGCACCTTTTCTTTTCTTGCCCCTTCTCCAGATCTATCTGAGAAAAAGCCCTAGCTTCCATTTGGCCCCGTTTAAGGCATTCCTTCCGGTTTACTAGTGATTGGTCTTAGATTTTGAGGAACTTTTCAGGTAATTCCATTTGTGATTGAATTGGTAAGCTAGAGTACTATGCCTCTATCCATCACCTATGGTGGGAGCGCAATCTTCACAGATGGACCTCCAAATCCTGCTCTATAGACAAGATTTAGAATGCCATCTATTTTATATATCTTCTGGACTGTTAGCTATCCCCGATCTTCCAGTTGATGATACCCCAAGGAATAGGCTTATTGTTGTCTCCTGGGGCTTTATTTCTTCTTTTCAGTCTTCTGCTTAAGACCTTGTTCTCTTGTTTTCTCTTTGTTTAATATAATTATTTATTCATCCAAAAAAAAAAAACTTCAGCCAATTGAGTGAGGAGATAAAATGGAGAAGCTTGAGGACCAAGAATTACAACAGGAAGAATGCTTTACATACTTGGGATCAACCATTAACAAAGAAAGCAACATAGAGAATGATGTTGCCAATTTTCTATTTTTTTTGGTGGGGGATGGAGGGGGTGCTTCTTGTAACCCCAGGTTTAAGGTTAACTTCCAAAACCCTCAAATATGGTTGCAGGAACTAAGGCTTGAGGATGTGTTTAGGGTTTTCAGAAGTTTTGGCCAGTGGGCTTTTGGGCTCTGACTTTGCTGCTTTTATGTTTCAGATTTAGAACTGAGGGTTTTGGAAAAGTTAATGGGGTCTGGAAGGTCTGGTTTAGGGTTTTATGGAGCTTCTAAAATTTTGTTGAAGAAGACTTGCAGAAAATTTCAGATTAGGGTCAGAAAATTTTGTTTATGTTCTAGGGTTGGTTGTGATTCTAGGAAAGGGGGAAAGGGCTCAAGAGAGGCCGGGGTGGTGGGTTCAATTCAAGGAGAGGTGCTGCTGCTTGCGCAGAAACAGGGGTAGCAGGGATGATCTACGGTTGCAAGGGGGAAGGTCATTTGGTCTAGGGGCTAAAGGGGGATATTCTAAGGCGATTTGCGATGGGTTGGGGGAGTATAACCAAGCCAAACAAGAGAGCAAAGGGACTGTTAGGGTTGCAGACACAGAGAGGAAAGGGTTACGGTTTGGGCGGGGGTATTTCACTTACTTGTAGTTGAAGAACTGCAGAAATCTTCATGTTCAAATGCTTGAAATAATGAAGAAAACCTTGAGGTTGAAGACACAATACACAATACTAGCTACAAGTCACCTTCCCAGGGATCCCATGACTCCTCAAGTCAATTTGTCAAACTCTGGTTTCATTCAATAATCAAGACTGCTATTACAAGAAAGACTAAGGCTAGTAATAGCCTTGTAAACCCAACTAAACTCAAATAAGTAACTTGCTCCCAAAGTAAACAAAACTTGAAAAATTAGGACCCAACAACTCATGCTTATACTCCAAAAGGAGATAACTCTTTCCTAATAAAAAATAGGAGTTCTAAAAAGGAAATAATTCTTTCCTAGTTAGAACTCTAAGACTCAAATTCTGACTTCCAAATATGAGCTAAACTCAAAAAGGTTAGATCCCCTTTCTAAATAGGGAAACTTATCCCCACCTTAAAAGCTTTATAACTCTTA
This sequence comes from Hakea prostrata, assembly GCF_041222555.1. Taxonomy (NCBI): domain Eukaryota; kingdom Viridiplantae; phylum Streptophyta; class Magnoliopsida; order Proteales; family Proteaceae; genus Hakea; species Hakea prostrata. Next base: position 24,802,716 of record NC_142601.1, on the reverse strand, counting down.
ACTGGCTCATCAGAATAAAAAAATAAAAATTATATTCCTGACCCTGGGATCGTGGGGAGCAAAATAATACCTATATTGGATCCCAAAAGAGTGGCTTGGAAATGACCAGAATACCCCTGGGGTATTTGGCCATCCTTAGGTGCACCTTTCGGGTCTTGTTTTGTGCCCAATTTTAGGAGGCCCATCCCTGGTTACATCAGTGATTTGACAATGTAATGTGACAAACACATGCTAGTCAAGCTGAGGGAAAATTCTAGAAGACCATAATTCGACAGCCATGGCATATGAAGCAGAATAATGGGCGGTGAAAAAGAATGATACAGATAAGTTCAGAGAAGATGAGGATGTTAAAGAGGACATGCAGCAAGACTGCAAGACTAGGAGAGGTAGAGTAGGAAATGATCAGAGCTGTTATTGCACTGACCCAAGTTAAGTTCTATGTGCCGTTTGAGGTGGTATATGTTTGAAGCCTTGAAGGAGACCCTAAGAGGCACCCGTAAGGAAGAGTGACTGGATTCAGTTTGACACAGTGAAATGAGATAGAGGCAGACCTATAATGATCACTGGAGAAGTACTTAGGAAAGATATGCATATGCCAGGGTCAAGCCTAGCATAACTGCAAATATAATTGTTTAGAGGACAAGTACCCATGTAATCAACCTTACATAGAGGGATGTTTTCTTAGGATGCAGCTAAGTTTACTCCTCTGTATTCCTCCCTCTCCATCCCTAACCCCCAAACATCCCCTCCTCCCTTTCTTATTTTTTTTTCTTTTTAAATGTGTTGTGATAACTTCCTTTCTTTCTATTCGAATCCTTATAGATGATCCCATCTAGCTACAATAAGTTGATGGTGGTTGTTGATGATGACTTGATATCACTAAATGTTGATTTTTTATGACTTGATGTGGCTTAACATAAAAACAATATATGTCTATGATGTGGTGGGACTGATTGATGCTCATAGATCAGGTCTAAAAATAAACTTTTAATTCTATTTTAAACACAAATGGCCAATTCCCAAGGTGACAGAGACTGCAAAATGGACTATACAAACTTTGGGTCAACCTATTGTGGAGCTAATACTAAGTGAGCTTAGGAAAGGTAACAGAACCACAAACACATTAAATAAAGCAAGCCTATACTGGTTGAGTGATAAATTTGGTGGAGTTGCCTTAATTATTGGTATATTTATGTCAAGCAAACCAATTCTGTTTGAAATTCAAGAAGTATTGTCTTCCACAGTGGAGAGAGCTAGTGCATTTATGTATAGGAGATGTGCTCTTGGAGATAGAAGTTACGTATCAAGAGCTGAGTCTACCGAAGCAGATGACACAACCATAACTCTGACAGATATCACCATATTTTTCTGACTTTGATGGTGTTGAAAATGAAGGCTATACCAGTTGCAACTCAAAAATAATACACAACTAACAGATAAACAAGAATCCATAGTCATGATTGGAACCATAGGTAATTTTTAAATAATCTAGTCTTTTTGTTGCATATTTTTATATTTTTGTGGTGTATTTTATTCAACAAGAAAATCATAAAAGGGCATTCTTGTACACAAATATGGGACAACTTGCATATTAATAAAAAATCAATTGGATGAACCAAAGAGATCACCTTCCAATCCTGTGTCTAACTATGGTTTTAGCATTAAGGTTTCAGCTCAGTTAGTTGGCATAATTGACCTTTCAGTGTTCACTGTAAGATAGGGAACAAGATGCCAAACCTGCTCCCTAGTCCCTAGGATTGCTGGTCACCTTTCCCTGTCTGAATATAAATATAAAAGTATGACTGTATGAGGCAACCCTCTGAATAGGGTGTAGCCGTAGCTGAATATGGAACCCACTAGCACACCCTCCCAATGATTACGTTCTCTGAGGAATACTTATCGAGGTTCCTCTATTTTCCTTCTGTCTGTTTATTTCCTTGATATAATTTACTGATTTACTCCTAAGAGATGAATTGAGTGGATAAGCAAACTTCAATGTTGCAATCAAGAAACTCTTTCATGTTCTGATCAATGTAAACTGCTTCTTGTATACCTTTCTCAGGATGCTAACATAGTCCTTTTCAGTGTCGTCAGGATGCTTACATGGTTCTGCATTACTAGCTAGCCAAACCAGAAGTGCTTCACACAAATGCCGCTCACTGCAAGACTCTAAACAAATTAGAATTCCACACAGATAAATGAATCAGTGTACTGTCAGTGATATAAACTACCTGTCAACTGTCAGATGCGGATGTTCCAGACACGAACTTAACAAGTCATACGGAACATCACAAAAGGAGCTACATGACATTACCCACATCTGGAGGAAAGACAACCCTTATGAGCTTTATATAATTGACAGGATAGAAAACAGACGGAAGCAATTGAGAATATTTAAGGACATTGATCCTGCATAGATCTCAAAAAAGCAGAGATACATACTATTATAATAATAAATATAAATTTAAATGACATGACATGATAATTAGACATCCACAGGTTACTAAATTCATACAAACATAAAGTCAAATCTTAAAGCTAAAATTCTGCCTTGACATGGGTAGTTGTGGCTTAAAACGATATTCGTCATTGACACTGTGAAATCCAGCCCTAACCTAGCCCTAACCTTGACCCGGAAACCCAGTTGTTTATAGGTCCGAAGACCCGGAGTAAAGGAAGAAGCCAACTGTGGGCCATCTCAGTAGAAGACATGGTGTTTGACCTAAAACCCATGGATGTTGATGTTGGTGTTCCAATCTTGGAAGTCTGTGCCGATCTGGAAAGAAAGCTGCATCTGACTGAAGATGAGATAAGTTGAAGAACTTGGAGTATTATCTGACTTGGTTTGAAGGCATTTCTACACACTAGGTATGTCACCTGATGTGTGTGCAAAAGCTCTTTAGGTTGGTGTTCATTTGATCCTCCAATTCCCTATTTGAACTTTGCTGACCTGATTGGTCAATTGATTGGTCGACTGGGCCAGTCGACCAAGCATTCGACCAATGTTGTGTTAAATCCGAGAAAATACAATTTTAGGGTTTTTCATTCTTTATTTAAACACACTTCGTGTTTCTTAGTGTCCTCTGCGTCCAAAACACTCTGAGAACGTGGGAAGACTCGTTTGAAACTCTCTTCGGTGATTTCGAAGAATTCTCTGCAAGATCTGAAGTCTCTCATCTCTGATCTGCTAATACAAGGTTAGTAAGCTCTTCGGTGTCGTGATTTATCATTCTTCGATCTTGTTCTTGTTGAGATTGGGAAGAAGATGCTGCATCCTTGCAATCATCTCTTCCATGATCTCATTCTTTCTTTAGGGTTTATGATCAGCATAGAGATCTCAACCCTAATTCTTGTAAGATCCTTTTGAAACCCTAGTTCTTCTTATGGATCTGATTTCTTAGCCGACCAAATCTAATTTTCATGACGTACTTGTATTTGATTTTGATTACCTTTCCCTTGGATGAGATCTAAATCATCCCTTGTCTTTGCTATAATTTCCATAGTATATTTTTCATCAAATTCTAGGGTTTTCTCCCAATTGGGGAAACCATGATTTTAAATTGAAGATAATGTTTTTAATCATTATTAGTGCCCGATCTTTACTCCCTTAGTGTTAGAATACTATCCTAAAGTTTTCCTCTAAGTTTCATAAAGTTTCGAACCTTGTAGATTGAGTTTTAGATCAGAATTCCCGTATTTGCTTCGTACTGACTTTGTTGGTCGACTGGGTCAGTAAACCAATCAATCGACCAATGAAGTCAGAAGCTCTGTTTTTCGCTCTGTTTGATTCGTTTTCTCTCTGATCTTTTAGGCATCTTTCCTAATATTGTATCTATGATTGTTAGGGGTTTATTTGCTAAGTTTGTAACCTCTCTCTTTGATCTTTGGATTATCTTCGGCGATAATTAAGGTAAGGACAGTTATTTCATAATAACATAGACCGCGTACCCTTTGGTTTCTACTTTAAGAAACTCTGAGTTTATTTACTGTTCTTGTATTTTATACTTCTGATGTACTACTGTAAGTACAGTAGCACTTCACTTATGTTTTCTTTTTCATTATTCAACATTATATGAAATGCTTATTACTGCACATTGTTTAATGATTGGATTATGTTTTTACATTCTCTTTGTATGATGAGTTGTTGATTTTGTACGTCATGACTGATCTGAGAATGTGTTTGATTAAGTATGGTTTGGGATTGAGAGGTGTCTTTTTGACACTTCTGTCCTTGGACATCAACGGAAATAGCATGGGATATTTTCAAGGTTGCCCATTGACACCTTCTTGAACCATTGGTTGTCATACCTAGGGCTATCTAGCAGTGTTTGGCTAGGATGTCCCCGTTATATCAGACCCGATTCGGAAGGGTATTGAGACAGAACGACCCGTGGTAGCAATAGGGATTCACGGGCGCTCAAGACTGGTAACCAACCCGTGAGAGGACGGGAATCACATTGTGGGGGCCATTTATTGGTAGGGTTGCATATGGGTAGACTTGGGCTCATGGGTGCTCAAGACCGGTAACCAACCCGTGAGAGGACATGAGAGCTTCCCGTTTACTATATGTGGATGACCTATAGGGTTGATGAGTCCGTAGTCCGAGAGGGAATACGCTGACTCTATTGTGAAGGATACCGGAAAGGATCCCGAGAGGGGAGGAATGGACGTATCTGGATCTGAGTTGATATAACTGAGTAGATGACTTGCATTGGGCTAGGCTTAACCCTGACATGCGTCAGTACTTAGACCAATGGTGATGTGAGAGAGCGGTGACTTAACCCCCAGCCATGGAATATCCTAAGGGATGACGGACCCATTACCAACCGGAGCCGAGAGACTGAGACCTTCCTAAAGGAGTATGGTGCTATAACTTAAAGCATGTCTGCCAATAGAGACCAGCATACATAGAGTTTAGATGCATACATACATGATCTGTTTCATATTGCATAGCATCTTGTTATGTTCTGTTGCATGTTATTTATGTTATTATGAGTTAACTTGCCTTGCTGAGTTCATTCGAACTCACTCCTTTTTGTGCAATCTTTTTGTTAGATTATTGTACAGGTATTGACTACTATGAAGGACAATACAATGAAGCGCAAACCGATAAAGCGTACTACACGCAAGGTACTGGCAACAATGAAGATCACACTGATGATCCCTCGAGCGATCAAGTTGCGTACTATGTTTAGACATAACATAGAATTGGAACATCTGTGTTGGATTGATGAAGTCCACTATTTTGAAGATGTTATCTATAGAATAGAAAAGTCATAGTTCAGTTTGATTTTCTTTCCTTACTTTTCTTTAGAAACAGTTGTAATTCTTTTTAGACTTACGTGCTACATTCCGCTGTAACTGTGGAGTGAGTTTCCGCCTCACTCTACTTCTTTTTGATGTGCTTACATCTGGTATCATTTTCCGCACTCTGATTAGACTGATATTCATTTCCTGATTTAGATCTTTGTTTATAGTATTAAAACATTGATTATTTTTCTGTTCATTATTATGTTATTGCATATGTGGGAGGATGATTTCCTCGATACTTGATCTTCGGGGCTGTGGATCACACACCCGGGTATGCCAATTAGGGTACCGACTGGGGGGATGTGACAGACACAGCATGGTATTTTGACAACAAAATGTGTTAACAAATGATATGATGTAATTTCTCATTTAAAAAACAACACCACACTTCAGTTAGACTCATGAATAGGGGATTGTGAATCAACAGCCCTGGCAAGCAATCTGCAAGACCTAGTGTTGAAAGAGGTGAGTGAATCCTGACTTGTGTCATTGTGACACTGCAAGCCTTTATTTATAATAATTGAATGAAGTGAAGAGTACAAGTGATGCTGAATTAAAAACATAATTAAGAAATAAAAAGCCCATTGGTTCAGGCCCATCAAAGGCCTAAAGCTATCACTTAAATCAGCCCATGGCTTTCATGGGCTAGGACTATTTTAGTGGGTTAAAGTTAGCCCACATATTTTGATCTCCATGCTCTAGACCTAAGCCCAAGTCTAGTTCTTGAAAAGTCAATAAAAAGGGTTGTGCTTTGAAAATAAAAGAACTCTTTGTCAAAGGAGTTTTCCTTGTCAAGAGTTAGGTAGTAGTTGAGTTATTAATAGGTAGGTGGTATTAGCTAGTGGTTGGATGTTACCATTAATGTTTATGTTTCTTTAGAATGCTATATAAATAGACTTATGTAAGAGGTAAAGAGACAACTCATCAATTGAAATCAAATTGGTTTGTTAGCATTCCTTCTCTATGGAGACTCCTTGTGTTTGATCAAGGTAGGTTGGTGTTCGATCCAATCGCTCCACCTTGCGGTGTGAAGCTCGGGTGTTACATTGTTATTTTCAATTCCCTCATATTGTCCCTTCAATTTCTTTATCATAGTTCTACCCCTGTTTTGAAGATCTAGTCAGCCAGTATTGTTATGCTATTATCCTTATTATACCACTCTAGTTCCAGCCCTCTTCACATCTGAATTCTGTTTTATCTTAAGTCTATCAAATCTGAAATTGATTCCCTATGAAAGGTCTTATTTGGCTACTATTTTGATCAGTCAAATATAGTACTACTTTAGCAAGAATACCCAATGTGGGACTAAAAATGATAAAACTCCTACCAAAAGAAAACTACCTTTCTTTGACTTGCAAAACTCCCCCTCAAGTTGGTGCATAGATGTCTATCAAGCCCAATTTGCTAAAAATGCTACTAAACAACTTGAAACTCAAGCTCTTCGTGAAGATGTCAACTCGTTGATTATCAGATGTGACAAATGAAATCTGAATCAGCCCATACTCAACCTTCTCCTTGATAAAATGCCTGTCAATCTCTACATGTTAAGGCATGTCATGCTGAATTGGGTTATGTGCTATACTTATAGCTAATTTTCTATTAGAAAATAGTCTCATAGGTCCGTTTAGATCTAGCCCAAGTTCCTGAAGAAGGCCCTTCAACAATAATGCTTCACAAATGCCTTGAGCTAAAGATCTAAACTCAGTTTTAGCATTGGATCAAGCAAGTACAGCTTGTTTCTTACTCCTACATGACACAAGGTTACCCCCTACATAAGCACAGTAAAAAGACGCAGCTCTTCTATCATCAAGACATCCTGCCCAATCTACATTTGTATATGCTTCCACTCTAAAATGCCCTTGCTAGGAGAGACCTTTAAGTACCTCAAGATATGGTACACTGCACCTAGATGCGAAGAGTAAGGATCATGCATGTATTACCTAACAATGCTAACTGCGAAGGTGATATCAAGTCTGGTATGTGACAAATAAATCAGCTTCCCAACCAGTTTTTGATAGTTGGTCTTATCAACAGGTTTTCCTTTAACTTCAAATGATGATTGGTTCTACTAGGGTCTTAGTAGGTCTACATCCTAGCATCTCAGTCTCTTCTAGTAGGTCCAATGTGCACTTTCTTTGAGACAGAGAAACACTATCAGAAGAATATGCCAGTTCCAGTCCAAGTACCTAAGCTTGCCCATGTCTTTTATCTCAAACTCTGTCCCCAAGAATGTCTTCAAGGCTGAAATTTCTTCCTCACTACTTCCTACGATGACTATGTCATCCACAAATACTAAAAGAACTATAATAAGAGAACCATCCCATTTAACAAATAGGGTATGATTTACATTGCTCTACTTGTAGCCATAGGAGACGATAACCTTATGAAACCTCTCAAACCAAGCCCTAGGGCACTGCTTTTGTCCATACAATGCTTTCCTCAATTTTCACACTTTGCCATGTGTTTCAAGACCAAAATATCCAGGTGGCACATCCATATATACTTTTTCTAGAAGCTCTCCATGAAGGAAAGTATTCTTAACATCCAACTGCTAAAGACTCCACCATTGGTTCACAGCACAAGAGAGAATGGTCCAAACTATAATCATCTTGGCAACTGGAGCAAATGTCTCTTCGTAGTCAATACCATTAAGTCTGAGTGAAGCCTTTGGATACCAATCTCGCCTTATACCTCTCAATGCTTCCATCAGTTTTATGCTTTATCACAAACACCCACTTGCACCCAACAGTCTTCTTTCCTATAGGCAAAGACACCAACTCCCACTTTTTTTTCTTTCCAGTGCTTGCATTTCCTCATCCATAGCTTTCTTAAAGTTTAAGTCAGACAATGCCTCCTACCAGGATTTAGGAGTATGGGTGGAGGACAAAGAGGAAACAAAGCTTTGAAATTCTAGGAATATGGACTGATATGAAACATAATGAGATAGGATGTTTAATGCATGTGTGTGGTTGTTTTCTCAAAGCAATAGGTAGATCTAAGTCAAAGACAGACTCACCAGGTGGAACTACTTCTTCAGGATTAGGAGTCGGTGCTTCCAAATGGGACCAGTTCAAAAGGGGATTTCTTCTTCCTTTGTAGGTCTTTAGAGGTCTATGCTCCCCCTGCACATCATCCACCAGCTATTCTTACCCAATCACTCCATCTTCCAAAAAAAAATCTATCAAAGGGGACTCAATAGTAGGAACTTCAGGAGGAATCTCAAGAAATACCAATGCTTCTTCACTAAAACTCTTCCCCTGAAGAAGAGGAAGGGAATAGAAAGAGACCTACTCTTGAAAAACCTTACGAAATTCAGAGTGATAACATTTATAGCCCTTCTGTGTAGGTGGATAACCTAAGAAGACACTTGTAACCCACAGGGTCAAACTTACCTTATCTATGTTGGTTACAAACAAAGCAACGCATCCAAAGACCTGAGCCGGGACTGAAAGTTGGCAAAAGAACCTCAAGAGGACAACGTTGGTCTAGGACACGAGAGGGCATTCTGTTAATTAGATAGGTCGCAATCTGAATGGCATCACCCCAAAAACGAGAAGGTACATTCATGGTAACCATAAGGGATCTTGCTACCTATAGGAGATGTATATTTTTGTGCTCAGCCACCCCATTTTGGGGAGGAGTATCCACACAACTGGTTTAATGGATAATCCCATAAGCAGCAAAATAGGAGGGAAAAGGCCCACCTGAAAATCCAATCCCATTATCAGTCCTGAGAATTTTCACAACAGCACCAAACTAGGTCTTAACCATATTATGGAAATTTTGAAAATAGGAAGAAAAAAATCACTTTTCTAATGAAAAAAGATACACCCAAGTAGTCCTAGTGCAACAATCAATATTGACAAGAAACAGACACAGTCTAACTAGGACTCCACACATCAAAATGAATGATAGAAAAATGCACTTTACTACGATTATCAAAAATAGGGTAAACATGTGTAGTTTGCTTGGCTAAAATGCAAGCATCACAACGAAAGTCATTCAAGTTACAACTCTTAACTAAGTTTGAAAAAAGTCATTAAAACAGATAAATCAGTCCATATGGGAAATTTTCACTTTTTTAGTACCCTAACATTTCCCTATCATTCCACAGGATCCCAATTTTGTTTCCTAGTCTTTCCCTCCAATTCCCATCTAGATCAAAGCATCCCATATCTTTCCTAAGAGCTCCCCACAACTTTCTTACATACCCAGAGACATCCCATAATATTTTGTTATTCATTTACTAGAAGATTATGGCAACCCCTAATTTTAGGGAAACCATCCTAGGATGTAACCATAAAATTGGGTTTCCATCACAATGTATGGAATTAAATTCTTTGCTACTTCTTCTATTTTTATGCTACTTCTTCTATTTTTATTTTTTTTATTTTTTTTGGATGGGTGTGTGGGGGTGGCAAATGAGTATTAACCTTTGATAGGGCCCTAGGGTAAGAAAGATAATGGGGGGAGAGTTATCATGACTAAACAATAAGGGGGTATATATAGGGGGAAATATGTGAGGATGGGTATCCGTTATTCTATGTAAGGTTTGGGCAGCCATTGGCTGAGGCAGCATCGTGTGAATGATGTAGGGGGGTGACTGACACCATCAAAACCGGTGTTATCTTTCAGTTTTGCTGTAATCCATATCCTAGTAATTCAATTTTAGTTCAGATAGGAGGGTTCCTATCAAATTGGCATCAGAGAAAATTTCGATCCAGGGGAAGGACAATGGAGACCGGATTGTCCATGTTTTCTACTGAAAGGAGTGTAATGCATGGCTAGCAGAAGTTTTATTCTTTTGTTTGAAAGAGGAGTCGGGGTATGAATATCGGTTGAGTGCGGCTTCCAACACCAAGATGGGGATGCATTGTGTTGGGTCTATCAAAGGAAATGGCCAAAGTGTCAATTGGATAAGCTTCAAGGAGGCCAGAAGAGAAGACATCGGTGAGGGGAAGGCTGAACTGCAGAAACCAAAAGAGGTCATAGAGAAAGAAGAGTTGGCAGTAGGATTTGGGGCAAAATCTGAGGATTTGACTAGTGCTGGGGACCTCGCAATGGTGAGAAGTTACAAAAAGCTTCCACCTAGATCTGGCTGATGAGATCAAAGCAGAGGTACTAGGGATTGATCCCATAACCGAAGAAGGCACAGCTAGTGTTCTCATGAACTCAGCAGTAATACTCAATGTGAACAGCCACAATATCATCGTGCGAGACAAGAAGTCGAAGGCTGATTTTATGCACGACAGTCAAGAAATAAATGAAGGAGAAAATCTCTTTAGAGAGGAGGAAGAAGAGGATGTCGGGAGTGGGAAAATGCAAAGAACCCATCGAATTGAAAAGAAGATCGTATGGGGGTGCGAATTCCAGTGAAACCTCCTTGGTTGCAGGTGGCGAAGACAACACAGGCAAGTGGTAGTTGGTGCCTAGAGTGGAAGAACCACAAAGCAGGTGCGGGCAGTTGTTGCGTGAGCTTAGGCATCCTTCCATCGACATTCATTTGCCCAACTCCCACGAAGAGGTGGTTGCTTCAATTTCAGCAGCAGCAGTTGGAAATATACTGCAGCGGTGAAGCTAGCAGGAGAAGAAAAGGGAAAGGTAGGGTTTAACTTGCTGACCTGGTTGGGCCTGTTTGAGCAAACAAATTAAAACCAAGAGATGACCTTTAAAGAACCCAATTAAAAACCTACCCTTAAAAATGTTGGACTTCATCCATTGAATAGAGGTTTGCATGTTCCAATATACCCAAGGCAAGCAGACCACCTGGAGTGTTAGAATGTGCACAAGCAGCAGCCCAGGATCCATACAGCCCATTCAGATTCCAATATACCCAAGGGCACTTTTGGGAAGTAACTATTCATTCATCCCTTGCCTTCCTTCTTGCAACCAGTTCAGCGCACCAAATAGGGCAGCAAGCAGAGGCTGAGCACACACTTCTGTCGACGTTGGCAGAAGAGTTCCAGGTTCTTTGACAAAGTTCCGACAGATTTCAGGCCTCTAACAGGCCGATCCACACACACCTCGGCAGAGGCACTATTTGCAGCCACAACGAGTGAAAGGAAAAAATGGCTGGAAAAATCCACCGCAAGATGCTACTCTGACGATTTCCTGCAGATGTCGATGCCAGAGAAGACGGAGGCTCGTGCGCCTTGGTCTGGGATTGAGTCTAGGCCACCCTTCTGTGTGTTGCCCGAACCAGCATTGGGTTTGATTGCAGTCAGGAGCAATACTTACCAGGTCGACGTCTTCTGGACAGAGGGGTTAATGCTCCAACTGGTTTGCGATCCATCTGGAATGATTGTCGAAGCTTCACTCTGGCAATTAGTTCCGGCAGAAATACATTGGGAAAGCCACAGGGGCTGCCCATCGTTTTACATTTCTGAAATCAGAGCTGCTACCAGGACATTTGAGAAGAAAACTGGGTCAGGGGACTCTGGAATGGTTGATTTTAAAAGGGTAATTGCAACCGAAATTCAAACCAATAATTCCTATCACATGAATTTTCAACCGAGAAAATTATTGTGGGAACTGCCAGGACTACTGTTGGAGTTCCTCCAGCACCAAAGATGTTTCAAGGGAGAGTTTGTAAACACAAGTACAAGATTGATGGTCAGCATGCTCAAATTCATCAATTAACTAATGGTCAGCATGCTACATCAAATGGGAACAATGTTGAAAGGATTCTTGGCACCGAATTAGCATTGTTGTATGGCAACCATGTGAAGACTAACCTCTTGACTTACCTTCACCTTGAGGACAAGGTGAATTTCGAGGGGCCAGTTATGATAGGGCCCTAGGGTAAGAAAGAGAATGGGGGAGAGTTATCATAACTAACAAAGGGGGGTTTATAAAGAGGGGGAAATATGTGAGGATGGGTATCCGTTATTCTATGTAAGGTTTGGGCAGCCATTGGCTGAAGGCAGCATCGTGTGAATGCTGTAGGAGGTGACTGACACCATCAAAACCAATGTTATCTTTCAGTTTGCTGCAATTCATATCCTAGTGAATTACTTCAGATAGGAGGGTTCCTACCAACCTTATCTATCTCGCAGAAGTGCTATGTTTTTTGGTTGTCGACTTTGCTTTCATGTCAACATATGCCTTTCTGCAATTTTTTCCCTAAATTAGAAAGGAACAGTAAGAATCTAACATAATGCAACACAATATAACCTTCCACATTCCGGTTATATCACAACACACATCATACAATGAATCTAGAATTTTAGAATAAACAAACTAGAAATACTGAGAATGTAGTATACATCAATTTGGTCTTTGAATAATTTGTTTTCTTGTAAAAAGAAAAATAAGGAATTCAAAGTCACATATATAAGATTGAAGTGTGATGGCTTGCTTAAATAAAAGTAAGGTACCCACAAAGTTTCTCGCCAAATAGTCCGTGCACATTTCTGCAGTAAAATTAACAGCTGCAACACATTTCACTACCTGCTATCAGAGTGAAGGCCTCATATTTGACCATATATCATAAACTAGAAGTGGCAAGATTGTTCTGACAGTGTAATTCCTACAATTCAAGAAGATCTCAACCGTTTATCAAATAAAGAAGGATTAGAAAACATACCATTCTCTAATCCAAAGTTCCAAACTTCAACAATGGCATCTAATGTTATTTGTGGCAATTGAAGACCCCTGGTAGAGGTCATCTTGGAGAACCATGTATTGCACTCCAGTAATAGTGACTCCAACCCGAAATATAATGCACCCTGGAAAAATTTAAACATATCTTAGGCACATAACTCATGCACAATTTCTCAAAAATTGGAAGAGAGAAAAGAAAAAGGAGTTTGACGAGAGGAAATTCATCCATCATCGTCGACGAATCACTAACACTGTTGCAACAGTAAATCCCGAGCCAACTGGCTGAATAATGTTGGCTGTTAAATGGTTTCCTGGCTTAAATGCTGGGCAAGCCATTCAACCCAAAATACAAAGTCAAATTCTGCTGTTTGGTCACTACCAAACTACTGACTACAAGAATATAGTCAAAAAGATTACAGAAATTAGGATGTGTAGTCACTACCAAGGATCTCATTCAATCTTTTAGGGTGAAATTTGGATGTTTAGTCACCAACTTATTCATTCAATGCGATTTAAGTATTAATCATGCATTATATAGTCAACTACGAATAAGCCAAATTTGTTGTCATGGTCATCCAAGAGGTAGTCCAAAAATAAAGCTTTCCAAGTGACACTTCAGTGGTGATCTAAATAAAATTTAGTGGAGATGATCATGCCTCAAAGTTGGGGAAACTGACATGATGGTTAGGCAAGAAGCAGATGGAAAAGCCCGTTATTTATTGAGGGAAAAAAGCCTTTCTTAGCTTTAGCTGATTAGTTCTAACTAAGGTATGCCCCCGTCTTTTTCCTTTTTCATTTTTCTTATTTAATTGTTACAATTTTTTTTGTCTGCAAAGTCCCAGTTGCATATTGTACCAACAACTATTCCTTGAATGTCCCATCGATAACAGTGACGATGGGGGATATGACAATCTACCAGGCTCCCAGTTCTAGTTTTCACTGTAAGATCCTTGGAATCCCCCAAGGTTTCCTTCAGAAAAACAGAATGATATAAACCCAACTCCACGATCAGGGCTTATTGAAATAATTCCGAAGTTTAGGGTTAGCCCAGAATATTCCAGCAAATAATCACCAAAGTTATAAAGGATGGATGGATAATATGGTGGGATAGTTATGGTTTGCTGGGAAGGACAAGGAGATAAAATTGAGATCCAAATAGATGGGTAGGGAAAAGTTAGGGTTTTCCCATATTCCCATGGGAAGATTTGGAAGACTAAAAATTATCCTAGGATTAATGGGATTCATATGGGAAGCACGGTTGTCAAAGCATCCACCTAGATGAAACAAAAGATAGAAAAAAAATTAGGGTTTTGGGAATGGATCTTGAGTAGGGTTTTGAAGATCTTGGGCAGTCTTTCTCAATCCTTTCTTTTCTTTTCTTCTTTTCTTTTTTGTTCTTTCTTTTTTTTTCTTCTCTTTTCTTTTTTCTGTTTTCTCGGGTTCCACAAGTCGGAAAGAGTGGAGGAGAGGGAGAGAGAGAGAAAGAGAGAGCCGAGAGGGAAAGAAGGGAGGAGAGTCGGTGGCATACGGGTAGGTGGTGTTGGGGGATGGGTTTAGAAAAGTCATAGGGGGTGGGGAAGGGGAATTAGGGGGCTGCGATGGTAGGGGTGGGTTTCATAGGCTATGCAAGAGAGGAAAGGGGAGGGGGAGGGTGACGATCATGGTAGGAGGTTGGGGAAGGGGCTGAGGGTGCTGATCTGCTGGACATACTTGGTGGAGCTGCCACTGAAACAGATGGCTGCTGGTTCTTGAAGTAGGTTGCTGCACTTGAAGGCAAGAAGCTAAGAATCCTACTGAGGCCCTCCAAAGATAATCACAACTTGTCAATGCAGACTAATTTTAAAATGAAGAAAATGGCTTATTTATAGCCTTAAATCAAGAAAGAAAGAATTTGACTCTAACTAGGTACTTGACTTAGACTCAACTAGGAATTAGAAACTAACTCAACTAGGGTTTCCTTTATAAGTTAGGATACCCTTAACAATTAAATAACAGCCACATAAACAAAAGAACCCAACTTGAATAGAAGACTTAATTATCCCTAAAGAGTCCTACTTAAAAGATAGATTCCCGATGTCACTAGGAGTCAAACTAGGACTTCAACATAGAATTGGACTCAGAAAAAAAATAAAATAAGCAACTAAATCAAAAGGGAAAATGACCAAATTGCCTTGTAGGGGTTCGGCCAACCCTAACTGTGCCAGTTTGGTTGGGCCCCAAGGCCCAAACCAAAGTGTCGGCCAAGGGGAGGGCCTTTGTTCACATCACAAAAGAAGGCCAATGACCACACCATCAGTGGCATCAGAAGTGGTAAATGACAAAAATGCCATTTCCTTGAAATAAATGGAGCATCTTTCAAGCATAAACAACAAAAGAGAAACATTCCAAGTCACATTGACGCAAGCTTGAGAGACTCACTTAATAAAACTAGGCTGAACAAGCTCAAAGGGAATTGACCTTAAGGACTGAGGGTATTGAAGGAACCCATGGATCATACCAGAGATGATTATTCTCACCATTCCCAACATGCTTACTTAAAGAGTTCTTAAGACTCAGCGACACAACAGTAAAACTATTCCACACCCTGGACCTTTTCTTTTTCCAAACCTTAGGATCTAACAGGGAGGTACTGGGAAAATATTTTCCAGTGAGCATTCTTAGTCAAACATAGGATGGCCCATTAATCAATCACCAACCCTATTTATGAAGTAAAGCCTGATTAATAAATCCAAGCAGAGCTAAAACCAAGTCCACCAAACTCAATAGCTAAAAAGCATACTCTTTTTACACGTGAGATTAGAAGGCTTACCCACATCATTATTTCAAATCGATGGGCTAACGAATCAAGAGTGTTACATATAGATTCAGGAAATTCACAGCAACCCATCAAAAAGGAAGGAATAGAAGCAAGGCCAACTTGGATTCTAAGATTCTTCATTCCAGGAGCACTTTTGAATTGATAATTGGCAATGTTCTTTGTCTCAATCTGGGAAATTCTACACTCAAATGGCTGCTATTCATTTATCTTTAGATAGATATATTCAACGGAGTTAGTATTTTAGGAAAAAGTTTCATCTTCATCCAAGGCATTAAGTTTTCTTGTAGAGAGTTTTGCATAATGGATTGCCTGTTAGGAATTTGGTTGCAAGTGGTCGTTTTCTTCTACCTCTTGTGTTACGTGTGGTGCGTTTCATGAATCGGTTTGGCATATTTGTTTTGAGTGTAATTTTTCTAAAATAATTTTAGCAGCTGGACCTTTGGGTATTAGACCCGAGTTTATTACCATGGCTTCTATTTTGGATGTCTGCAGGAGTCGGTGTTTTTGCCTAAACTAGGAGATTTCCTCTCTTAATAGGGTCTTTTCAATTTTGGCTATCTCATTTTATTATATCTAGGGGGCTTGTCATTTAGCTGTCATTAGGGGCATCTCTCCTAATCCTTTGCAGGTGTCAGAATCCATTCAGTTTTGGCTCAAGTAGTCAAACATTTATCCTCTTGTGAATAGTTGCACTGATATACAGTGTCGGGATTTAGTATTCTATTCTAGCATCGAGGCTCCACTAAGTCTTAGTTCTATTGTGCTCTATCTCCCAACTTGGTGTAGTTTTGATGGTTCTATCTTAATGGTTGCAGGTGTGCTCACCACTCAGTTAGCAGGTTGCTCATGGGGGGTTCTTTTTGGTCCATGAAAGATGATGTGTTACAGCTGATGGGACTTTGTCTTAGGATAAAAAGCTGGAAGCCACTTTGGAGGGGGTTGTGCAGGGACAGAGTAAAGCAGCTGAAACGGGTGTTTCTTCGATTGTTGTTAGGTCTAATTCTAGGATGTTATGTGAACTATTGCCGAGTCCATCAGGTCACAGTTGGCCTTACTATTTAACACCAATCTTGTTAGTCCTTGCTCAATCTATCTTGGATGCATCTTTTTGTGTTTTTTTGGATGTTATGTCTTTTTAGTACCTGAGACAGTTCATCCTCTTGGAAAACCATCAGGTTTCATAGTCTGTTGTTTATCAAGAGAGCTCCCAGGCACATGACAGCTAGGAATGGGGTAATGAATGGACTCAATGGAGCACAAGAAGATCAAAAACTTACTTCCAATAGTTGAACAAAATTCTTGGGTGTGATATCAAGCTGACAGCCAAAAATAAACTTCAGAACATTGAGTACAGTTTCCGGGTTCCAATCAACTGAAATACAGTCCAGACATGATTCCCTAAAGGAACAGAAAACATGAAGTACGCTTTTTAGTGTGAGTATAGACAGCACAAGTAAATAGAATAAATACAAACTCAAGGCATTAGTTGAAAATGAACAAACTAAAGTATCAAAATTTTGCTGTCATTGTAGCATAAGGGAGCTCTAGTCACACTAAGCTCCTGCCCAAGTGATGATCGTCAATACAAAATCTTTAGGAAGTTGCACAGGGTCTAATTCTGCTTTGCTATTGGCATCTGATTGATGGTTTTAGTCCTCAGACAGGGTAATTACTTTTCCACCCAAACAGCAATTTAGCTTAATTCAATTTAATGCCATGAAGATGTCTCTTCATTCAAGTATTCAAAACACTAGATAGATCTCCAGGCAAAATTCGGAAGGGGGAAAACTAAACTGTGTCAATAAATTTGTACATTTACTTCTAATTCTTTGAACAAGAGTAGGGTCAACTGCTTCGACCAAGATACTCTTCAGCTTATTGACTTAGTTGCCGGAGTAAGGCGAGCCTAGTTTGTCTCAATAGAAAGTGAAAGTTCAAGAGCATTCATATGTAGAGAGGAACAAGAAAGAAGAAGGTTTGTAGCTAGGTGATAGGTCTACGGTTAGAGAAGCTCAGTAACCAACCTAAAGCTTCCACCGAGTAAGCCTTGGAAGTACGACGATTCCTGAATAAGCCTGCATTCGTGATGTGAGGAAACGAATTACAGATTAATGCTACAAGTCGATACAAAATCTCAAAAGAACGAATTGACTTAGTATCTACCTGTTTCGATTTGCTTGAACTTTAACGATTTGACTGCTCAGAATCAACGGGAGGTTCCAAAAATGGACATCTGCGGTTGAAATGAAAATCTCTTCCTGCCGAACCTCCGGTTGGGTCGACGGAAGATTCCTCAATTCGATAACCACCAAATCGTCGATTGAGGTAGAAGCCATGGAAAAACTCTATAGGTGACAGCGAGCTTCAAACAACCCCTTCTTCGAAATGAGCCTTGAGACAATCGATATGTATACGAACTAAAGCGGAGAGCACTGGCTCGTGGCTGGTGCATGCAGGATCTTCTTTTTCCATTTTCATTATTTTCTGCAGGCAGGGTGTCATGGTCCGGTTTGGGCCGGTTTCGAACTTTTAACGGTTTCGGGCTACAAAATTCGAAGTCCACACACAGCACCATTAGAAAAATAACGGTTTCAAGACGGTTTTTGTTCTGAGCAGTTTGGATTCAGAAAAATAACAGTTTAAACACAGGTTGATTAACAATTTATGGTATGCAAGAAAAAGAACAAAAATAAATATTTGAACATCCTACAACAAAAGCTAAAATTATGTGCAAAGCAAAATTGTTATTGGTCAATTTCTAATAAAAAATTAAAAGTCATTACACATTGTAGAAACTAGAAACCCATCAACCCTATAAAAATCAAAAGCCCAAATAGTATAGACACTGCAAGTTCATTCTTTGGGCTCTACCGGATGGTCCTCCATAAATAGATCCTCAAATCAAAAACCCTTTTAAATTTCATCTTGTGCTATAATTGATTGTCTTAAGATTGGGTTATTATACTATGAAAATGTAGATTTTTTTTCCCCTTCTATGAAATCCATCTATTTTTTGAGTTGTATTACAAATATGATACACACGTGCAAACACGCATGATTGGATCGGATTATTACTGTCACATCCACCCAGCCGGTATCTTACCTGGCATACCCGATTGTGTGATCCACAGCCCCGAAGATCAAGTATCGAGGAAACCATCCTCCCACATAAGCAATAACATAATCAAGAACATAACTAATCAATGTGCAAAGTATAAATGAGAGATCAAAATAAGGAAGGAATAAATCATATATCATCAGAGTACGAAAGGTAACAATAATGTCAAAATCATAAAGTAAAATGAGGCGGAAATCTCACTCTACCAACGGCGGAATAGTAGTTCAGAAAAGAAAAGGAAAAGAGATCAAAACTAATCCCAATAGCAAGTACAATGAGTAACTAAAATTTTCTCAATCTTATAGAGAACATCTCTATAAGTATAAATCTCAAAAATGGCACAAGGGCGCTTCCACTCTATCGACGGACTAAGCATTGTACACAGCATGACCACTCTCGAAATCTCTAACGTAATTGTCGTAACCGCAATCACTTTCTTGGAGATATGCCTCCTCTCCCTACGCTTCTTCATACGAGCAGTTATAATACTCAGAACCTGTAGAGAAATCTAATAATACATAGCACAAAAGGAGTGAGTTTCAAAAAAACCCAATAAGACAGTTAATCCATAATAACATAAATAGCAAGATTTCAAAGCAAAGTAAGATGCAATATGATATGTAACATATGATGCATTATGATTCTAACTCTATGTATGCTGGTCTCTATTGGCAGACATGCTTTAAGTCATAGCACCATAATTCTTTAGGAAGGTCTCATCACACAACGTCATTTAGTAGTGGGTCCAGCATCCCTCGGGACATTCCATGGCTGGGGGTATAGGTCACCGCTCTTTCACATCACCATTGGTCTAAGTACTGGCGCATGTCAAGGTAAAGCCTAGCCAAATACAAGTCTTCTACTTAGTTACATCAACTCAACTCCAGATAAGTCCATTCCTCGCCCCTGGCGATCCTTTCCAATATCCTTCACACTAGAGTCCTCATAGTCCCTAACTACGAACTCCTCAACCCTATTAATTATCCACATATGGTAAACGGGAAGATCTTACGTCCCCTCACGGGTTGGTTACCGGTCTTGAGCGCCCGTGAGCCCAAGTCTATTTATATGCAACCCTACCAATAAATTGCCCCCACAATGTGATTCCTGTCCTCTCACGAGTTGGTTACCGGTCTTGAGCGCCCATGAATCGCCATTGCTACCACGGGTCGTTCGGTCTCAATACCCTTCCGACTAGGGTCTGATATAACTAGACATCCTAGCCAAACACTACTAGACAGTCTTAGGTATGTCAACCAATAGTTTAGGAAGGTGTCAAAAGGCATCTCCGGAAGCATCCTATAATATTCCCGTTAATGTCCAAGGACAGAAGTGTCAAAAAGACACCTCCCCTTTCCAAACCATACCTAATCATTCACAACCATAATTCAATCATATCACAATTATAGTAACTCCCCATATAGAAAGAAATCAAACACATGATTCAACTCATATATATAATTGGCAATTAAAGTCATACATAAACTAAGTAATGTAAACAAGTAATGCTACTGTAATTAGAATAGTTGCATTAGTAATAAATCAATATAAGAATCTATTTATGGAAATAAATCAGAGAGATTCAAATATGAAAACTAAATCATGCAATCTATGTAATTAAGGAAATAATTATCCTTACCTTAAATAACTTGCAAGGAATCTTGGGGATCAAGGAAGATCTTGTCTAAACTTGGAAAAAAAGTCCTAAACAAGTATATATATCATATTAGGAAAGAAACCTAGAAGGTAAGGATCAAATCATCCAAAATAGACCAAACATGAGGATACTGTCCTCATTGGTCGATTGATTGGTCTACTGACTCAGTCAACCAACAGAGTCAGTGACAGACAAAATCAGAGATTTTTTATTCAAAATCCGAATTTTGTGATTCTAAAGGACACAAAACAAGAGGGAATATGCAATGATAGTGTATTGGTCTATAGAGGACTTCTAAATTCTAATAACATCAAGTCTTCAAGTCACAAATTAGGAAATTAAAACTTACCATAATTAGATGAATCATGGTTCTTGGAGAAATCATGGCAAATTCATGGACGAGAAACTATAGAGTGATGGATTACTAATCTGATAAAGACTTCATGAAAAACATGTATACATCTTCTAGAAAAATAGATCTAAGTTTGAAGAACTTGAATCTAAAAAGGGAAAGAAGATGAAGACATAGATTCCTTCAAAAGCGAGTGATGATCTTGATGAAGATCATCCACATCAAGATCATCCATCAAGCTTTAAATCCTTAGGAAAAGAGAGAAGATGAGTAGAGTTATGGTTGCAACAGAGATGCAACATCAACTCCACTGTTCTCAAACAGAAAAGGAAAGAAAACTATAGAAAACCAAAGATAAAGAAGAAAGGAGGATGATCACATACCTTGTGATGCGAATGCAAGAGATTTGATGAAGATCTGACAAGAAAATCACCAAGAGATGCAGAGGAGATGACTTGAGGAGAGCTCTGGTTCGTTCTAGGAAGTTTGGAGACACAAAAGACAAATTAGACTTGAAGTTGGGCTTAAATAGAGAAGCCAAGACCTAATTCAACTAAACAGACCCCATTGGTCGATTGATTGGTCGACTGGTCCAGTCGACCAAGCAGTTGACCAATCAGGACAGCAAGTCCAAAACAAGGATTTGAAGGCTCAGATCAAATCCAAACATGAAGGGGTTTTGCACACACACCAAGTGGCTTACCTTGTATGTAGAAATGCCTTCGAACCAAGTCTGAGAGTACTCTAAGTTCATCAACTAATTCCATCTTCATCAGGGTGCAGTTTCCTTTTCAGTCCTGAACAAGTTTCCATAAATGGAACATTGTCATCAACACTCATAGATTCTAAGCCAAACACCAAGTCTTCCACTGAGATGGTCCATAGTTGATTTCTTGCTACTTTGGGTTGTCGGACCTACAAACAACAAGGTTTCCGGGTCAAGGTTAGGGCTGGGTTTCACAATTACTCGGGTAATCACCCGGCTATATGGTCAGGATTTATCTCGGTCAAGTAGGACTAATATGGAATGCACCACTCACACTAAAACAGAGAAGGAAACACCAACATAAACAAAAGGTCTACCCCATAAACAATTGGGCGAGCAAGTGCTAGGGACCCTGTCGGTTCTAAGAAAGGCAACCTGCACACTATTTAACAAGGTCTCAATCCTTAGGTAAGGACATGAACATTCTCTGGTTAATCCCTGAGCAACACTTGCTCAGGACCTTAATTTGATCCCTTACTAACTTAGCCATCGGAGGTGGTTGCCTAGCATCCAAGTCAGCCTGTGTCTAACTGCTTTTGCAGGTCTTATCTTTTTCATTGTCGGGACCTCAATCGAGAGTCAATTCACTTAAGTCGGGACCAGGGTCAAATCTGAGAGACAACAGTTTTTGGTGCCGTCTGTGGGAAACGATAAATCATGACAAGACGAACAAATAAAACTAGGCAAACTACCCAACAAAATACTGCAACTGGGGACCCAAACCTAGATGATCAAAACCTCCGGAAGGATAGAGGCTAACATTCCAGTCAGGATGAAACTTGAGTTGCCCAAAATCATCTTGGGGAAGGTATATCGACAGGATTCCAAGGACCTACTACCGCTGCAGATCTAGACGAGATCTGGAGAGGAATGCTCGAGCTGCAAGGAGTGTTGCGTGGGTTGGTACACCAGGTAGGAATCCAATAGGGACCTCCACCCAACACTCAGGCAGGGAGATTGCAACAGGCTGCCCGAGTAGCAAGGGGTACCCAGCCATTGAGTGCCAACCGGGATAATAACTGGGCAGACGATTGGCTGGAGGCACGACACAAGACCCAGGAAGACAAAAGACCCAGGGACGGAACAAGGATCAACGCCTTCCATCGGCTTTCAGGACCTAGACAAACCCAAGATCTCCCCCAAAGAAGTCAACCAGGAGAAAATGACCAAGAGGGAGAAAGTCACCCTCAAGGATCCCGATCAAGAATATCAACCTCCCGGTCATAATCAGTCAGGGCAAGCTCCATGTTGTTTGGGAGAAATCAATCAGGACAGAACTAGCTATGAAGGAGGGTAGCAGAAGTGGAGTGAAAACTAGAGGATCAGGACCAAGATGAGGACTTCGATGTCATGGACTGGGAACCCTTCTCAGATGAAATAATGAACATGCCCCTCCTTCTCAACTTCATCATGCCGACCTTCACCCCATTCGAAGGGAAGACCAACTCGAAGGAACACAAAAGTTACTTCAAATCTGTAATGATTGTCTTGGGTCGAGAGGACGAGCTGCTCTGTCGTACTTTCTCGGCATCCCTAAAGGGACCAACAATAAAATGGTTTAGCAGCCTACCGGGCTCCACCAAAAACTTTAGAGAACTGGCTAGGAAGTTCATAGCTAGGTTCAAGAGTGCAATCGGGAGCAAGAAGACCTCTGATAGCCTATTCTCCATTAGGTAAGGTAGGAATG
Source organism: Hakea prostrata (assembly GCF_041222555.1). Lineage (NCBI taxonomy): Eukaryota > Viridiplantae > Streptophyta > Magnoliopsida > Proteales > Proteaceae > Hakea > Hakea prostrata. The sequence continues at coordinate 24,779,406 of NC_142601.1, read as the reverse complement.
AGCCCATTCGGGATTACTTGAAGCATTTTGATGAAGTGGCCATCGAGATCGAAGAGCTAGACAATCAGGTGGCATACAACACTTTGTGGAGTGGCATCACCCACAAGAGACTCTTGGAGGTCCTGCAATTAGACAAACCAAAGAATTATGGAGCCCTACTACGTAAGTGCCAGAAGCAAGCTAATGTGTACTAAGTAATAGATGCCCGGGTAAAGGCTAATAAGGAACGCAAGCCGGACGGGTAGAGAGACAGGCACTCCAACACCCAGAAGAAAGGAACCAAAAGAAAGTGGAAGAGATCAAGGCCGGCAAGGACACCCCACTCAATACCAAGCCTTCAGAAATCCTCATGTAGATTCAGGACAAAAAGTCCCTAAATTGGCCTGGGACATGAATACGTATTGTCTTTTCCACAAGGACTACGGCCACAACACGGACTACTGTCGTAGCCTCTAGTCAAAAATTGAAAAATTAATACAAGAGGGCAAACTTGGTCAGTTTGTGAGGGGGTCGGGACGTTCGCGGGACAAATCACCAACAACAAAAAAAGACCCCGATCATCTAGCTCGGGAGAAGCTGCGAAGAAGATGGATAAAGGGAAAGAACAAGAGGAGACTCCTATATATGTCATATAAGGACGACCGACTGTCGAGTTGGTCAAGAAAGCAAAGCAAAAGGCCCAATTCGTGGGGGTTGTACACCTGTCGAGGAAGAGGAAGAGCCAATCCTGTCTCGAGCCCATTACATTCACCGAGAAAGACTTAGACAGGATAGCCACTCCTCACGAAGATGCAGTCATCATAAAGGTAAATCTAGCCAATCAGGAGGTTCATCGAGTCCTAGTCGACACCGGCTCTTTGGTTGATCTGCTATCATACGAAGCCTTCAAAAGATTGAAGCCAGAGGACGAAATGATGAACACTTGCGCAACCCCCCCTTATGAGTTCGCAGGGTTTTTAGCCATTGTAGAAGGAACGATACAGCTCGACCTCAGGACTGGGACCTCCCCTCAGGATGCGCTTGTTCAAGTTAACTTCATGGTAGTCTGGGACTTATCGGCCGATAACATGATACTCGAGCGACCAACAGTCAACACGTTGGAAGCAATGGTGTCACCCAAGCACATGAAGCTCAAATTCCTGACTGAGGCTAGAGTAGGGGAGTGTAAATCTAACCAGTCCACGTCTCAACAGTGCTATGTCAATCACTTAAGCAGAAATGAAGGTCCGAGAGATTGGTAATCGTACTCACCGTCGATATCAAAGACGATCGGGACGAGGACAACATGAAAAGGGCTAAGGCGGTGGAGAAACTAGAGAGAATCCAGCTACACCCGGATTGCCGGGAGCATGGGACGATGATCGGGTTGGAACAACTTGAACCCTTCTAGAAAGAGTTGACCAAATTCTTACAGGACAATTCAAACATTTTTGCTTGGTTGGTAGAACACATGCCCAAGATCAACAGGAGGGTAGCTAAAAACAAGTTATGGATTCAGAAGGATGCAATCCTGATCATCCAAAAAAGAAAGAATTTTTCATTGGTAAAACACAAGGCAATCAGAGTAGAAGTGGAGAAACTAGAGCGATCGGGTTTCAATGAGCCAATTGAGTGCCCGACCTGGCTAGCGAATGTGGCAATGGTCAAGAAGGCAAACGGGAAGTGGAGGATGTGCGTCGATTACACAGGCCTCAGTAAAGCTTGCCCGAAAGACTGCTACACATTACCTCGAATAGACTTGCTCATCGACACAACTGCTGGCCATGAAGTTCTCAACTTCATGGACACATATTCTAGATACAACCAAATACTAATGGACCGGGATGATGAGAAGCACACTTCATTCATGACAGATCAGGAGAGCTACTTCTACTGGGTAATGTCATTCGGGTTGAAAAATGCCAGGGCAACCTACTAGAGAGCCGTAAACAAAATCTTTAAAGACCAAATCGAGAGAAATATGGAAGTATATGGGTCACATCCACCTAGCTGGTAGCCTATCTAGCATACCCGAGTGTGTGATCCACAGCCCCAAAGATTAGTATCGAGGAAATCAACCTCCCACATTTATAATAATATAATCAAGAAGAAGACTAAATCAATGTTAAACTACATTAAGTTAAAGATCAAGATAAGATTCAAAAGAATAAATAACATAATCAGAGTGCGGAAAAGAATGATACCAATAGTATAATCAAATGTAGAGTGTAGTGGAAAATCACCCTACAATAACAGCGGAAATGTAGATCGAAGCTAAAAGAAAGAATACAACCGATTCCCAAAATGGAAAGAAATAAGTAAACTAATCTAAACAAATGTTTCCTCAAATCTATAAACAATATGTCGATAAGAAAAAGAGATGATGTCCCATCGCTAACACACAAGTACTAAGGTCGGACTAATCCTGATAAGCTACATCTTCGTACTGGTAGTCATCACCGTCATAGTCACCATAGCCAGTACCTTGGGTAATGTATGTGTCACACCCCACCCGTCGGTCTCGGTTACCCGCCCGACAACCTGTGGGAGTGATCCGTCATAGGATCCACGGTTTTAGTCTATCAACAATAATAAATACAAATAAAGACAATCAAGAGCAAAAATAGTTCAATTAATGAATTAAAGGATTACAGAAGTCCAAATACTCCAATAAAATAATCAATGAAAGAATAACAAATCAAAATGAATACGAGTTCAGCGGAAGCAATTCAAAAAGAGTTAAATTATTTTCTTTCCAGTTTCATTTTCTAAAGCTAAGTAATGTTTTTCATGAATTTCTAAAAAGGGGGTCCTCCAGTTCTTCTCCATTCGTTGAGCGAACTGCTTGGCAACTTGTCTCCTCTGCCCATCAATGGGTGCAATAAACGCATTCCATGCACTCGCAGGAGCTCCCCCGCAGGCTATCTCCATTTCCCATTGTCGGTGCCACATCTTCTTCATACGGGAAGGTTCCTTCATAGGAAACCAGTCCTTGTCGGATCAGAGTGACTAGACCTACCCAGAGGAGGGATGGTGTTATATCTTAAAGCATGTCAGCTGTTAGAGACTTGCATAATTAGATCTAGTAGCATTCATACTTTGCACTCATACATATCATATATGCATTTCTGATTTGTTGGTCATATGGATGGGAATTGTTATTGTTCTTACTAAGTTCTCCAGAACTCACTCCTTTATTTGTATATGTTTTATTAGTCTGCGCAGATGGAGGAAATGTGTTGGAAGATGGACTGGTTTCCTATGAAGGAACCTTCCCGTATGAAGAAGATGTGGCACCGACAATGGGAAATGGAGATAGCCTGTGCGGGAGCTCCTGCGAGTGCATGGAATGCGCTTATCGCACCCATTGATGGGCAAATGAGACAAGTTGCCAAGCAGTTCGCTCAACGAATGGAGAAGAATTGGAGGACCCCCTTTTTAGAAATTCATGAAAAACATTACTTAGCTTCAGAAAAAGAAACTGGAAAGAAATAATTTAACTCTTTTTGAATTTCTTCCGCTGAACTCGTATTCATTTTGATTTGTTATTCTTTCATTGATTATTTTATTGGAGTATTTGGATTCCTGTAATCCTTTAATTCATTAATTGAACTATTTTTGCTCTTGATTGTCTTGATTGTATTTATTATTGTTGATAGACTAAAATCGTGGATCCTGTGACGGATCACTCCCACGGGTTGTCGGGTGGGTAACCGAGACCGGCGGGTGGGGTGTGACAGAGTGGTATTCGAGCGCCAAGGTTTTACGAAGTCATTAATACTTAATACAAGTGTTAGATGAGCAATCTGAGTCATAGATCCAGAAGTGACTCAAAAGAACTAGAATGAATAATAGAAAATCTTTCATTAGAAACAAACTAAGAAAGTAAGTGAATCTTTCTTTTACATAACTTACTATAAGTCAAGTGAAACACATCCTCACATTATAATTACCAAGAAAGTGCATAAGAGACAATAATATAAATGCAACAAGCTTAACTATACTTCATTAAAAAGATAATGCTTTACATTATTTGGAGCGTACTCTACGGTTTACAAAATGATAGGGAATGAACATGTGCTGAATAAAACTACAATAAACATATCTAAATCCTAAAGTTAGTCTGTACTGAATCAAAAAGGATAAAAGCCTAAGTCTACTACTGCTGTGGTGGTGGTGGTGGTGCTAGTCTCATCTGGCGGGGTATATCAAGTCACTCTGCTATTTGGCCCCTCATCTCTGCCTGCCCCTGCTCGAACTGGTCCATCCGAGTGAACAGACCTCTAGCCCAAGGTGGTGTGACCTCCGAAGTGTCCTGAGCCCCGAATGTGCCCCCTGTCTCGAACTGAGAAGGTGGTGGTGAGTCTGCATGATCAGCATCATCAGCCTCTACATCCATGTCCTCCGGCTCGGCTGGCATCTCTGGTGAGTTTGGTCCACCCAGTAAGTGCATCTAAGAAACCAATCTGTGACCTATCGTGCCGCCATGACCCACCAGAATAGCCTCCTCTCCCTCGAAGTCGACTCCGAAGTGCTCGAAGATCCGTGTTAGAACTCGCTCGTATCCAAGGTTCGCTCCCCTCGGATATGCCGCTCGATAGATCATGGCATTCTGGATGATGTATGCCAAGTCTATCTGGTAGCGGGTGTCACATCCACCCAGCCGGTACCCCATTTGGAATACCCGGAATGTGATCCACAGTCCAAGGATCAATGATCTGAGGTCCATGCCTCCCACATACACGGTAACACAATCATGAACAATAATAATCAATGGTAAAAATAGTTAATACTAAATATCATGAATAAGATAAGACTAAATAAATCAGAGTGCGGAAGGCAATAACATTAAAGCATAATCATAAGGGTGAGAGAAGGTATGACAACCACTCTCTCAGAACAGCGGAAAAGAAGTGTGATAACGTCAAATACATGTCTAAGTATCAAAAGGGTAACTCAAAGATAAGTTAGTTACAAGACCAATGGTTCCACAAATACACCAGGGGAATGGGGCACTATGCTAGGGTTTCTTCTATACTAATAGTAGTCTCCTCAACGATACGGATGAAGTAAACCCAGTGACTGCCGCTCCCGCACAAGCGTGGGGCTAACCCTGGTGCGAATAATAATCCTCCTCGGCTCCAATATACGAATCCTCACCGACGCCACTACCCGGAGGGTAGTATGTGGAATCATAGTCCGCCTCATAGGAGGTGCCATCGTAATCTTCGGTACTGGAATGTAATCTAAAACATTTGCACAAAAGGAATGAGTTCGAAGAACTCAGCAAGGAAGTTATTCCATAATTAGAAATCATACACATTTGGAACATATAATAATGCAATGTGATATGGAACATATGATGCGAGATATGAGCCTAACTCTATGAATGCTTTGGTCTCTAAGGTAGACATGCTTTAAGTCATAGCACCGTATTTCTGCGGGTCGTCAGTCACTCTCCCATTTCCATATCTTGGGAATGCCGGGGAAGATCGGTAAAGTCATCAAAACCATGGTAAGGGGAATCGGTCACCGCTCTCTCACATCACCATTTGGTCAAGTCTTGGCGCATGTCACGGTAAAGCCTAGCCCAATGCAAGTCATCTACTCGGTCGGTCAAGTCGGATTCAGATACGTCCATTCCTCGCCCCGGCGATCCTTTCCGGTATCCTTCACACTAGAGTCAGTGAAATCCCGGATTTCGGACTCATCAACCCTATTGGTCATCCACATATAGTAAACGGGAAGCTCTCACGTCCTCTCACAGATTGGTTACCGGTCTTGAGCGCCCGTGAGCCCAAGTCTATCCATATGCAACCCTACCAATAAATGGCCCCTTTTCGGTATCCGTAGCATGGTTTATGTCCCCTACCGGATTGGCTACCGGCCTAGAGCGCCCATCCAACCATACACTACCACGGGTTGTTCGGTCTCAATGCCCTTCCGATTCGGGTCTGACATGACAAGGATGAACCTAGCCACACAACTAGACACTCCTATGTATGTCATCCAATAACTCGGGAGAGTGTCGATAGGCACCATCGGAGAATATCCCATACTATTCCCTCCGATGCCCAAGGAACGAAGTGTCGGTAGGACACCCTCCAATCCCAAGTCATACGTAAGCAATCACACATCAGATCTCATCATTTCTCATGCATCCAATGCATATTCATAATAGTACTCAAATCATGATATTGAAACGAATGATTATAAACATAAGCAAATCAAAATGATAGAGTAACACAACAATTGTACAAAGATTTAAATATTACTGTTCCAACACATATGTATCAGTATCATAATGATTGAAAGAATTTAGGGACTTCATTCTTTGAATAAAGCATAGTTCAATATTTAATGACTTATATATTTATGGATATAACCATCCTTACCTTGGATGAGTTGATGATGAATTGAGAATACCAAGAATAGTCCAATAGAAGTGTTAAGGCCCTAAACAGACATCAATAATAAGTTAGAAAAGAAGTCGGGAAGATCGGATGTCATTCGAGTCAAAACTGACCAAGGTTGCTGTCAGCAACAACTTTGGTCGATGGTTTTGGTCGATGGTATCGACCAAAATAATCGACCAAAATAGTCCTCGGGCAGAATAGTGGATTTTGGGGATTTTTGGTCCGAAATGAGTCTTCTGGTGTTCGGATCAATCTGGAACTTGGAGGCATACTTAACAACAGTAGTAGGACACTATAAATCAAGGAATTAACCCAATCCAATGGTCTAATTAAAAAGCCCCAATTTGAGCTATCAAGTTCAAGTGATAAACATCATGGCATGAGTTGGAATTGATTGCATTGATGAGTAATAGCATGCAATAGTTAGAGGAACTAATAGAAATTCGATTGGAATCATATGGCAATGTCAAACATGAACATAATACACTTTATAGCTCAGTTTGGTATCAAATGATATGATGTTAATAGGTAAAGCATGGAATACATATGCTATGCATGAGATATAAGCATTAGCATCAATGAATGGCTAAGGGAATCATGGATTGAGCATGAGTAGGCACTTGGAGTGGTGGTTGCAAGGTTGCAGCACCATTCCAAATGTCCCATCAGCAAGAGGACAATAGAAAGGAGTAGAAAATGGTAGGGTAGAGAGTGGAATGAAGAGTCTTACCTTAGTGTAGAAGATGAAGGCAAGAATCAATGATAAACTAAGTGTCTTTGATGAGATACCCTTCACACTAACCAAGGAGATGCTTTGGGAAGCTCTCCCCACGTTCCCAGGTGAGAAAAATGATTGCAAAAGACTCAAGGCTCGAGGTCATATTAAATAGAAAAGGAATATTCCATGGAATCATTAACTTGGCAGACTGGGACATTTTGGTCAATGCTTTTGGTCGATGGTATCGACCAAAATGATCGACCAAGATGATTTCAGCAGAAAACTCAGGTTTAGAACAGCAACTTCAAGTAGGGATTTGAAAGGCTATACAAGGTCAAATTGAGTGAGGTTTTCTTCCACAATTCAATCAAGAAGTCTATTTTCGGGGAATACCTTCGGATTGTGCACAGGAGGTCATTTGGTACATCAACCATGTTAATCTTCTCCGATGCGCAGACTTTCCTTAAACACTGACAATGCATTTAAGCAAGGGGTATCATTGTCAATGTCCATGGACTCGGTCTCCAAATCATGATCATCAATCAGGATGGTCCATAGATCTCTTCTTCCACCGCTTCGGGTCCTCGGACCTGAATACAACAGTGGATCCGGGTCAGGGTCAAGGTTAGAATAGGGTTGGATATTACAGCGGGTGTACACGGAGAAAGTCATCATAGCCTACATGAGTGAAATCTCACTCGATGATCTTGCCTTAGGCAGCAGGTTCTGTGCTATGATCCATGAGATGAGTCGGCATGAGGGAAGCAGCTCGACCATTGACTCTACCCCGCTGCACTCCTGCATGCAAATGCCTGAGTAGATGAGAGCCCTCTCCTCCCAGTGGATGACATCATCTGACTCTGGCCCCGGCTTGAACCATCTCCTGTCACTGTGGATGTATGGCACGTCAAGGATGTGAGCCAGCTCCTCAGTGGTGAAGCGTATGTCTGTAGTCTTCACCTGGCTCTCTATCACCAGCCTGGTGTCATGCTCTCCCACTCTCTCTCTTTGTGGAAGGTCAGGTTGCTGTAGAATAACCTAACTAGCTTTGGATAGGCATCCTTGTTCAAGAACAAGGTACCTCTCCAGCCCACTGCTGCAAACCTGTCCTCGATTTGGAACTGCTCTACCTCAGAAGTCACTATTGGTCGACCATACTCGATCGGACGCTGACTAAAGTGGCCAAAGTACAGCTCCTGTGCCTCTGGTGACCTGAAGTAGTCTGGATGGACGGGGTCATGTGCGTCACCTCTACCTGGACCACGACCTCGGCCGCGAATGTGTACTCTCCTACCTCCGCGAGCAGCCATCTAGTGTGAAAAATCTGTTTTTGGGTAAGAAGGATGTAAAATGTGTCACATCCACCCAGCCGGTACCCTATCTGGCATACCCGGGATGTGATCCACAGCCCCGAAGATCCATAGTTCAGGGACCACATAATCCACATCGACGATAATACAATCATGAACAGATAATAATCATAAACTAACAATGAATGATCATGGAATTCAGAAATAAGGTGTCAGACATAATCAGAGTGCGGAAATAAATATCAAATCAGATAAATTAAGAAGGCAGTGGGCGGAATCCACTCCTTCACCAAACGGAAGTGAGGTCAAAATTTAGTTAAGTACAAGTCTCAAGTTATAAAGGTAAGTTAAAGTTATTACAATTCTTCTAAGTATACTGTCACAAAAGAAGGGGTAACTACTCATAAGTCTCCTCCATAATAAATATATCTTCTTCAAAGTTGAGGACCATGGAGACCCAACATGACTGCTCCCATACAACTCCGGGGCTAACCCCCGGTACGCCCGGTAATCTTCTTCGGTATGGTCACCGAAGTCTTCAACGTAGCCAGCCTCCGGATGGTAGTATGATGTATCTGGGTCCGCCTCAGGGAGGGTGCCATCAGAGTAATCACCTGTAGAATAGCCTAACAAAATATTGCAACAGAAAAGGAATGAGTTCAAAAGAACTCAGCAAGGAAGTAATCCCACCACACATAAACCACAAGATAATCATAAAATGATGCAGATGATATGAGGCATATAATGCAATATGACTTTATTCTAAGTATGCTGGTCATCTATGGTAGACATGCTTTGAGTCATAGCACCATACTTCTTTAGGTAGTCTCGTCACTCATCACCGGGGGAATTGGGTCCTGCATCCCTCTCGGACAAATCCATGGTTGGGGTTTCGGTCACCGCTCTCTCACATCACCGTTTGGTCTAAGTATTGGCGCATGTCAGGGTATAGCCTAGCCCAATGCAAGTCATCTACTTAATCATATCATGCCAGTTCCAGATACTTCCATTCCTCCCCTCTCGGGATCCTTTCCGGTATCCTTCACACTAGAGTCACGGATATTACTCACCGGACTCATCAACCCTATTGGTCATCCAAAAATGGTAAACGGGAAGCTCTCACGTCCCTCTCACGGATCATTTCACCGGTCTTGAGTGCCCATGAGCCCAAGTCTAGCCATTTGTAACCCTACCAATAAATGGCCCCTTTCGGGTAACCGTAATGCAATTTATGTCCTCTGACGGAGTGGATACCGGTCTTGAGCGCCCACAAATCCACACTACTACCACGGGTTGTTCGGTCTCAATGCCCTTTCGAATCGGGTCTGATATGATAGGGACATCCTAGCCATACATCTAGACAAATCCTATGCATGTCATTCAATAACCCGGGAAAGCGTCAATGGACACCTTCGGAGAACATCCCATTCTATTCCCTCCGATGTCCAAGGACAGAAGCACCAGTAGGGTACCCCTCAATCCCAAGTTATACTTAAGCAATCACATGCCCAAGTTCATCATATCAGTTCACAAGATACAACGTCATAATAAACATTCAATTCATGACATTGACATAAGTCATCATATATTGAAATTGATAAACATGATAAAACATTGAAGTAATATAATGTAAACACAAAGCTACTGTTAAAAGACATATGTAGCAAGTCTATCACGATAAGAATATGAAATAGAAACTATATTTACTAGGTTAGGAATACCAAGTCAAGATTTCCATATCCTAGGTAATTACATCGATAACTATCCTTACCTTGAATCGGAGAAGAGAATGGTCCAAGATCACAAGCAAGTGGCCCAAATAGTCTTAAAGTCCTAAACAAGCATATATGAAAGGTTAGAGAAGAATCGGAACAATCGAGAGATCAAACGAATCGGAATCGGGCAAAAGTTGCCGACAAGAACTCTATTGGTCGATACATTTGGTCGATAGTATCGACCAATAGTATCGACCAAATCAATTCCGGGACAGCAAGCTCGGCTTTTCGGATTCTTGCCCGGATTTGGTCTTCCGGGTCTCGGATTGACATGAAACTTGGAGGATAGTCTAAGCACAACATGGGGACACTAATTATCAAGAAACTTTCATAATCCAATGGTCCATTTGGAAATCCCCAAATTGACATATTAAGATTAAGAGTTGTAGATCATGGCATTGGCTATATCTCAATGCACATTAGGGGAAAACATGGGGGATTAGGTAGGGAATCGTTTAGAAGTAACATGGAGCACATATGCAAGGTATAGATTAGGTTAATCATGAGCTTCATCTCAGTTTTGGTAAATAAAGCAAGTTGGTAAGCAATAATTTGGCTATGATTAAAGTAGATTAGTATTAATCTTTGGTTGTTCTTGATCCTTCCATTGCATTGTCTATTCTTTTGATGATCTTGGTTAGATCATATCCGAAAACGAAACCCTACTTTCGTGAGAAGGGCTGATCTGATCAAGGGAAGGTTTCTAGGTAATCAAGAACCCAAATTTTCCCCATGAAATATGATCCTAATATACCTTAGGAAGTTCCCCTTCGAATTTCGGATCAATCCAGACTTCAAACGAGGAAGTTATGGCCAAAGCAGTCTGTACAATTCCGTACTGACTTGCTTGGTCGACTCCTTGGTCGAGTGGGGCACTCGACCAAGCACTCGACCAAAGGAGTCAGTAGCTTCATTTTTCGCCCGATTTGATTCGTTTTCTCTCTGATCTTTTAGGCATCTTTCCTAATGTTGTGTTAGGAGTCTATTTGCTAAGTTTGGAGTTGCTCTCTTTGATTTTTGGATCATATTCTTCGATAATCAGGTAAGGACAATTGATTCCTTAACTACATAGGTTGCTTGTTCTTTGGTTTCTACTTTGCGAAACTATGATTTTACATACTGTTGTTGTATTTTAATTCTGATCTCCTACTGTGAGAACAGTAGCACTTGTTTATGTTATCCTTTTTATTATTCATGTTATATGAGTTAATTATTACTGCTTAATCTGATTTTGCTTTTACATTCTCTTGTATATGATGAACTGTTGGTTGTGTATGTCATGACTGATCTGAGAATGTGTTTGTCACGCCCTCCCAGCCGGTACCCTATCTGGCATACCCGAGAGTGTGATCCACAGCCCGAAGATCAGGTATCGAGTGATCAACCTCCCACATAAACAATAACATAATCATGAACAACCATAACAAGAGTGCGGAAGATAAATCATAGATCCAATAATGAAAGAATGAATCATAAACGAATCGGAATAATAGATATAATCAGAGTGTCAAACAGATAAGTAAAGTGAAGCAAAAATCCCACTTTACATCCAGCGGAAAAGTAGCTCGAAAGAATAAACTAGATAAAAGCTAATCCCAGTAGCAAGTACATTGGGTAACTAAATTATTCTCCACTTTGTAGACGACATCCTTGTAGGTGTAGATCTCATAAATAGCACAAGGACGCTTCCACTCAATGGTCGGACTAAGCATCGTACGGAGCATAACCACCCGTGGGATCTTCGAGTAATTGTGGTAACCGCAATCACCTTCCTGGAGATATGTCTCTTCGCCTTGCGCTTCCTCATAGGGACCGTCATAGAACTCAAGACTGCAGGATAGTCTAACAACAATGTACAATAAAGGAATGAGTTTCAAAGAAACTCGATAGAAGGGATTAAAATCCATAATAACATAAATGGCAGGATTCCGGAACAATCATAAATGCAATATGATATGAGACAAACAATGAATGAATGAATCTAACTCTATGTATGCTTGGTCTCTATTGGCGGACATGCTTTAAGTCGTAGCACCGTACTTCTTTAGGAAAGTCCACTCACATCCTCAACCATTTAAGATATCTTGGATTCTCTCACGGATCATTTCACCGGTCTTGAGCAGCCGATTGGTAATGGGTCCTTCATCCCTCGGGACAAACCTTGGCGGGGGTTAAGTCAACACACTCTCTCACAACCATTTGGTATAAGTCTTGGCGCATGTCGGGGTAATACCTAGCCAAATGCAAGTCTTCTACTTGGTTACATCAAGTCGGATCCAGATACTTCCATTCCTCGTCCCGACGATCCTTTCCGGTATCCTTCACACTAGAGTCGGCGTATCCTATGGCACCGACCAACTCGGACTACGGACTCATCAACCCTATTGGTTATCCACATATGGTAAACGGGAAGCTCTCACGTCCTCTCACGGGTTGGTTACCGGTCTTAAGCGCCCGTGAGCCCAAGTCTAACCATATGCAACCCTACCAATAAATGGCCCCCACAATGTGATTCCTGTCCTCTCACGGGTTGGTTACCGGTCTTGAGCGCCCATGAATCCCCATTGCTACCACGGGTCGTTCGGTCTCAATACCCCTCCGATTAGGGTCGACATAACAGGACATCCTAGCCAAACACTACTAGACAATCCTATATATGTCATCCAACAGTTTAGGAAGGTGTCCAGAGGGCATCTCCGGAAATATCCCATAATATTCCCGTAGTAGTCCAAGGACAGAAGTGTCGAAAGGACACCTCTCCTTTCCAAACCATACGTAAGCATACACATGCATCAATTCATATCATCACATATATGGTAACTCCATATATGGAAAGAAATCAGTAATTACAATCACTTGTATAACATTGGTAAGTAAATCATTCATGAATCAATTCAATATGAATAAGTAATGCTACTGTAATCAAAGTTATGCAACAGTAGTATATCATTGTAAGAATCTAATTTAGGAAACATATTAATGATATTCAAATATAGAAACTAGATTCATGCTATCTATGTAATTAAGGAAATAACCATCCTTACCTTTTATAACTCGCAAAGAATCCTAAGAAATCAAGTAAGATCTTGGCAAACTTGAGAAGAAGGTCCTAAACAAGTATATACAACATATTAGGAAAGATCCCTAACAGAAAAGATACCAAAACATCCAACATAGACCAATTCTGGAGTTGCTGTACTCATTGGTCGAGTGGATTGGTCGAGTGGTCCAGTCGACCAATCAGTCGACCAATGCAGACAGTAGCTTAAAAATCAGAGTTTTAAGGTATGAAACCCGAATTTGGTGGTTCAAAAGGGTACTAATCAAGGGGTAGACTACATCAGTAGTATTCTAACATATAGGGGACCTCAAAACACTAATCAAATCAAGGTATCAAGATCCAAATTAGGAAACAAAAAGTTACCATAAATAAATCAAACATGGATCTTGATGAATTTGAAATAGAAAACAAAGACAAGAACAATAGGAGGATGGATCATTGCTTTCGGTAATGAAAACATGAAAACATGCATAGGTCTTCATGGAATAGGGCTTAGAAACATAAATCTAAATAAGGAAATAAAACTTACCATATATGTAACTATCATGCATCATGAAGAACACATAGTAAGGTAGAAGAGAACAACTAGAATTCTATGGATTATGGATCATAGAAAGAAAACACAACCATTAACCACTAACATGATCAATGAAAGAAGATCCAAAGAGATCAGAATTCAGATTAGGAAATTAACAGAGATTAAATCATGGTTTGATCATGAATCCTTCAAAAGCTTGCAATGATCATGGTTAAGATCATTGTTCTAGCCTTAAATCCTTAGGATGATCATGAGAACATGTTCGAGAGATGTTTGCAACAGAGGATGCAGCATCTCTTCTACTGTCTCAACTCAAAAAGGAAAGAAAAACAAAGATGTAGGAGAAGAAGAGAGAGTAGACATACCTTTTGATGCAAAAAGAAGAGTTCCGACGAAGATCCGCCAAGAAAACTCCAAGGATGCAAGAGAGATGACTTGCAGAGGTCTTTGATTCGTTCCAAAGGGTTTGGAGGCAGCAAATACGAAGTGGACTCGAGGTTAGACTTAAATAGAGCAAGAATCAACCTAATTGCCAAAGACAGCACCCATTGGTCGAGTGGATTGGTCGATCGCCCGATCGACCAATCGGTCGACCAATCTTGAACAACAAGGCCAAAACAGGGAATTGAAGGCCCAGATCAAATCCAAACCTAAAGGGGTTTTGCACACAAGTCAAGTGACTTACCTAGTAGGTAGAAATGCCTTCAAACCAAGATAGAGAGCACTCCAAGTCCATCAACTAATTAGATCTTCATCAGGATTCTGTTTCCATAAATAGAACCTCATCATCAACCTTCATGGATTCAAAGCCAGACACCAAGTCCTCTACTGGGATGGCCCAAAGCTGACTTCTTACTTTACTTCGGGTCATCGGACCTACAAATAACAAGGTTTCCGGGTCAAGGTTAGGGCTGGGTTTCACAGTGTTTGCCTAGGTATGGGTTGGGATTGGGGAGTGTCCTTTTGACGCTTCTGTCCTTGGACATCGGAGGGAATAGTATGGGATGTTCTCTGAAGATGCCCATTGACGCTTTCCCGCATCATTGGTTGTCATACCTAGGGATGTCTAGTAGTGTTTGGCTAGGATTTACCCCTGTTATATTAGACCCGAATCGGAAGGGTATTGAGACCAAATGAACCGTGGTAGCGAATGTGATTCACAGGCGCTCAAGACCGGTAACCAACCCGTGAGAGGACGGGAATCATATTGTGGGGACCATTTATTGGAGGGTTGCATATGGCTAGACTTGGGCTCATGGGCGCTCAAGACCGGTAACCAACCCGTGAGAGGACATGAGAGCTTCCCGTTTACCATATGTGGATAACCAATAGGGTTGATGAGTTCGTAGTCTGAGTTGGTCGGTGCCATAGGATACGCTGACTCTAGTGTGAAGGATACGGAACCGAGTTGGTCGGTGCCATAGGGAAAGTATCCAGATCTGACATGATATAACTGACTAGATGACTTGCATTGGGCTAAGCTTTTCCTTGACATGCGCTGGTACTTATGCCAAATTCTTTTAAGAGTGTGTGTTGACTTAACCCCTTACCATGGTTTGCCCTAAGGGATGCCCGGACCCACTGCCTACTGGAGCCGAGTGAGTGGCCTACCCAGAGTAGTACGGTGCTATGACTTAAAGCTACCATAGAGACCAGCATACATAGAGTTTAGATGCATTCATACTTTATCTGTTCCATATTGCATTGCATCATGTTATGTTTTGCCACATGTTATCTATGATGTTAGATTAACTTGCCTTACTGAGTTTCTTCGAAACTCATTCCTTTTTGTTCATTTTCTTGTTAGATTATCCTGTAGGTACAGAGTATTATGACGAGAAGTATAATGAAGTGCAAGCCGATGAAGCGTATTTCACGCAAGGTGCTGGCGATGATCAAGCTTACTCTGATGATCCCCCGGCGGATCAAGCTGCGTACTACTTTTGAAGGCAGCATAGAGTTAGAACAGATCCGTTGGATTGATGAAGTCCACACTTATGAAGACGTCATCTATAAACTTGAAGACTCATATTCTTAGTTTATTTATTAGTACATTGGTTTCAGTTGTATTTCATTTTAAGCTTTCATTCTACGTTCCGCTATGTTTGTGAAGTGAGTTTCCGCCTCACTTTACTTATCTTGATATCTTCGGATATCTGGTATCTTTTCCACTCTCTGATTATATCATTTATTCTTTCTTGAGTTAAATATTTTGTTTATAATGTTTAAACCTTGATTATTTCTTGTTTATGATTATGTTATTGTATATGTGGGAGGATGATTTCCTCGATACTTGATCTTTGGGGCTGTGGATCACACTCCCGGGTATGCCAGTTAGGGTAACGGCTGGGGGGATGTGACATTATGAATAGACTTGAACATGCTAGTCCAGTGTCTGTTAGTATTAGTGTAATTTCCAGCCCTATTCTAACCCTGACCCTAACCCGGATCCACTGTTGTATTCAGGTCCGAAGACTCAAAGCGGTGGTAGAAGAGACCTATGGACCATTCTGATTGATGATCATGATTCGGAGACTGAGCCTATGGACTTGATGATGATACCCCTTGCTTAAATGCATTATTAGTGTTTAAGGAAAGTCTGCGTATTGGAGAAGATTAATCTAGTTGATGTACCTAATGACCTCCTATGCACAATCCGAAGGTATTCCCCAAAACTAGACTTCTTGATTGAATTGTGGAAGAAAACCTCACTCAAATTGACCTTGTATAGCCTTTCAAATCCCTACTTGAAGTTGCTGAACTAAACCTGTTTTTCTGCTGAGAAACATTTTGGTAGATCCTTTTGGTCGATGCCATCGACCAAAGTTTCCAGTTTGCCAAGTTAAAGATTCCATGGAATATTCCTATTCTATTTATTATGACCTCGAGCCTTGAGCCCTTGTGCAATCATTTTCTCACCTGAAATCGTGGGGAGAGCTTCCCAAGGCATCTCCTTGGCTAATGTGAAGGGCACCTCATCAAAAACTCATTGTTTACTATTGATTCTTGTCTACGTCTTCCACACCAAGGTATGAATCACCATTCCACTCTCTATCCTACCATTTTCTATTCTTTTCTATTCCTTTCTTGCTGGTGGGACATTGGAAATGGTGCTGCAACCTTGCAACCACCACTCCAAGTGTCTACACATGATTAACCTATGAGTTTCTTAGCCATCCATTGATGCTATGCCTCCACCTCATGCCTAGCATATGTGTTCCTCTATGTTTCTATTAACATCATGTCATTTTGTACCAAACTGAGTTGTAGGGCATGCTATGTTCATGTTTATCACTTTTATATGATTCCAATCGAAGTTCTATTAGTTCCCTTAGCTATTACATGCCATTTCCATGACAGTGCAATCAATCCCAACTCATGCCATGATGTTTGTCACTTGAACTTGTTAGCTCAATTTGGGGCTTTTTGTTTGGACCATTGGATTGGGTAAATTTCTTGACTTATAGTGTTCTACTACTGTTGTTAAGTGTTCCTCCAAGTTTAAGATTGATCCGAACACCGGAAAACCAATTTCGGATGAAAACCCCC
The DNA here is from genome assembly GCF_041222555.1 of Hakea prostrata. Taxonomy (NCBI): domain Eukaryota; kingdom Viridiplantae; phylum Streptophyta; class Magnoliopsida; order Proteales; family Proteaceae; genus Hakea; species Hakea prostrata. The sequence goes on along the minus strand of NC_142601.1, from coordinate 24,762,060 downwards.
AAAATCCATCATTCTGTCCCGAAGAAATTTTGGTCGATCCTTTTGGTAGATACCATCAACCAAAACCACCGACCAAAGTTGTTGCTGATAGCAACCTTGGCCAGTTTTGATCCAATTAATATCCAATCTTCCTAATTTCTTCCCTAACTTATTATTGATGTTTGTTTAGGGCCTTAACAATTATTTTGGACTATTTCTTGGTACTCTCAATTCATCATCAATTCAACCCAAGGTAAGGATGGTTATCTCCATAAACATATAGATCACCAACTTATGATTTATGTTCTTGTTTATGAATAAAACCTTTTGATTACTTTTAAATCTTTATAAGACTGTTATATATGTGTTAGAACAGTAGTATTGACATCTTCATACTTTTGTCATGTTACCTTACTGTTCTTGTTTACTTATGTCTATGATGATTCATTTCAATATCATGATTTAAATTTTATGATAAGATGCATTGGATGCATGAAAGATGATGAACCTGAATATGTGATTGCTTACGTATGACTTGGGATTGGGGAGTATTCTATTGACACTTCTGTCCTTAGGCATCGGAGGGAATAGTATGGGATGTTCTTCGATGGTGCCTATAGAAACTTTCCCGGGTTATTGGATGACATACATAGGACTGTCTAGTTGGCTGGCTAGGTTTATCCTTGTCATGTCAGACCCTAATCAGAAGGGCATTGAGACCGAACAACCCGTGGTAGTGTATGGTTGGATGGGCGCTCTAGGCTGGTAACCAATCCGGTAGGGAACATAAACCATGCTACGGATACCCGAAAGGGGCCATTTATTGGTAGGGTTGCAAATGGCTATACTTGGGCTCACGGGCGCTCAAGACCGGTAACCAATCCGTGAGAGGACGTGAGAGCTTCCCGTTTACTATTTGTGGATGACCAATAGGGTTGATGAGTCCAAAATTTGGGATTTCGCTGACTCTAGTGTGAAGGATATTGGAAAGGATCGCCGGGGGCGAGGAATGGACGTATCTAGATCTGACTTGACCGACTGAGTAGATGACTTGCATTGGGCTAGGCTTTACTGTGACATGTGCCAGTACTTATACCAAATGGTGATGTGAGAGAGTGGTGACCTATTCCCTTACCATGGTTTTTGAGATGACTTTATCGAACTTCCCTGGCAGACCCAAGATATCTTGTATGATGAAGGGGGAGTGACTGACCACCCAAAGAAGTATGGTGCTATGACTTAAAGCATGTCTACCCTAGAGACTAGCATTCATAGAGTTAGAATCATACTGTATCATATGTTCCATATCACATTGCATTATGTATGTTCTGTATGTGTGTGATTTCTAATTATGGAATAACTGCCTTGCTGAGTTCTTCGAACTCATTCCTTTTGTACAAATGTTTTTAGATTATCCTACAAGTACCGAAGACTATGATGGCACCCCGTTCAAGACGGACTATGATTCCGCATACTACCCTTCGGGTAGTGGCATCTATGAAGATCCGAGTGTTGGTGCCGAGGAGGATTACTATCCGCACCAGGGTTAGCCCCACGGTTGTGAGGGAGCGGCAAAGCTGGGTTTACTTCATCCGTACCATTGAGGAGACTGTTATTAGAGTAGAGGAAACCCTAGCTTAGTGCCCCATTCCCCTGGTGTATTTTTGGAGTACTTGGACCTGTAATTAATTAACTTTTTGGATTATCTTTAATAGCTGGACATGTAATTAACATTATCACACTTCTTTTCCGCTGCTCTGAGAGAGTGGTTATCATACCTTCTCTCACCTTTATGATTATGTTCACACTTTATTGTTATTTGTCTTCCGCACTCTGATTTATTTAATCTTATCTTATCCATAATACTTAGTATTAATTATTTTTACTTTGATTATCTTTGTTCATGATTATGTCATTGTGTATGTGATAGGCATGGACCTAAGAATCTTGATCCTTAGACTATGGATCACATTCCCGGGTATTCCAAATGGGGTACCGGCTGGGTGGATGTGACAATTAGCCTTTCATTTTATATGCTACTGTAATCATGTTTCACATGCTGATCTTGTTATATTACTATTGTTTATCTTGTTTATATATACACTTTGTTGGTTAGAAATGTGATATACTGATGATGGTTAGTTTGTGGTTCTGATGGATGAGGTATTCCTTTGGGATATCTTAGCTTGGGATATCAGAAGGCTGTGGTATGGGACACATGCCTGCTGATGACTTCAGCATTGTCATAACTATTGGATGACATTCTTTGGTAGAGTCTAGAGTTGCATGGCTAGGTACCCCATATGCTACTACCATTTCGGTAGGGGGATTGAAACCGGATGACCTGTGATGACAATGAAGTGATGTTGGTCCACTGTTGGTCATATAAATAGTAGGGTTGCATATGTTAGGGTTGGGCTCATGGACATCCAAGGAACGGACCAGGTGTGGTGAGGAGTCATGAGAGCATTCCACCCCAACAATATGTGGATGACCATAGGGTTATGGAATGAAGTCCAATAGCGGTAGCCAGTCTGTGAGGATTCTCATTCCTAGGTTGCGAAGGATACTGAACCGAGTTGGTTGGTGCCATAGGGGATGTATCTGGACTTCATGTAGACATGTTACCTATATGACCTTGCATTGGATTAGAAACCCCGACATGCGCCAGTACTCATTGCCAATGGTCGTGGTGAGAGAGTGTTGACTTAACCCCAGCCATGGTTTGAGAACTAGGTGTGGACTTTCCATTTTACCCAGGATCCCTATAGAGGTAACTAGTCCTTGCCGGATCAGAATGACTAGACCTACCCAGAGGAGGGCTGGTGTTGTATCTTAAAGCATGTTAGTTGTTAGAGACTTGCATAGTTAGATCTAGTAGCATTCATACCTTGCACTCATACATATCATATATGCATTTCTGATTTGTTGGTCATATGGATGGGAATTGTTATTGTTCTTATTGAGTTCTCTAGAACTCACTCCTTTATTTGTATATGTTTTATTAGTCTGCGCAGATGGAGGAAATGTGTCAGAAGATGGACTGGTTTCCTATGAAGGAACCTTCCTGTATGAAGAAGATGTGGCATTGACAATGGGAAGTGGAGATAGCCTGTGCGGGAGCTCCTGCGAGTGCATGGAATGCGCTTATTGCACCCATTGATGGGCAGAGGAGACAAGTTGCCAGGCAGTTTGCTCAACGAATGGAGAAGAACTGGAGGACCCCCTTTTTAGAAATTCATGAAAAACATTACTTAGCTTTAGAAAAAGAAACTGGAAAGAAAATAATTTAACTCTTTTTGAATTGCTTCCACTGAACTTGTATTCATTTTGATTTGTTATTCTTTCATTGATTATTTTATTGGAGTATTTGGATTCCTGTAATCCTTTAATTCATTAATTGAACTATTTTTGCTCTTGATTGTCTTTATTTGTATTTATTTTGTTGATAGACTAAAATTGTGGATCCTGTGACGGATCACTCCCACGGGTTGTTGGGCGGGTAACCGAGACCGGCGGGTGGGGTGTGACAGTATGAGTCGTCTGCTTGGGCTTCATAGTACTGGCCCTCATAGTCATTTGTACCTGCAGATAAGTCTAACAAAGATGTGGCAAAAAAGAGTGAGTTCAAAAGAACTCAGCCAGGTAGTTTATTCCTTAATAACACAGTAAAGCATGATAGCAAAACATAAAGAATGTAGAATGATATGAAACAGACATGCTTTATGATTCTAACTCTATGTATGCTGATCTCTATTGGTAGACATGCTTTAAGTCATAGCACCATACTCCTTTGGGTAGGTCTTAAATCACTCTCCCTCAACCATCTCAGTATCTTGGGTTCTCCAGTGGTAATTGGGTCCGGCATCCCTCTCAGACATTCCTTGGCTGGGTTTAGGTTACCTCTCTCTCACATCACCATTGGTCTAAGTATTGGCACATGTCAAGGTCAAACTTAGCTTAATGCAAATCTTCTACTTAGTTATATAAAGTCAGAGTTAGATACTTCCATTCCTCGCCTCTCGCGATCTTTTCTAGTATTCTTCTCACTAGAGTCAGCGTATCCTATGGCTACAACCAACTCGGACTACGGACTCATCAACCCTATTGGTCATCCACAAATAGTAAACGGGATGCTCTCGTGTCCTCTCACAGGTTGGTTACCGGTCTTGAGCGCCCACAAACCCCCATTGCTACCACGTGTTACTCGGTCTCAAGACCCTTCTGAATCGGGTCTGATGTAACAAGGACATCCTAGCCAAACACCGCTAGACAAGACCTAGGTATGTCAACCAATAATCCTGGAAAGAGTCAAGGGGCACCGTAGGAAATGTCCCATACCACTTCCGCTGATGTCGAAAGATAGAAATTTCAAAAGGACATTCCCCATTCCCAAATTATGCTTAAGCAATTACATTCCCAAATCAGTCATTCACATACACAACTGATAATACAACACATAGGGAAATAATCATTCATACATGATAGAAATAACAATTGAATCACATGAACAAGTCCTACTATAGTTGAAGAACTTACAGCAGCAATATAATAAGAAAGCTAAGACAACAGTAGTATGATCATGCAATCCGAATCAAATACAAGTAAACATGCATATTAAATTATTACGGAATCAACCATCCTTACCTTAATTAACTTCGAAGAATTCCGGAGGAACAAAGAGGATAGGTCCAAGGTTAGCAAATAAACAGTTACTGTTAGCTTGGGTTGATTGGCTGGGTCGATTGGTCCAGTCGACCCAGGCAGTCGACCCAATGAACAAGATTGGAACGTAAATCTGAATTTTGATCCGAAACTCAACTTTCGGGATTCAAAACACTCCGAAAATTTAAGGGAAACTCTAGAATAGTAGTCTAAGACTAACTAGCATAGATTAGACATCAACATTGATCAAAAGAATAGAATTCTAATTTAATAAAAAAAAAAACTAGGTTTTAAGAGAAAACAGTCCGTGAATTCTACGGAGAGGCTAGAGAGAATGAGAATTCACTCTACAAGAATAGCAACAGTAGATCATTGTTAGAAACTAACATAACAATGAATCTAACATGCTATAAAAACAAAAAAAAAAAAAACAAAAAAATATAAAAAAAATCCAAAAAAAAACCTTTAAAAAAAATTTTTTTTTTAAAAAAAAAATATTTGTGGAAAGATACACACACCAACAAAACAATAAAGAAAAAAAGAATTTTTAAAAAAAAAAAAAAACAATAAAAATAAAAAAATAAAAAAAAAAAAATAAAAAAAAAAAAAAAAATATAAAATTAAATTTATTATTTTTCTCCCTCTCCCCCCCCTTTTTTCTTTTTTTTATTTTTTTTTCATCCATACAATCTTTAACTTTTTTTTTTGGGGGGGGTCCATGCCTCCCACATACACGGTAACAAAATCATGAACAGTAATAATCAATGGTAAAAACAACTAATATCAAGTATCATGAATAAGACAAGATTAACTAAATCAGAGTGCGGAATATAGATAATAAATAAGGTATGGTCAAAATCATAAAGGGTGAGAAGGTATGGTAGTCACCCTCTCAGAGCAGCGGAAAAGTATTAAATCAAGTTAGTTACATATCCAAGTATCACCGGAATAATTCAAGACAAGTTAATTACAAAATCTAAGGTTCCACAAATACACCAGGGGAATGGGGCACTATGCTAGGGTTTCTTCTATACTAATGGTAGTCTCCTCAACAGTACGGATGAAGTAAACCCAGTGCTGCTGCGCTCCCGCACAACCTGGAGGCTAACCCCGGTGCGAATAATAATCCTCCTCGGCTCCAATATACGAATCCTCACCGACGCCACTACCCGGAGGGTAGTATGTGGAATCATAGTCCGCCTCATAGGAGGTGCCATCGTAATCTTCGGTACCTGGAATGTAATCTAAAACATTTGCACAAAAGGAATGAGTTCGAAGAACTCAGCAAGGAAGTTATTCCATAATTAGAAATCATACACATTCAGAACATATAATAATGCAATGTGATATGGAACATATGATGCAGATATGAGCCTGACTCTATGAATTCTGGTCTCTAAGGTAGACATGCTTTAAGTCATAGCACCGTACTTCTCCGGGGGTCGTCGAGTCACTCTCCCATTTCCATATCTTGGGAATGCCCGGGGAAGATCGGTAAAGTCATCAAAAACCATGGTAAGGGGAATCGGTCACCGCTCTCTCACATCACCATTTGGTCAAGTATTGGCGCATGTCACAGTAAAGCCTAGCCCAATGCAAGTCATCTACTCGATCGGTCAAGTCGATTCAGATACGTCCATTCCTCGCCCCCGACGATCCTTTCCGGTATCCTTCACACTAGAGTCAGCGAAATCCCGGATTTCGGACTCATCAACCCTATTGGTCATCCACATATAGTAAACGGGAAGCTCTCACGTCCTCTCACGGATTGGTTACCGGTCTTGAGCGCCCGTGAGCCCAAGTCTATCCATATGCAACTCTACCAATAAATGGCCCCTTTTAGGTATCCGTAGCATGGTTTATGTCCCCTACCGGATTGGCTACCGGCCTAGAGCGCCCATCCAACCATACACTACCACGGGTTGTTCGGTCTCAATGCCCTTCCGATTCGGGTCTGACACGACAAGGATGAACCTAGCCACACAACTAGACACTCCTATGTATGTCATCCAATAACTCGGGAGAGTGTCGATAGGCACCATCGGAGAACATCCCATACTATTCCCTCCGATGCCCAAGGACAGAAGTGTCAGTAGGACACCCTCCAATCCCAAGTCATACGTAAGCAATCACACATCAGATCTCATCATTTCTCATGCATCCAATGCATATTCATAATAGTACTCAAATCATGATATTGAAACGAATGATTATAAACATAAGCAAATCAAAATGATAGAGTAACACAACAAATGTATAAAGATTTAAATGTTACTGTTCTAACACATATGTATCAGTATCATAATGATTGAAAGAAATTTAGGGATTTCATTCTTTGAACAAAGCATAGTTCAATATTTAATGACTTATATGTTTATGGATATAACCATCCTTACCTTGGATGAGTTGATGATGAATTGAGAATACCAAGAATAGTCCAATAGAAGTGTTAAGGCCCTAAACAAACATCAATAATAAGTTAGAAAAGAAGTCGGGAAGATCGGATGTCATTTGAGTCAAAACTGACCAAGGTTGCTGTCAGCAACAACTTTGGTCGATGGTTTTGGTCGATGGTATCGACCAAAATGATCGACCAAAATAATCCTCGGGCAGAATAGTGGATTTTGGGGATTTTGGTCCGAAATGAGTCTTCCGGTGTTCGGATCAATCTGAAACTTGGAGGCATACTTAACAACAGTAGTAGGACACTATAAATCAAGGAATTAACCCAATCCAATGGTCTAATTAAAAAGCCCCAATTTGAGCTATCAAGTTCAAGTGATAAACATCATGGCATGAGTTGGAATTGATTGCATTGATGAGGAATAGCATGCAATAGCTAGAGGGACTAATAGAAATTCGATTGGAATCATATGGCAATGTTAAACATGAACATAATACACTCTATAGCTCAGTTTGGTATCAAATGGTATGATGTTAATAGGTAAATCATGGAATACATATGCTAGGCATGAGATATAAGCATTAGCATCAATGAATGGCTAAGGGAATCATGGATTGAGCATGAGTAGGCACTTGGAGTGGTGGTTGCAAGGTTGCAGCACCATTCCAAATGTCCCATCAGCAAGATGACAATAGGAAAGAGTAGGAAATGGTAGGATAGAGAGTGGAATGAAGAGTCATACCTTAGTGTAGAAGATGAAGGCAAGAATCAATGATAAACTAAGTGTCTTTGATGAGATACCCTTCGCACTAACCAAGGAGCTGCTTTGGGAAGCTCTCCCCACGTTCCCAGGTGAGAAAAATGATTGCAAAAGGCTCAAGGCTCGAGGTCATATTAAATAGAAAAGGAATATTCCATGGAATCATTAACTTGGCAGACTGGGACATTTTGGTCGATGGTATCGACCAAAATGATCGACCAAAATGTTTTCAGCAGAAAACTCAGGTTTAGAACAGCAACTTCAAGTAGGGATTTGAAAGGCTATACAAGGTCAAATTGAGTGAGGTTTTCTTCCACAATTCAATCAAGAAGTCTAGTTTCGGGAATACCTTTGGATTGTGCACAGGAGGTCATTTGGTACATCAACCATATTAATCTTCTCCGATGCGCAGACTTTCCTTAAACACTGACAATGCATTTAAGCAAGGGGTATCATTGTCAATGTCCATGGGCTCGGTCTCCGAATCATGATCATCAATCAGAATGGTCCATAAATCTCTTCTTCCACCGCTTCGGGTCCTCGGACCTGAATACAATAGTGGATCCGGGTCAGGGTCAAGGTTAGAATAGGGCTGGATATTACATTCTCCCCCCCTTAAAAGAATTTCGTCCTCGAAATTGAAAGCGTACCTGTGCTTCCAAAAAGATGAGGAAACTTCTCCTTCATGTCTTCTTCTTTCTCCCATGAAGCTTCTTCAGGGGTATGGTTTTTCCATCGGATCTTCACCAGAGGGATGGTGCGATTTCGCAACTGCTTGTCCTTTCTATCTAGGATCTCGGCTGGTCCTTCATCATAAGAAAGATCGGCACTAAGTCCTTCGGGTGCTTGCTGTAGTATGTGCTCCGGGTTTTCTAGGTATTTCCGAAGCATTGAAACATGGAACACATTGTGAACTCCAGCAAGTGACGGAGGCAAGGCCAAGCGGTATGCTACCGGTCCAACCCTTTCTAGAATCTCAAAAGGTCCAATGAAGCGGGGACTAAGCTTTCCTTTCACATTGAATCTTGTCACCCCTTTCATAGGTGATACTTTAAGGAAGACTTTCTCTCCAATTGGAAATTCTAAGTCGGTTCTTCTCTTGTCGGCATACGACTTCTGTCTAGATTGAGCAGACTTAATCCTTTCCCGAATCATGTCAACCATATCTTTGGTAGCTTCAATCATCTCTGGACCTAAGACTTTTCTTTCACCAGCTCTTAGTCCAATACAAGGGCGTTCTACAAGTGTTACCATACAAAGCCTTAAACGGAGCCATGCCTATTGTTGCTTGATAAGCTGTTGTTATAGGCAAACTCGACTAAGGCTAGGTGTTCATCCCAATTTCCACCCATGTCAACCACACAAGACCTAAGCATGTCTTCAAGAATGTGAATTGTCCGCTCGGATTGTCCATCGATTTGTGGGTGATGAGCTGTACTCAGATTCAATTGGGTTCCCAAGGCTTTTTGCAATCCATTCCAAAACCTTGAGGTGAACCTAGGATCACGGTCCGAAACGATACTCACTTTGGTACTCCGTGTAGACGAACTACATTGTCCACATAAAGTCTAGCTAGCTTATCCAAAGAGTAGGTGATCTTCATAGGAATGAAATGGGCTGATTTAGTCAACCTATCAACAATCACCCACACAGTGTCATTTCCCTTACTCGTCCGCGGCAAGCTAGTCACAAAGTCCATTGAGATATCTTCCCACTTCCAACTAGGAATAGGAAGGGGCTGAAGTAATCCAGATGGGGGTTGGCGAACAGCTTTCACACGTTGGCAAGTTCCACACCTGGCAACAAAGTCTTCAACATCTGCTTTCAAACCATTCCACCAAAAATGTTCCCTCAAGTCCTTGTACATTTTGGTACTTCCAGGGTGTATTGTAAAGATGGACTGGTGTGCTTCTTTCAATATTTCTTTCTTGATTTCATCAACAGCGGGCACACAGAGTCTACCTCTAAACAATAAGGTACCATCCATAGATGTACTAAAAGCAGGGTCCATTTCTGAATTCGAGGCAATCTTATCAATCTTCTCTTTCAACTCTTGATCAGAACTTTGCAAAGCAACAATTCTATCTCTAAGGGAGGATCTTGCAGTCATGGCATAGAGAATACAATCCGAACCCTTAGGGATCACTTCCAAACCAAATCTTTCCATCGAGGACAACAAAGGCCGACTCAAAGCATTTAAATCCAACTCTTTTCTTTGACTCTTTCTACTAAGAGCATCCGCCACTACATTTGCTTTACCCGGGTGGTATTGGATGTCACAATCATAGTCAGAGACCAACTCCAACCATCTTCTCTGTCTCATATTTAACTCCTTCTGGGTGAAGAAGTATTTCAAACTTTTATGATCCGTGAAGATGGCGATCTTCTCACCGTATAGATAGTGTCTCCAAATTTTCAAAGCAAATACAACAGCTGCAAGCTCTAAGTCATGAGTGGGGTAGTTCCGCTCATAATCCTTTAGTTGTCGAGAGGCATAAGCCACTACCTTTCCGTGTTGCATCAACACGCAGCCCAAACCGATTTTAGAAGCATCAGTGTAGACCGTCAATCCACCGGAACTATCAGGTATAGTCAGAACCGGCGCGCTTGTCAATCTAACTTTCAGCTCTTCGAAGTTCTTCTCACAAGAATCGGTCCAGACAAACTTCTCCTCTTTTCTAGTTAGCTTAGTCATAGGGGCAGCCAACCTAGAAAAGTTTTCAATGAATCTCCGGTAGTATCCTGCTAATCCAAGAAAACTTCTTATCTCGGTCACGGTCTTCGGTCTTTCCCAATCAGTAACAGTTTGGACTTTCTCTCGGGTCAACACGAATACCCTCGGCTGAAACAACATGGCCAAGAAACACTACACTTGAGAGCCGAAGTCACACTTGCTAAATTTAGCATAGAGTTTCTTTTCTCTCAACCTTTGCAACGTGCGATTCAGGTGCTCCGCATGCTCTTCCTCATTCTTTGAGTAAATCAAGATGTCATCAATGAAAACGATTACAAATTTATCGAGTACATCGTGAAATACTCGGTTCATGAGATCCATGAACACGGCGGGGGCATTAGTCAAGCCGAAAGGCATCACTTTAAATTCATAATGTCCGTACCTTGTTCTGAACGCTGTCTTAAGGATGTCACTTGACTTCACCTTCAGCTGGTGATATCCCGATCTCAAATCAATCTTTGAAAAGACAGCAGCACCCTTCAACTGATCAAAAAGGTCATCAATCCGAGGCAAAGGATATCTGTTCTTGATTGTCAGCTTGTTCAATTCCCGGTAGTCAATGCACAGACGCATACTACCATCTTTCTTCTTTACAAACAAGACCGGAGCTCCCCAAGGTGACACACTTGGCTGCACGAAACCTCTCTCTAAGAGTTCATTTAATTGAGTTTGCAACTCTTCGAGTTCGGTAGGTGCCATTCTGTAAGGGGCCTTGGATACAGGAGCCGCTCCAGGAATTAAGTCTATAGAAAACTCAACTTCCCTATCAGGAGGCAAACCTGACAAGTCATCCGGAAAAACATCAGGGAATTCACTAACAACTCTGACTTCTTCAAGTCTCTTCTTCTCTCTGACCTTGCTTCCAGACGAAGCATTTCCCAAAAAGGCATGGACTTGCATTAGAGTGGACAAGGTCTTTTTGCTAAATCTTCCCTTCTCTCCTTGAAATTCGAAAACTGAATTCTCTTCTACACGGAACTGAATCTTCTTTGAGGAACATAAGATCACGGCATTGTAGAAGGTCAACCAGTCGATTCCCAAGATTACATCAAAATCTCTCATGTCAAATAATACAAGGTTTGCCTTCAGATTTCTTCCACAAATCAAAATAGAACAATCCTCTAACACTTTATCTAGTTTAATAGCAGACCCAACAGGGGTACAAATAGATAAATGACTAGATAAACATCGAGGTGTCAAGTTAGTTCTCAAGGCAAAAGTAGATGATATGAATGAATGTGATGCACCCGTATCAAATAATACAAATGCGGGAAGAGAAGCTACTAACAGAGTACCTGTTACAACATCGTGGTAGGGGTCTTGCTCGGTACCAGATATGCTAAACACTCTGGCGAGAGGAGGGGCGAAGTAGCGGCGGGAGTACTCTTCACTACGGGAGCTTGAGATTGCACGGACTTGTTGGGGCAAGAACGAGCATAATGGCCTGCTTGCTTGCCGAGAGGAAGCAAGTAGTATCTTTCGGTCCAATAGGAGCTGCAGCCGGGGAGGTCTCGATAAGCTGGTCTAGGATTCACCATCCCAGGCCTAGGAGGATAAGTAGCTCCCCGAGGTCCGGCTCCCTTTGGACTGACCATAATAGCTCACGGGGAAGGGAATTAGGATTCGACCAACATGTCTCGGCTGAAAGGCGGGTGCGGGATAAGGAGTAGGTCTAGCAAAACGCCGATCAGTGCGGTCCACAAATCCAGAAGATCTAGGTTGCCAGGGTTTCTGAACTCGAGCATTTTCCTTTTCATTCTCTTCAAGCTTCTTCGAGTTTTGAACCACCTGAGCATATCCTTCAAGAGGCAAGACAGTGAGGTATGCCTTAATAGAAGGTCGCAAACCCTTGAAAAACTTTTTCGCCTTGGCTTCTTCAGACTTAATAGACTCGGGGGCGAAGAAGAAAAGTTCTTCAAATTTCTGCTGATACTCAAGCACAGACAAAGTACCTTGTACTAAGGCCATGAACTCGGCCTCCTTTGCGTCCTTTACAGCTTCCGGAAAGTAGTTCTTGCAAAAAGCTTCCTTAAACTTCTCCCAGGTAACGACACCACCATTCAAGGTCTCAAGGATAGGCCTAGTGGAAGCCCACCATGCATCAGCTTCTTGCTGAAGCTTCTGCTCAGCAAACAACACCTTCTGAGCATCAGAACATTGCAAATGTCTGAAGGCCTTCTCCAACTCACGAAGCCACTTGTTCGGAAAGAGGGTGTCCTTTGTTACACCAGTAAAGGAAGGTACTTGTAACTTTAGGAAACTTTCCATCAAACGGGTGTGGGGTGTCCCGGTGAATCTTTCCATAAGAGGGGTTGCGGCTCCAGAAGTTCCAATTCCGGCACGGTTCTCATTGCGAAGGGTAGCAAAACCAGTCATCATTTGATTAAATTGGGCAGCCTGCTGTTGCATCATGTTGGTCATGACGCTGGCGATATCTCTAAAGCTTCCGATATCGGGGGCACCAGGAATGCCATTCGTGGTGTGGCTATCGTCCTGTGTCTGCTGATCAGAGCCCCAGCAAGGGGTTTCTTCGTTTCCGTTGCTTCCGGATCCGACGAAACGATTTCTAAGTAAGACCATTCTGCAAGGATCAAAGATAAGGATACCAAAATTTCAAATTTGACAAAGACAACTTGGCCAACGAATAGGATAACCAAATCATGGTTAGAATTATCAATATAACAGTAAAATAAATCAGCATTGATCAAAATCCAAAGGAAATGAGTCCAAGAATCAAAAACTCCCAAAATAACCCAATGCAGAAAAATGAAGGATTTTGGTCGATGCTTTTGGTCGATGGTATCGACCAAAATGATCGACCAAAATAAATTCTGCGAAAAATCAGATTTAAAGGGCCCACTTCTCATTTCATTTTCATTTCTCACTCAACCATTTCGAGTTTAGCTCTGGAGAAAGCGATTTTCTAGGGTTTTCAAGAGTGCTAGGACTTGATTCAAGGCTTCAATCATTCTTGATAATCTCACTTGATCATCTACACAAGTAAGTTCTCTTTCTTTTTCTCTTTTCTTGTAAACTTCATTCACCATTGTTGTGTTCTTCAATAAAACTGAGTAATACTTGTAGCTAATGGTTAGAATCATACATATAAATGATTAGAAACATGTTTTCATAACTTTTCAAATAAGATTAAGTTCCAAACACAAGATTGCATCCATTTTGGTTACCAAAACACTATTCATTTCACAAAAACTCAACTTTACAAGCACTTGTCTCATTTTCAACCCAAAAGGAATTTTGACATGAAACAAATTTCTACAACACTGATCTACTAGGGGAAAAGTGTTCCCACTCTCCATTCGGTCAAATTCCAATTTTTTCAAAAATCACAAATGCAAGCCAAAAGAGGGATTTTTCTCTCTCTTACTTGCTGAATTTTCACTTTGAATATGCCAAAAAGATGGATTTTCACCAAATAAAGTATTCTAGCATGCTTGTATAGGTCTTATGCATATGTTAGAATGATCAAATCAAAATTTCACCAAAAATCGAATTTTCTGAAAATTTACGAAAATACCCTTCATCTAACAATCATACATTGAGACTAACCCAAATGAGTTTCTTTCCTTGTTTCAACAGATACACCATGCCTAGAGGAGGGAGGCGAGTAGACAGGGGGTAGAGGACTTGTTCCCCGGGCTGAGGTCATAGGCGAGGAGCATTTCACTACTCCTATGGCGGAGTTTCTATACGAGCATTATTTCCATGATATACCGATCGAGCACGGACGATTGGTGGATGTGGATGATTTAGAGGTATTTCGCATCCGAGAGAGATTAGAGGCTATGGATTGGCTTCACTTATACACTACGGCACAGCCATCTACCCGGATCTTATCAGATACTTCTATAGTAATCTGACTTACCGTATAGAGGATGATCCGAGGGATGGTTCTAGGATTGTCATAGATTCCATGGTCGGAGGTAGAGAGATCAGTTTCACTACGAGGACATTGGCTCGCATCTTAGATGTACCGATCGTACGAGATTCCCGTTGGTGGATTCCCGCTGGTACAGATATCACAGAGGTGCTTCTTCCTTATGAGGTATACGAGGTGTGCATGACTCTATGGGATGACATTGACTTGTTATATGCCCCGGTGTGGTACCGCGATGCGTCCTTCAGCTAGAGTTATCGCTCGCATCGTCGGGCGAAACATCCTTCCGAAGGCGGGGCATCATAGCAAAGTGTCGGCGATGGAGGCAATGATCATTTATAGTATGTATCTTTGGAGTACAAATCGATTTAGCATACATCATGCAAAATGTCATGATTGATCGGATCGAGTTTCCGGGGATAGGAACTTGGCTTTCGGTCGACTCTTGACTCGTATCTTTGAGTACTTTGGTGTGGACTTGGAGCATACACCTACGATTCGGGGTCGAGATTTAGGTGAGCCCATTTGTGCATGGTTGATCGGGAAGATGGGGCTCCGGGATGCGGTCGGATCGGAGGATGAGGATGATATCGATGATGCATCGAGGAGATGACGACTCGAGAGGATGATAGTACCGATGATGATGATGGTGGTGACGATGATGAGCATAGTGAGGATGATGATCAGGGGGTCATGATGATGCTCCGAGGCATGAGGAGGTTCCCGCTCCACGATTTCTCGAGGTCGGAGGCCCATCACACACGACTTACGAGGGCTCCGGATGTGGCTTCCCATCGGTCGTCGATTTACTCTATTCTTGAGAGGATCGAGGCTCGGCAGGAGAGGATGGAGTTACACATGTGCACCCTCAGTGAGAGGTTTGCACGATTGGAAGAGGAGTTCAGATCTAGGAGGGATCAGACAGATCGCAGGAGTCGTTCACCTACATAGACATCACTAGGAATTTTCTTTTATGTCATTATGGATGTATTTCTCTTTTTCAGACTTGTAAAAATTTCCCTATGAAATCAATGAAGTTCAGTTGTTTTGTCTATATTATTGTGTCTTATTCATGAGTCAAATTATGTTTCCATATTTTGGTTTCTAGTCCAGGTTATCTATTATTCACTTCTAGGAGCACTTGAGTCACTTTCGGATCTGTGACTCGGAATGTTCCGTCACCGTTTCTGTGGTCGGGGTTCCACTTGATCTTGGGCTCTGATACCAATCTGTCACATCCACCCAGCCGGTACCCCATTTGGAATACCCGGGATGTGATCCACAGTCCAAGGATCAATGATCTGAGGTCCATGCCTCCCACATACACGGTAACACAATCATGAATAGTAATAATCAATGGTAAAAACAACTAATATCAAGTATCATGAATAAGACAAGATTAACTAAATCAGAGTGCGGAATATAGATAATAAATAAGGTATGATCAAAATCATAAAGGGTGAGAAGGTATGGTAGTCACCCTCTCAGAGCAGCGGAAAAGTATTAAATCAAGTTAGTTACATATCCAAGTATCACCGGAATAATTCAAGACAAGTTAATTACAAAATCTAAGGTTCCACAAATACACCAGGGGAATGGGGCACTATGCTAGGGTTTCTTCTATACTAATGGTAGTCTCCTCAACAGTACGGATGAAGTAAACCCAGCGCTGCCGCTCCCGCACAACTGTGGGGCTAACCCTGGTGCGAATAATAATCCTCCTCGGCTCCAATATACGAATCCTCACCGACGCCACTACCCGGAGGGTAGTATGTGGAATCATAGTCCGCCTCATAGGAGGTGCCATCGTAATCTTCGGTACCTGGAATGTAATCTAAAACATTTGCACAAAAGGAATGAGTTCGAAGAACTCGGCAAGGAGGTTATTCCATAATTAGAAATCATACACATTGGGAACATATAATAATGCAATGTGATATGGAACATATGATGCAGATATGAGCCTAACTCTATGAATGCTGGTCTCTAAGGTAGACATGCTTTAAGTCATAGCACCGTACTTCTACGGGTCGTCAGTCACTCTCCCATTTCCATATCTTGGGAATGCCCGGGAAGATCGGTAAAGTCATCAAAAACCATGGTAAGGGGAATCGGTCACCGCTCTCTCACATCACCATTTGGTCGAAGTCTTGGCGCATGTCACGGTAAAGCCTAGCCCAATGCAAGTCATCTACTCGGTCGGTCAAGTCGGATTCAGATACGTCCATTCCTCGCCCCCGGCGATCCTTTCCAGTATCCTTCACACTAGAGTCGGCGAAATCCCGGATTTCGGACTCATCAACCCTATTGGTCATCCACATATAGTAAACGGGAAGCTCTCACGTCCTCTCACGGATTGGTTACCGGTCTTGAGCGCCCGTGAGCCCAAGTCTATCCATATGCAACTCTACCAATAAATGGCCCCTTTCAGGTATCCGTAGCATGGTTTATGTCCCCTACCGGATTGGCTACCGGCCTAGAGCGCCCATCCAACCATACACTACCACGGGTTGTTCGGTCTCAATGCCCTTCGATTCGGGTTCGACACGACAAGGATGAACCTAGCCACACAACTAGACACTCCTATGTATGTCATCCAATAACTCGGGAGAGTGTCGATAGGCACCATCGGAGAACATCCCATACTATTCCCTCCGATGCCCAAGGACAGAAGTGTCGGTAGGACACCCTCCAATCCCAAGTCATACGTAAGCAATCACACATCAGATCTCATCATTTCTCATGCATCCAATGCATATTCATAATAGTACTCAAATCATGATATTGAAACGAGTCATTATAAACATAAGCAAATCAAAATGATAGAGTAACACAACAAATGTATAAAGACTTAAATGTTACTGCTTCTAACACATATGTATCAAGTATCATAATGATTGAAAGAAATTTAGGGATTTCATTCTTTGAACAAAGCATTGTTCAATATTTAATGACTTATATGTTTATGGATATAGCCATCCTTACCTTGGATGAGTTGATGATGAATTGAGAATACCAAGAATAGTCCAATAGAAGTGTTAAGGCCCTAAACAAACATCAATAATAAGTTAGAAAAGAAGTCGGGAAGATCGGATGTCATTTGAGTCAAAAACGTGCAAAAGGTTGTTCAAAAAAAAAAACTTTGGTGGTGTTGTTGGATGGTTGGTATCGAAAAAAAAAAAAAAAGCCAAAAAAGAAGAATTAGGGTTTTTGGTTATTTTTTGTGCCTAGTGGTCTTTGTTCGAATCAATCTGAAACTTGGAGGCATACTTAACAACAGTAGTAGGACACTATAAATCAAAGAATTAACCCAATCCAATGGTCTAATTAAAAAGCCCCAATTTGGGCTATCAAGTTCAAGTGATAAACATCATGGCATGAGTTGGAATTGATTGCATTGATGAGGAATAGCATGCAATAGCTAGAGGGACT